>NC_080436.1:37448005-38183005 GCF_028018845.1 Melospiza georgiana | reverse complement strand
TCACTGCACCAGGGCAAGTGCTCCAATGGCTCTGCATGCTCTGCATCTCCACTGGCCTCAGCAGCATCCTGGGGCAGGTAAATGTGTCTATTTGGTCTGTTCATCACCTTGGGCTGAGCTGCTGCAGCTCCAGCAACCCTTGACAATGGTACACCAAGGAGAGAGTTTAGATCGTAGCCTTAGCTTTGTAAAGCAAATGTTTGCTGCCGTTATCGCGCATCACTTACCCCTGAAGTCAAAAGAACTGCTCAGAAGTGCTGGTGATAACTCTTGCAGGCAGGATCCTGATCCAAACAAGGCTCAAACAATGCTTGGCTCAGCCCTTGCCATCAGCATCCCTGGCTCCAGCAAAAGCACTGCGGCATTGAGGCTCTCTGGTTTCAGGTTTGTGTTAATCTTACACCCATGGCTTCCCAGGGACAGCACAGCATTTGATAAAATTGTTTGGGAGTCTTGCTTTTAAGAGCAAAACAAAACTCTTGAAAGTGTGCTGTACACCTAATTTTTCTCTCTATTTAAAAGCATTTTGAAGTGGACAAGTAGGGGCAGAGAGTTTCTTGTGAAGTTTTCCCTTACTCATCTGTCACAAAATTAGCAACAGCTAAGGCCAGTCTATAACATAATTTTGTTCTTGTAGCCCTGCAGTTGATGTGAGCGCTCTGGGTATTTAAGTCACTCCGAATTCCTTGCTGTTAATTACAGATCATGTTCTGATATTTGCCTCTGCACACAGGACATTCCGGGTCGCTGGAATCACCCCGCGTGCCAAAGGGGTCTGGAAATGCTGCTTGAGAGACAAAAGTTCAATTCTCAGCAGTAATAATGTGCCCACAAAATCTCAGCAGCAGTCATAGTTGATAAGAGCAGTTTCTGGATCAATATATCCAATCTTAGGTAGGGGAGGTCAGCCTGTCACACCAGAGCATCTCTAGAGGAGGAGAAAGTGAGGACTTTGGAGTGGTTTGATTTGATGGAGTTATTTTCCACGTTTCTTTTTTTTTTTTTTTTTAAGGGAATTGCAGTACTAACAGAAGTTTATTTAAAGTAATAATAAAAAAATCTTTTTATTCTAGAGAATTTGGAAAACCAACCCAAATATAAAACCACAAAGCCCTACAGCAATTTCAAACAGTGCCATTTACTGATGAGATGCTGGCAATAAAAGTTTTAGGTGCTTGCCACCATCCTTCAGCTGCACCCATCTAATTCTGGGAACTTTTTTCATGAAAAGGAAAAAATACAATTCCTTTTGTGGCTGATAAACACGTTCCACACAAGGAAAAGTAGAGAAGGATGGAGAACTCGTGCAAAGATAGAGCACAATAAATTCCCTGGAGTCAGAATCTGGTCAGCAATAACATCCACTTTGTTTTAAAAGGTATTTTACTGTGCTCTATCACTCTGGGAAAGAAAGCCTTATAACCACAGTGGCTGCCCTATCGGAGGCTGCTTAAATAGTTTTTGAGATAGAGATCACCATTTCAGAGACTCATATATCCCAGCACTGTAGGTGCAACACCACTTGTGTACTTTTTTTCTGTCTTGGCAGGGATAAATGCCCACAGAAACATTTATCAGATGCTGCTTCTCCTTCCTTTTGTGCCCACCGTTGCTGTAGCTCCCCTGAAACCCAAAGGAACTCAGGTTTCAGGCCAGTTTGCAGTGATTTGCATGATTGCCACAAATAAGGGTGGTGGCAGAGCGTTCAAAAGTGGTTTCCTTCACGTTGACAACGCTTTATGATCAAATGACTGCTTTCACTTATAGCTCCTTCCTTCTGGGATAAGAAAATTGAATTTTTAGGATATATAACAAGCAACACATGTAGCATGAAATCGTGGTGTTATAGGGCTGTACAAATAAAAGATGGGCTCAAGAGGAGACTCACGGCACCGCTTTCTATGCTGAAAAGTCAAATTATTCATCATTTTAAAGCAAGCTGTGCACTTAATGCTACGCAAATATTCTCAAAATGTGTTTAATATTCAGCATTTGTGGAATACTTTTCAAAACCAGTTTTTTTTTCTTTTTTTATTTTTTCCTCTCTGCGTTTTTCTCTTGCGGAGAATCTCTAATTGCTTAGACACCTTTGAAGTTCAAGATATGTCATTATCACTCACTGGCATAAAGTGCAACAGAAAATCCTGCATTTAAAACCCCAAATGTTCTGAGCTTGCACTCGTCCAAATTTCTACAATTAATCAAATTAGGAAAGCAGCCAGTAGAACAAAGGTCCATCAAGAATATTTCAGTTCAAGAGGCATTCTTTTGTATTAGCTCTGTATCAAGCCACATCTAAATTCTGCAAAAAGTGTCAGATTCCAGGACTTTATTTCCATCTTAGACACAGGGTTTTTTTGTGTGTTTGGGGAGGTTTGTGGGGTTTTCCCCTAAATTTTTCTTTTGATATACAAATGAAAATGTATTGGGGAGGTTTTGTGGGATTTTTCCCTAAATTTTTTTTCTGATATGAAAATGTATTGGGGAGGTTTTGTGGGATTTTTCCCTAAGTTTTTCTTTCTGAAATACAAATGATAATATATTCTATAAAACGAATGCCCTATAAAAATCAAAATTAATTTTGCTCTTTTTAAAAATTATTTCCTGTACTCCCACTTTCACTCCCCACAGTGCTGAAAGTTGTCACTTTTAGGTTCGGCACTGAGGAGAACGTAACGCCTCACATCCTAAGGCACAATTCATTCCATACCCTCTGGGAACTGGCACGCATCAATCCCTGTGTGACGCCCTTCACGTTCTCAAGATTCTCTCTTGTAAGCAGAGAAACACAGTTTAAAACTCCCAAACTTCCAGATTCTTGTGTGCAGCCCTGTTCCAAGGCCGTTTATCGCGGCGAGTCCCAGATTGCGGCGCTGGGGTTCCGCAGGCTCCCGACGCCATGTGGGGCCTGGAACGTGCAGAAGGAGCTGGGAAAGCCACAAGCACTCAGGGTGTTATTTCTTAGCAATGGCGTGATTTCCAATCTCATGGAACAGCACCACAGCAGAAAGCCCCCCAGATTAAACTGTTTATTGAGGCACCTGGGTCTGGGCGAAGAGGCCTCGGGAACCGCCTGACTTTTTTTTATGCAAAACTCGCTTTTCTGGGTCTTTGATCGTTGCGGTTTAGTGCCAGACGCTCGCTCTCGTGCACCTTCTTTGGTTTCTCAGGATTTCTTTCTGGATTAAATCAAAGAGATGCAAAGTGCCTCCAGCCCTGCTGCTCCAGGCAGCGGGAGCAGCGGCGCACGCGATCCTGCGGGAGCAGCAAGGGTGGAGAAACTCTGCCATGCCCAAATACTCCAGAGAAATGCAGTATTTTTGTACATAGGTGGTGCTGCATGAGCCTGGAAAAAGAGCTGCTTTTCCCATGGCTCCGTGGTCCCCAGTTCCAGCTTGCCTGGCTGGGGTAGGACCAGCCCTTGGTATCTGCCGGAATCTCCCTTCCCCATTTTTTGCCTGTAGAGACTCAAAAAAGTGATGGTAGGAGCCTTACTCTGCTGTTTGGGGCTGGGCTTTAGAGCTCTTGGAGTTGTTTATAGTTAAATAGAAAGTTGCATGACTTTATAAATATATAAATATAAAGCAAAAGCAGGAGAGTGGAAAGGTCATGAGGGCGATGCCAAGAGTTTTTAAGGGAAAAGCAGAACTGTGACACAGCCACGTCTCTCCTATGGTTTGTTTAGGATCAGGCATTTCAGTTTTCTTTGCAGCTTTGCCCATCATTTTGGAGCAGAAATTCAAATAATTAAGCCTTTTTCACTCTTTTCTCAATGCTTTTTGGGGGGGAGATAGTGACCAAGGAACAGATATAGTAATTGTGTGTACTATCCCTTTCCAATTTTGTATTATTTGTTTTATATTTTAGCCTTGGAAATGTTAAAATACAGGCATTTTCTTAAGAACCATCCTGTGAAGCTAGAAGGGGTGTAACCAGAGTCCTGGGTCAGATACAGCAGTTTTATGTCAGAAAACATTACAGTAATTGTGGAATATACAGTTGCTGTGCTGACAAAAACAAAAAAGTGCTTTTCATCTAAACAAATTCATTTGATTTATTGTGTTTTATACTTATGTTGTATTTAAAATTTTCATCCCCCTTAAACACTCGGTGGCTTTCCAAGAGCATTGGAGAACTACAAGGCCGTGTTTTTGGCATTGGGGGTGACCTCATTATTAATCAGAAAACATCTGGGCAGGCAGAGCAGCGCCTGTGTGTGTGAGTTCAGGGAGCTGGGGCTGGATTAGCAGCCCTTGCACGCACAGGCCACCAGACTTGTGTGCCTTGCTTGGAAAACTCCCTGCTGGCTCCTCGGCTCCAGACTTCACAGGAATTCCTGTAGGAGAATTTCCAGAAGTCAAGGGAGGCTTGGACAAGGCTTTGAGCAGAGTTTAAATGAGATATTAGGAGGAAATTCCTCCCTGTGAGGGTGATGAGGCACCAGTGTGACGGTATTCATGTGGGTCTGAGGATGTGAGGATGAGGGAAGAGATGAGGATCTGACTCCATGTTTCAGAAGGCTGATTTATTATTTTATGATATATATTACATTAAAACTATACTAAAAGAATAGAAGAAAAGGTTTCATCAGAAGGTTAGCTAAGCTAAGAATAGAATAGAAAGGAATGATAACAAAGGTTTGTGGCTTGGACTCTCTGTCCGAGCCAGCTGACTGTGATTGGCCATTAATTAGAAACAACCACATGAGACCAATCCCAGATCCACCTGTTGCATTCCACAGCAGCAGATAACCATTGTTTGCATTTTGTTCCTGAGGCTTCTCAGAAGGAAAAGATTTTCCATAAAAGATGTGTGCGACACACCAGCACAGGGTGCCCGGAGCAGCTGTGGCTGTCCCATCCCTGGAGGCGCCCTGGGCCAGGTTGGACAGGGCTTGGAGCAGCCTGGGATAGTGGAAGATGTCCCTGCCCATGCAAAGGGGGTGGATTTAAGGTCTTTTCCAACCCAAACCAGCCTGGGATTCCCTCTCAGCTCCTACCTCAGGGTGGCAATGCCCCTGCAGTGCCAGGTTCCGGCTCTTGGTGAAGGAGATCGCCCATGTCCATCCCGGCCCTGTGGTGGCACAGATTTCATCAAGGCATTCTTAGAGTGCCTCTCCTCAAGCTCAAGTGTTCTCTCTTTGTTTTCAGTTGCTCAGTGCACGCCCAGGTTGACAGATCCTGCAGACGAATTAAACTTTCATGCTGCATTTTCAGCAGAGACCCCACAATTTACTCAGTACACATCAGGAGAGGAGATGTGTAATAAAAATCAGACAAGTGTACTTATTTTCCAGGATATAGACACTACCCTACCATTATGCTTTTTACATTTAACTGTATAAACAACAATTTAGTTTGCCCTTAATGTCCTAAATACGCTTAGATCCATCACGGTCAAAATTGAAGGGCAAGGCAAAAGGACAAAGAGAAAAGATGTGAAATGTTCCGCAGAAATAACCCAAAATACACTTCTAATAACACAAGCACATTGTTAAAAAATGAAGAAGTAATAGCACAGGAAAGGGTGTGTATTTATGGTGTCAGTGTGGAAACAAAGGCTGTCTCTGGTGCTGTTTACCCACCAATGGAAAAAGATTCCTTTGGACCACAGGGTTTTCCCCCCTGTAAACAATATTTTTGTTTATAGAAAGAGAGGAGAAACACCCTGTGCTGCTGCCTGGAGGAGGGGAAGCTCTGGAGGGCTTTTTTTTTTTTTTGGTGTGTGTGTTTTTGTTTGGGATTTTTGTTTGTTTGTTTTTGGGGTTTTTTTGGGATTTTTTGGGGTTTTTTTGATTTTTTTTTTTTTTTTTTTTTTTTTTTCTCAGCAGGTGAAGGTTTTTCCATGTAAAGAAGCTGTTTTAGAATAACACAGTGGATGAGTTTAAAGCAGGAGATTTTACTCAGTGTAGAGCAAGTTTTGCTCAGCAAGTGGTGAGGGGACAGTGTCCAATTCTCCATGTCAGGAGCTGTGGCTGAATGATTATTCTGATTTCAGACCTGTGTTTGGGCATTTGTAAAATTCCAGAATGATTTGGCTTGGAAGGGACCTTAAAACCCATCAAGTTCCACCCCTGCCACAACCAGAGGCACCTTCCATGGTGCTCAGATCTCCATCCAACCTGGCCCAGGACACTTCCAGGGATGGGGACTGTTCATAAAGAATAGAAATTATTTAGACAAATACCTGAAATAGCTAATTAGCTAGAATAGAAATTAGCTTATGAATTAGCTAATTTTCTTTTATTCTTTTTTTTTTTTTGTATAATTTGCTTTGTTTCAGAGTAATTTACTAATGCTTCTCCATTTTATACAATTATGAAACCTTAAGTCCAAATGTGTGACCTGTCTTTTGTGATGTGTAAATAAAATTTCCTTAGACTGCAAATATTTTATTATCTTGTCTCGGCTCAGAAGCCTGATAGGCTGCACTGAGGTGGAACAGCCATTTTTCCCATTTCTGAGGGATCAAATTATGTTAATGATGTCAGCAGAAATGTTTTCTCATACCTTTATATACAGCTTTTTAATACAATGCAGAACTATGAGTATATTTGGTAGTATTTTTTCATAAAAGGTTTGAACTTTGTATAGTCAACCTATCAAAAATGTATAAATTATACAAGGGAAAAAAAACCTGCATCATTTTTTTTCCCTGGGAAGTGGAGCAGTTAATATTCAACATGAAATGTCTAATCTTTAAATACATTATAATCTAACTGCTTAGGATAATTTTTGCTTTAATACCTTAAGAGTCTGCAAAGCCTGAAGGATGGGATTATTAAAATGGAATTTTAATGTCAAAATTATCAGAGAAGAGAACATATTGCTAGTGTTCATAAAAAAAAAATGTATTCAATTTCTGTTTGATTTGCTCAAATAAGAGATGAGAATATATTTGATTATAGCTGGTAAGTATTCAGAAAGTTGATCAGATGACTGCAGGTCATTGCAACATAAGTGCTGTCAACTATGGGGATTAATGCGTTGGAGAGGCTGAAATATAACATACAAACATACCTGGACTGAGAGGCTGAAATATTACATATAAACATACCTGGACTGCTGGCTTGGCTTGCAGCGTCCATGAAGATGCTGTAGAGGGAAAGAGGGATAAAAATCTCATGGTGGCCTCAGAGAATGTTGCCAACTGCCCAAGCATTAAATAGAAAGGGAACAAGCTTAATGTGGTTTGCAGGTATAGATAAAAATCTCTGCTTTGCTCATAGTTTGAGTCTTAAGTTTTCCTCTCTGGCTGTCAGGGGTGTTGGGTGGTGCCCAAGAGCAAAATCACAGAACTGTGGAATGTTCTGGGCTGGAATGGACCTTTAAGGTCATCCCATCCCACCCCAGCCATGGCAGAGTCACCTTCCACCATCACAAGGTGCTCCCAGCCCTGTCCAGCCTGGTCTTGGACACTGCCAGGGATCCAGGGGCAGCCACAGCTTCTCTGGGCACCTGTGCCAGGGCCTGCCCACCCTCACAGCCAGGAATTCTTTCCCAATGTCCAATATTCCCAATTTAAACCTACTGTCTTTCATCTGGAACCGTTTCCCCTCCTGCTGTCGCTCCAGGCTCCTCACAGCCATCAGCCAGCTTCAGGTGTTTCAGATCCTGTGAGAAACAAGCTCTGAAAGGTAACAGAAATAATGAGAACACCCCAGCAACCTTGCCACCTGCCTTCCCCAAATTGTTCAATAGTTATTCAATAATCTGGACAGCCAGCACCTCTCTGTCCCCACGCTCCTACTGACAACATTTCCTTTTATTTCAATGTAGTTTCTCAGAAAAGTTAATCGCTTCCCAGAACGTGGACTTGAAGAGCAGCATAGTTTGGTCAGTTATTTTTATGTAAATTTCCCACAGATGGTTGGAAAAATAACTTGGACTTTACGACCTTAGATGTTTTTCCAACCTAAATGACTCCATGAAAGCCAGGAGGTTGCAGCTCCAATAAATAATAAACTTTTCAATAAATGCCTGTCAGGAGTGCCAGGAAGGCACCTAAAAGGGATCTAACTCAAGGATAAGGAGGAAGGATTCATGTTAGGTGAAAGGACTTCAGGTTTGGATGCCTAAATTACGCTTGGAAATCTTTTTTTTGGTGACTTCCCTCTTCTTGGAAGAAGTGGCATCATTTGTCTGGAATTAGGGTAATATTGCATGAGCTAACAAGGTAAAAATTATGGGTGAAAAGTCGCCTGCTGTGTTCACAGGCTTCTCCTGTGATAAACTGTCTGGTGTGGATGCAAATTTGGCATGTTAGAGGAGGAGGAAGAGCAGGAAATGCAAGATTTGCCTGCAGGGAAAGAGCCCGGGGAAAATGGAAATGCAGCCCAGGTTGGAGACACCTACAAGAGGAAGGTGCTGCCACTGTGGTTTTTGTTTTTATCTCAACAATACAGCTGAATAAATACTTTAGAGAGAGAGTGAAAGGTGATTTCACAGCTATTAATTAAGATATCAAAGCAACTCCCATATTCAGAAATCCTTATCTATTTGCATGAATGGTTGTGCACAGTTTTTACTTTGATAAGAACACTCAGAGGGATTGACCATCCTGCAGCCAGTATTAAGCATTTGTACAAATAATTTTTTCCTTTCTTTCTTTCCTATTTGCAAAAGCTGATTTTTCTGGTCATAAAGTAATTTATTTTTTTTCCCTAAAGAATTTACATCATGAATAATACACCTAGGTCACCTGTCCAACCATTTTATATTTTTTTTTACATTTGTAAGGATTTATTTGCATGAGGAGGCAATCTATCTCACAATGAATAGTTGAACATTGTAATAGAACAACAAAAATATACAAATAACCCAGAGGTTGCAATATGTTTGTATAAAGTATTCAAACAATTTCAAATAACAACTGAACTTGTAAAAATCAACATCTGTTCATGGATTATTCATGAACAAAAATGGTAAAATTCCTTCAATAAAAATAGTCTTCAATGAATAGTTTTTGCTGGTTGCTGAGAAAATGATGTTCTTGCAACTGAAATCTCAGCTCCAGGACTCTCCTGCAGTTCAGATTCATTAACACTAAAATTATCCTTTAGTACATAAATTGCTGCAACAGGAAAACTATACAAAATTCCAATTAAAAAAAAAAAAAAACCACCAAAAAAAACCCTAGTGACAGGATAACACTGAACTGTCTGAATCTAAGCAAGTGGGTAAGGGTTTTTTTACAAAATTCTAAAAGTTTTGGAGTGCATCTGTGTTTGTCAGCTTGTGTAGGAGCATTATCCCTGTTGCAATACAAACTTTTCTTGTTGCTTTAACAGATCCCTCCAGTGATGAATTCACAAATAATGATTTAAAACTATTAATAGTAACAACACTAGGAGATCAATAGTTGTTCAGACCTAAAAGTTTAATTTTTTCCCAGCTGAGGGAGAGGTTGGAAGGTACCCTGTGGTTTGACAGGCTGACACAAAAAACACAGTAGGTATCATTTTTCAGAACAATGCACATTTTTAATTTATGAATGTTCTTTTATAAACTTGTATGTACAGTCACTCTTTTTTTTTTCTCTCCAGTGCTACATAATTATAACTTGCAAAATGTAAATATTTATGAATTCACAGGATGTTCGCTGGAAGAGAAGAATGTTATACTTGCAGATTTTTCTTGTACTTGCAGGATTCACATAATATTATTTGCCATCATGATGTACTGAAAAATGCAAAAAAAAATATAATATTCTACATTTGACTTTTCTGAAAAATACCATCTGGTGTTATTTTTTGAGAGTTGGAGATCAGCTCTCTAATTGCTTATAGTTAGAGATAGACATTACTACATTTATTGACAATTTTATTCTCTACAATAATCTTACATTTAAATAGTGACTTTGTTCCTGGAGGATGCCAAAGTGATTAAACTGATATTCAAACTCTTTGGATAGCATCACCCACCACAGCAATGCAGCCATCTCTGGGGCGAGATATTGCAGCTGTTTAACAGCACTCAACAGCACTGCAGAACAGCTTTGGAAATGAAGAATTCTGATGAAAACGGGCACTTAAAGGTAGGCAAAATAATTTTCCAAATTGGTGTTTGGCCAGGACTTAGTGCTCACGTGTCTGTGGTTGGAAAATTATATTGGACTCTTAATATCCATAATTAGTCAGGACCTTGGGTCAGCCATTCCTATCAGAGAGGGCATTGCCCAAGTGAAGCCCAGCCTGCTCAGGAGGGATTTTGGGAAGCTTATTTGGAGTCTTTTGGATTTTTTTTCCTGACTATGTGGATATCAGAGATCGACTCTTGTGAAGCCCTCGTTGTGCAGAAGAATTCCACTGTGGTGTCTGTGCAGGCTTGGATGCTCTAAGTGGATCTAAGTTGTTGGTCAGATAACTTTGATTAGGAAAATGGATCTTGGAATATTTCATCTGAATTTTACCACACTTCAGAAGTGTGTGGGACAGCAGCTGAACTCATATTAAGTATGTCAAAATAATTGTCAATATCTTTGCTCTGTTGGCCACCACATCTTTCACAATTTTCAGGAGACTGTGGTTGTGATGTACTTTCCCATCACATCACCTTCTCATCCTGGGCTGGCTGTTTGTGTTTCAGTTGGCGTATCCAAGCTGGGCAAATGTTTCAGGAAATATTTCCTCCACAGAGTTCTGCTAAAAGTGTTGCTGCCACGAGATTTCCATCACACTCCCGCTGCTCGTGAGTTAAAAGGACAGCACTGGAAATGTGAGCTGTCAATCTGGGTGTAACAATACATTTAGCTCGAGCACATCATGCACGTTGAAAGAAAACACTTGTCAAAGTTACAAACAAGCAGCTCCTGGGTAAGTCATCCTCCTCCACCACAGCTTCTGTGCTCGGGTATGCCAAGAGTTCCTCCTCACCCACAGCTGCCAACCACAGTGTATTTTTGCACTGCTCTTCTGTTTATCGTCTCCAGCGCTTGTTGATGTGCAATCACATCCAAGCACGTGCCCCAGGACTGCTCTGTCTCCTTATCCAGTTGTCAGAGATGATCAGGATATCCTGACTCTGGATTTCTTCGATTCACGTGCGGCAAACCTCGAGCCGAGCTGAGGAATCATCGCTCCTCACCGCTTGCACAAATTCCTCTTCACCTATTTGGAATTTTTTCCAATTCCTCTTCTAACCTTCCTGGTTTTAACATCTTTCTGAGCAGACTCCAGACCACGTAAAGTAAGTTTTTCTCTAGACTGCAAAATCCCACTGTCACTGAGAATAAGTAGGGATGACGTGGAACATGGCAGGAGCATATCTTAGTGACAGTCTGGAGCATTGAAAACTGCCAGTGAAATGTGTGCTTGACTTGGAAAGTTTTATGTTTTAAGTGAGTGGACAGTTCTCCATGGAAAACAATTAGGTCTGGAAGCTGGACTTTGGTTATGGGAAGAACTGACGTGGCTTTTATAACCTATACACCTAAAGTGTCTTAATCAAAGGTTTTTCACCCAGATGTGTTAATGGGGTCAAAACTGAAATTCTGCGGCAAAGAATGATGATAGATTTTCCAATATGCAAAAGGTTTGAGAAATTAAAATTTAAAAAATATAACAAATCATTTTAATTTTTCTAAGCAAAATTTCAAGTTCGGGAACAGAAAACTTCCTGGTTTTCAATATTTGGGAAGTACATGAGGTGTTACAGGTCACCTTGAAAATTATGGAAAGGATAATTGCTGTATGCCATGGTTTATCCATATGTGATTTTTGAGGTATATTTGAGCTAACCAATTGATTTGGGGTAAAACACTCAATCCCTTGTGTAGAACTCCAGTTGAAAATGATCCTCTGTAGTTTGCATCATGATGTTTTGCAGCTACTGTCCTTTCTCCACCTCAAACACCTGAACTTTGGATTTTTCTTCCCTCATTTGTAGAATGCACCCTGTATGTGAGCTGCAACACACATGTGGTGATTTGAGAGCAGAAAATTTTAATGTCTGAGTTACAGCACAAAGATCTACCTGAGAATGTGCACCCGTGGCTGCAGAGAGAGTTGTTGCATGAATTTACAATTTTTGAGATTAAACACTTCAAAGGACAATCAGGATCAAAACTTTTTCTTGCTTTGGTCCTTTTCTTGGTGACATTTAAGGAAAATGTTTCTTTTTATTTTTTATGGAAAATAATGGAAGTGGTTTCACCTAACCCTGCTCCACGCCATTGTTTCAGGGCAAGATGCACTACTAAAAACACACCTTTTAATATTTTTCTTAATTTTACTTATTTACTGATAAACACACTAAACCATGAAAAGTATAAGAAGGCATTATTAAGTTATATGGGGGAAAAATAATTAGTATCTTATTCTGAGTCAGTTTTTATTGAATTTTTGGGAATTCTTGGGCAGGGTTTGAGGGTTCACGTCTCAAATCACTCCTTGGTGCTGCAACACCAATGAGAGGAACTCTGGGGTAAAAACATGATGAGAGGATCCATGTTTGTGGCAAAACTTGTTCAAAAAGTTCCTATTTTCTTTTCTGCAGTAGGAACCAGCCTGAGTAATTAACTTTTCTTTGCTTTTGGTGTTTTTGGTGTGTTCCCAGCCTGAAATCTGCTCTGGGCTGGAGGGATTTTGTAGGAAAAAGAGATTTCACTAGTGGCTTCTGGAGATTGTGTCCCTGCTTGATTTTGTGAAGCATCTGCCATAATTCACTCCAGGATGCCTAAACTATGGTAATAAAATAATAAATACCTTCTTCAACTAAATCAATGTAATTTCCTTTTTTCTCCACTCCTTTCTGTCTTCACCTGCTCTCACTGCTTTATAATCATCAATTGAATATATGTCAAAGGAGCATTTTATCCTGCAACTAGAAAATAGATGGAGCTGTAAAAATTTTGTTTGTTTTGTAACAATTAAAAAGAAACTTTTCTAATGTTTGCTTCATTAAAACTTAAAAAACAATATTTTGGAGCTATAAAAATTAAGCCATAATTTCTGGGTAAAGACAAGATGTCATTCCACTCAAAATAAATGTCATCGTTTGTGATGGGAGAGTGTTTTGGAAAGCTTTTTCCACATGTAGTTGAATAATATTTTGAGTGAGTTGTCATTTTAAAATGAAAAAAAAATATTCTTCCCATTTGATATAAAATTGTTCGCACTTCTTCATGCTGAAAAAAAAAATAATCAGAAAGTCTGGGGAAATTTTGGGATTATAACTGTATTTGGGGATATGACATTGTCCAGCTCCAGATGTGGCAGTCTGGAGGTTCAGGACACCAGGAGAAGACCAGGATGCCCATCAGGAGTCAGATTATGACCTTTGGTGCTTATTTTACAGATGAATATTAATCTGGAATCCAGCTATCAATATCACACTGTGGAGAAGATTATTCCCAATGAGCTGAGACATTATGGTGAGGTTTGAAGGAGGTTTTTGTCATTTAAAATCTATTATTTTGCCTTAATATTGTTCTACAATAGCAGAAACATTTTAATATGGAAATTAGGAATTAATGTAAAGACAAAGGATGTTTTAATTTTTCAATGTTACAAAAAGAAAATCTGGAAACTCTTCTGCCTTGACAGAGAATGAGAAAGTCACTTCCATTCTGTATTTCTTAATGAAATTGCAAAAATACCCAGTGTTTAGATTAGACTTGATCCTGCATGAATGTATTGAAAATCTATAGAATAATTTGATAAAAAAGGAAGAATGAGTCACCTCTAGGGGTAAAAAACCCTCATGAGCACTTTAAACAAATTGAATACTTAGAATATATATTAAAAAATTTAGAATTATAATTTCATTAAAATATAGTGGGTTTGCTTTTGAAGGGCAAAACAACAAATAATATAATGAAGTTTGACAGAAACAAAGATCTACAGGTTCTTTCAGAATTTAAGCTATTTTAAAAAATACCACTGTATTCTTATGAATACATCTACTAAAATGTCATCTTGGGAATTAATTTCTAAAATAAAATAACCTACAGATAAAAATGTTCCCCAAGGTGAGAAGCTTTAGAGGTTGTTAGAATCAACAGGTTGTTGGGTCAAGAAAATCTTTGTGCAATCAGATTTTACAGATGCAGAGGAAGGAAATGGGAGATGTTCTAAGAAGCATTTTTAGAGGCTCAGTAAATTTCCCACAAGCCTGATGGACACTTGTTTGTTTGAAAACTTTTTTCTGATGGCAACGCTTAAATGAATTACATTATTGGAGCCTGGAAAAGTGAGCAAATGCTGGAACTGGAGCTAGATAAATTATTTTCTTCACAGTGGTGGGTTTCAATGAGAGGTGAATGGATCCAGTACACCTAAAGGTTCCCTGATGCAGGACCTGACATGGCAGAGGTGGATGGGGGGATTTGCCTGTGAATCTGCTCCTTCTGGAGGTGCTCTAATCTCACATTTAAACCAGCCAGGAAATATCATCCCAAGGCTGAGGTGAGCCCAGGGATGGAGCATGAGCTGAAATCCCAGCACACCTACAGCTCAGATTTATTCTTATGCAGGTTGAGTGATCGTTCACCTACACCAATTTTATTTCTGGATGTGCTCGCAGGGATGTGTTTGAGCCAAAAGGCAGCGTAGGCACGAGAAATGTGGAACAGATTTAAACAGATCACAAACAGAGTTGGAAATCTTTTAGCCATTTGAAAGATGATGTTCCCAAATACAAAAACATTGCTCTAAGGTGATCAAGGAGCAGTTTAGGAAAGCAATTGCAAACTGAATTTGATAGTGTGGTGGATTTGATGACTCAGAAGATCCCTTTTGGTTTTTTTGCCTATGAAAAGTGTAATAGATGAGGTAAGTGTAATAACAATCTGATATGCTTTTGGAGATTGGTATTTGCACTAATAGAAATGTTTTGTGCAACATTTGTACTTAGAAATTTCACATCCATGTAAGTGGTGCTGGCGAGTCTTCCATGATTGGTTTTCTATAGATATAAACCAACAATAAATATAATACAGGTAAAATCCAGCACCAAATCCAGGCATCTCTGACATTACATTATCTGCACTGATTCATGGGGAACTGCCTGCAAACTCAGAATTATCCAGATTCAGTGTGTTTTCTTGCCTAAGGGTTACTAGTTGTGGTACTTCTCAGATCAGTGGAGGTGCTAGAAACGCTTAAGGGCTTTGTTACACTGGTGTTAATTGCTAAACCGAAACCCAAACTTGAACTCTGAAGTGTTTTCCCAATGTATTGTGCCACTACAAATCTGGACAGGGAGACTGCTGCCAGCTGAAATAAATAAATGTGCAGTGGGAAAGCAAGATGCTGATGCAAAGTTACAAAGTGTGCCTCTAGTTTAAATCTCACTCCAGGACCTGCATGGGTGGCAATGGCTGTCAGCTCTGAAATACAGATCTGTATTTCCTTCCCTGCAGGTGCACAGGGAGTGGGGAATTTAGGATACCTGTGGGTAGCTCCTGTGGCAAATATCTTGCTGCTTTGCTGTACCTCCACCTTTCTGCTAGGTCTTTTTAGGTTTTAAGTTAGTCTTTTTAGGTTTTAGTGTTGTCACTTTTTAGGGGTTAGGACCATAGCCATGGCTTGATTCGATTGATTGATATTGATTTGATAACAGAGTGTGAGTGTTCCAGAGTCTGGCTTTGAATGCCTTTTTCACCATGCTCTGCTTTTCTGTTTAAACAAGGAACAGGGATTTGATTGTTCACCTCTCTGGGAAAATTTTGAAACAGTTTTACCTTACAAGAAGGTTGGAGAGGGACTTTTGGCAATGGTCAGAAATAGTGGTAGGACAGAGGGGATGGCCTTACGCTGAAGGAGGATGGGGTTAGATGGGATATTAGGAAAAAATTCTTCTCTCTGAAGGTGGGGAGGCCCTGGCACAGGCTCCCAGAGAAGCTGTGGCTGTTTCTGGGTCCCTGTGAGTGTCCAAGGCCAGATTGGACAGGACTTGGAGCAGCCTGGGATATTGGAAAGTGTCCCTGCCTATTGCAGGGGATGGAACAAGTTGCTTTTTAAGGTCCCTTCCAACACAAACCATTCCATGTTCCTATGATAATTCTGTGATATCTGCACTCTTGGGTCACTGAAGTTGAACCTGTGCCTGGGGAGAGCCCCACTGAGCTCAGAGCTCTTTGTGTGCAGCAGTAGCCCTGCCTGGGTGGACTTTACAGGGAAGCAGAGTGACATTAAATATTCAGTTTTCATATTCTGGCTTCCTTTGCATGTGGCCACCACCTAACTCAAAGGCTCCTTGCTGGAGTCTTAAAATCAGAACAATGGAAGGCAATAAAACAGTATAAGAAAAGTTAGAGTCTAATCATAATAATAGTTTTCAAGGTTCCGTCTCACTGTAACAATTCATTACATTGTTCTGTGGTATTTTTTCACATATGAATAGGATGGCTTGGAAATTGTTGGAAATGTGTCAGATATGGGAGACTTCAGAAACACTTCTGTGACAGTTAAGGTAAACACAAAAATCACTAAGATGACCAATTCTCTGTTGTGGGGGATGCTTATACCTGTAATGCTGCAGCATCCTCATTTCAGCGGGGCTTCACTTGGGTTTCTCACAGGATCAGGATCTGTGCATATCTGTTTAACTCATTATTTGTATTGTTGTACAGGGTTGGCTTTATTCACACGGTGTTGGCTTTGAAAGCAAAAAATCCAGCCCAGTATCACCGAGTTCCCGTGTGTGGCTTAAGGAATTACATATTCTGCCTTTTGAGAGTGTAAAATTATAGTTGTGTAAAATCACCTAGCAGTTCTTTATCCCGAGCTGCATTTTATTACCAATTTCAGATATAGCCATGAGGTAACAGCTAAAAAGGTCACGGTGCAAATGCATGTGCAGAATTTAAACGAGGCCTTATTCTTTCTCCAATAAACACACACCGGACGCAAAGGAGGAATTGGAACGCTTTCAGAAGGCACTCAGGCCAACCCAGGCCTCATCAGGGACCATTTCAAAGATTAGTTTCTGGTGTCCACACAAGCATGTTGTGTGAGCCTGTTTTAGATAATGTGCTGCTCCTGGGCTCTGCCATCCCCTGCACAGGTCTGATTGCTGGATTTTGCAGCGTCCTGTGAGAGCTGCAAAAGCCTGGGCAGCCCGAGCAGCCTGGCTGCCTCTGTAAAGTGAGCTGCAAAGCTGGATTTCCTTCTGGGAAAGGAAACAGAGCTGCATATTGCCCACATTCCCAGCGACCTGCCCCAGGACTGAACAAAGATTCAACGGGAGAGGGAAGGGAAACGTTCCCAGCAATGAAACCTCAGGTGATCTGGTTTCTATTCTCAGCCCCAACACTCTGGTTTTTTGTCAGCCCTGATAAGTGATTTAGCTGTGCTTTTCCTCTCTTCTTTACAATAGGGATAACAGGAGCATTGTAAAGCCAAAATCAATATTGCTGAGGGTCACACTTGCACAAAGGCCCACACAAGTGTGGATGTGCTGTTTAAGACACGAAAGACTGGGCAGCAAAACCCTCCACTGGGATCTGGTGTCCTTAACCCAGATCCAGAGGGTGGGGGCAGAAAACAACCATCAGGACATGAAATTTGATTTAACAAATCATGCAGAGCTCTTTTTTGGAGGGTTATACCAGACAAGGATAGGGGAGAAGGTCTCCCTACCCAGATAGGCCTCATAATCTTCCTGGCCAGTTGAGTGGGACATGGCAAGGGCTTTTCCCAAAGGGTGTTAGCACAACGTGGTTTTCTCAATAAGTATTGACAAGAATTAGCTGGAAGAGAGGTGAGAATAATCCCACTTTGCTCCCCGTCCTGTTCTTGTGTCCAGTAGCTTGGGAATGTTTGGCTGGGTCTGCTGGTGTTGTAGAGATGTTTCAGGAAACCCTCAGAGCTGCATGTTCTCAGAATTACAGGATTGTTTGGGTTGGAAAAGCCCTGTAAGATTGCATCCAGCTGTTTCCCCAGCACTGCCAATGCCACCACTGGACCGTGTCCCCAAGTGCCACATCTGCACGTCTTTAAATCCCTCCAGGAATGGGAAGTCCACCACTACAGCCTGTGCCAGGAGCTGACAACCTTTTTTTGGTGGAAAAAATTTCCCAAATATCCAATCTACACCTTTCCTGGTAAAACTTGAAGCCATTTAGTCTTGTCCTAGGTCTTGATACTCAATGGGGGAGTTCAGCTTTTACAGCATCTTAAATCCTCCAGTGGCAACACATTGGTTGTGGGCCTTCCCCATCAGCTCTCCATGGCCAACCCAAGGTGCCTGAGGGAATGTTTCAAAGACTTTAGAGTAGAAAATAATGGTATTTTAATCACCTAAAATTATAATCTAAGTGCCTGACCACTTAAGGGCTGCCCAAGAGTTAAAGCATGTTTTTAAGTGCGTTATCCAAGCGCCTCTTAAACACTGACCAGCATGGAACGTCTTTAAGATCCTTCTCAAACTTTCTTTAGGTTTGACCCAGAGATTAATTTCCGAAAGCCCAAACCTGTGGCTGTGAGAATCTCTGTTTTATAAGCTGTCTGTTCCAGTTCCTCAGAGCTGAGTGACTGCTTTATTGGGACGACGTGTCAGTCCTGATTACATTTGCATGTTGGTTTAAACGTAACACTACATGCCAGAGCTTCCTAACTGGATGTGATGCAGCATCAAAGTGATGTTTCATGCTCTGGGAACTTTAAAAACTCATTGAAGGGAGAAAAGAGAGATGCCTATGGGAGAAGTGACAGAAGTTTGGGTTTGATTCTCCACGTATCAAGGTAAATGGCAAAACATATGTTGACTGAGTTTGGAAGCAAGATGGGCTCACAATGACTCTGACAAAGTGGGTGGTGCCTCAGGATTTGTCTCTCCTAAACTTCTGAGGACTGGGATGTCCTTCTACTGTTTTTCAGAACTGCCCGTTTC
This sequence comes from Melospiza georgiana, assembly GCF_028018845.1. Lineage (NCBI taxonomy): Eukaryota > Metazoa > Chordata > Aves > Passeriformes > Passerellidae > Melospiza > Melospiza georgiana. Next base: position 38,164,172 of record NC_080436.1, on the reverse strand, counting down.
TTGTAAATACATAGTAGAATAATAACTCCTGGTGTTTTATTTATAGAAATGCTGGTGGAGGTATTTATTATAAATGAAATTAATTTTGAATTAGCCTTTTTTTCCGTTCAGGAATGATTTTTGCAAACAATGCTCTGCTCTTATTATTTACTGTATAACATGGAAGGACACAGCTTATGTCTCCTCTATCTCCCCTTGCCATTGTTCCTTCAAATCCTTCCAAGCAAGGACAGAATGTTATGCAGAAATTGCTCTAATATCCCTGAATCCACCTTATCTTCTCCAAACTCTTTTTTTTTGAAGGCCTGGAAGAGTCTGGGAAATTTATGGAGTGGTGGTAACACAGGCTGGGTGAAAGTCTGCTGCTAAATGTAGGCAGAGTGGGTTATTCCTCAAAACATCTTGGATCCTTTGCCAAAAAATGGGTACCCTACGCCTTCATTCTCAATCTCTGATGTGCAATAAACCCTTCAGATTTTCTATGAGCTTTGTAAATACAAAGCTTGTAAAACTATCCAACATTTTACCTTATAGAAAATCATGGAAAATTACATGGTCCCTCTGTTAGAGCTGAGTGGGCTGCAGTAAATAAGGTCTGGGGACATGGGAGAATACAAAACAACAGAATCTGATGATGCGTAAAGGGTCTTTAACTAAAATTTGTCAAATGCCATGAGAAAAAGTGGATCCACTCACTGGCAGGCCAGATGTGGAGAAAGAGAAGGTACAGAGAGGGGAAGACTCCAGCAGACTCCCTCTCACTAATTGTAAGTTATTTCATTCCTGATTTTGCTTTTCCTTTCTTTTTTCCTTTTATTTAGTTTTTTTCATTTTTCAACATCTGGTTGTTGTATTTAATTAGTGGACACTGTTCCCAAGATTCAAGGTAAATGTTTGACTTAATAAAACCCTATTTTTTTCTCTAATCTGGCAAAAATAGCACTTACTGTTTGAATTCCTGCTGGGATTCAAATATGAATCAAATTCAGAAATCAGTCTCTGCTACACCTCCCAGTTGGTTTTTTTTTGATCAGAACAAATGTTTTCATACTTTCTGTTGTAAATATCATGATTGGCTTTATGTTTTCCCACATAAAGGGGCCAAATTCTGGCTCATCATTACTGTGTCCATTAGATCATAATTTTGGAAAGCACATTTATTAACATCGAGCATTCAAGTGGAGCCATAGGATCACCCCTGGAATCAGCACTGGACTGAGAAGTTTGTGCAAAGAGGAAATTAAAGTGAAAGCTTTATATCCAGGTTTGGGTCAGAAGTTCGTGGTTGCCTCATTCTGGCAGATCAGCAGCATCCTCCAGGAATGAAAGGCATCACCGGAGTGAGAGTTTAAATCATGAGCTGTCCCGTTGGATTTCTGTGTGAGACAACTGAAGTGTTGTCAGGGACTCAGGGAGAGGATGGGGTTTGGAAAGGGAAGAGGAGAGTGGATTGGGATACCAGATCCCTGTGAAAAGTGTGTTTTTATCAGTGCAGGCTCTCCTCTGTCTTTGGGCGCTCCTTATTACCAAAGAAACTGCTGGTGATCATGGACTTTGTCTATCAAGAGGCTAATCTGTAACTAATGAGAGAACAAGGAATCGGGGATATTCCAGAAGTTACTGCTTGTGGATTCATGGAAATGTTGGCATATCCTAGAGAAGGACAAAGTCCCACCAAAGGATGGATGGCTCCTGGACCTTCATTCCCAGGAAAAACACTCATGGTGAAATGCATTGGAAAAGCCAACTCATGGTGAGATCTGTGCTGGGTGTGCCCACTGCCTGCTCCACCACAGTCTGAAACAGCACAGCGTGGAATCATCAGCATGGAAAAAACCTCCAAGTCCAACCTTCAGCCGAACAGCCCCATGGCCACTAAACCACATCCCAAACTGCCACATCCACTCATTTCTTGAGCACTTCCAGGGTTGGTGACCCCACCACCTCCCCGGGCAGCCTGTGCCAGTGCTGAGGCATATCGCAGACATCTTTCTATGAAAATCCTTTCCTTAGGATTTTTTCTTCCTGAGAAGCTGAGAGGCATCAGGAACAAAATGTAACCAATGGTTATCTGCTGCTGTGGAATGCAACAGGGGGATCTTTGATTGGCCCATCTTGGATGTTTATAATTAATGGCCAATCAGAGCCTAGCGGGCTCGGACTCTCTGTCTGAGCCACAAACCTTTGTTATTTATTCCATTCTATTTTTAGTTTAGCTAGCCATCTGATGAAACCTTTTCTTCTATTCTTTTAGTATAGTTTTAATGTAATATATATCATAAAATAATAAATCAGCCTTCTGAAACATGGAGCCAGATCCTCGCCTCTTCCCTCATCCTGGGACCCCTGTGAACATAGTCACAGGGGCACTGTTTCACTGGAAAACTTTTCTCCTCATGTCCGTCCTGAGCCTTCCCTGGTGCAGTCTGAGTTAATTTCACCTTGTTCTGTCCCTGGGAGGAGAGGCCAATCCCCACCTTGCCCAACATCCACCGTGCCCTGAGGTACAACCCCACGCGCGGGATTTGCACGTGTGCGTAAACACACACTTGATGTTTCTCTCTGTTCCCATCACATGTTTCATTCAATAGACTTATTAATCAACCATAAGAAATGAGTTAAGATGTTGAAACAGTCATGGCCTTTGTTCTGTGTCAGTTTTGTTGGCTTAGCTGACATATAGCTACAAGGCATGACGGATCAAAGTAATTAAAGTTCCAATCATTTACCTTTCTATGTTCAGTGTCAAGACAGCTCGCCTTCACCCCGGGTTCAGAGCATTTTCATATTTTTTTAACATGTTAGAGCTGTGCCATTTGCCTTGCTGTACTTAAGCATTTGACAGCATTTCCATTATAAAGTTTATATACGAAGGCTTGAGATTCCCTCTGGATTCCAACTTTGCACATAAAATTGCAGACCACAGGCAATCCAAAACCAATGTGGTACCAATCTGGTAGCTTGGGGACTTTTTTTGTTGTTTGGTTTTTTTTTGTTTCTTTGATTTTTTTTTTTTTTTTTGTTCATTTACTTTAAGGTAACATACGTTTTTACCATCAAAGAAAAAAAATTCCACTTTTGTTGCACTTAGTTTCAAGATACATTTTTGTGTTTATGAAATTTTAATGGGACTTATTTTTGTTCCTGTCATGAAATATGGTGGGCAATTAGTTCTTGTCTTTACTCCTCCTTCATACACACTAACTGATGGTAACTAAGAAATCCTATATGTCAGATGCAAAATCAAAATATTTCCATTTAAAAAACCTTTTTTTTACAGAAATTGCACCAGAAATATGGATAAAGAGGAAATATTGTGCAGGACACATCCCAGTCAATGTACCAAACAGGGATTTGAAACACTCTGCACTGACTCCATCCCTCCACCTGTGAGAGTCATCCTTCAGGCAATTTCAGGCTTGAAATTTGCAGAAATCTTTTTGCAAAAAGTAAGTAATAATTTTCGCTCTTAAAGCATACCTTGGATTGAAGAATCAGCTTTTGAGTTGTGCTTTTTTCCTATTCTTTTTAAGTTAATTTTTATAGAAAATCCCTTCAAGATGAAATTTAAATAGTCCACATAGGATTTCTCACAACTAATTTAATGCCATCTTCCAGTCAGAACAACTGGTTCAAGACTCCTCTCTTGCATCATTTGAAGCTCTGGAACATTAAACACTGTCTTGTGTTGTAGTTTGAATATCAGATTACTTAACTAGCAGTGAATATCTCTGCAACATATCTGCTCTACAAAGGGAGCACACATTTGGATGTTGCCTGAAATGCTAATATTTTACAGAAAATTATATATAAAGCCGTTCATTAACCAGCTATTTTTTCCTTTGTGTGACATTTTAAAAAAAAATTTGATTTCAAACTCCAGTTCAGCAACTAAACCAGTGATTTTATTTGAAGAGAAGGACTAAAGAGCTGGCATTAAAAACATTTAACTCTGGTTTTGCATTTTAAAAGTATGCTAATATCGTGAAGGATCAAATTGCCAGAATATTTTTATGAAATCAGATTTTTTTTTTCTCAAAGTTTAAAGAGTAAAGTTGGGTATAAATAGGCAGAAATCAATTAATTCTTTTGAACTGATTTGCAGATTTGAGTAAATTCCATGTCCCACAGAAGTTAATAGGAGTCCTTTTGCTTGGATTTAAATGCTGTCCAGGTATATTCTCCTGAATTTTGCACACCTTTATTGCATGTTCTAGTGCAGAAACTTCTCTTGTGGACCTCTACAATTTCTTCCAATATTTTCTTACAAGGGTGTGCATTTTTTGACTGCAGTGTTATGGTGTGTATGTACACGTATTTCAAGCAGGTTTGATATTTGAATGCATTCTTATTTTTAGGGCAGCCTATCATTACTCAGTAAAATAGGTTGTTAATTTGGTATAAAATAGAGGAAGTAAAATCCCCACATGGCTCCTTGGTTCAGGCTTCCTACCCAGTGAGTAATAGCAGAGCAACCTGATAGCAAGGTAGGTGTTTTGCATTTAAAAAGCCTCTAGTAAGGACATAAATAATAAGGGTACTTTTGTTATGCACAAGCAGAGCTGGAATTTGTCTGTATTTAAAGTGATCTTTGTGGCCTACTCTGATTTTCATGTTCTGTCACTGTGGAAAATTAATCCAGATGATGCATTGGTTAAATCTTTGCTAATAGAATAGATAATTTCAGGGTCACCAAGGTTGGAAAAGCCCTCCAAGACCATTGAGTCCAAGTTGTGCCCATCCCCACCTTGTCTCTAGCCCAGAGCACTGAGTGCCACCTCCAGAATTCCTTGGACACCTCTAGGGATGGGCACTGCAAACCTCCCTGGGCAGCCCCTTCCAAGGCCTGACCACCCTTTCCATGGAGAAATTCCTGCTGATGTTCAACCTAAACCTCACCTGGTGCAGTTTGAGGCCATTTCTCTCATCCTGTCCCTGTTCCTGGGCTGACCCCTCCTGTCAGGGACTTGTGGATGTCCCCCTTGAACCTCCTTTTCTCCAGCTCCTTCTCATGGGACTGATTCTCCAGACTCTTCACGACCCTCAGAAATAATGCATTCCTAATATCGCACCTTGCTAATGACTGACGTCAGCTGGGCATTTCAATCCTGAAAAAAATAAGTGAATGTATCAATAGGAAATAATTGGATGTATATATTTGGATATAACCAAATTGTACAACAATGAGAGATGAGGCAGAAAGGTCTGTGAACGTCAGGCCGAAGGAGAACTCACGGGAATATCTGTTCCCATTGTGACCCTGGCCTGCTGCCTGCCCTGGAGCAAGTTACATCAGGAGTCTGGATGTCAGTGGGATCACACTGTGCAAGATGTGTGTTGCCCTGATTTTTTAGGTTTTTCTGAGCCTTCTGATGTCTGCATTCTTGGAACGAACTTTCTCACGCACTTTATGTAAATAATTTATTGTTTTGGGTTCTTTTATGGAGGAGGGGAAATTTGATGGGCTGTTGGTTTGTTCAGTGTCATTGGAGAGGTAGGACTTGCCATCCTCCAATCCACTGGCATTTTTGGAAATCTGTAAATGTTGGAGTTAGAATTTAAATATTCTTTTTTACTTGGGAAAGCTGCATGTCCATTTCCTGTTATTTTGTCCCCTATAGTGAGAGACGTGGCTTCCTTGGAGAAGTGTTTTAAGACTGACAAATGAAAACCTACTACATAATGCACCATCAAATGTGATTATTATTGAGTTACCAGTAGTTACCATTATTGAGTTATTAACTTGGCAAAAATGTGTCTGGAGCAAAAAGGGCAGCCAGATAAAAGCAAATGCTGATAAAGTTCCTGTTCTTCCCTCTGTGTAGACATGGGATGGTGAAGGAAAGAAAATATTCGTGTGTTACCTGAGGCCAGCAAGAAATAGAAATGCTTTCCAAAATGAGAAGCCAGAAAACAAATGCAAGCAAAAAATTCCTAATCTTTTATATTTAACTAAGAACTCCTGAACTCCATTTAGACAGGTATATTCTTTCTTGGGGTGCATGAATTAATTTAAATTAATGTTATATGATCTATAAAAATATTGTTTCAGGTCTCTTGGCCTTTCCAAATGAAAATTGAACCTTCTAAATTCTTTCCCCATAACATAATAAACTTATTTTTAGTGTCAAGAATGTCTAGGAAAGAATGTTTTATCCACCTGTAAGAAAGTTTGATATTCAAACCTTGAAGAAAACACCGCAAAATATTCTATATGGCATCAGTATGCTCCAGTAAAATATAAACATTGCTAAAAAATTTTCAGTGATTTTGAAGACAGGAAATCTAGAAAATGAAAACAGCAGAAATAAATATCTGCTTCTAATCCTTAAGGATGAAAAATGTATCTTTGTAAGCAATAAAAACTTTTTAACTGTGCTATTCTTTCTTTTTTGATATAAACAATGAGTAAAAGAAAGTTGATATATTTAGATTAAGAGCATCTATACCTGTTTATTTTGAAAACGATGCAAAGCTGTCTTGAAAGACAGAGGTGGTTTCATAAATGGTGTTGTAAATGATGCCGTGAATTGCTTTCTTTTAATTCCAAGTGTTGTTTGAGGCTCCAATCTATCCTCCACCACAACTCCGCTGCAGTGAGTGAGGAGTGATTCACATATGTTGAGTGTTTTTATTAGGAATTTGTTTTGATTAGGGCTGCAGCTGATTCCTCAAGCCAACTGCCTTCATAAAGAAAAAAGCATTAACTGTGGGGATCAGATTGATTAGTGAACGCTCCTGTCTGGTAGCATAAGGAAAGGCATCAAGGAGGTGGCAAAGAAAGATGTGGATCAGCAATCAATGAGGAGGGAGCAAAAGAGAGGCCACTTAATACAGCCCTGCATCCAGGTAAGATCAACAGTACCTGTGTCAGTCTCAACAAATGTTTGATTAATTCTTTTTAAATGCCTGCAGTAACAGAGATTTCCAAACTTCCTTGTAATATCATTTCAGTCGGGAACTTTCCCAACAGTTCAGAAGTTTCCCCTGACTCCTTATTTTACCTTTCCTTTTTTCTGCAATTTTGTTTTCTCTTATATGCATAAGAGGGCACTCCAGTGGCATCAGAGATGCTTTTCATCATTTCTGAAAATTGTTACCACATCTTCTGGGTGAAACAGTTCCTCTCCCTGTCATTCATTCTTTTTCCACTAAGAGTGACCACAGAAGGTCTACAATGCAAAATTTCCTCCTCCTTGTAGAGATAGAGAAAGCTCAGGTTCATCCCTCATCTTATTCAGATTGTAGATGAAGCCCCAGGAGATCTCATGAAAGCAAAATCTCAACTTTACCTGAAAAAGTTACCTATGATTGTGTACTGGTTATGGTTAATATTGGTTAATTTGCAAATTTGAGGGTAAAACTGGTTTTAGAGTGTCTGTCTAGCGCAGCTGTGGCTGCCCCTGGATCCCTGGAAGTGTCCAAGGCCGGGTTGGATGGGGTTTGGAGCAACCTGGGACAGTGGAAGGTGTCCCTGCCCATGTGGACTGAGATGGGTTGTGAGGTCTCTTTTAACTCAAACCAGTCTGGAATTTTATGATTTCACGAAATAGTTTCAGTGGCATCCAGGAGTTGGATTACAGCTCATAGGTAATTTTTTACATAGATACAACCACTATTAAGTTTAGCTAAAGATAGTTGTCAGTCACTACTTTCTACTGAACTGCAAAAAAATTGCAGCCAAAAATGGCAGAGTGGAGCATTGCACTCAGCTCAATCGTTACAAACTTAAGTTCAGCATTTGTGTAGATCACAACTTACACCAATATTAACCTATTTAATTAATTGAAGATAAAAGCCAATGTTTATTGGCACAACTATTTTTCTATTTTTTAAACAAATAGCTTTTGGTTTCTTTAGGCTCTTTGTTTCTCACAGCCAGTTGTATATTAGTATGACAAGGCAACCCATGCCACTTTCCAGGTCTCACAGTGTTTTTCCTTCAGTTGTAAATTAAAAGTTTGAATATTCAGCTGCACATATGACCACGTGGAAATATTAACCACTGAAAATGTCTGTACGTTGCCAAAGGTGGAACTAACCCTGTGTGTGACACAATGTACAGGTAATAAAGACAGTAAATTACACTTTAAAAAAGCATATGTTTTGCAAGGTGAAATATTTCTGCAAATCTATAGCAGGTTTCACAGACAAGTGAAATTAATTTGGAATAATTTCACCGAAATTGGTGCAAGAGATTACTAATTATCTTTAGTTTAAAGGCTACTTTATGAAGGAGACAATCCTATCAAATCACACAATTTTTTTTAACAGGAGATGCCAAACTTGTCCAGGATAGAAATCTCTTACTTCCAGGACACCCTGTTGGTTTTCCCAGCTTTTACAGAGATGGGTTAACTTAGAGGGGTTTTAAAAGATTTTATTCCATTATCAGTCTCATAGAAGGGTGAGACACAAGAGATGTAAAACCCAACTCCATTCCATCAGAAGCCACTCTATTTCCTGGTTACAATCCCTTAGAAATGTTTTTCAGCCCATTCGCTTTTTTCAAACAATACTGCTAATATTTTTAACCCCAATCACCTATTTTTCAATTTTTTTCAATTTTTCCCCACGTGGTCCTGCTACAATGCATCTTCCACAGTTCTGATTCTCCAAAATATCTGGTCGTGGTTTGGAACTTGTTGAAACTTATTTCTGGTTCAATCTCTCTCTTACCAATGCCATCTCTATCCCATTCCTCCCCTAAATCAGCACACCTTATCTCAGAGTTTGCATACAAGGCTGTGTGAGCTTTCAGTCAGGTTTTGAGAATCCTTCACGAAATTATTTCCCACATCACCCCACACAATATTTCCTAAACGATCCATAAATAATTCTCTGGTGAAGAATTACGGGCAAAATCGACCCTGGTGGAAATCTCAGCTGTAGAAAAACCTCCTGCAAGGAAACCCGGGGTGGTTTTTGGAGGAGAGAATATTTTATTTTATTTTAAGAGGGAAAGCCAAAGGCTGTGCTCAGGTGTGGGATGACCAGGAGGAACTCCACTGGCAGATTCCCACGTTCCATCTCCCAAGGGATTCACTCACCCCTCCATGACCCCTGCATCCGTGGGATTCACAACAGCAGGAGCAGAAATCTCAGCTGCCCCATCCTCAGACATTCTCCTGGGAACCAATAGATCTTCCTCATGGAGACAGGACCCATTTTCAGATCATTGCACCAACCCCAAAGTTGACTTTTTTTTTTTTTAGCTCCCCTGCATGATCAGATTTTAATTAAGGCATAAATAAGACTCTTCTCCTCATTTTGAGAATGGCTTTTTTTTTTATTGGGTGTTTAAAGCTTTATTTATACAGCTACATTTCTGACCTGTACCTCAGCCCTAGACCTGGAGGACAATCAAATTGATTTTCAGCTAATTGCTTCTCTTTCATTTGTGGTGTTTCATTTCTAAACTGTCACAATGTTCTGTCATTTTTCTTGGGTTTTATTTATTTATTTAGTGAATTTATGCAAAGAGTAACCAATTCTTTATTCTTTAAAATTATTAAAGTTTACCTTCAGGATCAATGAACAAAATAAGTGCATATTCATTTTATTTGGAATTAGTCTCTTGCCATCCTTGACACAAACCTTGATGCTTTAATAATTTTCCCCTTGAAAATATACACATACACTTTCTATTTTAAATGCCATTTTATTTTGGGATGTAGCTTCCCTTGAATTATATTATTCACTAGAATGAAATGTATTTCTTAAGAAAAGAAAAATAATAAAAATAATTTTCTTAGAGGACTGATTATAGATTTTATTTTTACCAACAAATATATTGTTATAACTCAATTAAGAAGGATTAATATCCATAGTACTTAATCAAATATATTGTATATACAGCATATAAAATATATTGTGTATACAGTTGATAGAATATATTGCTTTTCTCCTGCTACATGTTAGGCCATATTTGGTGAACTCACATTTCAGGAAATCTGGATTCAGGAAAATTTCATTTCAAGGTATGATTCCCATTCCTTCATCTCTTTTGGCTTTCCATCTTATTTTCTTGAAATGATAAGGTAAAATATCTCTGAATGTTCTTCCTCATAAAAAAAATCTCTTATTAGTATAACACATATTTCTGATTTTTACATTTTAAGGGTTTTTGGAGGAAAAAATATTATTTTCAGTTCTTTAAAATATAGATGGAAAACTGTATTTATTTGGCAATATTGGCATTTCTGTTGTTGTTTTCCTTTTCCCAATACCATCCTATGTATTTCTACTTAATTTTAGTCAAGCACTTAACAAAGAACAGAGGGGAGAAGAAATATTTTTGGCTGAAGACATTGGAGTAAATCACAGCTCTTGTGAGAAAATGTCATGAGTATCTACGTAGAACAGACAGAACTCAGATTTTATGAGAGAGAGAGGGAGAAAAGTGCAAGGACTCAATTTATCTGCATCTGAATGATAAGGAACTGGCTGAACCCTTCTGGTATTGAAATCCAATCTTTTGGAGAGAGTATTTTTAATTTTTTTTAAGATAGTTCTTTGGTCACTAAACCATTTATTAATCTAATTCAAAAGGAATTAGAGAATTGCAGAGATAGTTTGTCCTGTACAGACCATAGGGCTCCCTAAATTAATTCCCACTCAAAAACAATGTTTATTTAAAAAAAACCTATAAGTTTGATTTGAACACGTGTTGATGGTAAACCCACAGCTCTGGTAAAATGCCACAAAAATTTTGTTGCTTTGGCTTTTAAAAAAACACAACTATTTTTACCACCACACCAGGCAGAAAACTTGTAGGTGTAAGAAAAAGAGTGTTTTTTTGCCTGGTGTGGAGGATTTGAGCTTTCCAGAAACACCTTGAGTTAACAGGGTGCTGTACACAACCCCTCATTCTTATTCTGTATGGGTGAGTCTTTGTTCCCTGCGTTTGCCATGGGCGTCCTGGTGCTTCAACTTTATCTCTGACATATCTCTGAGAGTGTGTTCTTTTGCTGGCAGGTTTGAAAAAACACAAACTAACCACCAACAGCCCACAAACCAAAAGCAGAAACTCCTCTAACATGTGTATCCCCTCAGCTGTTTGAACAAAAGTCTATGAATTACATTTTAATGCTCATTAAGAGTTTTGCCAGCTTCAGGTCTGTGGCATCTTTTTAGATTAAATATTATTTGCTCATTTAATTAATACACTACTCTAAAAACCATTAGGAAATAAGTTGGCTTTTCTCTTCTTTCTAGATGCTACAAATGCTCATAATTTTCTCCTCAGGTTTCTCCTTTTGGCTCTCTTTGAAGTGGGTGGAATGGTTTTAATGTTGACCCAAACTGAATTGGTTACAGGAGATAAGAAAAACATTTTAATATAAATAGTGCATAGACGGAGATGATAAAGACAATTTCAGGCATATAGAAAAGGCAGACAAGGAAACTGAAATCAAGCAATTTCTGCGTGAGCTTGGTAGATGACTGATTTCACACGCTTTTCAGCAGAGGAACGTGGATGTTCATGAAAACTTGATCAAGAGCCATATCCAAAAGAGCATTTGCATATCTGAAGTAGAGTGTACAAAGATTTTTAAAGGCCTACATCCAAGATTGCCATCCAAAACTGCCTTTGTTCAGACACACTCAAGGCTGGGAGCACTGCTGAACTTGGGGGGAAAGGGAATTCTCTGTGAGGAGCTGCTGACCCGTCCCAGCCAGCTGTAGGGACCGTGTCCCATGGGGACAGCTGTGCCTGGCACTTGTCACACAGAACAGCTCCTAATTACCTCCAGAAGGGAAAATCGCCAGAGAAATGAGACAGTGAGCGTGCTGCTCCCCACCTGAACCGCCGCAACTCCTGAGGAGGGGAGGAAATGTGGTTTTATATGATATCTTCTATGTATTAAGGCTCTAAGAGGCTGCACTCAGCAATTATTGATGAGCAGGAGCAAGGAAAGCAGGCTCCAGAAGCTGAGGGGTTTGAGTGAAGCCGGCTCAAAGGAAGTAAGTGCTGCTTTGTCTGGGGAAGCAGTGGAGCGAGGAGGTTGTGTTCAATAAAACATTGGGTGCTGAGGATGGGAGACACGGAATTGAAGCACTGAAGGGTTCAGATTAGATGGGAATTAGCTGCTGTTAGGAGTGCAAGTTTTGAAAGCAATGTAGAAATGATCTGTTCGCAGCTGACGCAGTCTGAAAGTTGATTTTCAGCCTTATTAATCATCTCATTGGAGGTTTTGATGAGGACTAGGTGGGATGGAGCTGGGATTTGTGACTGATCATAGGTTAATGTAAACAGCAAACTGTGGTGGGTTTTTTTTTTTTTTTTTTTTTTTCTGGAAATAATCTAGCTTTTTCCAGGTTTTTGATCTTTAGGAAGCTCACAAATCATACAGATCCAAAGCCACCATTCATTTGGCTTAATCCTGTGCTGGGCATCCCCTGGAATCAGGCAGCCCTGGATCCTAGAGACCCAAAGCATTCCAGTGTGCCTTTCCCCATGGAAAGTGGATTTCAATGGCTGATTTTCCACATGGCTTCTCCAGGCCATCCCAGATGCTGTTTATTTGCAGCAGATGAAGGAGGAGGGTATTTGAACAGGTCACATCATTCCAAGTTGGCTCCCACATTCTCATTTGTAGGAATTTCCCTGAAGTCAGGAGGAATTGTGACCTGGTAGGGTGGGCAGGCCCTGGCACAGAGTACCCAGAACAGCTGGATCCCTGGAATTGTCCAAGGCCAATTGGACATTGGGGCTTAGAGCAACCCAAACCATTCCAAACATGAACCATTCCCAACCCAAACCATTCCAAACATGAACCATTCCCACCCCAAACCATTCCAAACATGAACCATTCCCAACCCAAGCCATTCCAAACATGAACCATTCCCAACCCAAACCATTCCAAACACGAACCATTCCCAACCCAAGCCATTCCCAGCCCAAACCATTCTGGTTTTTTTTCTGTGAATCTCTTTGTTTTGTAGTTTCTCTTGCATTTACTGCCTAGAACTTAACTCCCAAGAACTGGAAAACTGAAGGGAATCCATAGCACTCTTGCAGATTTGTTTCACTTGGATTTAAACCTCATTCCTTTGCCGTACAGCCAGCACAAGGCAAGCTCTCTCTGGGATGATCATTTAAGCAGGAAAACCCCAACAATTATTTTAGGTTGGTTTGCACCGTCCATGTAAAACCAAGGGATAAAGTTACTCATGCATTTAAAAATGGGCTGCTTTTGATTTTACTTTTTTTCATTTTTTTCCCCATGTAATTCTTTTCTGATTGGCCAGGGAGGGTAAAGTTTGGGTCCAGAAGAATATTTAGTATGTGGTCAATATAGCTGCTGAGCTTACTGTTCTTTTTTCCTCAAAATTGAGAATTAAAATGAAGAAAAAACTAGCATGGCAAGCTTAAAAATTCCAACCAGAGCTGTGTGTATTCCACGTGGCTGCATGTACTGGAGTTAGATGAGGCCTTGTCTGCCATCTCACAGCTCCTGACAGCACTGCAGATCTGTTTTTCAGTGGAAATTCTGAAAACTTGTGAAATCTCGTATTTGTCCTTTTTTTTTTTTTTTCTTTTGCCTCTGCTGCTAAGTCATTATTGTCTCATCTTGCACAAAACATACCATCCAATTTCAGAAGCAGAACTTCATATCCATTTTTCCGGGGAGGGATAGACAGTTTTGATTGCATTTTGCGTTATAAACAGCAAAGTGACTGTAGAAATGGCTGGACTTATTGCACTGCAAACCCCCCTGTGCTGAGGGCACTGTTTGCATGAAAAGCCTTCTCTGTGTAATGTAAAAGTTTCTACGAATGAGAACTGCACAGTAGTAGTAGTTAGGGCTTTATTACTTAGTTCTAATTTGTATTGATGGCCTAAAAAAAGTAGCATGCTTTGCAGTTCTATGAAAGAAAAGATTATAAATGGAGATTAATTATAATTTTGCTAGCTCAGTACTTGTAAAACTAAAGCAATTTATATTCTTTCTCTTAATGATCTCCATTCCTGATTGCAGTAATGTAATCTAATTGTGATTATGATAGTATCTGAATCATGTGGGCCTCTATGTGATTGGAACTACTCTTTGCATTAAAAAGTAATTTTGGAGTAATGATGAAAAGTTACTGTGGAAAATTGGCAAGTAATATATTTTACTCTGTATCTTAAGTTTCTGCTTTCATTTTTGATTATATCTTATAGCAAGGATAAGTATGATACTATATCAAGGATTTATTACATCAAAGACTTATCAATGATAACTCTGAGTATCGAGGATAAGCACGATATTATTGGAATAGCACAGATATGGTCGAGGCAAGAAATTGAGGTTTTAGATGCTGGGCTGGGGTTTGTGGAGAGGAAGGGTAGGTGGAGGAGGAGCCCTATCAGTATTCCTGGGAGATGAATGTCTTCAGAGGGAAATGCTGCCAGTATTTGGCTGACATAGCAATGTCAATGCTGATAAAAGTTAGGCACAATAAAGGTAGTCAGGTGGTTTTCTGAAGGCTTCTTTGAACTTTTAGGTCTTTGCTTGCAGATGAGAGAGGCCTTCAAGAGCGTCAGAACTTTGATAAGATGGCTTTTAATTACTCCTTTATTGACTGTGAGAAGGTGGAACCAGGGAGGGAATACTCACGTCTCCAAAGCCAACGCAGGATTGCCTCTAGTTCCTTGTGGGCCTTATTGAATTGTCTTTCAGAAACTATTTGAATTAATTCAAGGTTTCGAGCCAAGGGTAATAAAGGGTGTTGAACTGGAGAGGTATGAAAGATCCAGTGATCTTGACATCATTTGATTTAAAGTATTTGTTGAGGAGCAAAAAGCAATGTGAGCCTCACGGCAGGCTGACTTTCAGGGAGTGCAGAGTGTGCTAAGGAATTTTTATCAGGATTTTATTATAATGTATGGTAAATCTACTGAAGAAAATTGGAATATATTTCAGAAACAGTTGGAGGACATTTGAAATTCATCCTGGTTTAAGTCTAAAGAAGGATAAAGGTAACAATGCCCAATGTGGCTAAGTAGAGTTGTATAGTAAAGAGTAAGATAAGCAGTAAGCACAAGGTGTTGGGGAAAAAAAAAAAAAAAAAAGCCAAATCTGGTAAGGTGGAGCAGTTGAAAGGCCACAGAAAATAAGCAGAAGCAAACTGAAAGGCTAATTAGAAAAGCAAAGAGAAAATGCTGAATGCTAACTGCAGAAAAAAAAATTAGTTGAGATGATAATAATATCCTGTGAATATTCTCCAGCAAACTGAAAGGAAAAATAGATCCAAAAATCACTGTAGTGTGGACAAAGGCATGACGGATTTGTTCAGCAGGTTTTATTTTTGTGTGTGAATACACAGAGGCAGATGGGTGGATGGCTGGGCAGACGGAGAACTGCTGAACAAAGGAGGAGTGCTTTTCCTTTCTGTGGCAACACGTGCAGCCTCACCTGAGGAACAGACAAACACGACAGAGATCACAATATCCAGCTCAGAATCGTTTAACGTGGCCTGATTGGCAATAAGGGGTGCAAAAAAATCAGTCTGATATCCAGAAGTCAGTGAAACTTTGAAGAAAAGCAGAGCTGTATCATTGCTTATGGCCATAGCCACAAAATCCATCAGGGTAGCCCAGAACTCTGAAAGTGTGAGCAGAAGGAAGTGTGGATATATTCCAGTGTGGGAAATGAATTTGTGGAGAAATTATTACTCTTACAAAATAAAACAATTGAATTTATACCCTCCTCACTAACTCAATCAAAACAGAAATACTTATAATGTACTGTAATTAAGAAATAGTTGGCTTCTAATTGTGATGGTGTGAATTCTAACATCTGTGTTGTCTCACCCTTTACATAAGTCTGAAAATGTTATAAAAGTTTTTAAAATGCCTCTCAGTTGCCCAAATTCTGGGTCAGAAAATGGCTTAATCTGACATCCAAGGATAAAAATATTAACTTAATCATATAACTGATTGAGTTTCATATCATTTGCTCCTGGGACTGTTTTTGGGCCAGGGTTGTGGCACCACCAGTGCCCTTTCTGACCTTAAATCTTTGAGGGGGAAGCACCAGAGGCCCCCTCGCACGGGGTGGGCTGCAGTTTAAATAAAAATAAAAGACAAGCTGCAGATATTCCCCGTCCCTTTTTTCCTTCCAGAGGGAGTTCCAGCTCTCCTCTCACGAGTTAAAATTATCCCAGCTCTCTCCTGGCTTGTGTCTCAAACTTGCAATGACTTCTAGCTGCTATTTGCTGCTGCTAAAGGTTTGCCCAGCAAAGGTTGGGGTAACCCTGCAGCTCGAGTTTGGCTGGAGATTACAGACACACACACACAAGAGCTGTTTTCTGCAGAAAGTGTCTGTTTCTTTGCAGAAGTGAGTTTTGAAGAGGCAGGATCGCTGTGAATTCCCCCCGACGCAGTGATTTTTGCTCCCCCTGCTGTCGCGACAGCAGCAGATTAACCAACCCTTTTTGCCCACTCAGACGCGTGTTGATAATGTGGACGCACAGGATGCTTTTGTTAAAATAACAAACACTTGCAGCTAAGGGAGGAGGGAACCGTACGGTATTTAAATAAAAAGCCAGCCCAGGGAATATTCTACATTTAAGACCCTGTGTGCTGAGCGAAAAATTACGGGAATTGATGAGCTTGAAAGATTATTTGCTCCTCTGAAAGACTACTCCAAACAAGAGAGAGTTACTGAAAAAATAAATAAAGGGTTACATTGCCAAAGCTCCTTGTGTCTGGGAATGCTTTAATCCAGGCTGTGGAATAGCTTGGAATTCCTGCCCTGAAATTATTACTTAGACTGAGCCCCTTTCAGAGAAGCTGCTGTAACAAGATTTTTCTTTCCTTTCTGGGGATCAAATCTGATTTTTCCCCCAAATTAATTTGTTCACCTGGCTCTGAAATGCTCATGGAGTTGCCTGTGAGGCTGTGGGGTGGCCCCAGTGTGGGAGGTACAGCCTTTGACCCACCTGCCCACCAGGAACCAAATTTTTGGGAGTTGAAGCCTCTCTCTGCAAAGGAATTTTCATTTCCTGCAGTTAGCAGTCCTGCCTTTTGCTGCAGCCACCTGTGTCATTTAAAGAATGGTGTTTGCACTAAATATGCAGATTTTAATGATCTAAAGTTGTATTATATATAGGTAGTATATTAGTTATTATATATTGTTATATATTGTCTATATAATATTAGTAGAATATATATATATGCACAGTATATTCCATATATCATATCTATATTATATTTAGTATTTGTATATTAAAGATACTATGATATGTAGCATATACAGACACTATATAGAATAGTGTACATATACACAAGAAATACTATATATGCTAGAAAATATACTATTATAAACATATAAGTATAAATGTATATATACTTATTATATACACATTGTATATATGCATGCTGTATATAATATAGCATAGTATATATACTATAAATATAGAATATATACACACTATATGTAAAATATAGTGTATAGTATATATGATGCATATATATAGAATGTATGTTATATATACTATATAGTATATATAGTATATATATGATGTATATATATAGTAAATTAGATATGGTTTATAAGTTTATATACTAATATATCTTAATATATACAACAAATATATCTTAATATATACTAATATAGACATACAAATGCTATCTATTCAATTTCTGGTTTTATATGTTTTTATACTGCTATATAATGGAGGTATAAAACCTCTATTATATTTTTTAAACCTCTGTTTTATAATTTTTATATCTATTTATTTATCTATTTTTATATCTATCTATCTGCCTATATCTACACATTTGCTTCTTTTTCAGCTGAAAATCTTTATTCTCATTGCATCCCAATTTCCCTGCCTACCTGCCCACTAATTTCTGAGGTTTGTGGGGCATTGCCATGAATTATTTGCCTGGTGCCGAGCATTCCCAGGGCGTGAGGGACACAATCCCATTGTCCTGAGTGTCCACCTGGTGCTGGGCCCCAGCCAGCAGCATCCCTGCTTCCAAGGGGTGCCCCAGCCAGGCTGTGTTTCCCAAATAAAAGCAGAAGTGAGGTTTGGGCAGGAGGCAGGAAGGTTTTTCTGTCGGGGGAAGTGTCCTGCTGGACACTGAGCGCTTTGTGCGGGCTTGGGGCCGGCTGTCTGCCCGCTCCCTTAAGGGAACTTGACAGATCTTAAAAAAAAATCAATTTTAAGCTCACATGCCCCAGTGGGTGCCAAAGCCACTTCAGAGAGGCTGAGAGATGGCTGAGTCGACAGGATTTGACTTCCCGAGGTAGAAAGGTGACAAACTCCATCATGAGAAAGGGGCAGCTCGGGGCCTCCAAGGCCGAACCTGCTCCCAGGATCCGGGGCCCGGCGCCGTATTGAACCTATTTATCTCTTTCATGGGCCCAAGGTACCACGGGGAAAGAAAAGTTGTTCAAAAAAACGCTGGCAGAATTCAAGGGTGTAAATGATGAATTACTTTTCATCAGCTGAAAGGAAACATACTCCGGAACAATACTGAAAGGGAGCAGGAGCATCTGACCTCCTGCTTCAGAGCAGCCAATATCTTCATTCAAGAAGACAACCATGAAATTACACAGAAAATGGGATTGTCATGAACAGCCCCTTGAAATCTCAGTATACAGTCATTACTGCATGGGAAAAAACCTTCATCCACACATCATAACTTGTAACAGACAAGGGAGGGGAAAAAAAAAAACCCACCCTGAAAACTGGCCTTGGAGTTACCAGTAGGAATGTAGAAAATATTTGTTGATTCAAACTTTTCCCCTCTAGTCTCCCAAATCACTGTAAACAGACATAATAACGTCCTAACCCCGGTGTAAGCCCGGCTTTCTGGCCACAGGCAGCTCGTTGGAGCTGTTTTGTAAATCAGAGGCAAGGAAGAGAGAGGGAAAGCCAGCCTATCACTTTATTTATATTATCTGTCCTTGGTGATTGATTTATCATTTAAGTGCTTTGAGAAGAGAGTCCAGAAACCGTTGTCCAATTAGTGCTGCCCTCTGAAACCGCGCACTATAAATATTCGTAATTATCAGAATAGCAAAACAATCTTCATCAGGGTAACAACTGATTTTCTGGGTTTGCCTAGCAAAGTTTATATTTATCCAAATTAGGCAGAGAATAAAGAGCAAACAAGAGGCTGTTGCTTTATATGAGAGTGAAACCAATCACAGAGAATGAGCAGCCAGGAATATGGGGATAAAAATAACACATTTAACTGTTTATTTCTTGATTCTTGCAGATTTCTACATTGACTTTAATTAAGCTAGCCCTGGGCTAGTGGGCACGGAGAGGGGTGGGTTTTTTTTATTCCTCTTTTATTTTTTTAATTCCTCATTAGGCTGTTTTTTCCTTGGCTCTTGTGGCTTTAATGACTAGTCCCATTAAATAGGTCAATGGGCTGCTTTTATTTCAAGTTTTATATAGACTCATATTCCACTGAATCTTAAGCACGGAACACCCAAAGCCTTTCCAGGCAAATTCCTGCAGATAGAGATGCATTTATTTCTCTTTTCCCTTCCCTCCACAGCAGCTGACCTTTCACTGTGGTGCAGATGGGGAAAGATCTGGAAGGTTGGTGCCATTCTGGGCCGGCCAGGTGTAAAAACAACTCCCAGGTAAGTGATTGGATGAGGTTTGGAGTGTGAGGAGGAGGAGTGGGAGCACCTGCATTCCTTCCATCACCTTCCATGACATTTCCCTCTTTCCCACCATGGGCTGGACCAGGGGATGATGGATGAAGCCAACCTGAAGAGTGCAGGGGACTGCCTGGAACAAGAGTGGTGCACAAAAAGGACATCAGGGACATCCTCCAGGGACAAATCTCCTCTCTTGGCAGCCTGGATCAGCCCTTTGCAAAGAGAAGTATGAAAGGGAAAGTTCTTTGTGAGAGGGTCAGAAAGACTTTTTACCTGAGAAAAAGAACAAGTCTTGAGGTCTGAGAGTGAGGAGAGAGAAAATCATCTGAACTAATAATTTCTTTATTCATTGCCAGGAGTGAAAATGTTTTCTAAATGACTTTGCCTGATGTCGGTCTAGAACAAAAATTGATGCTCCAGCATTGCCCACGAGATGCTCCCAGCTCTATTTCTGTGTTTCCTGTGTTATTCTGTAACCCTAAAACATGATTTTCTGTGTGTAGGTGTTTTGGAAATGTGTCTAGGAAGCTGCTGCTCTTCTGGCCAGAGGTCTCTATGGAATTCCTCCTTCTGAGACACAAGGTTGGTGCCATGGGTTTCTTTGCAGCAGAGCAGGGCTTCCCCTCTTAAAAATATTTCACAAACAAAACAGAATCAACATTTTTGATGTCTCTAAATGCTCCCAGCCTGCCTGAGCTGCTGCACCACAACCATATTAATCCAAAAAATGTCCTGTACTGGGAATTATAACTCTTCGTCTTCTCCCAGGTTTTTATCAGGCCCTTGAAATGTATTTTTGTTGTGCAAATATCCCATTCTAGCACCAGATTGGCAGCACCAAATAACAAATGTCACCAATGTACCAGACAAAAACCTGGCAGAAAGGTGCCTGGGAAAATCTGTGGGCTTCCTTGGTTGCCACAGGTAGAAACACAGCTCTGGCGCAGCAAATTAGCTGATTATTAGCTACTTAAAGATTCAAATTCAGACAGCCCTTCAGACACAATTTAAACCACTGTTTTAAGTGCAAACTGGGCTAAAAATAATTGGATTCTCAGCTCATACCTCCCAAGCCTGTACCCAAGGCTTCTAAATGGAGAATGAATCAGCCCATTTGGGGTTGTGAGTGCCAGGCTGGAGGTGTGTGTGTCCCTGCTGCCCCTGAAAGAACTCTGTTCAGATTTTCCTCCCCAGTCTTGGGGCTTTCCTCCCCAGCCCAGTGCCTCAAGCAAGGGGAGATGGATCTTATCATCAGGCTGCAATTTGTGGAGTAATTAGGACCTTGACTGTGACAACCTTTAGCCTGTCAGCAGTTGTGGTTTAGCTCATAGTTAAAATGACAGTGGAAACTCTATTGCAGCTACTCTAAATATATCCATATTTTAACTAGATGAGGTGATATGTGGGTTTGCAGTGATTTGTTTAGATATACAGGGGAGTGTCAAAGGACTCTTTAGGCTGGGACTGAGTCCATTTGATTGTCTGAAAGGTGATTTTGATTGCCTTTTTCCTCCTGTGGAGCTGGATGGTGATGAGAGCAGCTGTCCTGCAATGGGAAAGCAGGGAATCCCCAAAGTACAACCAAAGAGTGGGTACAAACCTGTCACATGCTCTATTCCACATCAAAAGATGCCTTTTATTCTGATTTAACAAATTAGGCAGGTAGGGCTAATCAAGCAATTTGACCACTGAGCAATTTTTAATGCTCCAACAAACCGACCTCAAACTACACAAAGGCTGTGCAGCTGAAATTTAAACTCCTTTTATACACATAGATTTTTTTTCTGTCCCTCCTACATTTCAGCACACTTTTAAGGAGTTGTCATTATCCTAATTATAATTAAGCCACTTGAAATAAATTCAGAGATAGTAAACAGTGTAAAAATATCTAAATAGGGGAGCTGGTCCATTGATTTTATGGCTAAGTTATCACCTCATGTATAAATGCTACAATTGATAAACAATACCTTTAATTCAGCAGTCAAAATGATGCTATTAACTTGGAAAACGGATGAAAAAAAAATGCTAATGTGAATACCTCTGTTTCTAAGCAGAGTGACAAGAATCACTGCTCCATACGAGCCAATCCAAGGGCAGATTGAACTTTTGGCACACAAATCAGCGGTGGAGAGGAGGAATTTCCTTCTTGTTGGTAATAGTGCTGGGTTGCTCCTCCTGGAGCAGGGAGCATTCTATTGAAATCACAATATCCAAAGTATTAACACCAGAGGCAATGAATGGGATTTCCAAGAGTGTCTGGGCCCTGGATGCCAGTCGAGTTTCTAGGTGATTTTTAAATGATGTCTAGAACCCATCTGCATCCTTTGGCACCCACAGCCCTTCAGACTGTCGGGTTTTGATGCCTGCCTCGATTTTTGAGGGATCTAGTCTGGAGCAAAACTAATTGTGACTGACAGCACAAAAAGACAGGTGCAGAATTGAAGCACAGGTCTAAAGCCTTGGGCTCGTGGAGCTGATGGACTTTTAGTGTATTTTTAATGTTTCACTGGCTCCTTAATTAAATAAAAATATTTTCGATAGAGCAGCAGAAATCAACTTCTTTGACTGATATGAATCCTGTTTACTCTCCAACTCTGAACTCAGCAGGTTAAGTAATTGGGAGACAGAAAAGTTCCTATATTTCTATTTCCAGCTGGTGGTACACAAAAGGCAGGAAGTTATTTCATTAATGGGGCACCAGCTTTATGCAAATTATAGTAACAAAAAGGCTTCCCTTCATACTTTTCATAAATTACCTAATAAAGTAGGAATAAATGGCCATATTCAAGAGCCTTTGTTGTATTTTTAGCACAAGACTCTTTCTGTTACTGCAAATATGACTAAATGCGCCTTGTTCAAAAGGGGTGTTTATGAAATAAGGCCACTCAAAAGCTTTTATTCCTTAACAGCCTTCAGTTACTTTTATGGCACAAAATTAACATAATTAGTCACAGAGAATAGATGACATAAGCAGCGTGCCATGCACAAAAGGGGAAACCAGTATCTAAGGAAGGTATTTTGAGAGATCAAAAATTTTCAAAGTGCTCAATACTAGAAGGTCCTTTTTATTTGTGCACAGCCTTAAGATACTTTCTTACTCCGTGAAATTCCCATAATGAGATGCAGCAGACAGATGACATTAGCGATGAGCCATTAGAAAGAGGTCAGTTTCCTCTGAAAGATAGTCACTGTTCCTGCTCGTCATTAATTTGCAGCTTCAAAGCAGCGAGCATATGATAGTCTGGCATGTTAAGCAAGTTGCAGTTATCTTTAAATAACCATTTTTTTCCAGTTATTAGAAGTTAAAGTTTTTAAACTTCTGACTGAAAGCAAAATTAAAGCACGCAGCAGTGTAAAAAGGCTATGGAGAGATTAGAAAAAGGAAATCAAATGTGTTTTAGAAATGAAGTTAGCTTTTCCCCAGGGAAAGGCTGCCTTAACTTTTAGTCCGAGAATTTGGGGCTTGCATATCGACCTCAGAGACTTGATTGCTTTCTGGTAGAGGAGGGAGACTCACTATTTTTAGCTGTTATCTCCTTGTTGGTTAACACGGCCCAATGTAAAGGGCAGGAATGCACCACTATGGAAATAACATTTACCAGAAGCAAAGATACCCGAGGTTCTTGAGCAAGGCGGGGGGAGATAAATGTGTCTGCTGTGCTTGTGGTTTGGTGGGAGCTTTGGTTACACCTCTGCTTTGGCAGTGAGGTATATTTGGATATTTGGAAAAGCTTAGGAGGCTCAGATCATGTATTTTCCATGAATCCTTAGGTGCAGTGCAACAGGCAAGAGGCAATGTGTGGCATGGAAATCTCGGTGCAAAAAGTCTTGTCAGATCTCTAAATAGTGTCCCAATGGGCACTAGAAACCCCTCCTGTTTGGGTGAATTACCTGGGCATGTTGAGGCATAAACCCCACTGAATTAAATTCTAATTTATAATAATGTTCATATGGCCAAATTAATACTTCTGATTTCCTCAAACTGGGGTTGACTCCAGTAACTCTGGCACAGAACGAATCCACTGGCAGTGCTCTCCTCTATTCAGCATTGTCCAGGCAGCAGGACCCATTCTTGGCTTGAAGACTCAGCCAGGATTGCTTAAACCAGAATCCTTCTGAGGCTTCACCCCTGACAGACTCGGCACTAAGCATGAAGACCAGAAATTAAATGTATTGTTATTAAATGTATTGCTCAGACTTCAAATCCTCGAATTTTGTAATTTCCAAGACCAGTGTCTACCATTATCCATGATTTCTATCAATACCAGTCTACCAAAAGCAATTTTGGAAGAGGGATACAAAGGGGATGTAGTGCAGATTAAAACTGAAAGCTACAAGTTATTCCCTGAGATTCCTGTAGCAAAAGGAAACCTATGGTAAGGAAAGGAATACAGGAAAAGGAGATGCTGGTAATTTCTGTATGCCACATTCCAGAATGGATTACATCTGCTTTAACTAATAAGAATCTATAGAACAGAATGAGAGGATTATGAATTAGATGTTCTTGTTAAGGTCTGGTTCAGTTTTAATTAAAACACGAGCAATATATATGTGCATTTGTGCACACAAATTCTGGGTTATACATCACACACACACACACACAAACCAATACATAAAATACAGACACCCTTGTTCATTATACCTAAAGTTTTGCTTTAAACACAGAGCTTTATACATTATTTTAAACACATTTTTAACACATGTTAATAATATTCATGCTGGTGCTTTGAAAAATCTGCGAGATGTGGTTAATGAAGAGAAACTGCAGCATAAATTGCATGTAAAATATGCAATCCACAACAACATATTTTTTCTCAAGCTGCAGTTTTTTTACATTAAACATCTTTTAGCTTGTTTAAATTTATTCCCTATTGTTTATAAAGAGCATCATCAGCCACCACTGCTTGAAACAACTGCAAGTAGTAAACCAGGCAATCTTCTTACTTTAATAAGATTCTTTGGTTAAAAATAGATTTTAAGTCCATCTCACATTAAAGGGTGTAAATCCTAATGAAATTGCACAAAATGTTTCCATTTTCAAGGGATGTTTTCCATACAGTGAAATACTTATTTTTTTTTATTTTTCCTGAAATTTCACCAAAGAAAATAGCCAGAAGTTTTTTTGGGGTTTTTTTGTTTGTTTGTTTGTATTTTTATTCATTTTATATTTTACCCCAGACTCTTCTTTTTAGACAATTAGACAATTCTAATTCCCTTTCTTTTATTTTTTTCCCCTTGAAATTCTGATTTTCTATATATTTATCATTTCCACTCTTTTAGTTTATCTCAAATTTGTCCACATTTTTTTTGACCTGGGTATTTCATGACTGAAAGGTCATTTCATGATTATCAATACCAAGGAATGCAGAAGGATATTCCACATTATTTCCATAGGCTGTTTTTATATTTCCATAGTATCCATAGGCTTCCTGAGGTTTTTTGCATCCTTCTTCTACAGTATCATAACATTTAAGATTCTGAGTTTTGGAACTGCCCTACAGTGCTGTTGCCTTACCAGAACATCCCCAGTTCTGCATTTAACACCCTGGTAATTCCTAACTAACCATAAAAGGTGTACTTTTCCTTCTTTAATTTAATGGGAATTTTAAGCTTTTTCTCCAATTTGACATGGCCTTTTGAATTTTAATACTACAATATAATGAAATTTTGTGTCCAGCTCTGGGTTCCTCAGCACAGGAGAGACATGGATCTGCTGGAGAGGGTTCCAAGGAAGGACAAGGAACTGATTTCCTCTGCTGAGGAAAGACTGAGAGGGAAAATTGGGATATTGGGAAGGAATTCTTCCCTTTGAGGGCGCAAATCACCCAGAGGAGCTGTGGCTGCTCCTGGATCCCTGGCAGTGTCCAAGGCCAGGCTGGACAGGGCTTGGGGAGCCTGGGATGGTGGAAGGTGTCCCTGTTGATTGTAGATGGCCTTTAACTAACCCACACCATCTGGGAATTCCATGCACTGGAATTCCACTCTGCTTGGAGAGTGGGTGAGGAGTTTTCAATTTCAGTTTTTACTCTTGGTGTCCAGAAATCTGTTCAGTCCTTCTCATCCACAAGAGATGAGGCAGCGCTCAGAAATCAATCCAGGCTTTTACAGCTTAAGAGATTAGCCTACCACAAGGCATTGTTTTCCTTTATTACTGTTGTTTTTATTAACAAAATTGCTGTCCATCCCAAGACTATAATTTATATCAGAATCCTGTTGTGGTAAAACCTCCAAAAGCACACATGAAGACAGGGAACCTGACACAAACAATTTGGTGAAAAGCTAGTCACAATGCTGAACGTGACAAGGAATGAGTGGTGACTTAGATCTGTAGATCATCCAGTCAATCATGTTATATTCACATCATGTACCAGGATTTCTATTCGTTTTAACAGGTCTCAATTATTTTAAGATACGGGCCAATAAATGAATACATGTTCATCTCTTAAGGAAGCTGATTTCTTACTGCCACCATGGAAGTCGCAGATATGGAAAAATGGGAAAAAATGGCCTTGGACTAGATGTAGTGTAAGTATGAATGAGGGGAGGAGTGGCAGGGAGGGGATGGATGTCATTGGTGAAGGAATAATGGAAAATAAAGAGGAAGAGGTGAAATACTCTGAAGGTAAAGCTAGAAAAGGATGTAAGGACAGGCAGAAAGGGATGGTCAGCACCCAGAGATTATGTAGGTAACACAGAAAAGGAGAAAGAGGCATTCCCATGGGTGAGAATGTCACTGAAAATTTCATTGAATTGACCTGGAAGCCTAAAATATAAATTGGTAGAGAAGCATAAGCAACTTTATTTCTGTTGGATTTAGCTCATAAAATTGTTCATTTTCATGTCTCAGTTTAAACAAGCCATAGATTTTCCAAATCCATATCAAATTTGCGTTTCACCCAAACACCTCAGAGTGGGTGAAAGTGCAGATGCCAAATGAATAATTTTAGATTTGAGTTGAGGCCTCTCCAGGGTGAAATTTGACTGTGGTTTTGCATTACTTCTTTCAATGATTCCCTGTTTGAACTTGTGCTTGCTTTTCCTTTCAGGTGTGAGTTTCACTGTATTAACATCACTCAGAGGAGCAACAAACTGCACCACCTTACTCAACCACAGATTTTTTTGCTTCTGCAAACTGATCTCTTGTATTTGCCATTTCACTTGCTTATTTATTTGGAAGCTTTAAATTTTCTTGGGACATCCCTGAATCTTGTAGCTATTAGCATAGAATGACTTTGGATGGAAGAGAATTAAAAACTTATGTCATACCAAACCCCTGCCATGGGCAGGGACACTTTCCACTGTGCCAGGGTGATCCAGCCTGGCCTTGGACACTTCCAGGGATCCAGAGGCAGGCACAGCTTCTCTGGGCACCCTTACCACCTTCACAGGGTAGAATTTCATCCTAATATCCAGTCTAAGCCTACTCTTTGTCAGTTTGAAGCCATTTCTCCTTGTCCTATCCCTCCAATATCTTGTAAATCGTCTCTCCCCACCTTTCTTGCAGGCACCATTCAGGTCCTGGAAGGCCACAATGAGGTCACCCAAAACTTCTTTTTCCTAGGTGAACATTCCCAGCTCTCCCTGTCTTTCTTCTGAACAGAGCTGCTCCATCCCCTGGTGCCTCCTCTGGTCCCTCCTGTGCTGGGGAAGCCCAGAGCTGGATTACTGCTCAGCTCCACACCCAGCAAGGCAATTTGCTGCCCTCCAGAGATGGAGATACAGCTGATTTTAAGGCTGCAGTCAGACCTTAGGCTCTACACCTTCCTCAGAGCTGTTTTGGCCCTTTTTTTACTATTTTTGGGTTATAGAGTAACAATGTCAGCTTCCAAATTATTGCTTTGTGAAAGAAAGAAAATTAGCCTTATTCGTTCATCTCAAGGAAGGGTATTAGTGTTAAAAGCCACAATTCATAAATAGATGGAAAAAAATTGTTCTTAAGTGTCCCAGCTTTGGGCTTTAGCTCAGTAAAGCACATGCCAGGCTGTGAGCTGTTTATGTTTTAATGGGCCTTGGCATCAACCACAACCTGAGCAGGTCAGAATTCCATGTTTCCCCCACTCATGGTTGGAGTTTGGTGCTACAGCAGAAAACAAAGGAATTGGAAGAACAATCCTATTAATTCCGGCTGCTCTAATGCAAAACCGGGGTTTCATTTTTAGACTTCTATTTTCTACTTTAATTATATAAATCTGAACATACTTTCGAGATTATGAAATAAGAGCCGGGAAGCCAGTTATTTTTCATCATTTATTTTTAAAGCAAATTTATCTTTGAATTGTCATCTGTTAAAATTCCTGAGAAGCAGACCACAAATGAGTACAATATGAACATGATTTTCCATGCCAGCCCAATTCGAGTAAAAGATGTAAAGATTTTTATTTTCTTTTTTTTTAGGTTTTCCTTTGAACACTTCGGCTGAACACAAAGTGTGACCAGTTCCACCTCAGCAAGCCTTGGGTCCCTCTCCAAGTTTACAGGGTGTATGTGCACACTTGTACATGTACATACAAATAATACCATGCTAAGCCATGAATTGGCAACACAAGCTCAATTAAATCTTCAGTTTAATGGATTCTGAAACCTTGAAATGCTCTGCGAAGGGAGCAGCAATGGGAACACAGGAAAGAGCTAAAAAATGCTGTCTTGGAAATCACACAGAGGAGGATCTTAAGTGCTTCCTTTCCTTTGTGGTAATGGTCTAACATGAAATGTCTTGATAAGAAAACTCGAAGTTCTGTTTCGTATTTTGGATTTCTAAGAATTTTGGATTTCTGGTAATTTCTGGGTACTTTGCTTTGTGCCTATGAGATCCTCTTCTGTTTGAAAGCTCTCCAAGCTCTATTTTTTTATTCTCTCAAGTTCTGGCCATCAGCATGTCACGTATCAAACCCTGATTGTCCTACGTGGACAAGTCCTTTCTTCTGAAGGGGCTGAAAACTGAAAAGTTGGTAAATTCCATCCTCAAAAGTGCTTCCTTAACTAGAATCTTGATGAACACTTTGATTAAGGATGGAAATGTTTGTCTTCATGTGTTCATCTTATTCTGCTGAAGAGATTTGGAGCTGACCTCTTTTAGCCAAGGTTTATCATGTCCAGGCTTTGGTTATGAACACAACCATGAGGCTTTTTTCCTACACAGATTTTCAATAATATCTGTGTAAAATATCTATTTATGCATTAATAAGGCAAACCTAGATGTATCTCACCTAGCCAAGGATCCTCAAATGCAAATTCAGTTATCCTTGAATTTTGCTCTGCCCAGGCAAAAGGTTTCCTCATCTTTGGATCCTCTTGAACCTAATTCTGTGAAATAATATGATATTTCTAGTCAAGTGTGACTTCTCCAAGGATACTTTGCTTCTTTTCAGGCCATTTAAAGTGCTTTTCCTTTTTCTCTGACACAGAAAGAATGATTGTAACTATAAAGTATATCCCCATCCTTCCTTTGTAACTTGCAAATTTGGCATCTAAACTATGCCAAAAATGATTACTTTTGGGGCTTTGGTGAAGGATTCTGACTGTGATAGAAAGAGGAAGGAATATAAGCAAAACAAACATTTATCACTCTGCTATTTGCATACCATGCTTAGCTCAGCTATGATTTAAACCAGCACATAAAGCCCCAAAATGGGCTCTGAACAGCAAAGTTGAGCTTAACTGCAGCAATGCTGTAAGCATTGTTAGAATATATTGGAACAAAAGGACTTAACATTCATTCTTGGCTTCTCTTTCAAATTTATTAACTTCTTGGTATATTTTTGCATGAACTCTGATGGACTGAGCCATCCATATCTATCTCCAAAGGTTTACAGTGACAGCTTAGTGCTTTGAAAAGGTTTCAGTATTTATTTAGTTGCTTTTATTGGGCTTTGGATTCTCTGCTGCTAAGTATCTTCCCTTGAAGCCAGAATCCACATTTTCAGGTCTCCATCTAACCAACCTTTTGGGACAAAGTGAAGTTCCTGAAAGCTTCAGCCCAATATGCTGCAGCACAATTAAAGATTGAACAGGGAAAGGAAATTGGAAGGAGCAACTGATGATATTTTACTCTTATGAATTAGTACACAAATACAGATTTATAGCCTGCATGTGTGTTTTGTTTTGGCTGATGGCTGTAACTAAGGACACCTGTAAGCCAGGGGAAAAGGGAGAGAATGAAAACTAAAGGGAGGGAAAATGTAATGATATGCAGCATTTCAGAGCTGATTTGGAGTCTGTTATGCGAGCCTTAAAAACTTGTTTTTCTTCTCCTGGAAAACCTGTACAGTTTAGCTGGTGTGCCTTAGTGTAAAGTATGAAATATAGTGATTTTTTAAAAGATTCTTACAGTGTTTCCAAAGGAAATGTTGAGCTAAGTGTAGAATTTGTGGGATCAGTTAGCTTATAAATAATGATCCTTTATGCTGGCGTTGGGAAATCCATGTTCCCACAGCTAGTTCAATAAAGCAATTAATATCAATGAATGCTGAAGAAGGCAAATCTCCGTTCACTTTTGTCTGGATTAGTTAACATAAGAAAAATCCCATCCCTCTCCTGGAGTATTTAACCTTCTCCTAGGAAGACATGCTAATGAAAGGTAAATGAAATGTGCTGCTTGACATGTGTTTGCCATTCCTCCCTGTTCCTCACGTCACACACTTTCCCTCTTACAAGACAATCCACATTTATTTTTTTTTTTTCCCTCTGGAAATCTTCACCGCGGTTATTTTGTTTCATGCATCCCTCTGTGCCAAACCTGTCTTGTCATTCTCCCTCGGTGTTCCTGCTGGTGTTTCTGGGCTATTCCTGCTCAGCTGAATTTCATTAGAGAGGGACTTCACCTCCAGAACTCACAGATAATGTGTCTCAAGCACACTCGGAGCTGAAATCCGCCACGTAGAGAATTCCTGATTTACTTGGCACCGCCTTCAGTCCAGGGGCAAGTGCTTCTCCTCACTCAGGGCATATTTCTGTAGCCTACATAAAATTGTCCACTAAAGGAGAAGGAAGGTCTGTCGAGGGAATGGGTGTGGTTTCACTGACCTCATCCCACAGCCACGAATTTGTGCGTTTGGGCTTTGGAGATCAAAATTTTTGATAAAGCAGAGTCGTAAAAACGCCCTGAACTTTCCCTGCGTTTGGCTCCGTTATCTGAGATTTCACACACAAGCAGTTAAAAAAAAAAAATAGCTTAAAAGATTTTTATCTCAGAGCGGCCAAGAAGTGTGGTAATAAGGTAAAGGTTGAGAAGCATTGTTGGCATAAGAAATCCCCTCCTTCCCCTGGATTTATAACACAGCCAGCTTAGCAAGAACTGGCGCTGCCGAGCATTTTCTGACAGTGTTGGGATAATATATTGCAAAAGGCAGAGTGGCCAAGTCTCACACCTGAGGAGTAAGACACACTTCATCCTGCCCATGGAGAAACCTAAATCAAACCTTAACATTACTACAATGCAATTACTCCTCTCCTAGGAGCTCCAAGTGCTCAGGGGTGATGTGTAAAACTTGTGATTTTGCTATGCTGGAAGAGTTTATTAACCCCTTAAGTATTTGTATGGCCTCTGCTTTTGGAGGGCTAGGCTTTTAAACTTTACTAGATGAGTTTCAAAGGGAAGCAATAGAGTGTGATGCCTTGGGTGTGAGGCCAAAGCAGCTTTGCAATGGAGTTTAATTTTTTAAAAAGTAAATAAAACAATATGTGGAGCTGTGGATTGCTTTTCCCGTCATCAGTGAGTGCTGTGAGACCTCCCTTACTCCTCAATAAGGAATTTTGTTTAATGATGAAATAGACTTTCCACATTTGGGAGATTCTGTGGAAGGCTGGGGTTGCTCTTTTGCAGAATCACAGAATGATTAAAGTTGTGAAAGACCTTCAAGATCATCACGTCCAAGCTGTGACAGATCCCCACCAGGGCACTGAGTGCCACGTTCAGTCATTCCTTGAACACCACCAGGGATGGGGACTCCACCACATTTTCCATTTTGCATTCCTCTTTCCAGATGTATCTTGCCACAGGCACTTCTTTCTCCTTGTTTGTATTAATAAAACCCCCTATTTCTATAAAAAATCCTATGCTAAATTTACACAAATAGAAGGAAAATTTTGGTGTGAGATGTGCCAGAGTCTTGCAAGAAAGAAACACGGAGTATGAGCATGAAATGCTGCTACTTTTGCATGCTGCCTTTTTCTGCACATAGACTCTTTCAGGAGATCATATTTCACTCCACACATATTCCAGGATCTCTCTCTAGTTCTTATTATGACTTTAATAGTTCATTTCCATTCCATTCCCTGCATTGTGTTACTTTTCTCATGTACCCTGTTTGATACCTCCAGTGAAAGCAGAAGAGAATAAACAGAGACACCAAGGTCAAGCCTCATGTTCCATTTATTATTATGACTGTGGGAAGTTTAACTCCAAGATGATAATTTTATCAAGAGATAAGAAATAGGAGCAGACATAGTAAAGCAAGAGTTAAACTGAAAAACTGATAACTGATCTTGTAGTTTTGTGGTATCATTCACATGAAGACTGATACAGCTGCTCAATAATTTTATTCTTTTGTTTATTTATAAAATTGTTGGGGTTTTTTTGTTTTGATTTTTTTTTTGGAGTTTTTTTGGTTTTTTTATAATATTAGTATTGCAGAATAGGGAACACAAAATTCAAGCCCCCACAATATTTGCTTGTGATTTGGTCAAACCCCATCAAAATTTCAGTCTGTCATCATCAATAAGAATATTTCATTTCATATCAGTTGACAGTCATATGTGCTGGCTTATGGTGATCCTTTTACAGACTTGTAGCTGAAGTTCCTCAGCCTTCCCTTTCCTGGTAAAAGCTAAAATTTGATGTTGGGTTATAACTTTTTATGATGATCAGCCCAGCAGAGTTATTTTATCGTAGAATGGATATTCTGTTATTTTAGGGCAGCTTAGTGGTGTCTGACATGTTGGTCTACAGGAAAAAGCTGGGTCGTGAAACTGCCATCAGATTTCCAGTGATTTTGTCCTGACAGGGAGAGGTTTAATGTGGCCTCTCCTTTCCTGCTGAACAGAGAATTAAACTCATTCTTCTCTCATGGACATGGGCATGGTGTGTCCTCTCTGGCCAGGAAGGAGCCCCCATCTTGGACAGGTAACTCTATGTGGGCCCCAAGAGCTCAGCTGAGGTACCATTTAGGAACTGGATGATTATTTGCATCTTTTGAGCCACATCTGACAGCACTGATGATTTAGGGAATGCAAAGATGCTCCAAGTGCTGGAAAAGCCTTGAGGTTCTTCGTCAAACTGGGAGTAACCTCTTCAGTACTGCACAGGACAGTGAAGGGTATGAGTGTAGCTGAGTTTGCCAACTCTTGGGACATGTCTCAAAACAGATTATTATTTCTTTTAGCCAGCAGGCATTTGTATTTCCAACCCTGCTGGAAATCAGGGAACAGGTTTGGCAGGAGTGCAGACAGAAACAAACACCATGTACCATTTTCTCCTTGCCCTGTGACATCTCTGGTGAAAACTGAAGCTCCTGCCTTATGGAACAAGTTTAATCTCCAGCAGAAATTAACAAAAAAAAACCTTTTAAAATTGCCTACTGTAAAAAGAGTATCTTGCTGCACTAAACATATTTTTAAAGATTCATTTATGCTGATTTCAGATAAATATGTGCCAGTAGAAGTAAAATAACCTCCTGCAGATAATACAGGTAGCCACAAACTTTGGCTGTCCTCTAATTCCCAAACACTTATCCCCACATACACTTCCTGTTCCCTGACTCTCATCAGCTGGAAAAGTCATTATCTGAAGGGAGAGCTTTGCATCTGTCAGCTGGGAAAGTGATTACTTAAATTGATAGCAATAGCAGTTGTTTTAGTTTGCAATGGCCATTTCAAACATTCATTTTTCTTTTTTTTTTTTTTTGGGGTGGGGGGGAAGTTGTTATTATTATTTGGTCATTACATTGTTGTGAACATCAAAGAATTAAACAGCATGAACATCTCAGCTTCTTGCTGACACTTCTGGATGGGCAAACTTTGGAGATAAACTGGCCTGGACAAAAGAGATGGGAATGACTTTTGGAGAGTGTTTGAATTTGAGCAATCACACCAATAACAGAAAGTGGTTTTTGCTGCCCTTTCCTTTGTGCCTACTCTTTAAGTTGTCTCTTCTCCACAATTTTTTATCCTGACATGTAGGTGGGAATCAAATGCCATCCTGGGGACCCTCTCCTTGTCCTTTAGAGTCCTCCTCAGAGTCAAAATTGGTAAGAATTGGGATCACCCTAATTAAGTTGAGTTGATTGCAAATTGATGTTTCCTTACAGGAATTGAAGCCACCTCCCCCCCACACAACCAAATCATCTTTTCAGTTCTGTGAATTGCCTTTAATTGCTATGAAGGACATCATAAATATCTGGTTCTTCCAAAAAGTTATTGGAAGTCTCAAAGTTTTCTTCAAAAATGTAGGCCAGCTCCAAAATGCTCAAAAGTGTGACTTCATTGAATGCTCTTAACATCCATATTTAGTTCCCAAATAAGTAGCCTAATTTTCCGTAACACTGTGCAATCAGTAAGTCTCATTGACCTCACTGAGTGTCTGCCTTCTCAGCAATTCCAAAAAAGAAAGCAATTTATTTAGAAGTCAAATATACTCAGAGTCTTCACTTGTTCATATTTTCTAAAGAATGTATTTTTAAAAAATGTATTGAACTTTCTGTGTTTATGTGTTCTTTGAGGGGCAGAGACAGGATGAATAGTTTTTATGTGTTTATCTTCAGACACTTTTATATTATTTTAGTCTAAAAGGATATTAATCTTTTATTAGATTTGAATAACATGAGAAGATTGAGATGTCTTGGGCTGTGTCGGAAATAAAAGAACAGTTGTGTCCTCTATCCTGTTGGCTTGCAAAATGCTTTATGTGGAAATTTCCACCCTCTTATTTCAAATGGTTTCAGAATTCAAATGATGGAGCAACCTGGCTTTGGACTCCAATGTTGTCTGAATGTCTGATCCTTTGAGTTTTGTTATTTTGACTCTTATCTCCCATATTTTTATAACCTGAATAACTTGTTGTCAGTTCATTATTGAATGAACCATTTATTATCCTGAGACCTGCTGTACAAACACCGTTAACAATCCTGTTATTTATCCTGTGAAATATCACAAACTGTTATGAGTATTTTATTAAACATGAGGCACCTCAATAAATCTCATGATGGATCTAATTCGTAACAAAAAATGAACCATGCAAAGTTCAGAATATATTCCTGTAATACTTTTTCCAGACAGGAGACCTGAATTTTAACTCCTCCTGGCAATCAGAGGACAGAGTTATCTGGAATTTAAACTTGTGTGCTGGGGTCTTTTGTTTCACTAATACTTGTCAAAATTCACACTTAATGAGTCCTCCCTCCCTCCTATATTTCTTGTTAAAGGTCTGTTTAAGGTATTTTTTTTTCCATTACAACCATGGTGAATTTTCATTAAAACAATAAAGAAAAGATTTTCAGAAGTCAGCAGCCCAGGCTCAGAGCCAGCACTGGTGGAACTCGTGAAAGATGATGGTGCAGACTGGAAGGTTTTCTGCCCTGGTGCTCATTTTACATTTCCAGTGTCTTCTTCTGTCTCCTTTCACACATCTCTCCAAGTTTCCACAGTTTCATTAGGAAAAACATTCAACAGCTTTTACATACACTGAACCAACCAGGGCTTCCCTTCCATTTTGGCTGATTCTTATTTTATGGTCTCTAGAAGGTTGTATACAATTACCCACAAAATGCTGAGACCTCTCTTTAGTTTTTCTCTGATTGTTTCTTTTTTACTGCGAGTATTTTTATGACAACAGGAGTGGACAACTCAGATGTGCTGCTGTAAATTTCCCTAATGAGTCTCTTCTTCTACAGCCTTTCATCTTTCCCATATTTCCCTCTCATCCAAAGCATTCCAGGATGACACCAAGCCAGGACACTTATGCTTGTGTCCTCTTTGCACAGATGAAAATGATTTCTTTGAGTGTGAGAGCTGAAAGGTCCAGGGAATGTGGAATGTGGAAACACATGCCATCATGAAACACCTGCTTGTTTTACACCTAGACTTTGCTGTAGAAACCAGTTTGTCAATCCCTCCTGCATGTGCTGCCTGTAAAACCTCCTTGTATGTTTGTTATTACTGTTTAAAGTCATAGTTTTGTGTCATGGAAGAATGATTTTTGGACAAAGAGTCGAGAGTGGTGCGGGGAGCTCTTTTACGGTCTAGGGTGAGATTAAGTCAGACGAGACAACATCACATCTGAGAGCCATTGATTGGGAAGGAAAAGGGAGCTGTCCTACTACTGAGGAAGGGTAGAGAAGACAGAGAAGGAGGAGGAAAATGCAGAAGGACACACAAGGTTCAGAGGGCAGCGGCGTCCAGCCTGGTGCCCGGCCACAGGGTGAGTGAGGAGTGGCAGTACAGAATGGAAAAAACCCAAATGCCATGTTGGTTAGAGCCAAGGCAAAACCACAAGACCTAAAAATCCCCAAATCTTGTGTCACAGTTGCTTCTGTACCCCCTGGCCCTCCCAAAGTCTGCCTGCTGGCAGGAGAGCATTGTGGCTGCACCGCCATCCATCGGTGCAGAACTTTTCCACTGATTTGGTCCAGTGTCCTTGGTGTTCTCCTGCTGGCTCCTTGTCCCATGCAAGACATGAAATGTTCGCCAGCAAAGCCCTCCCAGAGCCAGGGCTTTCTCCATCCTCTGGAGAGGATTCTTTATAGAATTATTTCCATCCCTGGCTGCCCATGGCACATATGCATCCCTCCCCTCCATGCCCCTGACAAGAGGTGCTGAGACACATCAGAATTGCCTCAGTTCACCTGGTGGGACAGGTGTGCCCCATCCCAACAGCAATTTAAACCTTCCAGCGCCAGGAAATGGGAACATGGCTTTCAAAGCCAGTTTTCAGCCAGGGGACGTCACAGAATAAAGGAGCATTTGCTCACAGGCTGTCCCTAATGCACCAGGAGGGGCTTCAATGTCTCTGTATCAGGAAGAGATTATATTGCCTGTAATAAATAAATTGAATATTTCTAGTAAATTCAAAATCATATTGAAATGGAAACAGCTTCAGGAGGAAGAGCAGAGAGATGCTGCAGGTAAGATAAAATCTCTTTATATGGCTCTCCAATAGTTAATTGGTTATTTGCATCCGTGTGGTTTGGATGGGACATTATTTTTAGGATATCGGGTGAACAAAAATATAACTGCCAAGTTTTATTCCTTTTCTTTTTGTGGTACCTGAATGTTGGTTGAGTTCTTTGCTTTAATGAAATCCTTCCTTTCCTGGACTCTTTACTCTTCTTCAAATGTTAGAAGGTAAGTAGTTTTTCACAGTAGTTCTCTCACCACAAGGATTTCATAGTAGTTTTTTATATGCTACAAGGAAAACTCCTTAATTTTACCAGTTCAAATGTATACATTTTATATCACGTAAACTTTTTGGAAGATAATACACTGAACGGGGATAGAAGACTGGATTGGGGATTAATTAAAAGGGCATTAAATACAGCTACTTTAAATTGAAGGACAGAAAGCAAACAGGCTTTCCCACCTCCAGAGTTTTGACAAATAGTGAAGTGCAAAAATGGACAAAAAAGTGTTTATTTTTATATGCATCTAGATTTCAAAACGTAATGGCTTGTCTGTATGACTTAAACCCACATTTAATGGATGATCTCTGCAATTTGTGAGCCTCTGCTGCAGTTCAGGGCTGCAGACAGGCTCAGGGAGGGCAGGGCCAGGAATTCTGATGGGCATGCCATGGAAGGGTTGGCAAATGCTGTGCAATGAAGTGATTACAGCATCTCGTACATCTTCTGATCAATAAGACAAAATTCAGTTGCCCAAATGAAAATCAGTCCTGACCAGACAAGAAAACTGCATGAGATTGTTCTTTCTATCAGTGCAAATAGGAGTTGCCCTGTGATCAGAGGGAGTTTGCAGCAGATAACTCCTGCTCCATGTGGCATCGCTGCTCTTGGCATCTCACCATGAAATGCAGTCCTGGACTCGGGCCAGATTAAACAGCTGAGCAGCTCTGCCTTCACATCCAGAGGCACAGGAGAGAAGGAAAATAATTCTCCAATGTCAAAATCTATTTTCTTACTTTTAGCAGTAGCTAACATTTTGTGATATATAATACACAAGCCCATATAATGAAGCAGTTTGTTTTATGAGGCTACAAGGACATATGTGGGGAAGAAATACGATGCATTTTAAAAATTTGTAGCAATGGAGATTATTCACACTTTATGTGGTGTTGGAAGTTAATATTTGTGATCTTTGTTGCTGTTGTGCTGTGCAAAATGAGCATTGCTATTACCTAAGTGACACATCACTGTGGATTAGAGACATCAAATCCCAGAATTTCTGATTTTTGTCATCTCTAGTTCTACCACAAGAAGGCTGTGGGAGTTGAGAGCTTGTTCTGGGTTTTGGGGGGGTACTTTGAAACATTTCATGCCTTGTGATGTTTTTCAGTGTAATTGAGGGAGGTTCAGAAGATCAAGGGACTTGGTAAAGCCAACAGTGCAATGATTTGCCAACAATTTCTCCAAAGTCTTCATTTTGCAGCCATTGTTACCCCAGAGAAAGTGTACTTTTAAAAAAATTCAAATTATTTGAGAAGTAATTTGAGGTTTTTATTGAATCAGGCTGTAGCTTCAGAATTTTTCACACATCCCTTAGTTTTTGGTTTTCCTTTAGAGCAGCAGATATTGCTCAGGTGCAAGAAGCTTGCCATCCAATGGACCACGGCCATGTAGGCATACAAAGCTTTGAAATTTATTTCCTATCTGATTTTTTGGTGTGAACTGAAGCCGTAGCCATGAAGTTTATTAATTACAAAACTTTGAAGTTTATTTCCTACCTCATTTTCTATGGTGAACTGAAGCTGTACCCATGAGCTGCACCTGAACATTCTGAACTTCCCATGGCTGGGAAAACCTGGCTACAGGAGTATCCGAGCTAAATTCTCAAATTGACAGAAATTTTGTCTAAAAATAATATGTGCTAAATTAATACAGGCATCCAGTAATGCCTGGTAAGTCATGCACTGCATTAAAACCCTACAAAAAAAAAAATAAAATCAAGACAGCTATAAAATAATTGGGAGGTTTTCTTTCTTCCTGTGAAGATCATCAGTATACAGTAAGTCTCTTAAAGACCGGTGTTTAAATTATTAAGGCTGCCAGTTTAATGAAAAAGTAACAGCTCAATTCAATAATTCATTACAACAATTTGAGGCAAAGCACACAAAATATTTTTAGCGTGTGTCTCAAGAACAGTTAGACACAGGATCAAAATATGCAATGTTACACACAGTATGTTCTTATCTGTTAGCTCTGGTAGAGGGAATAAACATTTTTTCCTGATGAGAAAATCAAAGTTTTGTGCCATTTCAGTGAAGTCAAGTTGACACCTGCAGAGAAGCAAGTCATGACATTTTAGCAGACTGGGTTTTCCTCACCCCCCTCCAGTTGTGGTTTGTTTCTTCATTTTATTTACCCTGACAGACAAAAGAAAAATGTTGAGATGAGGATTTGGCATATTTTCTAATAATTCTTCATATTTTTTTTTTTTTTCCTTTTTTTGTTTTTTTTTGTTTTCCTCTTCTCTTTTTTTTTTTTTTTTTCCTTCATTAAATAAGTAGCCCATACATCCTGGGCTAAGGCATTTCTTCTGAGGAGGAAAACACTTGAACATATTATTATTAAAACAGTGTCCCTCCTTTCTTGTTGCACCCCCACCCTCCAGATTGCTCAAACATTGCTACATTCATCAAGATAATAAGCTTCAGATTTCATAATAGATCTATTTTCATGTCATCCTGGCATAGACCTGCCTGACTGAGCCAGGAAGATCCTTAAAAAAATATGATTTTAGGATCGATAATATTTATAGCTCCATTTATAAAGCTGAAGTCAAAGGCATGGATAATGCAGAATTTATTAAGGGAAATTACACTGGGGATTTTGTTTACTGGCCTCTAATCCTGCCTCGACTTTTTAGCATCTCATTTTGTCAGGAAAACATAAGTTGCAGGTGTTCATAAATGTAAACTGGCACATAAAGAAGCTCACAAATTATATCTGTTGTGACCTTATATTGCAGTATAGGGTGCTCTTCAATGGTGTTCTTCCTGGCTGCCTGTTATTTTTGTTAACTCTGGGTGCCATTAAAGTCGATGATAAAGTTATTGTAATGGAATTGAAATACATTTTATTACACCAATATGAGTTCCATTTACTGTGCAATATGACAGTGGTTAATAATTTTATATTACAAGCGTAATTATGACATCAAATTAGTAATTTTCACAAAGTACTTGCATTAGACACTCATATGATATGATGCAGTGTATTTTAATTCTCTGGGGTGCCTGAAAACACTCATTTTAGCAGGGGAAAAGCAGAAATATGAAAGGAAGCACCTCATAAGTCCTTTGAGCAATTTCCTATGGATATTTACCTTCCACTGGGGTACAGGTATTATCAAGATTGTTTTTAGATTCCAATACAGTGTTGATAAAGCCAGGAAGTTACTAAAAACTGTGATAAATCTTCCTCTTTGGTGATCATGCCAAAGGTCCCCAAAGCCACTGCCTCGTTAATCTGGGCAGCCTCTTAATTTGATTAATCCCACTGATCCAGTGAGGCTGTTCCTGGTGAGTTGGGTGGTGGGGAGGACTGGAAATTCCAGCTCAGAGTCTGAAATTGGGAGCAAGCTGAGCTGCAAAAAGGAATGAGCTTGTGTCCCAGGGAAATGCAATGCCCTCCAAGGTGGAGCACAGGGGACTTGGCAGTGCTGAGCCACGCTGGTTTTGAGGCAGGAACTCGAGATTTGTGTCCAAGTGATGTAACTGTGGAATCTTTGGGGTTTTTTTTTTTCCCTCCCCTTGGGGTATTCACATGGAATTAATTTTCTATTCAGGTGCTGAAAACTTTTGCATTGCAAATTCGTCCGAGGGTTTGGCTTTTATCTGCTAAAATAAATGACAGAATGCGATGAAGGTTCACGAGCTTCTTAATAAACCTTTAAGAGTCTGCCTTAAATACCAGTTTTCTATACTAGAAAGCTCATCAATATCTAGACAGCCATGCAAACAGCGAGGAGGCCAGTCCATTAATGAAATGTTAATGACTGAATTAGACCTGTAATAACAGAAGTAGAATGCACTGCTGTGAGTCCATTAACATCAGCAGACCCTGCTGGGAAACAAGTAAACACAACATACAAAGGGAAAACTTGTGCTAATAAACAGTTTTTGTGCAGTAAAGGTGCTCAGAAGCTCAAGCTGTAAATCCCATTCATTGCTGCTCTGGTGGGGATTTTTTTGCAGAAGTTTATCCGAGCCACATACCCAATATTCATTTCACAGTGGCATAAAAAGAAAACGCTCCACAGCAAAGTCCTTGCCTTGAAAATTAGCCAAAGGCTGATGGGATATACATCCTGACAAACATTCCCACTGTGACATGTGGTAAGAATAAGCAGTTCAATGGCAAGTGCAGATTCACCTTTGTCTTTGGGGGTAATTTCTTCCCTGTGAGGGTGCTGAAGCCCTGAGAAGCTGTGGCTGCCCCTGGATCCCTGGAAGTTTTCCAGACCATGCTGGAGGGGGCTTGGAACAACTTGGGATGGTGGAAGGTGTCCCTGCCCATGGAATGAAGTGGCAATTGTTGATCTTTAATGTCCCTTCCATTCAAACCCTTCCACATCTCCGTGCAGGCAGCCCAGGTGGGTGTCAGGGAGCAGCAGTTGTCACCTGATGGATGGCTGACCCCAGTGAAATGGAGTTTATGGGCCCTCACTGCAGCCATCACAGAAACTGCCACTGTTGGCACTAATTAGGAGCACTGTTAAAATTTTATCTTGTGCCTTAAAAGTTGATTGTGCTTTGCAGAAGGTGTTAACCCCAGCAAAGGGGATGGAAATACAACACTGCCAGGGGCTTCGTGGGTGACCCTGCAACCCTCCACGTGAGAGTTCTTGCCTTGGGATGGAGGAATTAATGACTTGACTTCTTGGAATGAGACCTTCTTCTTTCCTCTTCCAAAATATATATAACTCTTTTATTTCTTTCAGTGAAAGAGATATAAAAGTAGTTGAATTCTGGTCTTGAAAACCTCAGCAATTTCCTTACATGGGAAAAGCCAACATGTGTGGATCTTATCTAAACATCTTTCTTTTTGGCAAGATTGAGAAATTTATGTGAAGCTAAATATCTTCTTCCTGCTCCTGGAAACCTCAGTGTATCTCCTAAGGGGCTGCTTCTCTCCCACCTGTGTGCAGGGGTTTGGACTGCATTTTATTCTGTAGCAACACAAGTATTTTCCCTGAATTTGCCCATGCCATTAAAAAAGATCCACTATGGTGTTTCCAAGAAGGATTTACTGCACTGAGCACAGCTGGTTCTGGTGGTCAGATCCTGAAGGAAAATGGGGAATATTGGTTCCCAGATCCCAAGGCTGGCCCAGACTCCGTGTGTCACCTCAAATGAACCAACTGCACTCTGTGCTTTGGATCTGTACCCCTAAATTAGGGGTAATTTCACCTCAGTACCCTACAGAGCTGCCTCGAGGGTAAAACCATCAAAGAAAACCACTCTGGGGGAGGCACATAAACCCTAAAATTGAAATTACATACATTATTACCTTCCTGTTAGTACCAGTCAAAATAAATTTGGGCAATTCTGTGTCTGAGTCCATGGTGGCCCTTTGGTTTTATGGGCCTGTCTTTGTTTCCTAGGATAAAACTAAAGGACTGTGTAGAGGAAACTAATTTAATTAGAAAGAATGCAGTGATCTGATTATGTGCAGTGAAGAAATGAATACAATATCTGAATACTGAAAGAAATGGTAGAATTAATGTAAGTGATGTGAACCACCCACTACTCTCCCCTCTGCACAAAAGCACTGAACTGAGCTGGACTTTTGAGCCACCTTGCCAAATAAAATAACAAAATAATAGTTACAAATAAAAGTAACAAATAAAAGTTTATTTTCAGAAAAAGCAAATTTTGATATGACAATTTGAGCAAGTTGCACTGCGTGTAGTTGACTTGTCAGCAGAACAGATTTTACCATTTTCACCTGTCTCCCGATCATCTTTCTTGCAATACAAAGTTTTAAAAGTCATTACTAATACAGAATGGTGCATGGGACGCTTTGCCTGTGTGAATGGTCTGGGCAAAGTGAGGAAATTTGAAAAAAAACCCCTTTATTAATATATTTTTGCTTTGTAATCCTCAAGTGAGTCACACCAATTTCAAGTTAGATGTGATACAGAAGGAAGGGAAGTAGCAACACAAATGGAAGGTAACTTGACAGGGTAAAAGGAATAACTGGGGAAAAATTTGTAGCTAATACAGATGAATTAAAGAAAAAAAAATGTATGTTTTCCCACAGACATAATGAAAAATCTGTTGTCTTGAGAAGGGCTTTGGCCAGTTGTTGGAAGTGAGGACAGAGGTATAAAATTTAGGTGGAAGGAGGGGAGTCCCCACTGAGTGAAAAT
The DNA here is from genome assembly GCF_028018845.1 of Melospiza georgiana. Classification (NCBI taxonomy): domain Eukaryota; kingdom Metazoa; phylum Chordata; class Aves; order Passeriformes; family Passerellidae; genus Melospiza; species Melospiza georgiana. The sequence goes on along the minus strand of NC_080436.1, from coordinate 38,121,018 downwards.
TTGCTTTTTGCCCACTTTTGACAAACTTCAGAGGGTAGAATGATTTCAGCAGATGCATTTATTTGTCTGACTTTGCTGCCTGGTGCCACACAGTGAGGTATTAACTATCACTTTAAATTCTTCTCGCTTTGAGTCATCCCATCCTGTCTATAATTTGAACAGGTTTTTGTGTAATTATTTCTCTCAATAATTACCATTATACAATTGCTATAGCTGCCAGTTTTGTTTTTCTCTCCTGCCAGAGACCAGCAGAAATGTATTACACGTTAGTGTAACTTATGATCTTGGATTCGTGTTTAAAATGCATGGAATATTTTTCATCTTCTGTTTGAGGTAATACCTCATCTGGGATCGTATCTCACAGTGTAAGTTTACACTGAGTAAATGGATGCCTTTTACTGCAAATGCAGTGAAAGAGAAAAGGATACACGAAATAAATAAAATCTAAATTTCAAAGGCATTGGAGGGCCAGTGAATATTGATGGCTACAGGTAGTGACCTGGCACATCTGGACAGTCCTGCAGGGAGGTTTGTGTGAGATCCCCTTTCCCTCTTAAATAAATTGGATTTGGCCATCATTGCAGCCCTTTGCTGCTGTCTTTTGATGAGGATTCTAGGAAATTGGTTTGCTGGCATGTGTGGTTTGCTGGCAGGGAGAGCAAACTGGAATTTGCAGGCACAAGTGCTCCTAGTGGATATCAAATTCCAGAAGTTGTGCTCTCCAAGAAAAAGTTCCTTAGCTTTGAGTTTTCTGTGTGTGTGTTTGGTTTTACCCCCAGGGTAGGTGGGAATAGGTGCGGTAGGATGGAGGAAAGGGGTGGGAGACCGTTAAAGTCTTTTAAAGTTTGGGAGAAGAAAATTTTTGTACCTAATCCACCTGTAAAAAGCCAATGCTCAGTTGGGTACACAGAAGACAGGAACTGTTCCTTTGTAAGGAACAGTGAAATAACAAAATGATGCCTCATTGTTCTAAATGAATGCATGATGCTTTTTAAAAACTGATTTATGGCTATCTCCTGACAAGGGTAATTAGAGATAAAACAGTTTGATCTCGTGAGTCATGCTGAAATTTTCTTTCAGTGACAATTAAATTGGAATGCAAAACAAAAGAGAGAAAAAGGAAAAAAAAAAACACCCCAAGAATATTTGGTGCATGTAGGTATGAACATTTTAAAGAGATGCAGGTTTGCATAATGACAAACAATTAATAATTTCAGGGAGCACAGGGTGATTGGAGGAGAGCAATCAGGTCCTCTGTGTCCATTTTGGGGGTCAGGCATGTGGGAACTTGGGCACCAAACTCTTCTTTGCCTTTTAGTGTTTTAAGTCAGCAGACAGGCTGAGTGTGCAGATGCATTTGATTACTGATGGCCATTGTGACATGAGCAGCACCATGATTTATTAGAATGGCTGCTGACTGGGCTTCCAAGAAAAGGTAATTGTTTCAGAATTATCCCCACAATTAATTTAACATGTGTGAAGTCCATTAACTGCAACTCCAAGCCATGGGATCCATGGGATGGAAATGTTCACAGCAAGAGCTGAGGTTTGGGGTGGGAAGGACGGGCCTCCGAATTTCAGGGGAGTCTGAGCGGGGATTGGGTTTTTTCTGGCTCTTTCTGAATTCCACCAAACCCATAACTGATTATTCCATTCCCCTGAAATGCCAGTGTGCATCAGTGGATGGAAATGTTGATGAAATGGACACATCAGCGATGCAAAGGTGCTTGGACTGTGCCAAGAGTAGCTTTTTGAACATGGTGGGATGTGTTTTAACACATTATCATCATTGATCCTTAGTCATCCTTGTGTTTTAATGCTGCTGTTGGACAGGGATAAGGTGTCAGGCTATTGTAAGAAATCTGTGTTAGCAGAAGTGCTGCCTGTACTGTACCATGAAATGCTCACAAACACCATGTGCAGTTTGCACCCTCAGCAAACACAAAATACGGCTCGTGACACGGTGAATTTTGAGCAGAATTAATCCTTACTCAGTCATTCAGCAATGAGAAATATTGAGTTGTTTTTCTTAAGGATTAGGAAAATTCTTTTGGAAGGAGACAAACATTTGTCCCTGCTGGAAGCTCCTTCAGCTGTAATGCATCATTGTGCCTGACCAGCCCTAGAAACCTTGGAAAGACAAAATATGTACAAGCTGGTTGTTAAGCATATGTGATATGTTTTGCCTCGTCACCTGGCAACGAAAAGGTTTTTCTAAACAAATTTCACACATTGCCAAAATTCCAACTTTTTTGAAACACGTAAGCTGCTTATTTTTTATTTATTTCTTTCCCCTTTGTCAAACGCAGCCGAAGGTACATCTCTCTCAGAAGAGCAAATGTTAGTATTTCTACCAGGGAAGGAAATAACTTCTGTAAATTTAATTCACTCAGCATTACATACTTCATGTAACAGCATTGGGACTGTATGACAAGATAGAAAATACACTGTCTGTGGAGTGATTCATAGCCTGTCCTACAAGTGTTTTAAAATTAACAAACAAATCGACACCAAGAAACCTTTGATTGACCTGAATTCAGCAAATGAGCATAAAATTAAAAGAAACAAGCCTGGCTCACTACAAAGTTTAAATAACAAAAAATTAATAAAAGCTGTGAGGATTGTGAAGGCCCTTGAGGGGAAGCTGTATGATGAGCAGCTGAGGTCACTTGGTCTGTTCACCTGGAGGAGAGTGAGGGAGGACCTGTCCCAGTCTTCAGCTTCCTCAGGAGGTGAAGAGGAAGAGCAGACAGTGATCCCTTTTCTCTGGTGATCAGTGACTGAATCTGAGGGAATGGCTGGAGCTGTGCCAGGGGAGGGTTTTAGTTTGGATTTTCGGAAAGGTTCTTCCCCCAGAGGGTGCAGGGTCCCCAGGGAATGATCACATTCCCAAGGCTGCCACAGCTTCAGGAGCATTTGGACACCACTCCAGGGATGCCCAGGGTGGGATTGTTGAGGTGTCTATGCAGGGCCAGGTTGAATTTAGATCCTTGTGAGTCCCTTCCAACTCAAGATATTCCATGATTCATAATCTCTGTATCTACATATTGTTTTGAATGAATATGAAGAGAAGTAAAAGTTAGTAATTTTTCATGTTGCAGAACATTTAGCCTAGAAATGATCGCATCACTGGCTGACGCGGCTCAAAGTGTTTAGGTTGGAGGGTGAACAAACCCACTGAGATAGCATTCCTTAAGTTTGAATGAAAGGTTTTAAGGACAATACTTCAAATTGCAGTGGGAAAGCTGCATTGCTGCACTTGGGCAGGCTTTAATAACCTCATACATTTGGGTGCCTCCTTAATCCGCCAGCTGCTTTCTTTCTCTTATCAATGTATTTATCTTGTGCCATCCTCCTCCCCCGTGCCTGGCAGGGTCAGTGCTGATCCAAGCCAGTGCTGATGGGATTTCAGCCCATTACCACGCCGAGGGGGGCTGGGATTTGGGTGCACAATGGGCTGTGACACCTCTGAGCGAGGGGAGGCAGCTCCTGTAAATGACAACGCTCCGGTAACGACACGCGGAGTTTGGAGCCAGCGCTGCTGAGGGGATCTCTCAGCTGGGAGGTAGAAAGATGATGCCCAGGATAGAAAGATGGGTGGTTTCCATGTGTTTCGTGCAGGATTTCACCAGCTCCATGCCACCACGACTGGCACCAGCATGACAAAAATGATGGGTTGTCACTGGATGGGTGCTCCATGGTGTAGCCACAAGCACCGTTGGCGTTGTGCTGCCAGGAAAAGTGTTGAGATTTTTAATTACCTTAATGGTGAACTAAAAAGTGTTTCTAGTGCCATGAAGAGAGCAGGAAAGGGCTGTAAAATGCTAAAACAATGGCAGGCTCCTCGCTGAAGGATGCAGCACGTTGTAATAATGCGGCGCGTTTCGAAAAGATCTGTATTTTTTCAAAGACAAACATCAAACAGAAGGAAAAAGGTTATGTCACCTTCACCCTCACAGTACTGTCATTTATATGCTATCAGCTCATTAAATTCACATTAAGATACTCCATGGGACTTTAGGAGCTATTAGTGCACCTAAAATGGCATAACAAAATCTCAGTTCACTTTAAGAGAGATGGCATTGCGACATTTTGTATTTCATCACTGAATTATTATAGTCTCAGATGCATTCTGCTGTGATGGTAATGGAAGGAGGAATACTAGAGAGGAAAGCTGTCCATTTGTTTATCCCCAGGGAGAGAAAAAAGAAAGTTTGATAAAAAACTAGAGTGAAATAAAGCATTAACAATTTAACCCCTGTAGCAATGCTAAAGAACACGCGGGATTTTTTTGTATTCTGCTTTTCAGGATGTTTAAAATAAAGAAAGAAGGATAATTTCGTATGTAGAGACTTGCTCCAGGCAATGGAAGGTGTGGCAAATGTACTGCATGAATGCAGACCTCTGAGTCCTTTATAGGTGAAGTATCTCATGACAGCCATAAAATACCTTCCTTCGAATCAATTCTCATGATAAAAATGGTTATTGTGATTAAAGTTGATGTTCTTGTTAGTTTGCTGTTGCTTTTCCCCCCTTTGCTTTCATCAGAAAATAAGTGTGCTCCTCTAGGTAAATCTACAACCTTGTGTTTATAAATCCCATGTGGGATAATTCCCAGGCTCAGGAAAGAATAAGGAAAAGTGAAGCCATATCAAGTTATCATTGAAGAGTTAATATATATTTATACATAAATACTAGACAAACATTACACTGCTTGATAAATAATAATTAAAAATGGATATCTGAATTGATGAATATGTATATTTATGTTTTGGATTTGGAAAATAGCTTGATCTGAGGATGATTTTTCTATACAGTAACAGCAGCTGTACATGAAATACAAATAAATAAATACATTATAAATAAATAATATGTATTGAAGGGTAGAAAATCAGTTAAATGCAGTTTTTGAGGAAAAGGTAATTTTCTTATAAGTGAATAATCAGAAAAATCATAAGTGATATGAAGAATTTTAAGTCATTTTATGTGATATATTTTTCTTAATACCTATTTAGAATTATTTAGAAAGCATAATAATTCCTTAGAAGTTCTTCCTTCCCTTACCAGTCAAAGAAAATTTCCACGAACCTAGCCTCACATGGAATAAAAGGCATCAGAAGAGGAGGGAAATTTGAGATTCAAAATGTCCAAATGTGCACATTCACTGGGGGTGAGACTCATCCCTGTGTGAAAGCCAGGACCAGCCCAACTTAAAACTTCCAAAATCCCTTTTAACTGCAAGGATTTGACACAGAGCACTTTGGTGGAGCAGAAGGGAATCTCTTCATTGGAGAGGGAACTCAAAGACTTTGGCAGAGCATTGAAGGAGAAAGCTCAAGGTTTTGAAATTAGAGGAAAGTAGAAAAAGAGTAATAATAATCACTGGATAAATGCACACTGAGCACCTGCTAAATTTAATTTTTGCTACATTAAGAGCATAATCTCCTTAATACAGTGATTTTGCCGCTTTTTAGATAATTCACCTGTCGGAAAGCGCACGACTGTCCAGTTTTATCCTCAGGGAACACCTCTGGAGTGGTGACTCTGCAGGCTGAAACCAGACCTTGGAGAGAGTTTTCTGTCAGATAGAAAAGATGTGTTGCACTTAAACCCTCGGGTTTCACCAGCTCTTGTTGGTTTTCCCTTCCCTGGAGTTATGGGATCCTGATGGTGTTGGATGCTGACCTGAGCACTGGGAATCTTGGGAAGCAGCACGGTTTGTTCCTGTTAATTAACACAGAGGAATTAATAGGGAATTTTTTCCAGTCTGGAGTAGGATTTTTAAAGGTCTGGTGAAGATTTACAGTCCCAGTGTTATTGATAAAGAGCACTAAATTTTAACCTCTCTTTCAGGCAGTGGTGGAGTTGAAGCCATTAGGAGTTGTTGCACATAGACAGGGGAATTTAACATTTAAGACCATTTGGGGCAAAAATCAGGAGTAGTTGTGTAATTTTGGGGAAATTGTGGGACAACTTAAAGGAAGATGTCAAACCCAAGGAATGTAAGGTGACTGATAGATCCATCTGGTGAAGGTGGCTGAAAATGTCTGTATTTTAAGTGTTCTGTTCTTTAATTGCCTTAAATTGCAAATTAATTGAATAGTTGGACAAAACGACAACAATATTTAGATTTATTTGTATGTTTATTTCCAAAAGAAAAGAGTCAAAATGTGAAGAAAACAAAAGTCAAACTTTTTTTGGTACTTGACCTATTACCAGTGACATATTCAGAGATGCATATTTAGAAGCAATTTTGTTTTTTCCAAGGGAAATCTCTCTGATCAGGTGAAGAAATTCAAGCCTGGAAGTTGTGGTCAATTTGATCCAAACACTGCAGGAACAGTTGCACCAAGCTCACAAATTTTAAGGTTTAAGTCATATTTTGTAACCCCTTTGTCATGGATTATGAGTTGAATCCATGAAAACATGACCATCTCTGTAGAAATATAGTTTTCTAACCCATTACACTATTTATTTTAAGCTAGGTTTAGATTATATACCAATTTAGATTTTGTTCACATACATTTATTTAGATAGAAGTAGTTCTTGCTGCTCTTCAGTGGCAACGTGGTTGTGTAGAAGCCACTCTTGCCATCAATGGATGAATTAAACTTTGACTCCATGTGCTGGCTCAGATGGCGGATTGCTTTGGACCCGCACAGCTTTAAATCCAGAAAATAATTTCTTCCCAGAAGTTCATATCTTGGCAGGGAATGTCCTGCAGCAAAGCAGCTCCAGCACAGCAAATTTGGAGCAGAAGAGCCCCCAGTGCTGTTGAGAAGACTGGGAGAAATCTTTGTTGTGCTTTTTTCCCAAACCCAGCGTAACAGTCAGGTTACTGAGAATCACATTGGGTCCAGAATTGATCAGAGTTGACTAAAATTGTCCCTCCCAAAGGAAATGCCAAGGGCAGATGGACCCACTGCTACTCCAGGCTGAGGGCACAGGCTGGGTGCTGTGGATGAGCACGCGGCAGAATTGTTGCTTTCCATCCTGTTGAACTTCAAAACCCCAATGTGAGCCTTTTATCAGCTGAAATAAAGAAATAAAATAAAATTAGACATCACACCCTAAACCAGAGTGGCTGATTTTACACCAAGAGATCCAGCGACTGTGATATTTAATAGCATTCAGGGATATCTAATTTGAAATCTTTTCATCAGGTCCAAATCATTCATGTTGTTTGCTATTATAAAACAGCTTTTATTTCACATCTCTCTTGGCCACTCAGGCCCTGTTAAATGTCTTGCACTGTGTCTTAGTGATCTTTAATATTTATTTTGTAAGGTGAAGCACAGTCTATCCTCTATTCTTGCTTAACCACCTAAGCCAAAAATCCCCTTCAGTTGGTAAAGAGCTTAATTTTGCACCTTAGTTTTTTTGTCACACCTCATGACAGGGAGCAGATAATCATTACTGCCACTAATGGCCCTGTTAATCCTCTCACAGGTATTCTCTGAAACTGCTGGAAGTCACTGTTGCTGTGGCTGATCTAGGGCTCAGTAGCTGGGAATTATGTGGTGTGTCAAGGGAAAAAATGGGGGATGTTTTTGCTGTAAATTGTTCTTGCAGACCTGCACAGCTCTGTGACATCTCCAGGACCTACTGTGCTCTCAAAAGCTGAAGTTAAACCAATCAGAAGTTAAAGCAGGACCTGCTTGGGTTGGTTTGCAGAATCCACCCCACTATCCCACTCCCACAATGTTTTAATTTCCTCAGGCAGCAGTTGGAGAGGACTGGAATTGGATAAATTGAGCTGAATAAATCAATGCTTTTTTAAAGAATCACATAATCATAGAACAGCCTCAGTAAGAAGGGACCAGAGAGATCATTTCATGGGCAGGGACACCTTCCACTGTCCCAGGTTGCTCAGAGCCCCATCCAGCCTGGCCTTGGGCACTGCCAGGGATCCAGGGGCAGCCACAGCTGCTCTGGGCCTCACAGGAAAGGATTTTTCCTAATACCTCACCTAATACCTAATCTGCTGTCAGTGTGAAGCCATTCCCCCTTGTCCTGTCCATCCAGCCTCTCGTAAATTGTCTCTCCCCAATCCTTGCAGGCTCCTGGAAGGCCACAATGAGCTCACCCCAAATCTTCTCTTTCCCAGGCTGAACAATGCCAGCTCTCCCAGCCCTTTTCCCCAGCAGAGCTGCTCCATCTCCCTGCCCATCTCTGAATTCCTGCTCTGGGAGAAGGAACTCAGCAGCTCCAGCATCTCCAGGTCCTCCCAGGGCTGGGGCAGCTCTGCAGGTGGGGTCTCACCTGAGCAGGGCAGAGTTCAATTCCAATTCCCACTTCCCCTTCCCTGCTTCCCTGACTGTGGCTGTGGTCATCCCTCCCTCCTCCATGTCCAGCTGAGCCCCAGTGTCAGGGCACAACAATATTCTGAGCTGTTTTTTGCACTAACATCCTTCAGCAGACAGGAGAGATCCCGATCTGCCTTCCTCCTGTGGCTGCACACAAGGTTCTGTATCAATAAGAAAATTATTTGCGTTATCTCAGTCAATTAAGGAGGGTATTTAGAAATAATGAGGTGAAGCCCAGAGCTGTAAGGTGTGGTGTGTGCTTTTACAAAACAAACAAACAAATTATAAGCATGGGAAATTCATCCCAGCCTGAATGATGAGTAGCAACTTAAGTTAAATATGTAAGCAGTAATATTCAGTGAAATGTAGAGTAAAATTAAAAAAGAGAACCCCATCTCAGAGTGAACCTCGAGTTAAATCAGAAAGGAAAAAAAAAAAAAATAGAGATTTGTGGGGCTTTTTTTTTCTGGGGGAAAAATAAATCTAAAAGGTCACAGCATGTCTCTAACTTATGTGGACATGGCTGGAGGGAAATGCTGTGTGCAGAGCTCTGCCATGGACTGCAGGCTGCAGCTCAAAGCAGGAATTGTGAGTGATCAGCCAGTGCACTTGTCTGAGGCAGAAGACCCTGGATGTTGGGATTCCTGGGGGAAAATCACTGCCATTGGTGCTGAGATACAGCTCTGGATCGTGGCCAAATGCCCAGCTGGACCCTGCACCACCACAAGAGTAAGAAAGAGTTCTGTGACATTTTCTGGCGTTTGATAAGGCACATTTACATCTTTAGCCATGGCTGAGCCTTGCTTGGGGTTTGGCTGTGGGAGTGAGTTACTGTGGCTTGACAAATTAACAGACATCAGATGAGCCCCAGTAACCAATTTGGTGCACCCTCATGGCCTGGGGATATGGGAAGGTAAAATACATTATAAGAAAAAGAGAGAGAGAGAAGGAGAGAAAAAGAAATAGTGAAATAGAAAGAGAGAGAGAGAGAGAGAGAGAGAGAGAGAGAGAGGGAAATAGAAAAAAAGAGAGAAAGAGAAAGAAAGAGGGAAATAATAGAGAGAAAGAGAAAGAGAGAAAGAGAATGAAAGAGGGAAATAATAGAGAGAAAGAGAAAGAAAGAGGTATATGGACATCTGGAGTGTGAGTGCTGTAATGGTCTGTAATTGGGCAAGACAATGAAATTTATGTCTAAAACTCTGCCACTATAAACAAGAACTGCAGGGCCATAAGGGGAAGACCACTTGGACTAAAATCTTGGGTTAAAACAAGTTGCAGACAGCAGAAAACAACACCTGAGTCTAGAAGAGGTCAAAATCCATAAGAGCCGTAAAAGGAATGATTACAAGTCAATACAATCAAAGAGATAAATTGGAATAAAATAATAGAAAAGTTGGAGAAAATCATGTTATAAAACTGTATAAATCAAGAATTGACCAGGGTGGCCACAGGTCCAACAGTAGTTTCAGGTCTTGCTGGTTGCACTCACAAAAGATCAGATTTCAAAACATTTATTTGTGCTTGACAAAACCCACCCTGGTCCACGTTTACTTGTATGAACATTTATTAAGCCACAAAAAGCAAAAACCTGCTGTCCTTAACTCAATTCTGATTGCCAGTAGGGAATTGAAGTTGTAGGGATGAGACATGGCCCTGGGGTGCTTGGGGAATATTGTTTTCTCATTGGTGGAATGTTGGAAAGAGATGGCTTGGGAGGAATTTAACAAACCTGCACGTGAAGGAAAACACTGTATTTGTTGGGGTTTTAACTGCATGCATACATTTTAATTTTATTTCTTTTAAACTAATGGGACATTTTAGTGCCTGACACAAATGTGTATGATCTGCTTTTAACTTAAATCTGGTCTAAGCACAAATAAGGGGTGCAGCCAAGATAAAGTGATATTTAAAGCTAGACCAGACTCCTATACACTCTACTATCTACCTTTATAACTATAAAATTATAAATAAATCTGATGGTGGTTAACTGGGGGATGTGGGCAGTCCTACTCACAGCCTGAAGTGTTGACCTGGTGCTGAGGTGACAATATCTGACCCCTGGCAGGTGAGAGGGTTTCAGACAAGTCATATTTACCCTGGCTGCGTCTCATTTAACCCATAAAATAGAAAAAAATAACTATGCTTGTGTCCTCTAGGAAATCTTGGGATTTGCTGCTGAGCAGGATATCCCTGTTTCATAGGAACCCAGCCAGGTTTATAACTCTGGTTTGTAGCTTAGGAAAACATGTAACAAAAAAGAAGAAAAATCAGTGTGGAACATCACTGACCACTCTAACAAATACTTTTATTTTTTAATAAAATAAAACAACAAGCAGGAACATTTCAGAGTTTCACTAGGGCTGTCTGTTATTCCTATTATTTAGTTATATGTCAGGCTTAAATCAAGACCCACACCAGACAGAACCTGCTGTCTGCTCTCCCTGCCTGACAACATTTTTTTTGATGAGAACTTGGACTCTCCCTGGTGATGAGAGGAGCTGTTCCTGAGCTCATCTGTCGGTGCAGGAACTGCCTCCAGAGCATCCAGCAGCCCGGCAAGGTCTGAAATGAATCTGTCAGCGCTCTGACCTCGCCTCTGCCCTTACTCCGAGTGTATGCACTGCTAGATATCAACAATCTAAACACAGCTAAAACCCTGAGCAACCAAAACATCAACAATCAAAACAACAAATGCATTTGTTGCATTAGCTGACAGCACCCGTAATGTCACTGGACAAATATGTAAATACTGACCTAAATCCCTTCTGCTGGAGACTTTTGCGCTCGCTTTAAATTGTTGGGACAGACAGCAGCTCCAGCGTGGATAGCCCTGGGTCTGAGCAGGAGCCTCAGTGCCCACATGGGCACTCCACGGGGCTTCAGGGAGCCCTGCTGGAAGGAGGATTTCATTCTTGTGGGTTTTGGCACCGCTCGTTAGCATTCAATTAATTAAAACCAAACTTCTAATATCTCTTGGCCGGGTTCGAAAAAATAGACATCTGAAAACTGGAGTGCTGGCCCAATCCATCAATTAGTTGGACATTAATTGCATTTTTTCCCACTGACTTCAGGAGCTGTGGATCAAACTGAATGTGGTAGTCTGGGTGGAATCATATTTTTTTGCTCAAAAGGCCCAAAAGGCTTTCCTAGGTGTTTCCTGAAGTGGGGTGATGAACGTGAGTGTTCCTTTCCATCAGGAAGCAGGAGAACAATGCCTTGGTGGTGGCTGAACAGGGTATTCCAGCTTCTACCAGTTAATTTGCAGCACCAATGAAATTGATATCAATTGAAATCTCATTTTCAGCCTTTTGGCTGAGCAGGGAGTGCTCATTTTATCCACCATTGCCTCTTCCCCAAAAAGCAGGAGGGGCTGATGGTGTGGGTCAAGATGAAACTGAAAGGCTGGATGGATTTTTAAATTTTTAAACAACCAAGGAAGGGTTTTTGGCAGTGATAATGAAAATATCTGCACTGTACAGTTAGCTGGGACACAAATTTATGTATCAGCACTGTTGATTTTAGTTTATAGTTACCTGTGTCCACATAAATGGAAAAAAGAGTAGTCAGTTCATCAAAATCATTAAGCATTCAACCAAATCTTTATATTGCAATACCTTGCATAAAAGAGACTTAAAATAGTTGAAAAAGTTTATTTCCCCTCAGATAACACTTTTTTTTTTGGCAAGGATTAGCCAGGTGCTGATGTTAATAACTTTGTATAAATTTTAATTCGTTCTGGAGCACCTTTTCCCCACCACGGTGGTGCTCACCTCGAAGGATGCAGCATTCCCTGGCTCCTGTAGATCTGTGATCTGCTCTATGCACAATATTAAGTATTTGTGGTATTTCCAAACGTTAAACTCAGACTGATTTCAGCAGGAGCCAGGCAGCTCCCTGCCTTCTGGGATCCCTGATGCAATTTGCTGTGTATAAAACAGCCATAATGCCATTTACCTGCCTCAGTGACGTTTTATGGGGATAAAACTAAAGCTGGAATTGTCCTTACGAGTGTTTCTGACAGCACACTCCTCAGCAGCTTTTTTGGGAAAGCATTTTCAGCTGCTGTGCTGTGAGGAGGTGTGGAGGGAAGCAATTTATTGTGATTTTAAGGGAGGTGAAAGCAAGAATTTAATATTCTCTATTGATGTTTGCAGTGTTCAGCATTTCTGTGGGCGGTATTTCTATTTGGAATAATTTTAAACAGCAATCTGGGTGATTCTAAACATGATTGGAAGTGATCATTGGATTCTAAACTGGGTTGGGTTGGAAGGGACCTTAATGTTCATCCAATTCCATGGGCAGGGAAAGCTTCCACTATCCCAGGTTGTTCCACTCTTATTTTGGTCTGTGATAGTGAAAATAGAATAAAATCCTTTTTTCTCTGTTACAGGGAGACTCTCCAGGGTCTTGTGCAAATTCATGTTTGGAACTTTCCTGTCAGTTCTGTGATTTCACCTCAATTCTCCTCATTTTCAGCATCAACACATGAAGGGAAAAAAAAAAAAGTATTGCTTAAACACACATTCTCCCCCACTGAAATGACAGGTACTTATAAGTATAAACACAATAAAATACCTGAGAAAACAAATAGTGTTTGAACACTTCAAATATTTGGTTTCTCATACGATTATGGAAGTGCAGCAAGTCGCTGCTTCTCTACAATGCTGCAAGTAACATTTTTAATAGAAAGTTCTGTTATCTGCTCCTGTGTAATTTCTTCTAAAACACTAAATAGCCAAGGAAATTTTTTCATTTGTAATGTAATTTAAATCTGGATTTTATTTTTGATTCTGGTCGAGGTTAACTTTGATGTTTTCAAAATGAATTTCAAAGACCATTTATTCAGCTAATTTTGAAGGCAAAACCAGACTGAAACTTTTATCCCAGTTGGTAAGCAGCTATCCCCTAGTTTTATTCAAGTTTTCACATAAAAACGCCAGTCGGGAATAAAACTGACAAATATATTCAATCAAAGATGGAATATTTTTTTTCCTCTTAAGTTGCAAATGGCTTCATTAAAATAAAAGCAGCACCTTAGGGATTGCATAAAGCAGAATATTGGTACCTAAATGGTATTTATGACTCGGCTAAATGTAAAGTGAATTAAAATTTAAAGGATTATAGTCAGGTAGGCCAGAGAGGGATGTCCATTAAGGAGATGAAAGGACCTGCTGTCCCCAGTGACAGGCACACGGCGGGCTGCTGGTCAGGCACCTCCACACTTAGTGCCACTGGAAATGGAAATATCCTGGGTGAACCCTGAGCTGCTTGGGGGGGTAACTGCAGGCAGAGAAAGCAAAATCCTCCTGCAAGCATTCAGGATGGGCTTAATTTTATGTACATTTTGTGTGTATGAAATGGAGAGTTATGTGAGTGTAGGTAGAATTATATCTATATGTGAAATGTGTATAATCTCTGTTATAATATATATGATTAATATATAATTATCACTAATAATCAGATAATTAATAGAATTTCTATATTTTATAGAAATATAGAAATGAATATAATATATACATATATTATATATAAATAATATTATATTATATATCATTATATATAACTATATATTGTTTATGATAAATAATATAGAAAATATATACTATAGAATATATGTTATAGACATTATAATATGATAACTCTATAGAAAATAATCTCTATCTTTTATATATAATATAGTGCAATATATTATCTATTATATCTATTTATTATATATGTATTATATATAATATATATGTATATGTATGTATATACAATATATGTATAATAATATGTCTATAGTCAATAATCTCTATATTTTCTATAGAGATTAATGATTGCAATATATTATATTTTATATATAATATATATTATATAATATATATTATATATTATATATTATATATTATATATTATATATTATATATTATATATTATATATTATATATAATATTGCAAGATATATTGAATCTGTTTATTATATATGTATTTTAAATCTAGATATACATTATATATATTTGTATCATATAAATATATATCACATCAAATTGTATATTTAGATATGCATTATATTTAGATAGAAAGTACTGCTAGCACTAGCAGGAAATTGCTGATGAAGAAGAAAAACACAGTTAATTATTTAAATTATGACGTATTTCAGGGTAAATTCATTAAAATAAATTTGTTTTACACATACCACGACAATCTCTGCTGCTTCCCCCTCTTAGCAAAAAGCCCAAACTGAATTTTAAGGTATTCATAAGATGCAGAAGAACAAGGAGCTTTCACAGTTAATCTACCAAAGCACACGTGGAGTATTTTATGTGGGCAGAGAGCTGCTGGGTTTGTGCTTCATTTGCACGCACTGGCATGGGTGTGTGGCAATTCCTCATTTTCTATCTTAAAGAATGCAATAATCTCAGGTGGTTTGGGTTGGAAGAACCTTAAAGCCCATCCGGTGCCACCCCTGCCATGGGCAGGGACACCTTCCACTGTCCCAAGGTGTTCCAAATCCAAAAAACCTGGATTTGGGCACTGCCAGGGATCTGGGGCAGCCACATGAAATTTTAGAGGAATGAACAAAAGAAAAGGGGTTTATAGAGGAATGAACAAAAGAAAAACGGGTTCTGGTGGGCAAAGGCAGAGGGAGATGCATCACCAAACAACAAACCTGTTCCAGGTGAGTGACTCAGAGTGGTCACTGAACATTGCTTGGAATAAAGGAATGTAGGGAAAAGTGAACCAAACCCACTCCATTTATGAGGATAAATTCTGAAATAGTTCACTTTCTGGTCTGTTTTCAGTTGGTTTGCAGGATGATAACCGTAAAACTGCACTGCAGAGATTTGAATATAACATGCCATGAAAAAAATAGAGAGTGTATGAGAAACATGTCTTTAATCTGAGGCACAAAAATAAAACAAAGCTATGGATGAACTGCACTAATTGCCTCTTGCACTTATGGGGAGCTGACTCATAAAAGTACCAGACTGACTCCAGCCGAAATCACACACAAAAAAAACGCAAACAGAACATTTGGAAGTAACTTTTGAAAAGGTTAATATTTGCTAAGGAAGGGGAATCACACCCTGGGGGAAGGATGTGCAAACTGCTCTTGGAGCAGAGAGGGCTCCACTCACGGCTGGGGCCAAGACAGAAATGTGGAGTTTGTACAGAATGGGGTGGCAATTCCTGCGAGAGGATGCCAGGGACACAGCAGGGAGACTCAGGAAAATCACATTTTTATTTCAAAGCAGCGTGTTATGAGAGGCTTGTTTGAAAATTATCAGTTCTGCCCAGCTCAAGGGAAACCACTTTATTAAGCTTGACTTGAGTTAACTCTGTTTAGAAGGGGTTTTGGGGTTATAAATATTTTATAAAAAACAAGGAATTGTTTGTCAGAAAGTTCCAAAATTCATCAACAGCATGTGCTGGGAAAAGGCAGGGGTGTGAAAAACTCCATTCAGGGGTGGAAGCTGAACTCCTGCAGCCAGAGGTGGTCTGGACAGAGCTTTAAAAGGAGCTGGGAAAGCTCAACTTCCCTCAATATCCTTAAAAAGGTTTTATTGTAAGGTAGAAGCTAAAAACTGGAGAGTGAGAGTCTCATTTATTTCTCTGGGAAATAGAATGGGAAGCACAGCAGGAAGACACTCAGCAGATTGGGGGGGCACAAGAGAAAATGGATACAGGAAATAATTTCCATTACCTGGAAGGACAGAAACACCTGGGAATGCTGATGTCAAACACTTCTCTGCTGCAGGATGCCCCAGAAGGGATCTGGCAGGTCGCTGTGTACTTGCACACATTTAGCAGGCCCTTTATTAGAGTGTTTCCACAAAAATATCAATTGGGCAGTGACTCTGCACTTGAGGTAGCTGGAAATAAAATTCATTTTTAACCCCTGGAGGTGTTATAAAGTGTGATGTTTATAGAAGGCATGGGGATGATGCTGGTGCATTTTGCAAAAAAAAAAATCCTTTATGATGAAGAAGTTGACAGGACTTAAGGAGGAGAATGTAAAGAACCCAGGAGTTAGGCTGGGGTGGAAACTGTTGAAGGAGAATTCTGCACAGAGGAGCAGTGGGTGAGACTGCAGTCTGTATGATTCCCTGCCATGAGGAAAAGAGAATTTTGCCTGCAGGGAAAAATTCTGTTCTCCCTCCTTACTTTGAGTAAATCCCAAGGGATGCCCCCAGAGAAAACTCCTCACAGTCCAAGCTTTACTGCATCACTTTGCTGGGCAGGCTGTGCCTTCACACTCCCAGACACAGATTTAATGCATAGATCTGCAGTGCTCTCCTCCCCTCCCACCCCAGAGAAACTGAGCTCCTGCAGATGCAGCTGTGGGTCATTTTTGGGGCCATCTCAAGCTGATTGCCATGTCCTTGCAGGGTGTGTGCGGCAGAAAGCTTTTTGGGGATCATTTTTGGGGCCATCTCAAGCTGATTGCCATGTCCTTGCAGGGTGTGTGTGGCAGAAAGCTCTGTCCAGGGTTATGCAGGGAGAGGAGTCCCTTCAACAGCTGTGCTTTGTACAGATGAGGAGTCAGGGGTAGCAATGCATAGGAAAAGCTTTTGGTTTTGTTTATTTGGTAGTAAAGGAAAAAATAAAAGAATTCTTGCTTTGAAGCAGGTCATTGTTAGAGGAAAGTTTTGTTGTTTGAGTGAGGGTAATTAATGCCCTCTCAAGGCTGAGACACACCTGAAGGACATTTGCTAATGGGATTCAAAAAGTGGTTGGTGCAGGCTGGAGTTTCCAATTAAGGTCATCAAAGGTAAAAATTGGGGTGAGATCAGGCTGGTGCTGCTCACCTGGGGCAGTGGTGGCTGAGGAGCAGCAGCTGGGCTGAACCTCCTGCAGTAAATTCACCCTGGGTGCCAGGCATGGAGGTTTGCTGTGTGCTCCCATCACACCAGAGAGAGATCCCGGAGAGCTACCTTCTCCTCCTTCTGACCCTCATCTGCAGCTCAAAGTAGGTGTGATTTATCTTTATCTTTTGTCTCTTCGATGGTTTTTGTACAGACTCCATGGTGTTGTCCGCCTCGGTTTTGGAGGATTTGAATTAAACCTGTCTGGTGTTAATAACAAAGAGAGATTTAAGGCTTGGTGTAGCTCTGAGCTTTAGGGTGAGTTTGGCCCTGTAACTCCTTTTTTTGTGGTCCATGAGGACCAAAAGGCTTTAAATTCAGTTTTTTTTTGTAATGAAACTGGAAAGTGTTTTCAACAGAGGGAATTCACAGTGGTTGTGGAAGGTAGAAATTATTGTTGTGTCTTAGAGAGCTGCTCCTTGCTTTTCTTTTGTATACAGATATGTATTATATTTAAAGTTTAATTTAATCTTGATTTTAGGCTTGGTTTTGGCTGGGTAAGTGGCTGTTGGAGCTGTAGCATTTTCTGTGCAGTGCTGGAGAGATTTTTTAGAGGTTTTATTTCCATTTCCATGTCAATGTCTGGCTTTTCTGTTCTCCACCACCACTTGGCTAGCTGCTCGCTGGTGCTTTCCTTAGGTTTCTCTGTGATGTGTTTCTTCAAAAGTTAACGTATTTTTTGTGGACCTGCTTTTGTCAATTAAGAAGTTGAAATATCAATGACTTTTTGGCTGAATCTAATGCAGAGATATGGCAGCTGTTCCTGTAATTCATGGAAATGCAAAACCAGTGGTATAAACGAAACACAGAGGGCTTTGGGTATGAGCTGAAGGAAAAGGGGTCTCTGTAGCAAAGTTGGTATTGAGTTGCAAAAAGACAAAGAGAAAAATCTGCTGTTCTAGACTTCTTTTCTCATTTTCCTGCAGTAAACTGCCTAAATGTCAATGAGTATGGTAATGTACATCTAATCTGGTTTTTCTAAATGGTACAAAAGGGATATGTAATGATGAGTCAAATATCAGCATGAATTTATGTAGTATCTGATGGCTTTGGAATTTGTATGTATCAGCACTAGTTCCTACTAATTGTTTAATGGGAAAATGCATTTAATTCAAGTGGCTGCTGGAAAACCATTTGAAATCCTGATTTTTTAATTTTTTCTTTTATTTGTGCCAAGTACAAGTAGCTGTGTGTGCTTATGGTGGAAGATAATAGTGCCAGAATAAAGAGATTTTTCTGGAAGAGAACAACCTGTAAAACTGTTGGGTGCAACCAAGGGGAATAATCTGAGTCCCTTAAATTGTGTGTGGGATGTCAAGAAATTGTTTTGTTGAGTTTTGGTTGGGGAATGGGGCACAAGGCTGTGCTGCTGGAATTTGGGGAGGTTTTAGCAGTGTAATCTTCTAGTGACAAGTCAGATTATTTGAAATATTACATAATATATATGAATATTAATGCATGAAATAGTTTATTATTTCATGTTTTTTCAGATTAAAACATGAACTTGAAAAATTTCAGCTTTTTTCTGTGGCAGTTTCCTGAAAGTAGGGTCAGCTTCTATGGGCTGTGGTAGGAGTTGCACCAGAGCTGCTACAGCAGGGTAAATCCATAACCTGTGAGGTATTTGCATCATTTAAACTGATTTTTAGGCCTGTGGTAGAGCTTGTACAGAGGCACATGCATGGGGTGGGAAAGAGCTGCTATCCCCAGCTGGGCAATTACTCCACTGCACAGAATTCAACAGAAAACTCCTGATTTGCAGAAGCTGTGGATGTGGAAATAATTAAAAATGTGTTTTCTGTACCTGAATCATTTTCTCTGTGTATGAATGGAGCTCACTGAGATTCTTGGTGCTTTTTTTCTATGCTGTGACCCAACTTATTTATCAGCAGCAGCAAATTGTTAGTCATTCTCAGAAGTAGCCTGAACAAAATGTGCCAGCTAAACTGCACTGAGAGTGGGGGAAGGAAATAAAAAAAACCCACAACAAAAAAAGCAAAGGAAAAAACTCCTCACAACCTGATCTGGCTGTTATGGGAGACGATTATTATAGTTCTTCACTTGCAAATTTTCCATTTGTGTAAAGTTGCTTCCCACAGTCTCTCACTGTCACATCCATTCAGAAGCCAGAATGGCATTGATAGAGTTCAGCATTTTGGCTCGTTCTGCCTGGAGACTGGACGTACAGGATGTAACAGAAATCTTCCCCCAAAATTCTGCCCTCCCAGTTGTCTGTCTGTTTTTTTTACTTGAAAGCACTTCTTAGGCTCTCCTCCTCTTCCTTTTGTCCTGACTCGAATATGCTTTGAAAACAAAACAAAACACTTGAAATGGCAATTTTGGAGCTTCCCCCTTGCAAAGCTCTTCCTCTTTCAGATGATTCATAAAAGAAATAAAAAACCAGCTCAAAAATGCTGGTTTGAAGCTGCCCTCACTTGTCCAGAGATGCTCTGAGGGCTGGAGCCCCTCTGCACTGGAGGTAGTCTGGGAGAGCTGGGGTGTTCATCCTTTTTAAAGGAAAAATGCATTAAATTCAAAGAGCTGCTAGAAATGCATGTGAAATCCTCATTTATCCTTAGTTTTACCAAATAGAATCTTGGTGTCTGCTTCTGGTGGGAGATAATGATGCTATAGTCAGAATAAAGGGATTGCTCCAGAACAGATCAACTGTTGGAGTTGAGGACTCAATTGTGGTGAAGAGAAGAATCCAGGCAGAGCTCAGAGCCCCTGGCAGGGCCTGAAGGGGCTCCAGGAGAGCTGAGAGGGGCTGGGGACAAGGGATGGAGGGACAGGAGCCAGGGAATGGCTCCCACTGCCAGAGGGCAGGGATGGATGGGACATTGGGAATTGGGAATTCCTGCCTGGGATGGAATTCCCGGATTTGCTGCCCCTGGATCCCTGGAATGCCCAAGGCTGGGTTGGACACTGGGGCTTGGAGCAGCCCTGTACAGTGGAAGGTGTCCCTGGACATGGCAGGGGTGGGATGGGATGATTTTAAGGCCCAACACAAATCCAGTTGCGGATTTGTGCAGAGTGAGACTCTCTAACTTTCCTGAATTAATTAGTTTTGCTTGCAGCTGGTTGCCAGCCTGCTCTGGAATAGTCATGTTAGGTTAAAGAGGGCACTGTGCCTGTTGCAGATGTTTCAGTTTAGAATTCCCACCACTATTCTACCCAGGACAAGGAAATTTACTCCCACTCCTTTGGGCCTCCCATCCTCCTCCCTGCCATGATTTCCTCAGTGTTCCCCCTTCTCTGATGCAGCAATCATAACAGTCTTCAAAAAGAAACTTAATAAAATGTGCACACCTTTTTAATATTTTTTATTTTCAAGGGCTTGTGATTTCCTCCCTACAAAACTGTCACTGAAGCTGGTAACCACGTTGAGCAGGAATGATTAGAGATGTGTGACAAATCTACAGCAAAACTGGGGACATTTTTCTTTTCATCAGCTCTATGAGGAGTAAGGAGGGGGAAACACGTTTTCCTCTCCCTTTCTGCCTGACAGAGTTCTTGAAAATTTAAGATAGGGGAGTAAAACTTCTGAATAATGTTTCTGGTCAAGTATCAGACAATTTTTTAAATAGAGAAAATACATTCTGGATGGCAATCAGTGCCAATGGTTAACATCCTTAGTCTACAGGGATGGGTTATCTTGGCTTATCACAACAAAAAGTAGGAAAAAAATTGCTCTTGGTTTTACAGCAGTTAATAAGGCAAAATTTTTTGAATGAAGGATAAAATGTGTTTGTCCCATAACAGTGATATTTAAAATACTTATAAAACACCAAGTGGTGTTTATATTTTGGTTCTGTACTTCTTGTGCCCACAAAAATTATGTAAAAATATCAATATAAGAGCCTGTGTTCCCATGGGAGTGACTAAACTACTCAGTGCTTCCACAAAATAAAGAGCTTCAAGGTGTTTCTTTGCTGATTTAATCACTATCCAGCAGTCTTTCTTATTCTCTAGTTTCTAATAGAATATGGAATTTCACTTTATTTAGGTCAAGGCAAAAAAAGAAAATTGTACCTTTTTAATAGATGTTGTTTTTTGTGGTCATGGGCTCCGTCTACCTATTACATATTTTAGGTGAATATTCTTAGAAACTGTTTCTAAACAGTGTTGAACACAGGTAAAATTATATCTTATAGATTGCATAGAAAATCCTGAACAGAGTTAGTGAAACACTGGTTCTCCCAAGCAGAGGTACATCCTATATTGGGTTGAGATTATCAGCAGCAGAATGGAAAAAGATTAGGGGTAAAAGTATGTGGAGGCCTCAATCTAATGCAAGTTAATATTAAAATTATGTCTGGAAGTCATTTAAATCCCCTAGTAATGGTTAAGTAGAGGGAAAGCAGCAATATTTAAGTGTTAAAGGAGGATATTGGCCTGTTGGTTGTTGGGTGGAGGGAATGCAAAGGTGTTGGACAACTTTGGGAAAAATATAACACACACCTCCATGGTCTTAGATCATTGTTAAATACCAGACCTTCCCTGGAGTTCCAGTACTTCAGCTGTGCTCCAGGAAAGGCTTATCAAGAGAAAAGCAGAGTTGCGAGGAAGGGTGTTTTGGGATGATGGATGTCCCAGTTGATATTCTTGTCTGGAAGTGAGTTGTTCATTTTTATACTTGGTTTTTATTGAAAAATATCTCAAGTATTACAGTGGTTCTTTAAGTTAAAATCAGATCCTGAACACGCCACATGATCTATCTAACTTGTGATAAATGTTTATAAAATTCTGTTTTATAAACTGCCATTTTTTTACATTTTGGGGGAAAACACTGGACCATCGTGTCAGTGTTTTGGTTTAAACATGGGTTTTTGACTGTATTCAGGGAAATAACTGTAACAACAAAAATTGGGTGTTTTTTCTGTCGATTTGTAAGAGTTGATCATACCATGCCATCAGGAGCTTTAGGATGATAAATTTAAGTTCCCATTTGAACTAAGGTGTGTTTAATCACAGATAATACACAGGTTTACCCAGGCAGGTTTATATAGTTAAAGAAAATGACACACATAAGAGGAGGAGACAAAAGGAAAGGGAAATAAAGAAAGGAGTTTGTGATGCACAGCATCACCATTTTGATGGCTTGGGGAAGGGAAAATATCTTTGGTCTTCATCTTCATGGAGGAATTGAAGAGATCTTTGCCCCAAAGGCCACACTAAAATGCCACATCCTGTGCCCTCATCAATAATCCTCCAGCGATGTTGGGGTGTGGGATTATTTTTGACTCTGTTTCCCACCCTGAAAACCAGGGTACTGTTCCTCATCTGTCTCGCAAGGATGTTGTATTTACCAGGGAATGCATGCAGAATGACTTCTGAAAGATGCTCCAGAGTGCAAAGAATTATGGCATTGTTTTTATTCATGACTTGAGCTGGGTTTTAGTTAGTTGCACGCCTTTGTATGCTGCGTGTTGGGTTTTTACAGCAACGCCTGTGTTCTCTGGGCACCTAAGCAGAGCTTTTCATTTTCAAGCTACATCATTCAAATGCTGGATCCGTACCAAACCCACCTCCTCCACGCGTTCGAGCCGCATTATTAATAATAATATGGTTGATTGCTGGTGCTGTATATTTGTTTTGCAGCGGGCTCGTTGAGAAGCTGGGCGTGTTAATAAGGTACGGCGCGTTTCTCCTGTGTTCTCAGCAAGGCTCCTGCCTGGAGCACGCAACGGGCACTGCCCACATTCTCCTTCCACCGCCGCTCCTAGGCAGAGCACGCAGGCGTTCTCAATGCACCAGATCATTCACAAGTTACCTCCAACCCAACCTTGTCATTGCAATTTGTCACACTTGCAGTGGATGCTTTTTATGTGCTGCGTCCCGCCCGAGCCTCGTCGCGCCAGGCCGGTGCCACAGGGTACGAGGCACCAACAAAGATCTCAAGCGTGGTTTAAAAGGTAGCACTGTAAAAGAGGGGAATAATGGCTGCAATCGCTGCTAGATATCCTGTTCCCACAGATCCTGCAGCCTTTCCTTGGTTTCAGACCGAAGATGAGTGGTAGCAATGACTGCCACCCTAAGCGTAGTATATCTGGCACCCTCAGCTTGGAGAAGCCCTAGCATGGTATTTCTGGAGGGAATACACTGGGCACAGTTTCATATGTTGGAGGAGACTCTCCCTAATCACCTTTTGGCTGACACTCTGTGGGAATTGGGTGGTGTTACGAATGGACCTCTGTGGTGATGTTCACAGGGGTCCCAGGATGAGAGAAGAGATGAGAATGTTGACTCCATGTTTCAGAAGGCTGGTTTGTCATTTTATTATACATATTGTATTAAAACTATACTAAAAGAATAGAAGAAAGGATTTCATCAGAAGGCTTGCAAGGAATGGAATGATAACAAAAGCTCGTGACTCTGAGTCTGAGACAGCTGGGCTGTGATTGGCCATTAATTAGAAACAAACAACATGGACCAATCACAGATGCACCTGTTGCATTCCACAGCAGAAGATAATCATTGTTTACATTTTGTTCCTGAGGCCTCTCAGCTTCTCAGGAGAAAAATCCTAAGGAAAGGATTTTCCATAAAATGTGTCTGTGCCACACCTCTGGCTGTGCAGAGTTCCTGGCTTTTCCCCTTTTTGGGTTGTGCTTGGACAAATAATCAAAGGTTGCTTTGTCTCTTGTTGGAAGCAGTGGAGTTATGCTACTCCTTAAAAAAAAAAGGTGAGAACAAAATAGGATTGCCTTTTCCTCTGTTCTTCATCTGGAAAATCTAAGTCATAATTTTCTCATAATCCTTTCCCATCTGGTTTCTGCATACTGGAATCTGTGCCTTAGCATGTTTTCATACAGTCCCTGACATATTGGTTTCTTGGTCTCAGTGATGGCCCTCAGGTCATAGCAGCTTTATGGTAATTTCTGTCAGGAGATGCTGTTGCACTGTCAAGTGCCTTCTGCAGGGGCTTGAGGACAGTCTGTGCACCACTTCCTCCCCTGGAGTCTCCAGTTGTTATTTCCTTTTGTGGCACCAGGCAAACTTTGTTTTCTGTCAGCCGAGGTTGGTTCCGATAATGATTTGGTTACAAGTACACCCCTGTGAGTATTGGCCTTAGCATGGGAGGTTGCAATCCCAAGCCAAGGAATAGCTGCCTTGAGGTCCCCTCTTAAATTTCTCCTTTCAGTCACCAGAACTGTGCTGAAGCTGCTTTCTTCAGATTGCAATAAATTCCTGTCTCAGGAGAAAGATGGGATTTGAACTAGTGCTGAACTACACAAGTGGAGAGGATTTTTTGGGAGTGAGAACTTTTGTGGAGATTGGAGGAGGATGGTTGTCCTCGGGAACAGCATTTCCACCCCCATCACCAGGGATGTGATGTTAGTGCTGGGGAAAGAGCAGGAGGAGCCAGCTCAGCCAGTAGATCTGTCTTGCTGCTATTTTATGATGTTTAAAGCCAGTTGGCCATGGGTATTGTGAGAAGGCTGTGTCCCTCTGCCTCCCCTCTTTTCCACGCACACACTGGTGCTGGCAGAGTAGCAATCACACAAACCCAGGTGTGCACACAGGGATGCACAGCCTCAGTCCTGCTGGGGCACTAGAAATCAGAATTGTCCAGGTTAAAAATGAGCTCTGAGCTCATGGAGTCCAACCATTCTCTCAGCACTGCCAAAGCCACCACTCACCAATGTCTCCAAGTGTCACATCCACAGGGCTTTTTATGCCCTCTAGGGACAGGGACTCTACCATGGCCACGGGCCACCTGCTCCAGGGCCTGACCACCCTTGCAGTCAAGACATTTTTCCCATATCCCATCTAAAGCTCCCCTGGCACAGCTTGAGGCCAGTTTGTCTTGTCCTGTCCCTATTCCCTTGCAGCAGAGCCTGAGCTCACCTGGCTGTCCCCTTCTGTCAGGAGCTGTGCAGGACCAGAAGGTCCCCCCGAGCCTCCTTTTCTCCAGGCTGAGCCCCTTTCTCAGCTGCTCCTGGTGTTCCAATCCCTTCCCCAGCTCCATTCCCTTCCCTGGACACACCCCAGTCCCTCAACGTCCTTCTTGTAGCAAGGATTTGAGTTGCAGCCTTGAAAATTCCAGCATTAAGCTTCACCCCTGGAGCTCACAGCACAAGCACAGACTGTCAGCAGGTGATGGATTTTGGGACATTGTGCTGTCTCTTGAAGTTAATAAGAGTCTTGGGATTTTTTTTTTTTTTTGTTATCCCAGTGAAGCTGAAGGTGTGGAAGTTCTGCTGGACTTTTCTTGCAATGTTTTTACGTCTCATTAAAAAGAGGAGGGGTGGTCCAGGACACCCCGGGCTGGGTGTGTTTGTGCTGTACCTGGAGCTCAGTGAGTTTCTCCTTTGCTTCCCCACCCCCCTGGCACTTTGTGTGGGTTTCCCTCGCTGTAACCGAGTGCTGCTGTAATGAGATTAGGCCTGGACTTTTCATTGCTGCCTCTCGAGTTTCTGAGAGCATGTTCTCAGTTTGTAAGGCATCTGCTCAAGCACCCTTCCTGCAGGCAGGCTCTGCTGCCCTCTCCCCTCGTGCAGAATGAAAAATGACAGTACTGCCCCTGTCCTTGGGCTTCCTGAGGAGATGCAGGATCTCGTTGCAGATAATATTCACAAGATGCTTTTTAAAAATTATTTGGTTGACAATGGACGGGAAGAAAAGGTTAAATAGTAATGAGAAACTCCACTAATTGCACTTTTGAGGAGTGGTGCTGTTAGTGATTACACGCATGATTGCAAACCATACGTTGGCTCCACAAATACAGCCTGACCTACCTGTATATTTTCAATAAGAAGTAATGTCTCTTATTTCTAAGAGAAACTAAAAAAATAAATCCCCCTCACCCTGCTGTTTTTAGCTATATACAAATGATAAAAGCACAGACATCAAAGTGTGCAGCCTTTCAACTCATGCTCAATTAGAATAAAAGTTTGGTCGCTGTTTTAAACATTTTGGGCTAACTGACTGTGACAGCATCTCAGCTCTGCAAATGGGATGCTTTTGGATTGACTTTTGATCTGACTGACAGTTTCTTATACACTTCAGTGTTGGTTTATGGCGTGCAAGTCTGCATTTGAATCCACATGTGACTAATTAGAAACTGTTTATGGGCGGCATGTATACGTTCACACAAGAGTAAAGGGGTTATTTTCAAACTGGAGCCATGTTATTAATGAAAGAGTTAATTTAACAAGGTGCTTGATGTGCTATTTTTATAGTGTCTGCAACAAAGATGTGAAAAATTAAAACACAAGAGTGTATTTAGCATAAACAGCGAATATATATAAATGCTAATGTCAGATATGGAAATTTTAACAGTGAAAATCTATTCTAAAAATCATCTATAATTGTTTGGCTGTTAGAGCAAAACAACAGGTTGAATTTTAGGCGCGTTTCAGAGTACTTTCACAGTTTATGGGTATTATAGAAATTTCACTGTAGTTTCATTTTTTGCTTTTCTGTATAAAACATAGCAGAAGAATGTACATTTATGTACATTGATCTCTTCATCTAACTCCATGGGAAGGGCTCCTCACACCTCAAGTGAGGAATCTGTGCCCCCAAACACAGCTATGGGGTTGGAAAAGTCTGCAAAGAGGAGTTCCAAGATGAGCACAAGCATAATAACATTTTATTGATAAAATAATGCTCCCGTGTCAGGGAAAAGGGAACTGTCAGCACGCCTTTGTCGGCCTCTCCCAGGCTTAAGAAAGGGTCTCTGACAGTTTCAGCACTGCCTTTAAATATCTTATTGAAATGTAGATTAAGACTGTACATCTTATAATAGTTGGAAAGCCTTTTCATTTTAAGTCTTGTAGAAAAGCAAGTATTAAATAAGTATTAACTTCAGCAGTTATATTTTAGCATTTTTCTCAGGTTGATCCCTGCTAGACCTAATATTTAGATTTATTTAAAGAGGCAGTAGATTACCTGCCAGTACAGTAGTAGAGCATTGTGCATGCCTCTGAGTCTCCATAAAGTAAGATTAGCTGTATCTTTTATTAGTGCCATCATCTCTGCTGTATTTCACAAAGGTCCTGTGAAAACACCCAGCAGAATCTTCCACACAACTGCTGCTATAATCAATGATGCCTCAGTGCTCCTGGTTTAGCATTTTCAAGTGCTTCTACCATCAGTTTAATATTAAACTTATTTAAAATAAAATGCTGCTGAAATCTTTTCTATAAGCAGGGCTTTTCCAGACTCTCATGTAACTCAGAAATCCTCATTATCCTGCTCTTATAATGTAGTGATGTGAACACAGTTTAGTGTAGATTGTATTTATCAGTCTGGACTCTGATATGTAGACTGTTTATCTACTTTCTATGTAAAGCAATGATATTTTAAATCAGTTTGTGAGGGTCAGTTTCTGGGGGCTAATTTGGGACTCTTGGACTTGCTGGAAAGAAATTCAAAAAATCCCTTTCTGCAGGTATCGGTGTCTTGTTTTGCCTTAGAAAAAGATTTAAATTAGTTTTATAACTTAAATTTTAATTATTTAATTCATAATTAAAAGTTTGTGCATCTCAAGTTTGTAGATGTAAATCTCCACCAGAACCCTAGAATAATGACCAAGGTCACAGGAAACTTGACTTCAAGGGGGTGACTTGGATGTGATAAGATAGCCTTGTTAGTATCTTTATTTCTTATATAACCCTTTAATATATATATATATATATATATATATATATATATATATATATATATAAATATATATATATATAAATATATATTCATATATGTGTATTTTTATATATATTCATATATAATATATAAGCCCTATATATTTCTTTCATTCATATCTAATTTAAATTATGTATGTAATGAACTTGATTTTTTTTTGCAAAGCTTGGCTATCAGAAGGATAAATTCCAGCTGCACAGATGTGATGCAGAGCTAACTGGAATCCAATAAAGACACAATTTACACACTCTGACCTTTCAGGATGGGTCCCTGCCCTAAACAAGTGCAAGAAATACTGGGCTGTGAATTTATACAAATAAATATCTGATTATACATAAGGAAATATCAGCCTGGCTCACATGAGATGGGGACTGGGCAGCAGAAGGAAATGATTCATGAACGAAAAGAGAGACTGAGCGGTGCAGTAACTCCATTCAAAATAGAATATTAAAATACTCCCTGGGAGTTGCTCAGTCCTGTGGTAACAGTTCAGACCCCAGATGGACAATTCATAAAATTCTGCAGTTGTGTGGAAGATTCTGCTGGGCGTTTTCACAGCCTTTGAAAATACCAAGGTATTTAAATATTCCAGAAGTTCCTTGTTTTCTTTTTCTTCTGGATGCTTGGGTGGGCTTAAATACGAGCCCTGCCCTTTAGTTAGGCTCGTATTCTGTGATTCTGTCAAGAGCAGAAGGAAGAAAAGTTTTTTCTGGGATTTTTAGTGTCCAAGTTAAAATTCCCCAAAGATGTGAAGACTGTCAGGGATCTGTTTTCCTTTAATTGGTGGAATATCTGTCTCAGGGCTTTGGGTGTGAGCATTGTTGGTGTAGAAGACAAAAAGGAGTTATCTTTATAGAGCAGTTCTGGAGATGTTTAATGCACACCAGACTTATCAACTGAAATTTCTTTTCTCATTTTTTTTCCTCCCTGTGTCTCTTTTCCTTTCTCCTACAAAACTCCAAACTGCTGGTGCAAAAATATTGCAAACAAAATATTAATTTTTTTTTTTTTTTTATTTCACAGGGGTTTGGTTGGTTTGGATAGGGAGCAAGAATATAGCAATAAGATACTGTGTTTTGGCTGAATCTTCTCCTTTTGGGAAAAATAACCTGGAGTGGGATATTTCAATATTTTAAAGCTGTTCCATGAACTGGGCCTTCAGAGAAGTTTGACTAAAGAGCACAGTTTTATGTAATTAGTTAAAAATTATGGGAAGAGCAAAGTCTTGCACATCTTTAGACATGTGACTATGTTCAGCCCTCTGGTAGAGATTTGTAAACCAAAGAATAATGCAGTTTTATGCACAGGAATGAGAAGAATGTTCAACTCCATGGTTTTCAGGCATCCATGGTGGAGTTGTTTGGGGTTTTTCCCCCACTTTTAACCCCGAAATGCACATTAAACTTTTCATTTGAAATGGTGTAATTCTGGAAGAGCACCAGTAAAATCTCTATTGTGATTATTTATATCTGGGTTTATACCCAGTGATATGAGGAAGGACTTTGTCCTCCTGATTGTGCTTTGACATTCAAATCAAACTGAAATGTTGAAACCAAGCACACACAGAAATGCGGTGTTCTGGTTGATGTTGAGCCAAAACCATGGAAAATAATTCAATTTCCCATAGTTTTGATTAAAAAAACATAAAAGGTTCCACGTTTGTTCCAGCTGAGTCCAGAGGTTTCCGGCAGTGAGATGGCAGAAATTCCTGAAAAACTTTAGGAATTCAGCAAATTTGGGATGAAAGTGGACTGAGGGTTGTGTTTAATTTCAGAATCTAAACCCAAGCAAGTTTTGTCATCTTTTCAGTTATGTAATGGAGTTTGTCCCAGGTCCTCCACAGAGCTGCTCACTTCTGATGGATCCTGATGAAATCTGCTGTGATTATTGCATTTTATTACAAGTTTTGCACTGAACATGGCCAGAAATGCTTTGTGGCAGTTCCCAAAATAGGAAGTTACTCAGCATCATGATTAAGATGCCTATTTTAAGAGAGTTGCTTGATTTTTCTCTTTGAGACAGAGCTTTCCATCTCATCATCTACCCTGCTGAATTTTGGGGGCTTGGGTTTGTTTTTTTTTCTCAAAACCACAAGATTGCCTTGCATAATTTTTAAGTATTTCTTTCCCGGTGGGGCCAGTGAGGATATTCAAGGAAAACAAACTCCCCAGTAATAATGGTTGGGTGTGAATAAGGATTTTTTTGGTAGCCCTTTAACATTTAGCTGTGAGCTCTTGTGCTCCCTCTACTGACTTTCCACCTGGGAATGACAGAGAAATGCTACAACAGAGAATTTCCTGACACCATCACTAGGAAGAATATCTTATTTTAATAGGGAAAACCAGCTTTTTTTTTTAATTTCCACTCTAGTTCTTGCAGTTTTGGAAAAAAAAAAAAAAAAGGGAAAATAAATGGATGTTTGCAGATAAAGGAGAAAAGTATCTTCTTTTTTCTGATATTGGGGAGAATTCAAAAACAGTGAGCAGATAATACAGAGGCAAGAGACTCTAAAAAATTGATTTTATGAGATTTGATGGAGAGATAAAGGATTATAGGATAATATAGGGAACATAGAAGCCATTGGAAGAAATCTACTTAAGTGTCATTTGTTACCTCTGTTCAGTCCCATGAAACTCCAGGAAATTCTTCAGAGGAAGTTATTAAAATTTGGGGTGGGAAATCTGGAAGTTTTTCATTGCAGCAACAGAAACCCACAGAATTACTAAGAAATCAAGAATAAAATAAAGGTTTCTTATTGTGTCTAAACTGGAGCTGCTTTCAGTCAATGAAAATGTTATGTGAAAAAAGCAACTGATTCTACCAAGACATCATATCTGAGTAGAGTTTTGATATTTTCCTTTATGTGGTCTACAGTCTTGAAGGTGTTGTGATTTTAACTCTGTTGGAATGAGCCTTGGTGACATTAGAAAGTGGTTTTGGTGAAAAATGTGCATTTCACTTGTGATTTAAAATTTAATTTCAGTAATTTAAAGAATAAACCGCTTGATCTGCTTGGGTTTTTTGTTCACTTTCGTGTGTTTTTGGTGTTTTTTTTTCCTCTAAGTAGTGCCTGGTGATGAGTTGAATTCTGGGAATAACAACAACTTGCATGTGGGGATGGGAAATGTGTCGTGGGATGTTTCATCTGCAGAAAGCTGCGATTGTTGTGCATTTTTCTGTTAGTTCATTAGTTATGGGAGTTAATTACCTGTGAGGCCACATAAAACTCCTCTTTTCTTGGCAAGTCAGCTGGTTGTGAACTGTTGAGTGCTTTTTGTGGGAGCCGCATGGGTTGGATTTCATCTTCTTGACTTACCATGGATGTCATTTGGGATGACATTGTTGTGGAATGGTTTGGGTTGGAAAGGAGCTCAAGGGTCAGCTAATTCCAGCCCAAAAATAGCCAGCAGAGATGGATTCTGCCCTCCAAGGTGTGGTAAATAAAGGGAATTTTGGCCACAAGTGCCTGTTTAATGAGGAGCTCCTGCTGCATCCCCTGGTGGTGATGGGCTCCATCAATATTCCCACGTCCTGCCTTTTTGGGGACGCACACATCATCCTGCTGGGCACCTGAATCAAGCCCTAAATTTCATCCTTTTAATTAAAGTAGTTTTTTTTCCTAGAGGCACTTTTTGATGTGCATTGACTTTTGAGGGGTTGAGGAATGATCATGACACAGATCCCTTGTTAGGTAAAGGAAACATTTCCACTGTCCATGAGATGAGACCATGAATTTTACTGCTGTGTTTTGGGGTGGTTTTTGCTGTTTTTTGATGTGTAGATTCTTTATATTTTAGCTCTTTCTGATGATTCATTTTCCCTGTTTCTTTAGGGGAATTCTGGCACCCCATTACCAGGTGTAAATATTTTTATTTCCAAATGAACCCAGAAACTTGAGTGATGTATCTGTATGGCTGACAGTATCACAAGATATGCAATTATTGGATTCCTGTCATATTGCATTTATGTAAAAGTTAAAATATCCCTAATGTGGTTTTAGAATAAAAATTAAAAATAAATATATATATATTGCAAATAGAAGTATATGATGTTTCTGAATGACTTTGACATTAAATGGGATTTTACTGGAGGATTTTAAAATGTTCAGGATGCTCCTGGCAACTCCAAAATATTTTCCCTTCAAAGACTGAAGCTGGGCAATGCAAATGTTAGGTAGAAAAACTGTGAGACACCAAATCTGTCCTAAATTCTCCAGGTTGATTTTTCTAATGTGATTTCGTCCCAAATCTTTTTCTTCTTTATCCCTGCCATACTGGGGCTGGAGAAAGGAGAAGGGACCACCCTGGGTGATTCTCCTCCTGCAGCCAGAGGTGAAAATTCACTGCAGATGCTGGGCTGGGGTAATGTGCAGTGACCAGCTCCAAGTGTGAATCTGTCACTTGCTGAACGATTTGTCATGCAAAAATCATCGCAGACTGCTTTTTCCTCTTGCCACTGCTCCCAAAAACTCTACTGGGAACTTGTGGTAGATTCCAAGACCCCCTGATCCCAAATATATATTTTGATATAATTTTGTCTGATGGAAACTAAGCAAAATTTTCTTAAATCCAAAACACTAAAATTTTTCAGAAGTTTCATGCTTTTTCTGAAATATTTAATTTTTAGATTAGGCTAGAATTAAGATTTCTGAATCTACTGCCTGGTTTTGACCTGAACTAGAATGAGTTGTTAGCACTATACATATTTTTTCTAAGATTTCTTACTTTTTATGTGAAACACCAGTAGTAAGCAAACTTTAGAAAGAAAGAAATATTAAAAAAAGGAGAAAAAATTGTCATTGAAATGCAATGCTAAAGTGTGTTTCAAACAACCCATCTAGGCTCCTGTAAGTTATGCATCAGCGTTTCATTGAAAGAGTAACTAAATAGGGAACACCTGAGTTAGCTTTCAGGTGGATCAGGAGTTCTTTATTTTCATCCTTGACCTTTATTTTTATTTGCAGTGGATTCCAGGTTTTTCTGTTTGCAGCCTGGAAATGGGGGTGATTTTCTTTTATAACCTGTTGGCTACCTTTGGTTGTTGTTTGGAGCTACTTCAGGTACAATTTTCTGTCTCTTCCCATGGATTACTGATCCACCTACAGGAAGAGCTGGGAGCTGATTCATCCTTTAGCAGGCTTGGGTTTAAGATTTATCTAATTAATAAAAAAATAATAAGAGAACTTCTGCCCAGGGCCCAGAGTTCTTCAGAATTGTTCATCTTTGCTGGGAGAGTATAAAAATAAAGGGTAACAAAAATATATTGGTTAAAATTTGGGTCCACTTTCAGGAATAGGTTGAAATAGATTTCTCTCCATGTTAGGTGCTGCAGATGAGGTTTTCCTCAGTGTTGCACTTGGCTTTATATGAACGTAGATGAGAAAACTCTCAAATTTCCTTTCTCTTGGAAGAATATATATAATTATATATAATTATATACATATATATTACGTATTGTATATTACGTATTGTATATTACGTATTGTATATTACGTATTGTATATTACGTATTGTATATTACGTATTGTATATTACGTATTGTATATTACGTATTGTATATTACGTATTGTATATTACGTATTGTATATTACGTATTGTATATTACGTATTGTATATTACGTATTGTATATTACGTATTGTATATTACGTATTGTATATTACGTATTGTATATTACGTATTGTATATT
The DNA here is from genome assembly GCF_028018845.1 of Melospiza georgiana. NCBI lineage: Eukaryota > Metazoa > Chordata > Aves > Passeriformes > Passerellidae > Melospiza > Melospiza georgiana. The sequence goes on along the minus strand of NC_080436.1, from coordinate 38,087,530 downwards.
TATTATATAATTATCAGAATGGTTTATGATGATCCCATTTGCTCAGGTAGGGCTATGTTTGTTTTGACTCCTTCATATTTCGTTTTGTGAGTATTAAAGCAGCGACCCACTGATTCTTTATCTTTGCTCCCTGTGATAATCCCCCTCCTGTCTCATAAATAACAGCAAAAAGTGAGTCATCGATACTTTGCAGCTCCTTAGCTACAAGGTGTCTGTAAGAGAAGTCAGTGCATTGCCTCGAGGGAGCAGATTAAAGGCAAAACGAGTGTGTTTCTGCTTACTTTCTTGGCTCATTGCTTTATGGATATGTGGGATCTAAGGAATAAATGGTGGTCAGAAAAGAACAAACACATTTATTAGAGCAGTTAGAAGGAGACATTGTTTTGCTGTTTGCCAAGGTCCTCCTGAGCAGCTACCAAATGACATGGCCTGCGCAGAGCTGGTTTTGACAAAGCCTCTGGGATGTGTTAAAAAGTAAAACCAGAGCAAATCACGTACTGGAAAGCATAACTCAATCAAGGAAAAATGTATGATTAAGGGCGACATGGGCAAGGAAAGCTTTGCCAGAGCTCAGGGTAAATATTTGTATCAGTGTGAAGTGAAAGCTTCACATCGGCTGATGTCAAGCAGCTGGAATTTTCATTGTTTATAAACTTTTGTTGTTACAGTTGGGTTTTGGCAGAAAAGGTACCAAAGAGGGAACCGTTTCCCAGCAAGAAAGTCTGAGTTTTGATAAAACAGCTTGAACAGATAGGAACGTAAAGACGCAGAAATTTATGGGCCTTTTTTTAGCATCTCATGTGACCACCAGTTGCCTTGTGATGTGCAGCTGACTCGTCCTGCAGGAGTTTTTTGTGGGCAAGAAAAACCAAGGCCGACCACTGGCCTCCTCTCAAGAAGGTGACCAACAACAGTCAAATTGAGATTTAAATACTTGCTTTAATAATTACAGCTTTACCTTGTTTCGAGTCCAGAGTTCATTTATCTTCAGAGAACATTGCCAGTGTGAGTCAAGTATTTCAATGACAGAAATATGACCTACTTGGGGATTCAACCCAATTTTTGGGTTCTGTCCAGGAGCCTTAAGATAAACTAATATGACTTTTCCCCCTGCCCCTTAACCTCAGTGCCTCAAACTGCAGCTTATGGGCTTGTGCTGCTGTGTTTTACACTGTGTTTTATTCAGCAAGAATATAAAATTATGAAGATTTTAGAGCTGATTTCTGGTGATATCAATCTTGGGGTAGAATTGTTTTATTCTGCAAGAAGTACAAGGCTGGTTTTGGTTATTGTTCTCTAGGTTGGGTCTGTCCTTGTAACACAGGAGGGAAGTGATTTATACAGATGTTGAGTCATTGTGAGTAGTTATTTTTAACGCTGGAGGTTCTTGTGATTGGGTCTTAATCCCAAAAGTTTGTTATGGAACACGTGTTTAGCCTTTTTGAAGGTGAATTTACAGCTGAGCAACATTGAATCCTCCAAGGAAATAGAGAGAAATCGAGGTATTTAAAAGCCAATTGGGAGAAAAATAAAATAAAAAAATGAAAGTTTCTTGGGTGAAAACTCTGAGACTGGTGTTTAAATTCCCAAGTAATGAGTTCCTGAGCCTTAAAGGAACCTTGGGCTCTGCTGGATGTGTATGTGAAGTGCATGTGTTTTGTTACATATGTGAAGACACTTCAATTTCAAGAGCTTTATATTTTTGTCAGAGTAAACCAGGGGCTACCCCTGCCAGTGAGAAACAGAGCTCTGCAAGAACCTAACAACATTACCCAGCTGCACTAAGAATAGAAATCAAGCCCCTGCTGGTATAATTAAGAAATCTTCACTTCCAGTCCCTGGGCTTTAGAGACCTGGATCACTAACTAATTCCAATTTAGAGAGCTTTTTTGATAAGAGCTTTTGTAAACTAGGAAATAAGCTGAGAATGAAAACTTTTCAGTGCGAGTATTTTAGCTGTGCACTCAGCCTGTTCAGCGTTATTTAATGTTTGGTCTGTCCTGGAGGGAAATCAGATATATCAGCATTGAATTGAAGAAATACAGCACACTCATGCTCCTAAGGGTTTTGTAAAAAAGGAACAAAAAAAAAGGTGGCACTCATCCATGGTCTCGGATCTTACATTTGGAAAAGAGCAGCAATTTCATTCATAAATGTAGGGCCTGGCCATGCAGCCTCACGGCAAAGGAACCTCCTGTGAGTCCTGGCTGCTTAGAGCTCTGGGTGATGTAGGGGTGGAAATTCAGGCTGGACACAGTTTGTTTTTTGGTTTTTTTTTCCCTTAATTTTTTTTCTTCTTTTTCCCCATTTCTTTTTTTTTTTTTTTTTGTAACATGAAATTCATAGTCGCTTCTGATCTCGTTTGTACTGCGTGGGAGCTGTGGCAGGGAGTTGCTCTGGTTGACAATGATGGGAAGGATCAATGTCACCTTGTTCTTTTAGTCTCCAAACAAGATGAAAGATATATTTATCAATATATCCTCTCCACAAATGGGAAGCATTTGTCAAGGATGAAAATCACCAGAAACTTGACTGACCCATCATCTACTTTTTTTTATATACAAGTCATTATTCTTGCTTTGTTTTCATTATGGCTTCTATTCTGCTCACCTCATTCTTATTTCAGATTTTATTAATTTCCTTTATTCCTCACCAGTTGGCCACTCCTCCTCCCGCAGTTTCCTTGAAGCAGCAGGCAAATTTGGTGCTACTTGTGTGTGATTCAAACCTCGTAACCCACACATTGCAGGAGGCTTAAAGACACTGGTGAGATCACCCACCCACTCACTACTTATTATTATTTTATGTATCATGGTGTAACAGGTCAAATATCTGCCTCGTAAAAGTGTGCACGGAGAGGGAAGTGCTGCACAGGAGATGGAACAGAGTATTCCATTTCCAACACTCCTGTTGGCATCCAGATCGCTCGCTCTTTCCCACTTGGCTTTGTCACCCAGGATGAAAGAATGGTAAAACCCCTCTGTCATCTGGGAGCTATGTAAATTTTGGACATATTGGACCCATGAAGTGAGATAATAATAATGTTCATTAAAAATTCTTGCAAGGTCTGGAGAGTTTTTTTAACTGCTTGTCTGATCTTTCACATATGTTGAGCGGATAGGGGGGTTTTTCACAGAATCACAGGATGGGTCAGGTTGTGGGCACAGTGGGTCACTGGTGCCACCTCTCAGGGCACACAGGGCTGTGTTCAGATGGTTCTGGAATATTTCCAGTGAGGGAGACTCCACAGCCTCTCTGATCTCTGCTCAAAGCTTGGTCACTGCACAGGAAAATTCTTCCTTCTGTGCAGGGGGAATTCCTGGGAGCAGGAATTCAGTCCCTGCCCATTCCTCTGGTGCCACTGCTGGGTCCCCAAGCCAGAGCCTGGCCCTGCTCAGTCCTGCAGACGGGGACAGGTAGGGATGAGCTCCCCTCTCAGCCATCACTTCTCCAGGCTGAGCAGCTCCAGTTTCCTCAGCAGGGAGATGCTCCATTCCCTTGTGTTAGATGATCATGGTAACACCTAAGAACCTTTTACAAATTAACAAATTAGTGATTCCCCACCTTATTCTCAATGAAATCTTCCTTTTTTTCTCTTGCTCACCTCCTTTCCTCCTTCCATGGTTTCACATACCATCCTACTTTGTGTCTTTCCTAACAATATTAAAGCAGGAATATGAATGTAGGAATTTCTTTAATGGAAGGGAGCTTCAAATCCTCAGCAGACCTGGTGTTGTCAGGAGACTGGGTACCAAATGGAGCTCAGTGATTTGATCCAGCACAGGGGCTTGGGTGGGCTTTAACTATCAGGAAGGAGCGCCATGTGCTCAAAGAACCTGTTTATTCTATTTTTGGTTTATTCTGTCGCTTAAGACAGAGCTCCTTTTATAAGGTGCACACATCAGGTGTAGGGGAAGGAAGAAGATTATGGAGTTGTTTAGGTTGGAAAAGACCTCTCAGATTCTTGAGTTCAACCATTAAGATGAGTGAAGGAGTTGCCCAGAAACTGGAGCCTCCTTCCATGGTTTGATATACCATCTTAGTTTGTGTCTTTCCAAGCAATATTATGGCAGGAATATCAATGTAGGAATTTCTTTAATGGAAGGGGGCTTCCGCTCCTCACCAGACCTGGTATTGTCAGGAAACTGGGTACAAAATGGAGCTGATTTGATCCAGCACAGGGGCTTGGGTGGGCCTGAACTATCAGAAAGGAGCACCATGTGCTCAAAGTACCTGTTTATTCTATTTTTGGTTTCTTCTGTCACTTAATACAGAGAACTCCTTGTATAAGGTGCACACATCGGGTGTAGGGGATGGCAGGAGATGGTGGAGTTGTTCAGGTTGGAAAAGACCTCTTAGATCCTTGAGTCCAACCATTAGGATGAGTGAAGAAGTTGCCCAGAAGCTGGACCACACTCTTTAATATTCTAATCCCTTCTGGGTCAGGTGGAGATGAGTTCTGGCTGTAGCTCTGTCCTGTTTGCCCAGTTGGTGGCATTTCCTCCCCATGGATGGTGTGGGGAGGCTGGTCTTGCTCTGGTGCCCTGCCCAGATAAACTCCTGAAGGCCAATGGTTGTGCATGCAGCTTTTTTCCAGGAGGGATTTCCATCTCCTTTCTGGGAACTCTTCATCCCAGATAATGGGATGGGAGGGACCCCGTGGGCACCAACATCAGAGCTGGAATTTGTGTCCAAGGCTTTTTTAAATGATTCTTTTCCTTGATGCTTTCAGAGGCTGGCTACTGCTTTTAAAAGTTGCAGCCCCAGTCATGTATGAAGCTTGATTTAATTTTTATTTATTTTTAAGGAGGGCAAGAGTAGAATTATACAAATATTTTTTATAATTTTTTTTTCCCCTGGAATGATGAAACTGCTGCACTGCAATCAAGCTGCAATAAAAATGTGAAATACTGTCAGACGATACGAAGCTGGGGCAAATGAAAGCCAATGATAGGGATGGAATCTTAAAATAAATTCCAGGAAAAAGCAGGCTATTTACTTTCAAAATACAGAAAGTAAACTAACCTTATAAGTACTGGCACAATGCATTAGCTTTGGCTGTGTACATGTTCAGCTGAAATAGGAAATGCAGGTTGCTCGTGCAGTGAGAATAATTGTTGAAAAAGCTAAAATAGAACTATTAAAAATGAAAATTAAAGAAAAAAAAAAACCTCGGGAGCAGGCAGCGGAGTCAGCTTTGCGAAGGGGACTGTAGGTGGAGCTCGGATCTGCGATTCCTCACTCGGACTCCACAATGAAGCAATTGTTTGCCTGTCTCCTCTCAGCAATGTCTCCTGCCCCCTCGGTGCTTTTTGGTGGCACTTGTGTTTATTTTCACGTGTTTATTTTCGCGTGTACCTCTGCACCAGGGCTGTCCCTCTGTGCTCACATCCCCTGTGGATGTACAGCTATTCCCATGGCATCCCTGGGCTATTCCCATGGCATCCCTGGGCTCCGTGGAGCCAAAAAAGCCTTCTCAGGAACACCTAATCCTTGGGCTGCCTCCAAGCACCACAATCTCTCCACAGAACTGACACGGGCCACTTGGGACACTTGAGGGCTTTAGGTGTGTCTCTCTCTGAAGTCAGCCCACAGCCAAGCATGAGGCAAATGTGCCCGGACCAAAGAAAATAAATTATGTGGGCTCCAATTTTCAGCAGTTATGAAGTATTAAATTACACATCTGAAGAATTCGCTCGGGGGTTAACCCTTTGGAACCCGCACAGAGGGCTCTGGTGGCTCCTCCTGAAGGGATGGAGCTGCCCTGTGCTTCAAAGGCACGCGGGTCGTTGATCACAGGGCTGGAGTGCTAATTGAAATGTGTGTAATTAATTGTTAACACAAAAAAAGGGAGAGTTGGAACATGTGGAAGAGAGACCGGTACCTGTGCGAAGGCTGGGGGGGGATGAAGAAGCAGCTCTGGGTTTTGCCACTTCTTCGGAGCATCCCAAGAAAGTCCTGAGTGCCACCAAACTTTTAAATAAAACTATAAAGCTTCAGTCTCTGTTTTGGAGCCACGAGTGCAACTTCCAACACGACATTAGCAGGCACTCCAGCACAATTAACACGGCCTCTGGAGCTGCCTCTTCATTCAGGTTTTGGAGAAGTGCTCGCGAGCCACTGCGATTCTGCTGAATTTCTTGCTGAAAAGGCACCAGCTCTCGGTAAGAGATACAAAAAGTACAGCCTGCCCTTCTTCCCTCAAGTATTTCTGGTTCCCCACAGCCATCTGTAACATGAAATATCTGGTACGTTGTGTTGCTGAAACTTAGAAGTATAAACCCCACACTGGAAAAACAAACGGCTAAATTTTTATTTATTTATTTATTTTTACTAGGGGAATTTTAAAAGTATTTTCTTAGGCAAATAATTAGCCCATGGAAACGATAGTGATAAACAAATGGACAATTATTCAGAAGGAGGCTTTGGGCTTGTTCCCCCCCACTCCTCTCTTACTGCACTAATTAAGGTTTGTGGTCTTCTTGCAAGTGAGTCTGAAACTGAATTTTGTAATAACTCCAGGAAGCTGCTCTAGTGGTGAGTTCACTGAAGTTGATGCACCCTTGCTGCTGCCTCCTGGCACATGCAGCTTTCCGCGGATAAAAATCACTGTTTGCAGTCATTGCATATTTTATTTTTATTTATTTTTTTTAATCTTAGGATCTGATCCTCAAAATGGTGAAAAGCAGTATTTTGTCAGCATGTAAAGAAAATCTGGGAGATAGCACTTAATCTTCAGAGGCAAGTTGGGGTAAATCCTCCTGCCGCGCCTTGTTGGGGCCGTGGGATGCTGCGTGGTGTCCCTGTCCCACAAGGAACACACTGTGGGGCTCACGGATCGTGAGGACGCTGGGCTGGCCACACAGGAGCTGCAAGTGGAGTGAAAGGGACACAGAAAAAATTTGGAGGTCAATTCTGAGGTCTCAGGGAATGCTGTGGCCCCGCTGCCTGTAACCTCTGCGGCAGGATGGAAATGACAATGACCCTGTAAGATTTGGGGCTTGCAAAACGCCGTGTTGTATCGTTAAACTGCTTTTATGCCTCGTGTACCTCTCAGAGATGACATGTTTACATGGTTTGTATTACAGATGAATATCTCTCTGGCCTGAGAGTGTCTTTCCAAACTCCCTTATTTCTCATTTCCCGTCCTCAATGACATAATAGATTTAAAGTGCAAGGTAATTTTCCACCTCTGTATTTTTAGAAAGGTTTTCACTGAAGAATAGAGCCAGTGTTTGAGGGGGTGGCAGCTGTGAGCATCAGTAAAAGATGTAAGTTGTAGAAGATAAGGCATGGAGGAGGTATAAATACTATTTCTGTGTATATTGAAAACGGCTTCAAAAGTGAGGATATGTTTCTTTTATAGTAGTATATTCTCCTTAAAGCCTGCTGTAGTAGGGAATGAATCAGGACGTGCATGTGTGTGTAGGGGGTTTCCTTTTTTTATTTTTTTTTAGGGATCACTTATTTTTTGATGTTCCTTTCAGTAGTGTTACAGTTTTCCAAGAGTTTCCAAAAACAACTTAGTAGATTCAGTGTTCTGAGTGCATTTTTTCTTTCCTAACCGATACATGGCATTAAAATTCATGTAAAGTGGGAATATTTGAAAGTAAAGAAAAGGAAGTACAGTACTGAAGTGACACCATGAAAAAAGTGAGTCTCTTCTACATGCACAAGCCAATGGGCAGCAAGAATAAATGACTGGTTTAATGAGTTTATAAGTAGTCTTAAAAGCTTCTTGGCCAAAACTTGGTAGAAGTTATCTTATTTTTGAGGCACATGGATTTTTGTTAATAATTCTCAGTCCAGTTTCTCCAGACTGTCATTGGACCATGTTGTAGGAGGCTGCTCTTCGCAAGCAACCCCTACAAAATCTATTTTTTTTTTTCTGGGGTATCAAGGAGGTTTTGGGTCAGTGTGGGAGGTCTGTCTGAGCTCAGTGCCCAGCCAGGATGGCTGGGGGTGCTGCCCAATGCCAGTTTTCTCAGGGGCACACAAATTTTATTTTTTTTTAGTTCAGCAGTCTGGGATAACTTGCACATCAAAGCCAGGTCCTCGTTTGTACCCCTAAATCCCACCAAATTGGAATTCACCCTTAAAAACCCAGAAAGTGCAGGAATTTTGACTTTGCTTTATTGGAGAAAGCTCTGCTCACTGGGAGCAGTTTGTGCAACACTTTCATAACCCCCTTGCTTTCCATGTGAGAAGGTCGCGGATATGTGACACTGTTGACATCAAAAATTCAACAGTGGAGCCATCATTGCTTTTAGGATCAAGCATAAGGCATTTCTGGAATGTATGAAAATCGGGGGGCTTTGTCTGCTGAAGAGAAAAGAGGATTTGGGAAGTGTGGAACAGAGCTCTGTGCAAGGGCTTTAACGCGGATTAGAACACCAAAGCATTTTGGCACCTTTGGGTCTGTGCCAGAACATCACTGGGATGAGGCCAGATGAAAAACCTGCATGTGTAGAGTCCCTTCACAGCATCCCTGGTGTTTAGGTGGCTGGATTAATTCCAGCTTTGGGGCAAGCTGGTATTCCCACGTTCTGGTGTGAGCACCTGGAACACGTGGCTTTTTCTAGTTTACATGTTTAAGAGACTCAGGAGATTTTCTGAAGCTTTCCTGAGCTCCACTTTTGAACCTAATCGAGTTTTTTTTGTGGAATTTAGAGTCAAGTGGAAAGTGCAAAAACTGGATTGTGATCAAGGAAACGCAAGGAACACTTGAACTGGGAGGTAAGGGGTAAGGTGCCTCCTGTGAGTTACGAGATCCAAAACAGCACTGAGGATATTCTCTCTCCTGCTCTAAGAAACCAGATCCAAGTGGTTTCTTTGCTCTGTTCCCTTTGTAAAGTAGCTATGAGGAAAATTACAGATAAGTCTCAGCCAGAAAATCCATCTGGTATGAGAAGAAGGGGCCAAAGAACAGCTCTTTGAACACTCAAGGCTGCCTTCTGTCTTGACTAAGCTGTCTCCTGCCCAGTGGTGGGGTCTCCCATTCCCTTTGACTTTCTCATAATTTTATTTTGCATGTGGGTACTGGAGGTGCTGTGGTAAAACCATTCTTCAGATTCGGAAGGATTTGGCATGGTGTTTGTTGCCCTTGCAGAGGTATCCTGCCCGTTTCTGTCCCCAAGGTTCTCTTGGATCAGGTTGTGTCAGGGATCATTGGTATTAAAGTCTGGGGGCCAGGGGAGACTCCTTGGCAGGTCTGTTCTTTCAGCTGGTGCTTTCATCCACGTTTGGCTCCAAATTTTCTCCCCCTCAAAAATTTAGCAGTCACTTTGGTTCACGATTTTCAGGCAAAGTTAGGACAGAAGAAAGCAGGGGATTTTGCTGAATTTTGTGTTCAAACTGTAAGAAAAAAAAAATAGAAGTTACTTGAAGTGAAGAGAATGTTTTGAAACTCTAAAGCTGAAGGGTTTCTTTCTTGCTTGGTAGAGGATGATTTTCAGTTTGTGTGCATTTATTTAAAGACAGGTTCACACTTGCTAAGTCTGCATGAACAAAGCAGGATATGGCTGAGCTATTTCCCACCTCTAGCCCATGGCTTCAGCTGAAATATTGGCAGGGGGTAGAGCAGAGAGGGACCTGATCCCTCCTGGGACATGCTCAGGAGGCTCCTGCAGCCTCTCCAGCCCTTTCCTTGCTGCACTGGATGGAGCTCCCTGCTTGGGATGGCAGCAGTTCCAGGTGGCAATGTGCAAGTGGCTTATTTCCCAAGCCCGCGCTCTGCAGTGGCAGTCACCTCTAATTAAATAGTTACAAGAAGTTGCTTTCAGGCAGTTTCAGGGCAGCAAGGAAAAAACTTGCTTAAAGGTAGGATCAGGCACAGCTGCAACAACATCTCCCTGAGGGCATCTAATGTGCATGGAGTAGAATTTGAGGGTTGTGTCTACAGAGGTTTAAACCTCTCCTTTAGCTTTGCTACAAGCCAGCTGGGAAGGAGATTATTCCAATTTTTACACAGCCACTAATGCATGCACAAGTTGCAGTAGGATCATCTCCAGGACTTTTTATTATCTTCTTTCCTCTGCCTTGCAGGGAAAAGGTCTTGCACTGGTGTTATCAAGAAGCTGGTGGTACTTGTTCTCCAAATGGTCTTGCTGTGTGGCTGATGGAATCAAGGGCTGCCAAGGCATTTGTGTGTTGAGGACCCCACACCTACCCTTGGGAAGGCTGAGAGAGCAGGGTTTGTTCATTTTAGGGTGAGTTAATTGTGGCCTTTCAGTCCCTGAAGGAGCCAAACAGAAAGATGGAAAGAGAGGGCATGCGGTGCCTGGACACGAGGAATGGCTTCAAACTGAGAACAGGTTTAGACTTAAAAAAATTCCTTCCTGTGAGAGTGGGCAGGCCCTGGCACAGGGTGTCCTGAGAAGCTGTGGCTGTCCCTGGATCCCTGGAAGTGTCCAAGGCCAGGCTGGACAGGGCTTGGGGCAACCTGGGATAATGGAAGGTGTCTCTGCACATGGCAGGGGGTGGAATGGGATGATGTTTAAGGTCTCTTCTGATACAAAACATGCTGGGATTCTGTGATACAGGTGGAAATGCAGCTGGAATCTGCAATGCTGGCCTCAATCTGAGCATGTCCATCTGTAACTGTGAGTAGAATCACAGAATCCCAGAATGGTTTGGGTTAGAAGGGAGTTAAACAAGGCTATTCTTGTTTCAACCCCTCTGCTGCAGGCAGGGACGCCTTCCACCACACCAGGCTGCTCAAAATGGGGATGGGGATCCAACGTGGCCCTGAACACCTCCAGGGATGAGGCAGCCACAAGCTTTCTTGGATACCTGTTTTAACACCTCAGCCAGGAGCAGGAAATTGTGTTTCTGATAACAGGAGACACCAGGTTGCCACCATGATATTTTCTGAAAAATCCTCTTTGCCCAGGATTTTCTTCTGGGAATCTGAGAAGCCTCAGAGAGGAATGAAAACAATATTTATCTGATTGCTGCTTTGATATGTGGCCTGGACATTGCTTGCCAACAGGTGAAGTTTTGATTGGTTCCATGTGAATTGTTTTAACTTAATGGCCAATCACGGCCAGCTGTGAGTGACTCTGGAAGGAGTCATGGATTTTTATTATTCATTCTTGTTAAACCTTCTGATGTATCCTTTCTCTTTAGTGTAGTTTTAGTATAGCATTCTATGTAATATAACACAACACATCACACCAACTTACCACATAACATATAATATATAACATATACAACGTATAATATACAACGTATAATATACAACGTATAATATACAACGTATAATATACAACGTATAATATACAACGTATAATATACAACGTATAATATACAACGTATAATATACAACGTATAATAAATCAGCCTTCTAAGAACATGGAGTCAGATCTCTCACTTCGTCCTGGTTGGCCCTCACAAACACCAAAATAGGTTGCCTGTATTGAGTGCTGTAACTGAGAATTGGCATGGATGTTTATGCACAGTGTGCCACCAATGTTTTGCTCAGCAAAGGGGTGCACAGAGCTCCAGAAGCTCCTCCTTGGGCACAGAGCTGTTTCCAGGCAGGTCCCAGCTTTGGGAACATCCTCTGTGTCCGTGCATCTGTGGCAGCAGCCGACAGCAGCGAGGTGCGAAGGGGCTCGTGCTGCCCACCCTGCCCAGCTCCATGCTCTCCATCCCTCCTGTGACAGCTCTGCTCACCCCCTGCAGCAACAGAAGGTCCTTCTTGAAACCATTTCAGAGCCACAGATGACACAGGGAATCAGGCAGCTGACATTTGCAGGGAGATTGGAATGATTCACTGTTCTCCAAGATGCGCTGCTCAGGGAGACCCCCACTGCTGTTGCTGTTCATGCTGAGGACTTGCTTTATTTTTTTCTCTCCTAGATGCTGTGGAATATTGTATTGTATTTTGACAGATTGATTATAGCTTGAAATATCTCCTTGGCCTTTTTGGTGAGGCTGCTGTGGTGCCCTTGGTGTGAGAGCATGCCAGGGATTTGGGTCATTGGGCTGTTTTGTTAACTCTGTGCTATCACAGGAGTAATGTGAAGGCAGGCTCTCTGCCCAAAGGAGACAGTGGATTTGGGAGCCAGGGGATACAAGCTTCCCTTGCACAGTTCCTGTGGCGGTCCCTTCATGTGCCTGGCCCATGGCATGTCCCTTTGGGGTCATGAAGGGACAACTTTCTTTCCTTACCCTCTCTGGCCTCACATCAGAGGCAGCAGTGATGCTGAGCCTGCGTAGGAGGTCTCAGGAGTGATGTCAGATGGGGGATCTGACCAGATGAAAGAGGCACAGGACTGTTACTTGTGTATTTCCACATTAATTTGTTGTTTTTTACAAATGGGAGGTGTCAGAGGATGAGGCTCTGGAGAGGTTGTTAGACCCATGTAATGGAAGGGGACCTGTGTAAAAGGTTTGCTGTCTGCAAACAAAACCCATGTCCTTGCGCTCCCTGGGAAGTATCAATAGCTGCTCTCACTCTTTTCTGAGTTGTTTTAATTAAGCTAATTAGCAGTTAAATTAATTTTGGGTGCTGTGCATCCCCTTTTCATGCCCATGGATCTCACCAGGCCCAAAGCACACACCAAAGGCAGCCAAGGTGATGTTACTCCAAGGCTCTGAACTGTCTTAACAATGCCAAAGGAGACAACTTTGCTCAGTAAATGCTGCTTTTCCACCTCCTCAGAAATCCAGGGAATTCAATAACAAACATGCTACAACAATGGATAAACCAAGACTTTTATCCAACAAGATAACAAAGATAAATAAGATAAACAAGAACCTAAGCGCTATGAAATACCAATAAATAAGTTGAGAAAGCAAGAGCTGATGTTGTAATCACTGGAAAGTACCTACAGGTTGTAATCCATGGAGTTGTTTTGCTTTTGCTTTAGTGACTTTCACAGAATGGCCCTGCCATGGTTTATTTCAAGGAAAATGGCTTTATTGACATTGGATTGGGACCATTGCCTATTTTGAGAAGAGACTGGCGACAGGATCAGAGGTGGTAATTCCTTACACTAAATTTCATCCCGTGAGTTCTTTGCACAAACAAAACAAAACCTGAATGAAAAATACTTTTTTAAAAAATTCTACATTATTTTAGTTTTGTACTGCTGGATTTTTTGTTTGGAGTTTTTAATAGAAGAAACATCAATTATGATTTTAAAAAAATTACTTTCAAGTTTATAGCATTGAAATGAAGATATATAAGGAAGAAGAGAATCATGAGGTGCCACATAGAGCTGCTCCACCCAAATGCAGGACTTTGCTTGTCACAAGCTCTGTGTGAGAAGATCTTGAAACTTTCCACAGTGCTGGAATTCTCTGTCCTGCCTGCAGCCCACGGCTCTCCTGGGACAGAGGCCCCTGCACATTCCCTCAGGAATCTCCATGCTTGCTGGAGTGGCACTTTTCTCAGTTGCAAACCACACTGGGTTTAAAAGCAAAACTTGTACCGTATCAGGTTTTTAAGAACAGGGCTCATTTAAGAAAAGACGCAGTTTCTTTAAGGTTTCTTTAACCCCATTAACACAGCTGTTAAGAACATAACCACCAGACTGTGTTTATTTTTTGTGGGAATTCTTGGCAATCACTCAGGGGATGCTGTTTCCCCCACTTATTTGCTTCTCCCTCCACTAGAGGCAGAAATTCAGCTTTTGCTCTGTTGAAGAGAGTCGGAGAGCTGCCATCAGGGCTCTGTGCCCATGTCAGAGGGGAGCAAAAACTCTCTGGTTGCTTGGTGATAAAATGCCCCAAAAAATGGTGTTCCTGAACCTTTCATAGACTGTTTCCTCTGACTGAATGGACACATTTGGATTTTAGAGTCTGAGGACTGGCATGCCTGACTGATCTGGCCTGTTATTGCATCACAGACAGTTATCACAGGATGGTTTGGGTTGGAAAGGACCTCAAAGCACATCCAGTCCCACCCCTGCCATGGCAGGAACACCTTCCCCTATCTCAGGGTGCTCCATGCTCCATCCAACCTGACCTTGGACATTTCCAGGGATCCAGGGGCAGCCAGTTTCTCTGGACAAGGCCTCCCCACCCTCACAGGGAAGAATTTCCCCTTAATATCTAATCTAGATCTCCTTTATGTGTCCTCCTCTTAAGCTGTGACATAAAATATTTGTCCAAGCATTAATGTGGCCTTCTCTCCCCTCTTTCCTGTTAAGTCAAATGAGAGTTTGTTGGGTCTTTTGCTGAATTTCTGGCAGGTGCTCACATGAATCTCAACAGACTGAAAGCCATGTGTAAAACCCCTTCCATCTGTCTCTGGGGGTAGAACAGGACACGCCCAGAGAGTGAAAAAAGAATAACTCTTAATCAATAAAAATCTTTCTAGAGATTTTTCTATATCTACAAGTTAATTTTCAAAATGTCCTAATGCTCTCCTTCACCTTGACAACCTCATCTTTCACTGGTTTTGACTTCAGTCACTGTACAAGCTAAAATTGAAAACAAAATCATTTATTTAGTTTCCCACTCCTTTTAAAGAAGTCTTGTATACTGGATAGACAGAAATACTACCTTGCAAATTTGTTTTTTTCTATCAAAATGTTTCTTCTGCTTTTTAACGTGGAAAATGACCATATTTCTGAAATTTAATGCAGTGTTTGCTTAGTAAGTGAAGAGTCTAAACTAAAGATGGATCATTGAAAAATAAACATTTAAAATATTGAATACTCTTACATTTTTGGCACCTGAGGAAATTTGTTAAGAATTGGGCTAAATGTGGTCTTGAGTGTATTATTTCCTGTTAATATTTCTGACATCAAAGAGGGTGAAATAATCCCAACCTTATAAAATATGATAGAAATATTTTTAGTATGATTATCTAAAGTCAGCTCTTAGAGTAAGTGTGGGAGGGAAATGAGCTTAATCATCAGGTTAAGCAAACCTAATCTTCAGATCAGAATTTAATGTCACTAAAGATGAAATTATTTTATATATTCTTGAGGTTGTGAATAGTTAGAATGTTTTCCCTTGCTTGGAGAAGGAAGAGTGCTCTGCAAAGTGTGGGTTCTGCAGTGTTTCCTCTTCCTAATCAGGTGTTGGGGATGTTTTTCACCTTGTGCTGCTCCTTTCATTCCCAGTGTGGGTTTAGGACTGCTGTGCAAAGTTAGGCTCAGTTCTCTATTGCAGTTAAGCAGTTTGAACTCAGGAAATGAAAGACTTTTAACCTTGGAGGCACAGTGATGAGTTAAAGGTGCTGTTATCACCTTCAAATGGCACAACTGCATAGGAAGCAGACTGTCCATGGGCTGCTGTGTCCTGCAGGGGTGGTGGCACCTGGAATGGCAGCTCAAGGAGCAATCTTGGGAGGAACTGTCTGAGATGCTCAAAAGAGCCAGTCGGTTAATTCATTCCATCCCTGTGCATCAGGGGAAAGCGGATAAAATCACTGCTGTTTACAGGTGATGATCCTGTATTGAATATAATTATTTTAAGCATTCAGCCACGCCTTCGCCCACACTGTTGCTGTTGGGATCGTCCACTCTGTGTTGCACCAACACCTTGAACCTGTGACTTACAGGAACAAGAAGGCGCTTTTGATTTTTTTTTTAAGCCTGATACCACGGAATCCTGCATGTGCTCCCAAGCTGTTCTTCCCTCCTCCTGATATTCTTCCGACTATCTCGCCTCGTTTCCCGCTCGCTGTTTTGTTAGCCATGGCGCTCCGATGGCTCGCGTTTTATGTCCACGCAGTTCTGGCGTTCCCTTACCATATGGTCATCCTGATGTTGCCATTTGCCTCAATCATCCTTTTTGTAGCTGCTTGAACATCTTAATTGATCTCCTGAGCTACGTTAAAGATTTATAACAGACGTCGGCGTAATTCATTTCGCGAGCGCGTAACCGCGCCTTTCCGTCTGATTGGACGTCTGCGCCTCTCCCTCATAAAAATGCGCAAAAAAGCTTGGCCTTGTGTCTCTGTGGTAAAATAATGGACGTCTTGAAGGATGTTAGAAATCTTGTACCACGCTATTTCAGCCAAAAGGATAAGCTGTGGCCCCTCAGCTGGTGCTAACAAGGTGTTCTCTGCTCCCTCTTAAACAATACCTCAAACTGGAGAACTTTTCCTTTCTCCACTAGTAGCAGAGATGGTGAAACTTTTTGGTTTTTCTGAGTAAGATTCAAAGCCATGTGTTGATAATATTGTTAAGCTGAAGTGCATATATCAGAGTGGTGATGGTGCCAGGAGCTGCTTTTGGCCAGGCCTGTGTTTCTTAGTATATGCGGCAGAGGCATGTGCAATTAATGATGTTGGCAAAAGGAGCACTGTAGGAAGAGCACACGAAATTAGAGGTTTGATGGTTTCTGCAAAGTACTGTGCCCATCTTTTCATGCAGAAAATGAGTAAACCATTACTCCACATATGATTGGAGCAGAACAGAGCACTTTTTGATGGGGTTTGTCAGAGAGCATTCAGAAGAAGCTGTATATTAGAAGATAAATTTCATCACCCAGTTAAGAAAATATGTCTAAGGGTAGATAGGGAAAAGATAGGGCACGTCCTTTGTGCCATTCGAGGTGTGGATTTTTGAGTATAAATGAGAGCCAAGTCTGTCTGATGAAGAATTTTCATCAGGATATCCAACTATGGTGTAATTGCCGAAAATTATCTTTTTTTTCCTCTAGAGTTATAGCCTTTGTGACTTCCTTTCTTTCCTGTGCCGCTGAAAGTGGGCTAAAACCTTTATTTTCCTTCAGCTTTAGTTTTGATTAGAAGGTGTCAATCTGGTACCAGATTTTGGTTTAGTAGAACCTCTGTGTAACATTTTCTTGTCAGACTTTATTGTGTGCTGGCCAAACACTCAGCAAAGCAAGTTGGGTGAAAAATTTGTCTTGCAAAATTTTTTAGGACAATTTTTATTGGATGTGTGCAACCCATTTACTTCACTATTCCTTTGCTAAGAGTCTCTCACTCTCTTCTCTTTGTGGTAGTAACACATTTGAACATTACTTTGTGTCCATGCAGGTAGTTATTTGTTCAAAGTGTTTGGTTTTTTTTTCCCCTTTTCAAGTTGTTTTGGTTTTGTGATGTCACCAGCTGAAGATTTCTAGCAGTAGTTTCTTTCTCATTGGTGGTATCTGCTCTAGGCTGAACCACTTCTGGTTGGAAATATCTTGTATTTCTTTTCGGAAACCAAGGTGCCTTTAGTGGCAAAATCAAAGTATTCTAAAGCTTTGTGTGATGTATAAAATTGGGATGGAGCAGAAACCTGTGTTTCAATTCTCTCCCCTGTAAAAAGAAATTAAAACTATACACATCAAAGGAATAATGTTAAAATATTAAGTTAGACTTGGTTGTAAAGTCAGAGAGTATTAATTAATAATCCTTACATATTTCAATAATCTTAAAAGCTATATAAATTTTGGTGTTTTAATTTTTTTTTTCCCCAAGAGATGGATTGAGCCTTTGGTCTTAGGTCTCCCATCTGTAGCATGGACAAGGTTGCAATGAACTTTCCCAGGCTGGAATAATCTCTTTTTCTGACCAGTACCGAGTAACTTATGGTGTACCTTTGAGATTCTCATTGTTATTTTTCTCCACTTTGATATACTTTAATTTTAGATGTTTGTGGAGTTTAAAAGCAAAAGTGATGTGATCATATAAAATTATTTTATAAGAGCAGATCTTTCTTAATTATATGACAGCCAAGATATTACCTCTGATTCTTCAGTTCTGTTCCTCCTCATCTCCCCAAAACCTTTACTCTCCAAATAACTTTCTATAGTGTGTGGCTGTTGCTTTGGGGACAGAAACAGTGAATTTATTTCTTGGGTTGTTATATAGGAAAGATCCAACTTTAACCCAAGAAAGGTGTTTCATAGTTGACCAAAGTCTTTATAAATGCCTTCTATTCTGCTTGGAAATAGTGTAGAAAAATCTTCCCAGTTTTTGTTTCAAATAAACCTCATGAAGTAAATGTGGAAAAAAAAAAAAAAAAAACCCACCAAAAAAACCCCCTAACTCAGAGTGTCATTAAAGTCATGGAAGAAAGCAAGCAATAAATGTGTGTGCTCACCTTGGCAGTAAATTTTGATGGTGTGTTGTCCATCTCTTCTGCCTCCTCCAAGGAAGCTGTCTGTGGGACTGGCAGCTGAGCACGGATCCTTGGAAGCAGAGAGAGCCCTTGCACCAGGCCTGTGTTTGTGCACACTGCTGGAACAGCTGGTTTGGATTTTAAAAATTCTGCTTTTATTAGAACACTGACTCTTGTTTATCGTTATTGATTTTATTGGGTTATTATTGACTGACTGCACCCCATGGGCCTATTAGTGAAGTGCTAGTAAAGCATTAAAGGAAGACTTGGGCTTTTCTGTGCTTTGTACTTACAACATTTGCTTTTATCGTGACTTTTAGCTGGCTGCCTAACTACAAACATGGGCAGCCTCACCCACCAGAGACTGAAAGGAGGACAAGAAACCAAAGGATTTTCTATTTTTTCAATCTTTAGAAGAACAAAACAAAGTTTTGAGGTTATTTACTGTTTTGTTTGATTAATTCTCAGGGAAATGTTTACATCTTTCTTGTCTCCCTAAGACTTCTGGCTAATATTAGAAATAGAACAAACTCATCAGTCTTACTCAAAAAATAAAAGTTATTGCAGATTCTTTTTATTATTGTATGCTATTTGATCTTTCTGGGTGGAAAGGGAAATTTATTTTCTTATTAATATGATATATGATATTCAGTTTAAGCCAGATCAGAGTTGGGTGGATCTGACTGGTTGTATATCAAAATCTAGAGGCCATCCTAATGAAATTTTAGGTATCATTGACTCTCTCCTAAAACAACGTGTCTTCTCACAGTAGTGCAATCTCTGGATGCTCCCACTGATCCAATAATTTTTGCCTGTCCCTTTAGTGTTATTTTTCTCTCCCCTGCTCCATAAAAATTAAATAATCACTTTTTTCCTGTATAGCCCAGTTAAGGGTTATGGGCTTACTGAGCACTACCAGCATCAAAGGAAGAAGTACTGACCAAATATTCATTGTCTTATTTGTGAAGATCCTATTCCAGGAAGTGCCCAAGGCCAAGTTGGATGGTTTTTGGGATATTGGAAGGTGTCCCTGCCCATAGGAGGGGGTGGGATGAGGTGAGCTTTGATGTCCCTTCCAACCCAAACCATTCCATGACTTTGTGATTTACAAAATACTGAAATAATCAATGTTGCAAAAATACGAGGGGACAATTTCCACCAAAATGGCCCCTCATTAAACTAAGGATTTTGAGAAAAACTTCCTTTTGGGGGAGGAGAAAAGGAGGGGATAGTAGAGGAGAAATACAGGAGTCCTGAAGAAAGCAAACTTCAGAAGCCATAGGGAAGTGGCGGAAGTGCCCTGGCATTTGAGAACAGTGAATGCTCATATTCCACATGGAATTAAGAGTTTGTGTTCCCAAAACTGCAAGCAGACAATCAGATTGGGATGGCAAAGAGGTCTCAAACAGGTCCACTTTGCCATTAATGGTAGCCTGTTGCTGTTCCTGACTGCTAAAAATGTGTTATGGGATAGCAGAAATGGATAAAAATTAGTCTCCTGCTCCTCTTTAAATGCAACAAAGTCACTGCAGATTAATTATGAAAGTCATATTTTTGTCTGTCAAATCTACTGCTGGGAGTAGTAATAGCTTCTCCTGAAAGCTGTCAGAAGGCAAAAACAGTGACAAGGAGATGGCTCTGCAGCATAATGCCAAGCTGAACTGGTGGGCAAACTTTATCCTGAATGTGAACGGTGCATTTTTGGGGTTGTGATAGGAAAACAGCATCAAGCATTGGATAGACAGGGGTGAGCTATAGGAATTGCCATGTATCCATAGGTTTTAAAGCTGAAAATTAAACAGATTTACTGCCTAGTCCCAAAAATAATCCACCAAATTTTTATTTGTATTTACTTACCTTTGCTGTGAACTTTGAGCATGGAAAGGGTCACAACAGAAATGAAGTGCTGAAAATCAGCTTGGGGTCTTTGCAGGAGGAAAACTTACCGTAGGATTGTAAATCCAAATATAAGTTTGTTTTTCCAAATGATCTTGATGCAGGTTCAGCTCACAAAGGAGTCTCTTGGCCACTTCCAGCCAATGCAATGTGTGAATGTGCCATGAAATGCAGGAAGAACCCTGCGAACTTTCTTCAGATGCAAACACATTTTATTTTAAAAGCTTTTGTTTTAATTTTGCCTTTGAGCTCCACGATGGGTGCAGCAGACAGCAGCCAGGCATCACCAGATACTGTTTAATTTGCTGGTACAATCAAACAGTGAGATGCTCTCACAATCGACTGTGCCCACAATTTTGTGCTTGACTGCAGGTGCAAAATCGAGGATGCAAAAATCAGAACACAACTTGATGATTGCTTAAAAATTTGGTTCATTCCTGTTCAAAAGCATTTAACTTCTATTTGTCACATAAAATAAAATATTTTGGGTTTTTTTTTTTTAATTGGAGTTGTTCACCAAAATTTACTTTGAGGGATAAAAAAATCCACCTGCAAGCAACTACCATATTTATATTGCAATTTTTAATGGAAATAAAAAATTATAGTGCTGTAAATAAGGTTTTTATAATCTTATCTATCTTCCTCCCCCCAAAAAAATTCATTTATCCACTTATCTCAGGTAAATTAGTGTTTGAACTGTTCTCTTTTTTTTTCAAGGCTTTTTTTATGCAGTACACAAATAGTATTTAAGAAGTCCTATCATAGAAATAAACATTCAAAAAATTATTTTTAATAATAGTCACTCCAGAATGCTACAAATACTATGAAAATTTGGATGCTGGATTTTTATCTCACAAAATATGCTTATTAAAAAATGTTTAGATGATGCTTAGACAGAAATATTGTGGTGTTCAGTAGCAGCAGCATTACACATTGACTTGTGTGAAATACAGAACTCTTCTGATAGTGATATATTTGGCCAAATTTGGCAAAACAATACTTCTGGGTTAGCCAAGTAACACAATTCAGGGTCTGCTTCCTTATACATGATTGAAGTGCTTAATATTGTTATTATTTTATGAATGTCAAATGTTCTGACAACAGATCAAGTGGTACAATTTAGGTTTATGGAGCTAATTAATTATTTCTGGATAGTAGTAAGTTGGATTTCCCAACTAGTCTACTTCAGAAAATGAGTTGATATTCAGAGAAATGCTTTTACTGTCACAGACCTAGATTTATGTTGCATTTTTGATAACTATAAAAAAGCAAAATACGTTTCTGTAGCAATATTTTGCTTTCTTTAGTGAAACTGAGACCAGTTTGTTGATCTACCTCTCTTCATTCATGTGCAATTCACAATCCCTCCTTTTTGCTGAGGGACATCTCTGCTTGTACTGTTGAAATGTTGACCAGGGATAACTGGGGGAATGAATTTCTGTTTTGTGCTCAGTATCACGCTAGGAAAATGCTTAGTGTAACTCAAAAATCAGAAAATGAAGATGGAGTTTGTATATTTGATTTGTGCTTTGTTTTGGTTTCGTATCATACCATTCTACCTAAAATATTGATTTTTATTTTTTCTTACATTTGGCGGATGGTTCTGTAGAAAGGGTGGTATTTCTCTATCCAAATATTCTTGTGTGTCTAAAGGAAGTCTGGACCTGCACTTTGAGGGTTCTCAGAAATATTTTGGCTTGACAATCAGAATTTGTAGCACATGACCAGTGAAAGGAAGTATCTGCAAGAATCCTTCAGCCACCCTGTTGTTCCCATGTTTCCACTTTCCCAGAGCCCAGTATTCTTCTTTATCCCCACTCTTCTGCAGGTATCTGGGTTAAACTGGAACTCTTGAGAGTTGTCTTATTCTTTTTCTGTTTGTCATTTTTTCCTGTTCTCATCTTACTATCACTTCCACGACTGCTGGAATTTTTAGTGGGCACTGCAAGTCTGTTTTAATAATTGTTCCTCACTAAAGAAAAACAAACCAAACCAACAGAAAAGGTGCAGTGAATTCGGATGGGGAGGGGTGGTTCTGCTTTCTTTTTGCTTTCCTTCCTTCATATAATCACATTTCCTTTACCTCTTCTCCTCCCCATCCAAATTCACTGCAAATTTCCTTCATATCCAAATTTCCTTTTCCCAGTCCTTTCCTCAGTTCTGTTCTCTCCTTGTCCCTTTATTAATTCTTCTTCCTCGCATTATGCTGCTACTCACTCCTCTCCAGCCCTTGCCAGTTTTTAGCAGCCCATGATTTCAGATGGAAAATCTGTCGCCAGGGCCCCTCCTCCAGGAACATTAATGGCCACTCTGGAAATCCTGCCCTGCCCTCCGTCATCTCATTCCAGACTCTGAGGGGGCAGACGAAACAGATGGTTGGCACAGGGCTGCATGATTCACTGCTTGAAATCATGGTGCAACACTGCTGAAATTGGTGAGGGAGAAGGGAGGTCTGACATTTGACAGAGCCGTGTAAAAATTGCCCGATCCAGGCAAAGTTCAGACTAATCACTTGACTGTTATTTTCCAGATGCGCTGATCATATGACCGTAATTGTAAAGATTATATTGACAGTGCACCGTTTCCCAAACATGCTGCACTCATTCTTAACAAAATGATTCTCCCTTGGGATGCTCAGGTCAGGCTGCTGAGGGGAATTGTGTGTTGCCATTTATTCATCCTTGAATTTTCTTTTTATTTTTTTTTTCCTTGACTGGGTTCATTCATCTACTTTCTGATTGCGTGAAGTTGTAGGTTTTCAGGTACACAGTAAAACAGAAAATAAATCTGAGCACTTCCTTTCAGGCGGGTTTCTTTATGAATTGGACTTAAGTGACAAGATTTAAACGTGAAAAATAAAGAACATAAATAAGTAAAGGAAAATTGGAGGGCATCAGCTCTTCAGTGTGTGTCTGATGAAAGTTGAATATCCATTTGTACTGTAGTCATAGAGATAATTTTTTTATAAAGATAGTAAGACCCTGGTACAATTGAGGTAAGTATAAGATCGTGTATATTCTCTGGATAGTGTTTACAGTTAAAATTGAGGAATTAACCCCGGCATCAAAATTTCATTGGTTCTTCATAAGTATTTGCTTGCTGTTGTCCATTTTGGGTGTCCTCTTCAAAACAATCACTTTGGACTGAGACACTTTGAAGCAGAGCAGGAAATTTCCTGTAAAATCTTTCCATCAGTGAAGGGACAATGATTTTGAGCATCACGCTGGAAATTTCTGTGACAACAACAAAACCTGAACTGTTAACTATGTGAGTTAAAAAATTACTTGGGGCATAGAAAAAAAGAGGAAAAAAGGTGAATTCTAGATAAGCAGATACATTTTGTGTGCTCCTGAGAAATTCCAAACCTTTGCTCAGCCCTGATGTCATTTAAAATGTCTAAGAATCGAGCTTAGTGAAGTTGCTTATAAGTAGTCTTGCTAATTTTTATGAATTTCGGGGAGAGCTTCCCAAATGTTCTCAGCCTTCTGCTGCTCCCATTGCTCCAAGCACGGCTGCAAATCTCGCTGCTTATTTAGATGTCAAAGTGGAAACTGAAATATCCTTAAATGTCAATGTGGTTTCTGTTTAACTCCCTTGAAAATCCCTTTGTTCACTTAAATCTAGTGCTGAAGATGGAGAGAAGAGGTGGAAGAACTTCATTTGCAGTTTTCAGTTGTTTTTTTTGAATTCTATGAGTGAAAGTTTTGACCACAGTTGTTATGGGTAAGGATGTTAGTGAATGGCCAAAGCCCTAGATCATCTCCTGTGTTTTTCCAGCTCGAAGGCTGGTTCTGTTGTCTCAGATAAAATTAACACCTGGAGAGCTTCAAACATGAAGGATGTATTTCCCAAGGGGTTCAGATGGCTCAAACTCCTCGAGACAGAACAGGTCTGGAAACATAATGAGCTGCAAAGTATGAACATAAGTGAAAATACCTCATCTTAAAGAAGAGCCAGGGAGCAGATGTGGGCATCTCCAAACAGGGAAGTGCAGGAACATGGGGAAGACTTTAATAAACTTGATAAAAACCTTCTGGGTTTGTCCACACAAGGATAAGTTATTCTAGGTAACTTCTAGGAAATAACGATTATGGAGTTTTCCTTCTGCTTGCGGACCAGAGGACCTTTTCCTCTGAAGTAATAGTTAGGATAAACTAATTAGGAGGCACCTGGAAGAAAAGACAGAATCCGAGTGTGGAAATCCCTTCATATGTCAGGGATGCACATCACAGGTCCCCAGTACTTTAAAAAATGTTTTACCTTTGGTGTTTGTAGGTGTAGACAAGAGTCCAGGTTGGTGCTACCACTTGAGAAATGGCGGGTCTTGTGGTTTTATTGAAGAGTTATGGAAAATATTGCTTTAATGCTTCTTTTTAAAGTGAAACTCTGCATCTCCTGAGTTTATAAAGCTTTCTTTAATTTTTGTTGGTTTGGGTTTTCTGGTTGGTTGTGTATTTGGCTTCTTTTTAATTTTCATGTGTAGTTGAGATTTTGGCAAACTGGCAGCTGAGTTCTGTTCCAGAGATACCTCATATGATTTAGGTATTTAAAATCCTTCTCTAGCAGTGAGATTGTATTGTATTCAATGCCATAAATGCACCTGAGAGAGCATTTCATATCCACCCAAGCCAGACATCTGCTTTTTGCCTTCTGAATTTCTTTGTGCGTTCTATGAACTCTCTGACCATGGTGAACTTGGGTGAGAACAGGCAGACAGCAAAATATCCAGCTGATTTTTTACTTCTGAGTCTCAATTATGAGTATTTTCTGTTCTCACTGGGTTAAAAAGAAAGATTCTTGGTGACAGGGAGAATTAACTTCCATGGGGCTCCAGGACAGGGACCAACTTCAGCACCTTGTTAGAAATTTCTTCTCTCAATTTAAACATTTTTGGCTTGAAAACGTTCTTTGGAATGAAGGTAATTGAAGCTGTAGGGTTGTAATAACAACTCCCAAATTCTCATTATTTAGTGTAATTGATGGAAAAGGCTGAGAAGTAGAAAAGCAAAATATTGACTTTTATGCATTTAAGTTTTATTTATGTGATGCTGGTCCAAAATCACCAAAATAACTCATGACACTTTATATATAAATGTGTGTGTATAACTTGGGTCATTTAAAAAAAAAAGTAAGTTTCTCAGCTTCCCAAAAAGGAGCCTTCTCACAGTTTATGGAAAAGCTGCAGACACGCTTTTGTCCTGTCCCACTATTCTCAAACTTCAAAGGCCAGACAGGACTTTACATAAAACCTAAATTAATGATTTTATCTCAGTGATTCTCATCTCTCCTATGTGATGCTACTGAATTTGATAAATATAGGGGTTTTTTTCCACTTCCCAGCCCTTGCCTTTTGGGATGGGTTTTTGAATAAACACTGCTAATTTCACAGTCTCAGAAAACAAAACAAAACAAAACAAAAAAAAATCCACCCCAAAAGCAGAGGGAAAGAAGGCAAATGGAATGTTTGGATGAGAGAAACTGATAAAATTTGGTTTGGCAGCATTTAGCTGGGAATTTATGAAAGTCTAGTTTACTTTCTAGGAATAAGCATAACTGCCTTATAAATTTTAAAGCTATTTTTTCAGGATATTGCTGGTATTTTTCACTTTTATAACTTGAAGAATATGTGTATTTATCATTATAGGCAAATGTTAATACAAGTCTCATTATCTTCAAACCTTTAAACTTAAAGAAACTGTCAAGAAATTTTTAACTGCATTAAAAAGTGTTCCAATTTTTGCTGGGATTTGTGTTCATACAGAGAATTTCACTTTATTCTGAGAAATATAACTATTTTAATACAAGTTGTCTTTTAATAGCATATTACTTAAGTTTCCATCCCTGAAAATGTGTGTTAGTTGATAGATCATTCCTTTACAGGAATTGTCAAATACAACTGAGGTTCTTGATGATTAGAAAACTAGACATAGATCTGAATTCTTTACAAGCAAGAATATTTTTAAAAGAATATCCAGAATTTGCAGAAAGTGTGCGTTGCAGTTAACTGCTCTGATTAACCACTGAATTTGACAAAGAGAATAATAAATGAAATATAATTTGGGGGACACTTCTGTTTCAACATAAGTTCCTCTTACCTCTAGAAATTATCAATGTGGTGCTCCTTCTTCCAGAATTTGTACAAGACAATCACAGCTAATTATGACAAATAGGGCTTGGTATTTTTCTTTTATGGCTGAGTATGTACAAGGCATTTACTTAAAAAAATAATCACCATGAAACTGCATTTAAAGTGGAAAAAAGAGGGAGTGGAAGGTGGAAATTGGATCCCATTTTGTTAGTGAAAGTAGTGGCTGTCCTGGATGGAATCTTTATGGCACAATGTTTAGTGGCTTTTTCCCCCAATTAATTTTAGGCAGCTTTGCAAACTGGATCATTTGTTACCAGGTTTGTTCATGAGTTTTGGGATTCACTTTAAGATTAAGATCAGCTTCAGCACTCAGTAACATTTCAGTATAGGAATGATAACAAAGGGAGGTATAACTACATCCAGGTTTTCTGAAAGGAAATCCTGGAATCCCAGAATGGTTTGGACTGGAAGGAACCTTGGGATGGGTAGGACCACCTTTCACTAGACCAGGTTTCTCCAGAGCTGTTTTTCCATTTCCCGAGGAATTCCTCAGTATTGCATGGGACAAACGGGTTAACTTGGTCCTGGTTCAGGCTTTGGTGATTGTGCTGTACAAAATGCCCACGGAAGGCTCACTGGAGGATAGAACATAGAGTAGAATCATGGAATATCCTGAGTTTGAAGGGACCCACGAGGATCACTGAGTCCAACTCAATGCCCAGACACCCCAAATTCCATCCTGAGCATCCCTGGCAGTGCTGTCCAAACTGTCTTGGAGCTCTGGCAGCCTTGGGGCTGTGCCCATTCCCTGGGGAGCCTGGGCAGTGCCCAACATCCTTCAGGGGGAAAAAAACCCTTCCCTGATACCCATCCTCACCCCTCCACCCAACACAGACTCATGCAGCTCAAATACAGTGGGATGAACTCACACTATTTATGTTTGGATTTGCGCATTTCTTCCTATTTTTAAGAACAGTTTGGAACCGCTCATCCCATTCACCGCAGAAAAGCCAAGTTCAAAACTGGGCTGCAAATTAGCAAAAAAAGAAGTGCTGGGATTTCCACAGCGAGCCCAGAAATCTGTTTCACATCACTCAGCCAGGCAGGGCACTGTTGTGAGCTCTAAATGTGCTTTTTTTCCCCTGTGTGGGCAGTGAATCAGCAAATGCTCCAGAGTTTAGGGGGAAATGTCAGGTGCTGTTTCAACAGTCTGGCTTTCACAAGCTCCAGGGTGGGTCCTCAACAGGGGACCCACCTTGGAATTAGGAACCCTGTGGCAGTGTCAATGCCTTTATCTCTCCCTCTCTCTGAATTGGGAAACCAATGACTCCCAAAGATGTGCTGCCTGTTTTGGTTAATTGATGCCTGACCACAAACTGCTTAATAAATAAGTTCTGTCTGGAAAATATTATTCCCTGAAATCATGTCTGAATTACCCAAAAGTCAAATTAAGTAATTGAGAAAGCATCTGCTGTGTGGAAGGATGTTTGTTTGTTTGTCCTGTGTTTTTGTGGTGGGGTTTTTTTCTGGTTTACCAAGACAATCACTGGAGCATGTCTGGGAGAAGGTTTATTTGCAGAACCACAGCTCAAATCTTGAGATGAGGGAGCATTACAAAGAAATGGCATGGCTTTCATATGAAGCCTACAAATAGGTTTGCAACTTTCTTCTGTCTTTGGTAAATTACCCAAGTGAAGCCAAATCATATTCCTAAAGACAGTCCCCTGGCATCCTTCAATAAACAGATTTTGCCCTGTGTATGAGATGTTTAGCTCAGTGCTTTATGAAGTAAAGGTCATCTGAGCAGAGATGTTGCAATAAAGGGCTGCCTGAAAGTGCTTCCACTGAGCGTGAATAGCAGCAATATTGCCTTGAAAACTCTGGGCTAATTGATTAAACTTCCAACAAACTAATTTTAATTAGCCATACTAGCTTAACTTTCTTCTTCCTTTTTATGATTCTGAAGGTTTACTAATGGTGCGTGTACAGCCCCAGTTATTTATTAGAGAAATTGTTAAGGTATGGGAGAGAAATATTAATATCATACAAACTGTGTGTGCTTTACATGAATGTTTTCGGCTAAAATGCACCTGCTTTCAGCTGGGAAGTAAAGGAAAAATGCTTTCTTTTTTCATTTGTTCTTAACCATGTATTCATGTATTTGCACCCTATAATTACTCCTAACTCTGATACCTCTCTCGAATCTCTTAGGAAAAAAAATCACTGCACATACCAAAGGTAGATCTTTTGGTCTCTCTTTATCTTGTATTTATGTCTGTAACTATTCCACTCTGTCCAACCTGACCTTGACA
Organism: Melospiza georgiana; assembly: GCF_028018845.1. Classification (NCBI taxonomy): domain Eukaryota; kingdom Metazoa; phylum Chordata; class Aves; order Passeriformes; family Passerellidae; genus Melospiza; species Melospiza georgiana. Next base: position 38,059,199 of record NC_080436.1, on the reverse strand, counting down.
TACTTGACAACTTTTGATATCTTGCTGAGGAGCAAAACTTCTGGGTGCATTGGATCTTTATGCAACAGCTCTGATTTCAAGTCTGTAATCATTAAAATTAAGTCAAGACAAACCTTTTGCCTCAATATGTACATAAAGATGGATTTTAGCTATGAAACCCATGTTGCTTCATGCAACAGCTATGAAGGTGTCATTTTTGTCCCTCTTTAACCCATCTTTCTATGGAGATATCAATGTTTGAGACTTACATGGAAATGGGATCAAAGCTTAGCATGAGAGGTCTGGAGAAGGGGTGTGGTGTGAAAAGACCATTCCTAGTCTGAAATTTCAATGTAAGGGCAATTTTGTCATAGGATTTAAAACCAGACCTGGTCTGCTTCTACCTCTGACAATGAACTTGACATTGGGCACAGAATCCCAGAATTATTTGGTTTATAAGGAGCCTTAAAGGTCACCTAGTTCCAATCACATCACGAGAACACTGTGTTTCTGTTGGGTGTGTTTCTTCCCCTGATGGATTGGGGAAGTTGTGCTTTGTGTCTTCAAAGCTAAAATGTTTTGATCTCCTGACAAAACACGTGGCAGCAGCAGCATGCTGGGCAGTTTATGCTAGCAGGCTGCATTTTTAAAGTCTGTATCACCAAGGGGATGAAGTTGAAAGGGTTGTAGGATTTTGGCAGGAGCTGTTTGTGTAGAGGTAAATGACAGACGTGCTGCTCCTGCAGCAGGACTCTGGTGCTGGGTGAAGCCCTGGGGTGCCAGGCTCCAGCTCTGTGAGCACTGGTGGCTCTCCATTCTGTGTAGAGTGGAAATTCTGGGCTTCCTCTGAGGTGTTCAGACCTCCAAACTGCTGTTCCACTGTCAGGATCTCTAGCTGGTCAGAGTGACCCTGAGATGTGTAAGAAAATCTCTTCTCCCAGCCCAGTGCTCAAAGAAAGAGTCAGAGTTCTTCAGTTCTCAGTCTCAAGGTGGTTTATTGTTTCTTTTCTATAAAATTCTTTCTCCTGTCCAGCCAAGGTCCACTCAGCAGCACAGACAGAGGCACTCTGCCTGCCCCCAGGGTGGTGTTATCTTTTTATACTAAAAACTACGTGTGCAGTATTTACAATTACTGCCCAATACCTATCAACTGTGTTAGACAGTGAGCTTCTACTCTAAATCAATCTAAAAGTGCCACCATCACAGCAGAAGATGGAGGCCAAGAAGAAGAAAAAGAAGGAGAAAGGCTGGACATGCCCAGATTCCTCCATCTTGCCTCCTTAACCCCCATACCAAAATCCTAAAATCTACTTTTTCACCCCGTGATAACTTCACTATTATTCTGCTTAAACTGTTGCGGCTTGCTGATCTTCATATAAGGTTGGTGATTTGCTCCATGGGTCATAATCAAAACCACAGGGGTTTCAGGGTTTGAGTCCTCTGGCAGGGTTCTTGGCCGTCCTGGGGACATCCAAGCCAGAGGGATGTCCTGGGTTCCCACATTCCAGCAGAGGAAAAGAGTGGCAGCAGTTCCTGAGCAGAGCCGAGCACCCCACGTTGCGCTGAGGCCTCATCCTGGTGCCATGGCTGTCAGCTGTCCTTCCCTTCTGCTGCTGAGGCCAAACCAACCTGTCATCCCTTTGAACTGAGCACCCAAGGTGACAGGAGTGTGCCATCCCTGCTCCAGCTGTGCTGCGGGGAGCAGGGACAGCCCTGACGTCAGGCCAGCGCCAGCTCTGCCAAGCGCCCGCGGATGGCTCCTGTTTGTTTTGCTCCAGCCCATCTGCTTGGGAAGGAGCAGCTTTCGCAAGCTCTAACAAGCTGCTCCTCGCTCAGAATCGGTGCTGGGGACCAGGTGTGGCTGTGCTGCTGTCCTCTGGGCAGGGCTGTGCTGGGGGACAGCTCAGGGGATGCAGATGGAGGCTCGGCCTGCGCGGCGCCGTGATGCTGCCAGCCACTTGTCACCAGGCTGATGGCTCGGGTTGGCCACAAGTGCACGCTGGAAATGCTTTAGGGAATCTGGGTTAGAAGCAGCAGAAAAAGAAGCTTATTCTGGGAGTGTTGTTTAATCTGAATTTCAAGGTGGTTGGAAGAAAAGAGGAGGGGGTGAGGAGGGAAGGAAGCCGCCAACACCATCTCTGCTGTGGGAATTTCACTGTGGGCACTGAGGACGTTCTAAATGAGACACATGGACAAAATAAACCTCTGTGCCTTCTCTCCCTGCTTTTCTCTCAGTTTTGTCCCCTAATGCTGCAGTGGGGCAACAGCCAATTTGTTTCATGAGAGCTGGACTGAGGAAATGTTTTGGTTAACGAGCATAGCCCGGTTTATTTAGGTGTTGCAAATCTGGGGCAAAGGCCACAACTATCTTTAAATTAGACATTGTAATAGGTGTTGGTTGTGCAATGTGGACTTGGAGCTTCAGCGTGCAAGTGTTAAATTTATTACAGTACCCTCAGAGCTGGGGGCTCACTTGCCAAATAGGCTGATCCACTAATTCACTTCGCTTTGAGCTGCTCTCAGAACAAAACCAACTTTCAAACATTTTCCATTTGCAATTGTAATCAAAGGACAAGCAGTGATACAAGAAATGAAGCAATGTGGGTGAAGTAGAACAAAATCATTTAGTGGGCTACTGGAGTAACAATTTAAAATGTTTAAACATGCCAAAAAGAAGGAGGGGGAAGACCAGGATTCCACTTTCATGAACAATATATCAGAAAATGAGTGAAAATATCAAGTGCTGGCTAGAAATCCAAGGTGAGGGTGTTCTGTTTTGTGTATTTAAGGATTTAACGCATTTGAAAACTTGGCAAGCAAGTTCCGGTGTTGGAAGCATGAACTGATGTTGTACGTGGTTCCTCAGTCCAAGGGAATATCTAGCTTGGATGGCACAGGGAATGAGTGCCAGTTAAAACAGCGTTAATGAGGTTAAGGAGAACTGATCAGGGATCAATAACTGTTCTCGGGAAGATGCACTAAGGTGGTGAGGGGATTTTATCACTTGATTGCTGGGTTGGAAATGGGTATTATGGTGAGGACTGGGATTTTACAGGACTAGTGGAATTTGTGGTCTCTCTCCAAACACACATTCTTTAAAATGTTTTTTAATGAAGTCTACAAAACGTTCCCAAACCAGCTTCTTTTTCTGTCTTCTCCTCGGTTCTTTTCTTCCCCTGCAAATGTCACAGGGAACCCTCCAGCCTCTTCTCCAGGCTCAATTAGTGCTTTCAGTTCCTATTAGGTTTTGGGATCCATCTGACCCTCCCTGCAGGGCCTTCCCACCAGCAGAACCCTGCTCCCTCCAGCCTCTCCCAGGCAAGCTGCCTTGAGGGCATGGACAGAGTCTCCTCTTGCTCTTAACCACTGTTGATTGAATAAATTAAAAACTGCTTTTATGTCTGATTTGTGAACACGGGACTGCTGCCTTCTGTCCTGCAGCCCATGGGTGCTGCAGGTGGCTGTCCCAGCAGAGCTGCTCTGGGGTCAGTGAGATGTGGGAAGGGGTAGAGAAATAGTCACCAGGTCTTTTCCTGATCAATATTACTGTATTACTGCCATTTGGGGCTTTTTGTGATTTTTTTTTTTTTTGTTGCTTTGTTGGTTTTTTTTTTTGTTTGTTTGGTTGGTTTTTTTTTTTTTTTTTAACCTGAGGACAATCTTTCCAGTGGTGTAGACCTCTCAAAAAATGAGGTCTGGTGAGGACAGAGGTAGGGAAAGAGACTAAAGCAGATATAAATCCTATCACAACCATGCTGAGAACTCATGCTCTAATTTCATATGGGTTTTAGGATGTGCATTTATCTCTGAATGTTTAAATAAAGACCTTGGTGCACATTTACCTTGTTCCTTTCCAAATGTGGGAGGGGTTTGTGTTGGTGTCTCATTAGCACAGGTGGTAAAACTTTCCTGTGTGGCTTTGGCAAGGGCAAGAAGAAGAAGAGACTTTCCTGAGAGGTTTCTGAGCGTTTTCTGACTGATTAAAAGCTGCAGAAACTCATTTAGAGATGAGGACTGCTTGGTTTGCTCTCAAGGTTATTGTAAGTTTTGTTTACTGGCTCATTTTTCCCAGGGAAGCTGTGGCTGCTCCATCCCTGGAAGTGTCCAAGGCCCCATCCCTGGATGGGGTTTGGAGCAATCTGGGATAATGGAAGGTGTGGGATGAGATGATCCTTAAATGTCTTTTTTGACCCAAACCATTCTATGATACCACTTTTATAGATTCAAATTGGAGATCACAAAGTGGAAGGGGAATGAAGCAGGAAAAAAAAAGGCAACAGAAAAAAGCATTGCCAAACTCTTCTTTTATCCTCCATGAACGTTTTGGTGGGAATTCTAGTCCAAAATGTGGCAATAATTCCATATTGTCACTTGAAACAATTAGATGAATGCTTTACTGCCCAGGATCTCATCTTACCTGGGCAGGCTGCACATAAAGCCCTTAAGCACCTTTTAACGAGGAGCTGGAGTTAATGGCCCTGAGCTGCTCTTGGAGCCATCAGCCCTTCCCAGATGGTCATTAATCCTCAGATGCTCGTTAAAGATAATATTTTGTAGCTTAAAAAAAAAAAAAAATACTGCACTGCTTTACCTTTAGGGCACTTGTCTGCTTCCAAAAGTGTCCATCCCGGCAAATATTGGGGTTTTTTGCACCCCTATAGCCCCTGTGAGGATTAGGCTGGAGCTGAGGTTTACAAAGCAGGACAGTCCTTAAAAAAGCATGTATACATAATATTGCATGCATAATAGATGGGAATAGTTCCAAAACAATCTATTGCATAATTACCTAATTAATACAATCTGTAATAATTAAAAATCCTTTGGAGAATTTGTAAAAACATTTTACTATGCATGTGTCATAGATAATTTTTAGACTCCGGTGTCTCAGCTGTTTGCTTTTTATTTTTTTTTTTTCCTTTTTAATTTGGTTTTTCAAATTGCCAACAGTCTTATTGCTGCTTTGTGGCCCAGGCACTTAACAAATTTCATTTCTCAAATGGAAGGGACTGAATTTTCTCCCCAGAAGTGTAGTTCACAGGCAAGGGCAACATTCAGCACTAACTTTTCTTTTGCAGCGACAAACACAAAAGGCACGTTTAAATAAGTGTATTCCAAGGGCTTTTTCAACTGTTGGGGGGAGTTAATAAAGCAAAATAAAAATTTCAAAGTAACAAAAATTGCTTTGGGCTCGACTTTTAAATCAAGATAGAAAAATTGATTTTGCAGATGCATTATAACCCTACTCATCTCCAAATAGTCCCACAGCGCAATTGTATCAGCAGTGCTTATTTATATTTATATCCAGCAGATATTCTGGAGCATTGTGTGAACCTCTGCCTCTGTAACTATCAGCTCCATGGCCTGTGGTGATGCCTGTTTGTGTGTTGGAGATGCACAGGCAGGATGTGAGTCTGGCCTCAGAATTGCTTTTAATTTATCTGGAAGTGACCAAATCCAGGCTGGACAGGGCTTGGAGCACCTGGGACAGTGGAAGGTGTCCCTGGGCATGGCAGGGGTGGATTGGGATGGGCTTTAAGTTCCTTTCCCACCCAAACCATCCTGGGGTTCTGCTCAGCAGTGTTTGCCCCCGCATGCACCATTCCAGCTCAGTTCTCCTTTCTCTACCTTTGAGACACCATGGGAAAGCTTTTATTTCCCTTTTTTTTTAAGAACCCAAACAGGCATCACAAGTAAAGGGGAATGATGAAATCTGCTCTGTCCTGGACAACCCCTGACTGCAGCTGATGCAGTGCTGCAAGCAGAAGCTTTTTTCTCATTTTTCTCTCTCTGAGATATGTAAACTGAAATGGCTTGGATTATGTGTTAAATGTGGTTGAAGAGACTCTGTCTACCAACACCTAATGTCAGAAAATTCTTTCCTCTGAGGGAGGTGAGGCCCAGAGAAGCTGTGGCTGCCCCTGGATCCCTGGAATTGTTCCAGGCCAGGCTTGGACAGGGTTTGGATCACCCTGGGATAGTGGAAGTTGTCTCTGCCCATGGCAAGGAGTGGGATAAAATTCTTTTGAGGGTCCCAAACCATCCTGTAATTCTGCCATTATTTCTTTTTACATAATTATTTAATGATATAAAATAAATATATAATTTATAACTATATAAATATAATTATTTAATTATTTTATATATATTTATGTAATTATTTAATGATGCATCCTGGTGTCTACAACCTCTATTTTACTTTTACCAAAGCACCATGAGTGTAGCAAGCAGTAAACTTTGCAGACCCACAATTTGTGCCATTAAAACCCACCCTGACTCCTTATCAGGGAGAGAAATTTCCTTTGAATAGATGATTAAGCAGAGTGGACAGCGCTAAGTGTGTGGTCAATGCAGGAGGTGCTCAATGAATAATTATTAGAAAATAAAGGATTTTTGTTTCATCGAAGTGTGGGGTTGCATCTAATTGATTCTTAATTGTGAAATCCATTTTTCACCTCAAAAGAGCCACTGATAGTTTTGTCAGCTGCATTTGTTACTCATCTTTGCAGGATCTGGAGTCTTTAGTACCTGAAATGAAAAGATTCACCTTCCTATACTTGTGGTTTTTGGAGGATCAGCAAATAATTCACTTTCCAGGCAAGGCAGACTGGAGAATTTGGCCTTTTGGGCTCATTGCACAAAATACATCCCAAAATAACCAAGCAAAGAAGGAGGGTTGCATCCAAACCCAGACTCTGGTGCAGCAGGAGGAGGGCAGGGGATGATGCTGATAAGATCAGTGTTGAGTGCCACTGTTGTTGGCTTTATTCAGCGTTAGAAAAACTGTGGGGGAAAATTTAAAGGGGAGGTTTTGAAGCATGGGCTTTGGAAAAGAATTTGGGTTTATTTTTGCTTTGCAGACACTGTGTGGGATGCCCTTGGCTTTTCAGCTGAGCCCATCCTCATATTTCCTTTCTGGAGATCACCTGTACCGCAGAGATGTAACTTAATTTGGGCTGTTTTGGGAGGAATTCTCTCCAGAGCAAAGCAGTGTTTTCCACCCTCACTGATAAAAGTGCATGGACATCTGGTTTGCACTCAGAGTGGACAAAAAAGGGTCAGGATTAGCCCAAACTTGTGCTTTGAGTCCCCAGGCCACCTCTGGGGGCTGTGAGTAAATCCCCCTCTCTGTGTCATTGTCAATGCTCCCATCTCTGCTCCATCTTTTGGCATCAGGGCTCAGGCAAGTCAAGGAGCTGTTGTGCTCACCCCAGATACGTTGTGTACCTCAAAATGTTTAATTCTGGCTGCAGAAGTTAAGTAACTTCTTGATTTTTCATAACTGGAGTGACTAAAATACTTCTTTTTTTTTTTTTTAATCTCTGTTTTGCAATCACTGAATCATATGATGAGCCTGAGGATATACAGTTTGCAAATGAAACCAGATTATTATTAGTCTTGGCTATTTCAGCACAGGGAGGAAAGGAGAAAAAAAAAAGAATTGTGTGTACATTTTTTGGCCCAGTTGCTGTTTGTTTTACCAGCTTCTCAAACAAATGCTGAGGAAGGTAATGACCATATGAAATAGATTTTTGTGCACACGGTGGCTGGTACAAGTGGCAACTTTGAGTTGTCGCAGACATCTTTTATGAAAAATCCTTTCCTTAGGATTTTTCTTCCTGAGAAGCTGAGAGGCCTCAGGAACAAAATGCAAACAATGGTTATCTGCTGCTGTGGGATGCAACAGATGCATCTGGGATTGGGCTCATGTGGTTGTTTCTGATTAATGGCCAATCACAGTCAGCTGGCTCGGACTCTCTGTCGGAGACAGAAGCTTTTGTTATCATTCTTTGCTATTCTATTCTTAGCCAGCCGTCTGATGAAACCTTTTCTTCTATTCCTTTAGTATAGATTTAATGTAATATATGTCATAAAATAATAAATCAGCCTTCTGAAACATGGAGTCAGATCCTCATCTCTTCCCCAATCCAAGAACCCCTCTGAACACGTCACAAGGAGTAACCCAAAATGCTACTTCTAGTCCACAAAAAAAAATATTATAAACCAAACCCAAAACGTATTTTGGGTTTAGGTGAAAAGTAAGGCACACATTTCTAGGATTTTTTGTCATATTTTTTTTTATTCCCCACTGGCAGGAGATTTCTCGAGAGTAATTGTGCCAGCAAATTAGCATTTCCAGTCCTTTAATAGACATTCCTGGAGGTATTCTCTTCCAAGGAGAGCACTTCTGGGAATGACAGCAGCATGCTTGGGAGGGCTCCAGCTGCCTGGCAGTGAGGTGTGCTCAGCAGCTCCTGCCTTTCCGTGGTTGTTGGAAGACACCTATGTCTTATTTGCTGTGCTGCACCTTGGAAGTCTTGACTCTCCAGGAAGATGAAGCTCCTGCCAGATGGCTGTAACTCCTCCTGAAGTCATCCCTCAGGTGTCACAGACCACTTTCAGTAATTTTTCTTGATAGCCATAATATGGGCATGACTAATGTTATCTTTTCTACACCCTTGTTTTTGTCTTCCTGTGCCTTTTCCAGCAGTTACCCTAATTCAAAATGAGCTCTGGCTGCTCAAATGGTTTGTGGCCTGCTGGTGGAAGAGGGTGTAGCACATCATCTGAAAGGCTGCAGGATGTTTTGTGACACCACGTAAGACATCCTGTGGCAGCTCTCCCTGCACAGGTGTCATTGCACTTTGCATCAAAAGGCTGGGAATGCCTTTTGTCACTTTGCTAATTGTTTTCCTGTCTGGGAGCCTTCATTGCCCTCACCTTGGTGCCACGGGGAGGGAGGTACTGCCCTCACAGCCAGCGCCCACACCAGGCATAGCTCTGCTTTGATTTTGGGCACTGTTGTGGCTGGTGATGATCCTCCAGTGATTTTATCATGATAAAAACTGGGAGAATTTGGATTGTCCAGATTAAGGGTGACCTAATCCTAAGGGTGACCTAACTGAGGTTTTGCAGTATGCGAAAGGAGATGACCGTGTTCACAGGGGTCTCAGGTTGAGGGAAGAGACGAGGATCTGACTCCATGTCTCAGAAGGCTTGGTTTATTATTTTATGATATATATTACATGAAAACTATACTGAAATAATAGAAGAAAGGTTTCATCATAAGGCTAGCTAAGCTAAGAATAGAATAGGAAGGAATCATAGCAAAGGTTTGTGGCTTGGCTCTGTGTCCAAGCCAGCTGACTGTGATTGGCCATTAATTAGAAACAACCACATGAGCCAATCCCAGATGCACCTGTTGCATCCCACAGCAGCAGATAACCAATGTTTGCATTTTGTTCCTGAGGCCTCCCAGCTTCTCAGGAGAAAAAATCCTAAGGAAAGGATTTTCCACAAAAGTTGTCTGCGACAAAAGGAGCTGTCAAAAAAGATGGGGAAAGAACATTTATAAGAGCATGCAGTGACAGGACAAGGGGAGGGCTCAGAGTGGGTTTGGACTGGCCACTATGAAGAAATCGCTCCCTGAGAGGTGTTGATGCCCTGGGACAGATTTCCCAGAGGAGCTGTGGTGTCTGGAAGTGTCCAAGGCCAGGTTTGACAGGGCTTGGAGCAGCCTGGTTTCCCACCCCATGTCCCCATGTATCTCTGTCCCTGACAGGGGGTAAAACTCAGGCACAATGATCAGCCTGTTCAGGGGGGAGGCACAAAGAGTTTTTTGGCATGGAGGGGTGGTGTAACAGGACTTCTTAGGGATTCTTGCTCCTGAAAACTGCTGGTGAAGTTGTAAACCCTTCCCACAAATCTGAGAAAAATTAAACTGTGGATAACGGCTTGCAAGGAAAGAAGGAAGGCATCTGAGCTTAATCACTGAATGCTTGGGGTGTGCTTTTTTTAAGTTCAACACCTGCTGCTGCATAGAAATTTGGTTTTGCTTGTTGCACAGAGTTTACTCTGCAAAATGCTCGGCAGAGCAGCAAGGTTTTTAATTTGTACTCAGTCTTGTCCCATGTCACCATCTCAAAGGCTGTTTACAACCTAAAGGATTCTATGGGTTTATGTCCTGTTGTACTCGGGCGGGTCTCTAAGCGGCACAGTTCAGAGCTCTCTTCTGGCTTCCTCAAGTAAAATAGGCACATAAAAAGCTCTGAAAGTGTTTTTCTCTTCAGCAATGATTGCATCAACCAAGGGAAGTCCATCTCAAACGCACGAAACAACCCTGGTGCCCCTCCCTCCCCCAAGACCTATTCCTCAATTTCTAACTTTGTGTAAAGTTGAAATTCTTAACTTGGCCTGTTGTAAGCTTTGCGAGAATCAAACCAAACATCCCTCATTATGATTTATTTGTGTCTGGGGTGGAAACCTTTCCCATCTAAAATCACTCTGGGCACCATGGACTCAAAGTGAAGCAAGCAGAAGGCATATGGATCAAATACAGCCCATAATAACCAGTGCTGGCATTACACAATTACTGACAATTTACAGTTACAGTGCATTTGCACAGTGCTTTGTGCTGTGATTATCCCATGGAAATTTGTGATAGCTATCACTAAAGCTTACATTGAAACTTTTTTATTTTTTTTAGGCACGAGAACAAGATAAGCTGTTGGAGAATTTTACAGGTGTTAGGGAAATTGGTTAAGGAATTATCCTTGATGAATTATGACTCGTGTTATTCCCCACCCTTTTCCTCTGTGTAGGAGCATTTTGCTGGTACCTTTTGATAAGAATTTACAGGTAATTTATCTGTGACTCCTTGCTCTTTTCCCTTTAAAAATACGCACATTTAGGAATTTTTTATTTATTTGCATTATTTAATACCCGTAACTTTATGAAAATCTCTGTCTTGGGATTGAAACCTCTGATTCAAACTCAAAGCAGAATTTCTTATGCTTCTGGATAAATCACTTCTTGTGATTTTGCTTAATTTTCTCCTCACTCCACCCAGATTATCTAAAAATACAAAAAAAAACTTTGAGGGGGTGTTTTTTCCCTTTCCATACATGGTGTGATGGAGCAGAAACTTGTATAGAAAATGAAGTCATGAAACCTCAGACAAATGCAAGTTAAAATAAATTACCAAAAAAAGAAGTGAGGTGTGAAGTAGGTAAAATTTTAGTAGCTCTGAAATGCAGATCACTGCTACATTCATTGCAGATGACATGACTCATGTAGTTTTATTGCATGCAAAGTTTATTTTGCAAATTATGGATCATTTGATGCCACTGCAGTGGGTGCTTTAGGAATCCTGGAGATACTGGATGGATGCAAATAAACCAAGCAGTGAATAGCAATACCAGAACAATACACTGAAGGGTTTTATGTTGGTCAGGGACTAAATTTTATCCTTCATTTTAGAAAGAGATATTTATTACAAGAAAGTCTTCCTGATGATTTTTTCCAAGGTGTGTAATGGAGCATTATTTAATTAAATGCCATATAAGCTGGACAAGGGGAAGTTAAGTAGGGCAAGTGCACTTGGGATGCTTTATAATCTGTTCCTTAACCATGAGTGTACTCAGTATGGCAGGTTTCCCAAATGAGGAATCACTCCTTCTGGATGCATGAGGAAATAGGATTTCAGGCAATCTATAGGTCCAAAAAAGGGGACATAAATCTTCACCAAGGTTCCTCCTTCCTTAGAAATGCAAGAAGGCTGACAGGTTTCTCTTCAGGGAAAATGAGATGAGCCCACAGTGAGTGAGTGACACAATGTTGAGTCTGGGGACATCAGGATTATTTGAGGAAGGGATGGAGGTGATGAGAGGAGTAGCCAAAATTCTTTTTAACAACAAATCTGGGCTAAAATTCAGGTGGTGATGGTAATTTATCCAGATTCCAATAAAATGTGCCCAGTTTTGTTTATTTTAGTTCTGGAGTGTGGATTTGGCCATTTAACCTCCAGTCTTTACCTTCAGTGAAGGATGTAAGCAATGACTTTTGTGACAACATCCCTGAAACTGTCACCAATATCTTGCCTCTCAAGAAAACCCCCAAAACACAAATGAACCCCAAATCCCTTTCCATTATGAAAAGTGAAAGCCCAATATGCTCACAAATGCTGTTGGAGTGGTTGGATGCTCATCCGAAAACATCAGTGAGAGTGATGGTAACAGAAATTTGTAGTGAAACTCTGTGTTGTGGACAAATGAACTGCACCAATTAATATTAAAACCACAAGTTTGCATTTAAATTAGGAGCTGAGCAAAGGCTTGCCAGGGTTAAACAGGTCAGAGAGCCTCTGGCTTGGGCAGTTTGATATCCAGGATGCTACGTGATGAAATTCCATGAGCTAAGTTTAATTTAAGGCATGGTTCTCTGTGAAAATGAAATCTTTACTTGGAGCACTTAGGGGGAGGTATTTTTCATGCTTGTTCATCCATATGTGTCTCGTTTCATTCTGCATAAATTTGCAGTGAGTTTGACCACAGCCATGGGGAGCAGTGGAATCAGAGCGCTGCTGATCCCTTCAGTTGTCTGGTCCAAATGCCTTTGATGCCTTTTTTGGAAACTTTAGGGGTATTGACACCTCCTAGAATGAAAAAGAGAGGGGAACTGGTGGTGATAGAAATAGTGAGAAAATCAGGGATGTGTCAGAAGAGCAAGATATCTTGAATTGAAATCCTGGCACAAACCTCTTAACTGCCCAGGTTAGAATTTTTTTCTTTAGGGAATTATTTAATAAAACCACTTTTCTTAGAAAAATTATAACTTCTTTCGCCTGAGAAAATAATTGAAGCTCCATTTTACTCCTTGCACACATGCAGAATCAAGTCTTGCTTTCCCACTGATTGAACACCCCTCCATCATTTTCTCATGCCCTTCTCACACCCCCTGAAGTTGCCCAACATCTCTGGGACATTCCCATCCATTTTTTGAAGATCTTGCCCCTGTACCCAGAAAAGAGTTTCATTCTTAAAAATCAAACCCTTGAAACCAAGGGTTTCATATCAACAAACAGGAAAACAGAGCAGAGAACAATGCAAGTCCTAGAAATCAAGGTTGTGGTTGTCAGCAGTTTTAGGCGGTGGCAGAAGTTTTGCTGAACCACTGAAAGGAACTAACACCCACAAGAGGAAGATGAGCAGAAAAATGTATCACAGTAATCAAATCTGATTGCAATGAGAGCATTGAGGAGAATCTTTGAGTGAGTTAAGCAAGAAAATGTCTTTTTTTTCTGGAAACACTTTTGATGGGGAAATACTGAAAGTGCTAACAGTGTACTCAGATGTGGAAAGCCTACAGTGAAAAATGAGGCAGGTTTGCTGAAATATCCCAAAAGCAGGATACCTGTGGTTGCAACACAAAGAAGTGTTGCCCCTTCTCACAAATTGATTTTTATGCTCTGTTAACCACTCCTTTCTTTTTTGGATTTGATCAGGCCCTAAGAAGAATTTTTTGAGTCTAAATTGAAAATATTAAAACTAGAAGATGAGCATAGCAGAATTTGAAGGAAAATTATAAACAGATCAAATGTTCAGTGAAGAAAACACCCTCCCTAATGGTACAGAGCATTTAATGAATACTGGTGGAACTGGAATAAACCCAGCAGAGAAACACACACACGATTTCTGTGTGGCTGGAGGTATGGGAAAGGAACAAACAAAATCCTGGCGCCAGCCAGGACAGAAACTGAGCACTTAGTCCAGCACAGGACATTAGACAGCCCAATAAAACTCCATGGTTCACAGGGCTGAAGGCAGCTGCAGTCTCTAATAACATGAGTACAGTCAAGGACCCTGCACCAGAGTTAATAAGCAGATCATTACAGCCTCTGACCAAGGCAGTCTCCACACTGACCTAATCGAAATCCAGAATGAGCATTATCCTAACGTGCATGATGAACCAATTAGCCCAGAGCTGGGTTGCTTCCACCTGCTCTAGTATCTCAATTTAGAATGGCAAATTAAAACCAAGAAGAGACAGGAGAAGATGTCAGAGGTTGTTTGACGTGGGAAGATGGCACAGGCTGTAAGAAAGATGGGTTCCTCTGAGGCTGCAGCTCAGTGCTGCCAAGCAGGCCAGGTTTTTATGGATCTCCCTGCTCCCACTGAGATGGGATGGCCAGCCCCCAAAATAAAAGATGACTCAACAGGGCTTTTTGCTGGCTCCAGGGATGTGAATTAACAACTGTGACGCCTGAAGGTTCTGCTCTGTGGATCTCTAAATTTTCCTCCTTCCTGAAGATGTTTTCTATCTCCCTGCCCTTTTTTTGTTGTGACCATCTAGGAATTGTGACCATCTAGGTCAGAAAAATATTTGCAAAGGGTTTGTCCAAGCTTGGTCACTGTGCACCAAGGGGTCTCACAGGAGAAGTGGGAGGCTGCCTGTGCCTCTGGATACACTTGGGCAGGATTTGAATTTCTCCTCCTGGAGCTCCTGGAGCACCTTTGCGTTTTGTTCTTTGGATTTCTCCTCCTGGAGCACCTTTGTGTTTTGTTCTCATGTTCGGTTAGAAAAGAGATTGTGAATAATCTGGAAAACCAGGTTTGCTCTCCTGACTCATGGTCCTGGCCACCCTGGGGTGTGGTTTCAGTGAAAGGAGTGTGTCATTAGCCAATGCCTCCTCTAAGGACAGCAAGATGGAAAAGTGGAAAATTGTTGTGCATGGATTTACCATGCGAAGAATTTAAGATTTGGTCTTTGCTATTTGCAAATGCACTTTGATCCTTTCCACGGTGTGAGAATCTACCCATGAGCACCAGAGTTGTGTTAACAGAGGTTTGAAGAGTCCAGAGATGGGTGATTGGCACAACCCCCATGTGCAGACAGATTTATAGGGTCACGACAGCTCAGGGCAGAAAGTAAATACACAGGAATGTGGCAGAAGCGGACCCAAGCATAACACAGGTGATACTTTGTTTTAGGAAAATTGGTGAAAGGAAAAAAAAATTCTTGGTCTACAACAGGCCTGGAAAATACAGCTACCAGATGATATTTTCAATACCAAAATTGGCTGCTAAGTGTGATATTTATGGATGCATTTTTTTAGTGCCATTCAGTAAAGGTGGATTTCTTACCTTTTTCTTGAAGTTATTTGTTGTCTTTCCTTTCAGAGTAACCACACCATTTGCCTGTTGTGCACTCTGGATTAGCAGGTTTTGTTTCTAATCTGCCATCTTCCTCTAATTCTGGTTGGATATTCGTTTGTTAAACCTTTTATTCAAACCCTCTAAGGATTTGCGCCACATGCATGACTTCCTGTGGAGCAGAATCCAGATTAAAGTGTCCCAGCTCACCTCACAGCAAAGTTTTTATCACCTGTGGGTGCATGTGACAAAAATTTCATGTGCTTGATATTGATGATGAATGAGTCATCTACTGGTAGATTATTATATATATTTTACATCGCACTGATTTTGCAAAGCTCAGGGTTCTGTTGTTTGCAGCTTTTGCAGTCAGCTGGGGAAAAGAAAGGGAGGAATGGCGGCAAAGAAAGATATTAATCCTCAAAATCTCATTCTTTGGACATTGTTCTGTAATCAAGGAGCAGGCGTTCCCTGCTCTGCAAACTGCCCACACCAGTGGCCTCCTGCATCAGGCAGAGCTGCTGACGCGGGTGATTTACTGGGACTCTCATGACTCTGCACGTTCGTTCCTTTTGTGGAGGAGGCTTTGAGAGCAGAGTCTGCGAGAATGAACAAGAAGGAGCGAAATTAAAGCCTGCAGTGCGTCACTTTGGAGGTGCCCGTGCTCTGCAGGGTGGGTTTGGGGTGGGAGAGGATCCTGGGCGCTGGTGGCACTCCCAGTACTGAGCCCCAGGTGCCAATGGAGCCACCTTGGCTGGAATGTGACAAAGGACGCGAGCGCCAGGATGGCCGCGGAGGCTGACGTGTGAAATAGGTGGTGAGGAACAGGGAGCACAAAGAAAGACTCCAAGCCCCCGAGTACACATACATATCCTCGAGTCCTGGCTTTAGCTGGGAAATGGGAAAGGTTTTAATTTAAAATTTGATTTAAGGGAGAGAGACTTTTTCATTAGCGTAGCAGTTACTCACTCAGTTGGGAGCTATTGGAAGAAATTAAAGTACATTTGGCAATCTATATGCTTCAAGCAGGAATGGGATCTATCTGTCTATTTATCCACCTTTCTGCCTAATCACATAAATTCCATGATATCCAGGGTTACATTTTCCCTTTTCTCAAAGGCTGCAAAATCTGCCTGCCTGAAACCCCACTGAAAGGAGAAAGTTAATATCAATGTCAACCACTCTCTTAAGTTTTTGTATTACTGTTTCTTTCTGCTGTTAAGGGGTGGGTTTTCTCTCCATCAGCTGAAAAACCACAGTAGAAAACATTTTGTTATTGGCTTTTTTTTTTTCCTTTTCAATGACATTTTTCGGGGAGGGAAAAAAAAAAAAAGGAAAGCAGGCAAAAAGAAATGCAAGTAAAAAATCTAAGACAAAACCAGAGGAGAGTGGTTTGGGGAAGTGTGTGTTGTGTTCATAGCCCTGTTTTAATATGCAGTTACCTCCTTTCTCATGGAGCTTAGCATAAAGTTTTGTAAGTTGTGGGGCTTTTTTTTTTTTCCTCTTTTGTCAAAAAAAATTATGAAAGTGTCGCTTTTCCTTTACGGTTAATTCAGGAGAGATCCTCAATTCGAGCAGGGCACATTTTCATGCAAATACAGCAGCACAGTTTCCAGCCCCCTAATAGCTTCTTACAAATGATGTGCCATTACAACGAGGTTTATTTAAACAAATTTAATACATCTTTAATCAAGCTGGAGAGCATTTTCAAAGGTCACGCTCCAAATCAGGATCACTGTTCAGAGCTTATCAAAGTATTAGCTTAAGGGGGAGGGAGAATTATTTCTTGGACAAGTAATTTTAGGCAAATCTTTATTTACATTTTTATTCAGTTATTAAATTTTATTCCTTTCCCTCCTCCTCCTAGTCTCCATTTATGAACCTATAAGAAAGTCTGTAAATGGAGCCATAAGCATATCACAGCAGTTACTATTTCCAGGGGCTATTCCTTTGAATCGACTGGGCCCATAAAGGCAAGGATGAAGTCACTTTTTTTTTTTTTTTTTTAAACACAAGCTCTGTGTACCCATTTCATACAACAAGCTCTGGCCCGAGGATCTGATATTAGGATAAATACATTGGATAGATTTTAAATTAACAAAATAAGTTAAAAACTAATTTAAGCATCATGGGTATTTAAAGGTGCTCGCCTGCTCCTGCTGCAAGAGGATAATTGTTGATGTCAAGTCATTAGGACTAATGGGGGCTGCACTAATGGAGCCCAGGAACCCACCCCAGCTCACACCTCTGGTGTCATTCCCTGGGTATTTATCTGTAAATAGGTCACAGAGGGTTTAACTGGTGCAGAACCAGTTGTGCCTGCACAGGGTGAGCACAAAACTCAGTTCTCTGCCCTCGGCTTTACAGGAGGCACCAAAAAGGCACCAGGGACAAAGGGGGAGTGAGCCCTTAAAGGGCACAGACAGAAACACCCCCAGGATTTTAATGCTCATTGCACCCAGGAGCTCTCAACATTTTCATTGCAGGGAGGGGAGGCTGGACATCTGTGCAGGCTCTGTTAATTCTCTTTTTAGGGCTCACCTTGCAGCCAGGATTTGGGACAGGGCTCAAAAGGAGCTGTGCTGAAGTACACACTCAGGCACTCCTGGAAAAATGGTTTTTGCAGGACTAAATACTGCTCTGTACCCAGCCCTTCAACAAAACCTTTGCATTTAGTATTGATATCATCCTCATGGCAAAATAAATAAGTGTACTCACATCACCCAGTTTTTTAATGTGGTTATATTTTTAATTTGAAGTATTTAATATTCACAAAATAATTTATCCAGCAAAACTTTTTTTTTTTTCAACTTCCAAATGACATTTTTCTTTAGTGGTTGTGGAATTTTATTCATTTGTTTTTTAGCAATGGTTTTTTTATTTGACATCTGCTGGTGACATAAAAGACAGGATATTGTTTCCTTTCAATGCTCAGAAAGGTCTTTTAAGAGGGAGGACTTGAAGAAACCTTAAATTTCTGAGCAAGTTTATAGAACAACACCAGATCAGTAGAATTAGGAAGCATCAAAAGACATTTAAGAGCCTGAAAATCTGGACTTCTCCTTTCTCTGTTGTCCACGGGACTGTGGATTCAAATCTCTTGGTGTCTGAGACACTTCATCTTTCCTTTTCCCACCTGGATAAAGAGAGAAAAAAAGCAACAAAAAGAGGGGGGTAATTAATGAAATGTAATAACTATGCACAGGCTTTATGCTGAGTTTTAACATAGCTGTGTAGCATGTTTGGCTGTTTGGACAGAAGAAGTTAATAAAGTTTGGTAAACTTTAGAATGGATTAAATAAGCCAGAAAAAAACAATATTAAGGAGTAAAGTTTGAGGGAAAGTAGCTGCAGAAGGCATAATTTTGGGGCTGAACAGGAAAAAAGTGAGCACACAAGGATTTCTGACCATTGTAGGGAATCCCAAAAAGTGGGTATCACACTGAAGGTATTGCATTTTCATTTCACTAAAATAAATTCTGTTGGTTGCATTTGCAATAGCACATCTTCACTCTGATCAGCAACTGATAGAGGAGCAATCCAAAACTCCTGTAGCTTTCCTTTTCCTTGGTGTTTGTGGTGATCCATTTGTCTGCAGAATCTGACACTGAGATTCCATTTTCCAATTCCCTGGCAATAGTTATCCCTACCAGCCCATTCATCTATTTCTTTCTCTTAATGTTCAGAAATTTTAAAGAATTTCAGTATTAACACTCTTCTGTGACTCTTTCTGGATTACATGAGTGGCATGTGGTTTGCTTTCATTGCATATTTGTGTTATGCCAGTTTTAGTTCCATTTTTTTTTTTTTTTTTTTGTTTTGTTGCATTTTTGATATTTGAAAATTTGTTCTCAGGAATATTTTGTCTTTTTGTTCCCAGTTCACAGCAGGGAGGTGGCACTTGTGCTCACAGCAAGGGTTTCATTCCCCTGGTTTGACAGGCAGTGGCTCTTCCCAGTACGTAGTTGGGTGTGTATATTAAAAGTTTTCTGCAAATGCAAATGTGGATAAAGCTCTTGCCACCACTTGTAAAATATGAGGAGGATAAGGAATCGACATAGGTTGGAAGTGAAGAAACTTTAATCTCATCCTTAAGGATCTACAGAGAAGAGGTAGTGATCAAACTCCAAACTGAACATATACTTATGAAAATAAATAAATAATAGCAAACAAACCCAAATTATGATGCCAGCTTGCTCCAAGTTCATCATGGATTTATGCAATAGAAACGTGTTTGTTAAAAACTGGAAATATTCAGTCTGGAGGTGCTTACTGATGTGTAGTTTGCTGTTAAATTATATTTTTGAAAAGAAATAGATTTGAAGTTATATGGAATGTTCTCTTTTGAAGTTGTCTGAATTTAATGGAGTATTCAACCCATCTAATTCTGTTCTCAGATTTTGTGTTCAAGAAATTGTGTCTAGCTTGGGGTAGAGGGCTTTCTTTTCAGAGCTCAAGATTTCAGGATGAGATGAGAAATCTTCTCATCCTTCCAATTTTCTTTTGTTTCTTCCATGCTATTAGAAATACCTAAAAACAACAACTTTATCCAGCTAAACGTACCTGTGCTGGTGCATTTTCTGCTTGTCTCCAGATCTTTAACGCTACAGAAAGAACCTTCTTGTCACAGACACATTTTATGAAAAATCCTTTCCTTAGGATTTTTCTCCTGAGAAGCTGAGAGGCCTCAGGCACAAAATGTAAACAATGGTTATCTGCTGCTGTGGAATGCAACAGGTGCATCTGTGATTGGTCTCATGTAATTGTTTCTAATTAATGGCCAATCACAGTCAGCTGGCTCAGACTCTCTGAGACACAAGCTTTTGTTATCATTCTTTCCTTTTCTATTCTTAGCTAGCCTTCTGATGAAATCCTTTCTTCTCTTCTTTTAGTATAGCTTTAATATAATAAATATCATAAAATAATAAATCAGCCTTCTGAAACATGGAGTCAGATCCTTGTCTCTTCCCTCATCTTAAGACCCCTGTGATCACCGTCACACCTTCTAATACTTTTTTCTGCTTTTTGCATTGGCAGCATTGGAATGGAGTGATTTGGGTCTGAAGGAAGGAAATTTAAAGCTGGAATGGCATTGTGGGCACTCCATTGATGTGTAGGAATCACATTTTCCAGTGGGCACAGTGAACCCCACAGTGCTGCTAAAATTCCCATTTTATTTTTTTTTTTTTTTTATGCTATGTGACAAAACTTGATGCGAATTAACAGAGTCCCCTCTTGATCTTGTGTTCAATAAGTAGTGGGCTGAGCAGAAAAACAAACAGCACGGGGCTGTTGACACTGTAAACCCTAAGGGTTCCTTCTGAGAGAGGCTGAGTCGGAGCAGAGCAAATAAATTGGTCAGCATCTCTGCAAACGGCATCCAGGCCCTTCCAGGACTGCCTGACCCACCAGGCACTCAATAATTTTGGCCAGATAGTGCCTTAATATGCTCTGGTGGAGCCAAGAAGAGTCTTTCTCTGGAAATAGCCACAATAGCATGTGACCGTGGCCACAGGGGTTTTCAGGTGAAAGGAGAGACGAGAACGTTGACTCCATGTTCAGGAGGCTTGATTTATTATTTTATGATATATATATTACATTATAACTACACTAAAAAGAAAAGAAAGGAAAAGGTTTCTTCTCAGAAGCTAGCTAAGCTAAGAATAGGAAAGAAAAGGATGAAAACCAAAGGCAGTTCCCTCGGACTCTGTCTGAGATAGCTCCGTCTTGACTGGCCATTAATTATAAACATCCAAGAGGGGCCAATCACAGGTGCACCCGTTGCATTCCACAGCAGCAGATAACCATTGTTTACATTTTGTTGCTGAACCTGCAGCTTCTCAGGAGGAAAAATCCTGAGAAAAGATTTTTCATAAAAGATGTCTGCGACAATGGCAGGAGTGGAATCAGCCCATTTGTGCTCTGAGGGTCGTGTTCCGTCATGTTCTGTGATAAATGCTGAACACGTTGGTGTAATGCTGCCATTTATTCCTTGTAATAATCCAAGGAGGTGATGGTTGTTATTAACTGAAAGCACCCAGTATCATAGCGGAGGGTTTGTCTGATGTCTTCTTAAAAAAAGTGCAGAAGGGGAAAAAAATGAAGAACAAAATAAAACAGGTGTTCTTTGCAGTTGTGGTGTCACATTTACACAGCTGGAAATTTGGAAATGTAAAGAATGGAAATTAATTTGTCAGTGCCAAGCAAGGCACATGGCACAACACAAAAAACAAAATAGATGTCTAACCAGAAAGAAAGCAACAGGAAATGAAAGTGCTGGGTAAGATTGGAATGTATACATTTTGATCAATGTACCAAGCATATGATATCCAAAAAATAATGTTGATCCGGTAAAAACAAGCAAAACCACCTCTGTAATATGATATTGATCTTGTGACAACTTTTTTTATATTATTAGTGACTTCATATATCTTTTTTTATGAAGTTCAAGTTTATAGCCTGTGCTATAATGAAAATTTCAGGACTTTTACCTAGTTTTCTTATACTTTATTGGGAGAAGGCTGCAATTATTTTCCTCTTTCAGCATGTACTTCCAGCAAAGACAGAGAGGGATGGGGATGTAGAAATGAGGTTTTAGCATGTGAAAATAAAGACTATGTGGCATTATAACCCCAACCAACCAAGCAAACAGTGTTTTTCATGGTTACAGTATTTAGGAATAGTGCCTGTTCTTTGGATCTTTTGTTTGAAAGGTCAGAGAGTTGTTTTGGATGAATTCCAAATTTTTTAAGGAGTAGGACTGATGTCCTGCTGTTGGGATGCCCACAGACACACAAGTGTAGAAAGTGTTTCACAACCTGCAGGCTGCAATTCCTCTCTAATTTATAGCTTTGGGTCCTGATCTGAATTCCCACAGTACTTTATGGAGAACTTATGATCTTGTTCACCATATGGGTGTATATATTGGAATATTTCTGCTGCAAATATTAATGTATATGAAGCTCTAGCCATCATTTGCAAAATATGGTGAAGTATACAGCTGTCCTTCAAAAAGAAAATTTTTGCTTTTCTTCTCATCTCTACCCCTTCTTTGAAGGACAAAAACCAGTGTGGGTATCTGTCCATTGATAGTGATTATATTAAATAATTATTTTTATTTGATATATTGGGATCCTACAGAAGAGTCTTAATCCAAAATAAGTGCAGTTTTTATTTCTGTAATCTCACCATTATTCTTGGGCCTTTTTTTCCTGGCCCAAGCCCAATTCCAAGGTAACCCAGAGTGTCCATGTTTTTTCTGAGCCAGCACTAAGATCCAACCTCCACACTTAACCTAAGTTGTACTCAGTTTCTCTCTATATAGTTGCACTGTGATTTGGGGAAAAAGTTCTGTTTTCCCTGAATTTTTCCTTGTAGAACTGCCCTACACTTCCTCACCATTTTAAATCTCTGGGGAGATTGTGTCAAAATTTTAAAGTCCCCAAAGTTTAAATTACTCAGCGTCTGAAATATTTTTTTTTAGAAAGCTGAGGCTTGGTTTTTCTTTCCCCCCCCCCTTTCCATGAATCTTGAGTTGCTGCGTATTTTTTTTTATTTTAATTTCTAGTTTGAGAATGATAGGCCAGTTGCCTGTCTAGTGATAAGCATTGCATTTTCAAGATTATGCCATGAATAATAATTTCTTAAGAGCCTTTATTTTTCCCCTTGCAAATCTCTCAGCACTATTTTCTCTCCCACTTGCTCCTCCAAGTTAACATTTTTTCAGTGCCAGCAGGACACTGTGGGACCTCCTCCCATCCTTCTGGTGGAAATAATTTCCTTGGGGGGGTTCTGAGGTCAAGGAATTTGGTTCCCATCAAATTCCCATTTTGTGGGAAAAAGAGAGGCAGAAGAAGGGAGAAATACTGGTAGGAAGCAACCTGGTCTAGTGTAAGATGTTCATGGCAGGGAGTGGAATGAGATGAGTTTAAGGTCCCTTTCAACTCAAATAATTCTTCAATTCTGTGAGTAAATAAATCCAGACCAAACTCTGTATGTGTTGCACTGGCAGTGATCACAAAAAAAGAGATACTGACAAGTGCTTCAGTACTTGGTGTGTTGTCTGAAAGGAAGTATTCTGAATTTACAGGCCAAAAAGGCTGTAGCAGTGCCAGCCTGAATGGGAGGCGAGGAAGAAACGGCTCCAAACCCGCTCAGGTTGGCAGGATGGGAGCTGTAGACACAGAGAAAGCAGAGCCAGGAGAGGAGATGCTCAGTCAATGTCCTCATGGCCTCCGTGCCAGCACCAAAATGCTCTCAGGGGGCTGAGTGGGCTCATGAGGAGCTCAGGATCCCACAGTGGGGCAGAGGGTGTCGGCAGGCACTGACAGGCCACTCACAAACCCCGTGCTCAGGCACCAGTGAATAAAGGAGGGAAATCTGTCCTGGAATGCCCAGGAGCTGGCTGGCTGCAGCCCTCAGACGTGGCACTCACATTCTCTGGAAAATCCTTCTCCCAGGGTTTTTCTCCTGGGAAGCTGAGGAGCCTCAGAAAAAAAGGAAAACAATTCTTATCTCATTTGCTTCTCCTGTGTTGTGCTCACATGTGGGATGTGTTTGGAGATTGTTTACCCACGGGTGATGGTTTCACTGGTTTCATGTGAATTGTTTTGTCTCATTGGCCAATCAGTGCCAAGCTCTGGAAAGAGTTACAAGTTTTCATTATTAGCTTTTTTAGCATTCAGTAAGTATCCTTTCTGTATTCTTCAGTATAGTGTAGTATTCTTTAATATAATATAGAATTATAAAGTAATAAATTAGCCTTCTGAAAACGTGGAGTCAGATTCATCACTCCTGCCTTTGTTGGGACATTCCCAGCAAATACAATACTCAGGAATGAGTTGACAGAGGGAAAAATTCCCTTTGCTGTGAGCAACCC
The DNA here is from genome assembly GCF_028018845.1 of Melospiza georgiana. Lineage (NCBI taxonomy): Eukaryota > Metazoa > Chordata > Aves > Passeriformes > Passerellidae > Melospiza > Melospiza georgiana. The sequence goes on along the minus strand of NC_080436.1, from coordinate 38,035,416 downwards.
CTGTCACCTGAGGTTCCTGGAGTGTCCCGTGGACATAGGCAGGGATTGAGGAGACCTTGGGATGGCTCTGATGGAGCCAGAAAGTGACTTCCCAGCTGAGGGAATGTGAGAGGGACCTCAGAGGCAGGGAAATGAGGTGATACAGAGCAAGAGTAATTGTTCTGGATAAAAAAACCTTCATTCACTCCTGTTTTTTCCTGTGGGGAGGCTGGAGAAGACAGCCCAGGAATGAGGAGTGACCCATCTGCCATTTCCCCTCTCTGAGCTCCGTGACTCCCTCCCTGCTCCTCCAGGGAAAGCATCCCTGTCCTCACTGTACGTGGAGAAACATCCCAGTTTCCGACATTTTAAATCAATCTCGGGTTTAAGTGAAGGTGCAGCCTTAAAAAGTTATTCCAGCTCCACTGTTTCCCCTGATAAATTACATGAATAACATTTGAGACAATGCATTGTTAAATATTTATGTCTAGTACTATAGAACCAGAAAAAGCACAAGAACCCCTAGAAGAATAAATATATTTACCTAAATAAATTACTAAGACAAATATACTCCTATGTGCTCTGTACCAATAAACAGTAGGTATTCACTAAATTGTGGAATATAAATGGCTCATTTCCTCTAAATGTACACTGAAAGATCTATAACATGTTACACATTTCCTGTGCTTTGCATATATATTTCAATATTCATCATGAAAAGGCTTGCTTATGTGTCAATATACATTACTTTGCATGCATTAAGAAAATATTTTTTTAATTTTGCCATTACAGATGTGCTTTGCTGTGGGGGGGTGCTGGTGAAAGCAGAGGCTTTATTTCATGATTAACCCTTTGGTGGCTCGTCCCGTTTTATCAACGTGACATTTGCACAAAATGAATTGCTTGCTTAGACACAGCTAACTAAATAAAAGCAGGCCAGAGCTGATAGTATGAAAAATGGATTTTCATTACTGTTTCATTGATTCTTGTAAATAAGGGCCTGAGGCCTGCTCCAAAAAGGCTGCAAACAGTAATAATTTAATCTGAGGTGACATAGACCAAAATGTATGTGGACAAAAATCATCCTTGAATATTAAACAACAGCCTCAAGACAGAGAAAAGTGTTGCAGGCGAATTTAAATGTATGCAGATCGGTGGGTAACATATTTAAAAACAGAAATTAAAGATTCCTGTCATAAATCACATTTGCTGCCATGGATATGCCTTGTTATGCTGGTGTTTAAGGAAACCTGAAAGGTTAAGGCAGTTGGTGCATTAAATCGTACAAGGATAATTAATACTTTTCTTGTGGCTATTTATAAGAAATGGAAAATATAGTTAGATCAGCTGTGGCACTGTAGTAATTTGAGGGGGAAGAAACGAAAGTATGAGTCAATAGTTTTAACTGGACAAATGTCAAAAGCTTAATGAAGCAATATCCTAATTTGGAGGCCTTTTAAAAGTTACAGGCGAAAAAATGAGACAAAATAGTTTGTTCTTGTATCGCACATAAGATTTTTTTTTTTGCCTTTCAAATATTTAGAACTTGTTTAATAAAAATAATTGAGAATAATTTCCCTGACTGAAGTTTAAAAGAAAAAAAAACTGGAATCTGTTCCACTGAAGCAAAGTGTAAATCAGGTCTTGACTCCAGGATCGAGAACTTTGTTTTTTTCTTATACATCTTCTAATTAAAAAGACCACTATATTTCGCTATAAAATAGCCTGAAACTGCATGTAAGAACATTATTTCACTTATAGTAGTTTGACTTATTACAGTAGCACCTAATGCTCAGGATGGCTCATAGCAAGACTAATGTAGAAAATAATTTTCCCCTTCAACCTGCTGAAGCATTAATCCTTTTTTTTTCTTTCTCTTTTTTTTTTTTTTTAACTTGGAGTTACATTCAAACAAACCCTTCCAACTACTGTAATTCCCCAGAGGAAAATACTCCTTCATCACTCATTGAGCTCAGGTTTATGATCAGCCTATTATTTAAAATTCTTATTTTTCTTTTCTTTCATGAATAAAACCAATAAACTTTAGTGGTATCAAACATTATTAAAGGGTCTCAGAGCAACAAGACAGAAGGTTTATATGACCAAACTCTCTTAATATAAAGGAGTTGTATATTTTCAGATGTCACTGCCATTCATCTCTTCTCTCTTTCTCTCTCTCTCTGCCCCCCTTAAGCGAGGAATAAAGATCCTATTTTAAAAAATCTCACCAGCATGTAATAACTTTTCACCTGTTTCATGAAAAGTTAAACATTTGGAATGCAATTTGCCTCGCTGTTATTTTTATTCTGAATGAAAACAGGAAGTATTTCTTTCTTTAGAAGGGATTAAAAGAAAAGAAAGGCAAATAATCTAAGAAAATTATTTTCAATCTGAAGATGACTTGCTGGGGGGGGGAAGTATTTCTCAAACCTCATTGAATTTCTGATGTGTTTGGAGAACATTTAATCTATCATTGTACCAAACTCAGAAAAATTAGATTTTTGAAACTTTAATCTGGTTTTGATTTGCAAATATTCATAAAAATTGCCATGGCTTCACGCAGATCTTTGGAAACAAATATTAGTGATTTTTTTTTTTTTCACAGCTCTAGCTAGAACACGCTGTCTTTGGCAAGTTTCTCTTTGCAACAAACAAAATGTGATACTTTATAGGTTATAATATTCATCATTACCCTGATGTGTCATTGCTATGTGGTGTCACGCCCTGCTACTTTCTGGACAGTGTTTCCAATTTGATTATGACAAACCTTTCCTTAAAAACTGCACTTGAAAAAAAAAATTATATGTGATTCCATTAATCTTAAATAAAGAAAAATTTCCCTTTGGAGAGTTGCGTTGCAAATAAAAGATGGGATGTGAAGTGCATTCAACATGCTGACTTTCCAAGAATTAGCTGGAAAATAGTCCATGTTCAAAGAGAAAAAAAAGGTGTGAAATCAGAAAATTCAAAATCCAAAACTCACAGCTTTGTAAGGCTTCTGTTAAAATGGAGAGAAGGAAAAGTATTTCCTTGTAGTATTCCTCAGATAACAATGTGTACTTAGGAAATTATAGCAGCGTTTTGTGGTTTTGATATATGATATTTTCCTTCTGCGATGATATAAATGTCTGAATGTCAGAAGCTGAGTTGGTTATGGACTTTTCTGGTTAGTACATATGAAAAAAAAAGGTATGGTATAATGATCTGTTAAATAAAACCGCTTACATTTAGTCACACCCTCCCAATTCATGAACCATATCTTTGTAGCTGAGCCATCTCCTACACTACAAGCAATCAACAATTGGTTCTGGAGGTTGGAGCCTTGCACATATTTAATTTTTTTTTTTAATTAAAAAAAAATTGTTTCACAGCCACTCTATCAATAAAAGCAGCCTAACTTTTTATCTCTGCTACAAAGCACACTTTCCGTACAATAACTATAAACTGTGGGCAAAGTTCTTCTGACAGTGGTATGTTCAACAGAAGGAAAATGTCTCGAACATTATATTTTGATCTGGATAAACAGGCAAACTGCAAAGAAAGATGTAAGGCTCATGCTTGCAGAGCAAACAATTTTTTTCCTCTTTTAAAATTTTTAAACTCGTAAACAAACAGCATAAAGTCACAGGATCCAAAAAGCCTGTAAATCTCAGTCTAGAATTTTAAAAAATGGTTTGAACCCAACTGTGTTTATCTTTATTTTGCCTAGACATCTGCCAGTACTTTTTAGGCTGCTGCTGCTCGTTAGGCCTGAGCAAATAACTTGTAATTATTAATGTTTTCCTTGAATTTATACTACATTTTCTGTGTATGAAATATGTGAAGAAGATCATGACATTTTCAAATGTCTTTGTTATTGGAAGTTATTTATGAATTTTTCCATGGCATATTTTTCCCTGTGGGTGGTATTCACTCTTGTGCATGCACAAGGACTAAGCAGTACTTAGACCCCACTTAAATCTTCAAAATATGTCTTGTGCAGAGGATTGATTTTCATGCAGAGGGACTTGTATATTTGATCAGAGGGATATTCATTTTGCTATTCAAACAGATATTTCCAGGAGATAAGCTGAGATGCAGCAGCTCTGGATGCGCCGTCCGGCGGCTCTGGAGGAGCCACATGTAAATCAGGCTATTTCTATAAATAATGTACACTTCTTAGAGGGGAAAACTCAAAAAGTGCAGAGCAGCAAATTGTGCTGGTGTTGTTCTCGTGTTAATTCTCGGCAAACACAAATCTCCCCACGAGCTGCAAGTTATTTTATATAATAAAAACTTGGAGCTATTTTATTAAATAGCTCCAAGTTTTTATTAAGTAGCTCCAAGTTTTCTTCCCCCTTCAAGCCCAAACTGCAGTTTTTGCTGTGTCATGGGTGGTTGTTTTAGGAAGCCAATTCTGTAATTATTTTTTTTTTTTTTGTTGTTGAAATTAATATTCCTTTTAATTGTGTGGTTGGAAGACCTCCAGATCAATTGGGAGTCTACGACTCTCGGGCTCGGAAAATAACGAACACAAATGGTGCTTTGGACAACTTTTATGAGGAGAAAAAAAGGTGGGCTGTGTGTGAGTGCCATGGAGGGGCCCAGAGCACTGAAAAAGGAAAGTTCTTCATGCCATAACCCTTTCCAAAGGCTGAGGTGATGAGGAGGATGCACAGTGACATGGGACAACTGGAAACTTTGACTTCCACATGGCAAAGGGACTGTGGCTGCCAGAGCCAGCGGGTTCACCCAGGGGTGAGGGGGGTAAAGGGATGCTCAGAGCAGGAAAAATTGCTTTGCCCCAAAGACTTGAGGTCAGGCATGACTTTGGCCATGCTCATTTCTCTCCCTGCTTAGCCTAAGCTCAGGCCTCAGCTTTTTCATGCCAAACACCAAGGCCTACACCTCTCCCTTTAATCCATTCTGGCAGTTTTTTCTTCTTATGGGAAGCCTTTTTAATTGGTTTCATCTTCCTCAAGCCAAATGTTGTGAGCTTTCTCTGCTCCCCTAAGCACCAGGGCTGTTGCTTCAATGTCCACTCCCATTAGATGACTCCCATTACCAGTTCCACCTCGAGCATGATTCATAAAGTTTAAAGCCAAAGGGAATGATTAGATCATCCAGTCTGACCTCCTGTATACCACAGGCCATTAAATTTCACTGAATTACCTCTGGATTGATCCCAATAAGTTTTGTTTTTCTGAAGAATATTTTGGAGAAATCACCCAATCCCTGTTTTGAGTGATCAGGGACTGGATTGCCCCTGTTTCCTCTCTGTGGATTATTCCTGTGGTGAATTACAGTTTATTGCAACAAAAGGCCCCAGAACAGCATTGAAGCAGTCTTTCTTAATTTGCAAAGATTAATTAGCATCCTCTACCTAATGTGAGGATGATAATCTGTTATAGTTCATATCCTGTTTCACTGAAGATCCATGGAAGCATATTTTGTACATAAAAGATTGGGGGATTTTTGGTCAGAAATGACTCTTTTCCCCAAGTATTTAGAAATACTTTTTCTCAAGAAATCCAGGAAAATGTGTCAGCTTTATCAGTATGTTACAGGTATGAGTGCATTTCTTCATTCCTGTGTGAGGTGTGACTCCACAAAGCCCAAAGTCGTTCAATGGCTTGTCTCCAGCATTTTCTAAGGAAAAGTGTAAGAACAGGCCAGGAAGGGAGAGAGACTCCCCTGGCACACCCTGCTGATGCTGGCAGTGAGGCAGAGGTGACACAAGGCAGAGGTGACACAGCTGTGGCCACATCATTGTATTCTTTACTCCACTGCTGCTGTTCATTGCGCAGACACTCTGGTAATTAATCCCATTTAAAACCCTCACCTTCCCAGTGAGTTCCACAGCTCAGTTGTGCAATGTGTGTCTGAAACACTTGGTTTTGGTGGGTTGCAGCTTGGTACCTCTTGTCTTGAGTGTGCTGACTCATTGTTTTATTAGACACTAGAGAGTTGGGTTTTTGATCTGTCATTTGATGCAACTTTGTGAAACTTTTCTCAAATATTTCCAGTGCTGAGCTAATTGGGTCCTTTCTTTTTGAGAAGTAATGATCTCTGATTATCTTAATTTCTCTTTATTCCATGTTGCTGTTTGTTAATGCGTTTTTCCAGGTGAGGGTGATGAGAAAAATGAGAGTTAAATATACAGAATATGGGAACACAGTAGATTTAAAAAGAAAAGTAATGAATTACCACAGAATTCCACTATGGATTGGGCTGGAAGGAATTTGAAAAATCATGTTCCACTCCCTTCCAGGGAAGGCAGGGACCTTCCACTGTCCCAGGGTGCTCCAAGCCCTGTCCAACCTGGCCTTGGACACTTCCAGGGATCCAGGGTCAGCCCCAGCTTCTTTAGGCACCCTTTACCAGGGCCTGCCCACACTCACAGAGAAGAATTTCTTCCTAAGATCTCTTCTAAACCTTCTCTCTGTAATGTCTGTGCCTCTTTTATATTTCTTTTCTATTAATTCCTATCCCCATTTTACCTTCAGAGTGTACCTGATCGTTGTGACACCACCTATTTGTCACCTGTGATTTAGTGACTCCAAAGCTTTTAGTTCAAAGTCAGGTATTAACTAAATGCATCTTATCATTAGAAGAAATATTTGCATTTGTTTTAAATGGTTTTGCACATGAAGTAAAATAATAGCAATTTGATCAAATTTAGTTATTTTGAGGGTGCCTGATGTGATCTGGCTGCTCACCACTCTTTTAGTTAAGCAAATATTTTCCCTATCCTGCATTTCATCCAAAGAGGGCTGCAGTAGATGACCAAAAAATTCTCTTTAACTGTTACTTTTACAACTGCCACTGTGCTTGAAATGAAGCACTTGGGTACTCAAGGCACACATACACGCATTCCAAATAAAACCCCCAGAACAAAGCTAGAAAAGCATTTAATTCTCATCTGTAAATAGCCCAGTTAGCTCTGGGAAGCAGTGGAATACATTGATTTTTACACAGGAAGCAGGAGCTCGTTACACATTGGTCCCCACCCCTCTTTCTAGACCCATGTGGAAATACATGTGTTAAATAACCCACCAGTTCAGCAATATACTCTATTTATATTTTATATAAAATAATAATCTGGGCCATGGTGCTTTGAGTGGTTCACAGAAGCACAAGAAGTCATTAACCTAATCCACAACATAACATGATGTAAATCATATAAGATGTCATGCATTTTTAGAGGAAGTATTATTTTGAGTGAATACAGGCACGGCTATTTGGCATGATTTCTTCAAGGGGATGGGAGTGTTGTGACCCAGAAAATGTGCTGCATTTATTGCTGTGACTCAGGATGTCATGAAGCTTCACATAAAAATGGAAGTTTCAAAACAACTTAAAAAAAATAAAAAAAAAAAAAAAAAAAAAAAGAAAGTTAAATACTAGGAATGTCTTTGTCTAGCTCTAGATTGGGCTGCGCTGAAGTGAGCATTCCAGCCCCTTGTATTCATGTCTTTACCAGGAGTCACTTCAAAGAAAACTTACAGAAACCAGAAAATTCTTCCTTATGGATGACAAAATTAAATTAATGGTACTACTTCTAGTGCTTTAAAAATTTTTTTTTTTTCTTAAGAATGAGAAAAGGAAAATCTGAGTAATTCCTTACAGGACACTGTATGTGACTCATTTTTTGTCATCACAGCTGTCTACACAAGGTTTTAAAAATCTACCTACTCTTGTATGTGCTTGGGTAATAAAGCTCCAGCCCATATAAAGCCAGATCCAGAGCTTGCTGAAATCATAGGGAGGCTTTGTAAATATTCCAGTACTCTTGGATGCAAGCTCTGCACTCAGTTCTGCAAGTCAGGATGTAGTAGGACCTTTCATAGGAGTAAATCACATAATATTTTTTCATAGAAAGTGAAGTATGTGCAGAGGAGATGCTGCATGCCTGGAGTATGAGTTCAAAGAAGTGGAGAAATTATCAACAAGCTCCTGGCTGTGTCCCATATGGAAGCAGGACGCTTGCAACCTCAGAGTGGTAAATCCCACTCATTAAATTTCCTTTAGAAGGAGTTGCAAATCACTGCTCTTGAGCTCATCTGGGAGCTCCACAAAGGCAACTTTAGAAGATCTTTATCTTCATTGGAAAAAGTCCTGGTAGACTTCCATGAGTTTTATCAGAGAATGGTTTGGGTTGGAAGGGACCTTGAAGATCATTTCATTTCATTTCACCCTTGCCAAGGGCAGGGAAACCTTCTGCTATCCCAGGTTGCTCCAAGCCCTCTCCAGCCTGGTCTTGGACCCTTCCAGAGATCCTCAAATGGCTATACTTGCCCCTTCCCCTGATTCCATGCAGTAAATCAGTATTTTATAGTGACTGCATGAAGAGAACAGGCTCCTTACTCTGTGCTGTGATGGGAACCACTTTCCCCAAAGCTCTCCTCAAGCTCACAGGAAGAGTTGCGCTGGAAATACCTGAACTTGTAAATACCATACAACAGCTTTCCTGAGTTTCTTCCACTCTCCCTAAGGATTTTTTTTGCTTGGAGGTAGTTCCTAACATCCTGCTGTTGCCGCCCTTGTGACAGCAGGACAGAAGTTGCTGCTCCGTTATTCGCAGCCAAATTCAGGCAAGAATGGCAGAGCTGTGGCTCCTGCAGCAGTTTGCAGCCCACTTGTGCAGGCTTAAGTGGTTGATGTAGTTAGGGCTCTTACCCTAATGTGGCAGCACTCAGCTAAATGGAACCTATGATCTCCTCTGAGGTTCATCCATCATTATTCAGAACCTCTGCCTTGTGCCGTCATGCGGGCAAACGCTTTCATGTATTTATTCATCTCATTGTAAGAATTTCTGCAAGCATATGCAGACCACTAAGGCCAGCAGTGATTAAAGCCATGCAGCCTTGAGCAGATGTAGACACTTTAGCTCACCCTATTCATTCTGCAGAAGGAGTCTAAATCAAGTATTTTCGGCACCAGGAAGAGAGCTCATCTGTTGCTGAAGATCGCTGCTCTCCCCAAATATCTTTCTTAATCGTTGTCTTGTTATAATACTTGCCTGTTCCATAATTCATTTTGTACAGAATGGAGAAAGGAAATGGATGCTGAACTTTTCTCACATTCCCTGTGTCTGGGTGACCACAGTAAAATCCTGCTTTTTAGGAGGTAATGGGAAGGAGATGTGAATCCTGGAAAAAGAGAAGAAATCGTATAAGTTTTATAATTCGTTACCTTCCCAAAACAGCAGAGAAAATGTGAGAGGAAACAGCATCCGTGGAGAGAGAGGATTCAGCCAAAATGATTTTAATTTTAATAGGTGATAAAACCCAGGCTGAAACTGGCCTGTGACACGCAGAGATGCTATTTGCAGCAGCACACTTTTAACCGCGGCCATAAAACATGTTTTTCCGTCTAAGGAGCATTTCTCTACTTGGTTAATTTTTGTGAGCCTTTCATTTATACAGTAGGTCATCCTCCCAGACAAGCTTTCTGCTGGCCCTGGAGCTCCAAAGGAGCATTTGATTCTCTGCTTGGACCCTGTCCTCTACCTCTGTTCCTTGCCAGCCCAATTAGCCTTGCACTGCATGGCTGTCAGTAGCCTAACTACCTTGGAGCCATCAGATTAAAGTTTCCCTTTCCCAACTACTCTATTCATCAGGAATCCAGCACAGCCAAGGTTTGTATAACCTGCTATGCTGGGCCCTCCCACTCAATTGATTTCTGATCCCTAATGAACCATAGGCTGATGGACAATTACTCATCTTGCTGAGACATGTGGGGACTGTTAAAGGCAGGGTACTCGGGAGCTTGTGAAACTCTGTGCTTCCTTATTTAACATTAGCTGTAATTTCTGACACAGGAAGGATTAGAACGGGATCTGTTAAACATCAACCAGACTATCTCGCTAATGGCTAAAATTGTTTTTTAAAAACTCTCAGTGCCTTTATTATTTACTTGGAGATAAACATGTAGCAATGAATTTTAACAATCTGGTGCATTTAGGAGAAAAAGTTACAAGCCCCTGAAATACCCCACGGTGGAGCATGACATTAATAGCTCAAAGCAGCTCAGCACTGCTAATGTGGACTGCTCTGTGTTGGACTGTAACTCAGATGGATACAATTAAAATAAGAGTATGATTATTGCTGTTGCTGTACTGTGTTATGACTGCTCTGAAGTGCTTCAGCAGCCTCAGCCACTGCTTCTAAGCAGGGTTTTGCCACACTGAGTGTGTTAAATCTTAGCCCTGATGTGTTGATGAGGATAACGATTGGAATATTAGAAAAATCATCTATTCCTAGACTTAAGCACTTTAATAATTAGACAGCTAAATTTGTTATCCCCGGGGTCATAAAACTCCTGAGGGAAATAAATTATTAAAATCTCCTGGTTTGTGAAGGGTAAGGTATGTGATCTGTGCTGCTTTTGAAAGAAATGGGTTCAGGAATGTCTGTCTGACTTTTGGCTCACTCGGCTTGTTCATCCTTTACAACCAGTGACATCATTAGGAAATGCACCACTCATCCCAGTGATTTCACTTCCAGTTTAAGGAATTGGCCTGTAAAGAAAAAATGACAGAACAAATATATAACTTCAGGAGTGGTTGTTTTATAAACTGATTAAAATAACAACAAAAAACAGCAGGGTACTTAGGCAGCACACTTCTAAGTTCACTATGTAAATAGAAATTATTGCCCTCTTTATCTTCTGATAAGATCAGATGACCTGATATACAAGAAATTTAGGGTAACGTTGTTACTCATTTGTGTAAATAGTAGGGAAAATGGCAGAGTGATTTTTATTTAATTTTCTGGTTTATTTTCCACTTTATCCTCCAGCCATCTATCTGTAGAGTTTGAAATTATTTGCCTCACAAACTCACTGTCCTCCTTGAAATCCTTTATGCTCTTTTTACAATTTTCCTTTAAGAGCATTCCTGCAGACCTGAAACAGTCCAATCCTTAAACCTGTTCTTATATAGAGGGCACAATCTTAAAGACTCTGAATGTGTCTTCATTTGTGCCATTATGGCTATTGCTGATTTTAATTATTTATAGGGGTCCCTATAGATGGATACTGTAACTTGGAAATAGATAAGTTGATGACCCTTCCCCAGCAACACTGGTTTTAAACTCAAATATGAGATAATGAGAAAATAGCATTTTTTTTTCTCATTATGGAAAATGAGAAGTGGAAGCAAATAAGAGAAGTCTGGAGCAACAAAACTAACACTTTTCTTAGGGTTAGTATTGAACATGGCTTGGAAATAGGGAATCCCAGAATAGTCTGGGTGGGAAGGAACCTCAAATTCATCTTCTTCCACCCCCTGCCATGGGCAGGGACACCATTTGCTATCTCAGGTTAGTCCAAGTCCTGTCCAGCCTGGCCTGGGACACTTCCAGGGATCCAGGGGCAGCCACAGCATCTCTGGGCACCTTTGCCAGGGCCTCCACACCCTCAGAGCCAAGAAGTTTTCTTAATCTCTAATCTAACCATGCCCTCTGTCAGTTTAAAGCCATTGCTACTTGTCCTATGAAAATAATAAATGAAAATACTTGTAACATTTCTCAAATCTGTAAATCTGCATGAAAAAACTTCTTGAGTTGTTCCAAGTACCTGTTATTATCAATTTCCTCAGTTTCCTAAAATCCATCTTAAAACTGAGAGAGCCAAACCTACTCCCTGCTGCTCCAGCCTTTTACTCTCTAGTACACAGGCTTGTGTCTATTTTAAATCTGATTTCTCCATGGCAAAATATTCTTGTTCCATTTGTTCTTGTGTTGACATCATCCTTTAGGGGGTGATCCTTATCTTTGGTGCTGTACCCTCAGCATGGCTGGATCCTAGACTCCAGCATCCTTCTTTTGGAGTAAGAAGGCAAAGATCTTCCCTTCTATTATTGTCTTCTAGTCCATGTCTGAAGAGTAGCCCTCACTCTTCAAATTGAATTGATGCTTTTACAGGTGTCAGAGTTGCTTTTTCTGAAGGAAAACACTTTATAGTTTGATTTTGTCTCATAGTCAGAAGAAACACTCCCCTTGTCCCTCTACCATTTCTCATTCATCCCCCTCCCACACCACACACGTGAGTGGGCTGGCACAGCCCCAGATGTGGCCACATCTGGGCAAGAAGACAGCTGTGTTCAGCCTAGGCATAAGTATAATTCCATAAGTAAGGAATGGGCAAACTGGATTGCCCAAAAACAAGGCATGAGAAAAATGTGTCCATAATTCAAGTGAATTTTTTATTCCTGTGGAAATTTTCTTTAACGTTTATAAGATATTGTGAAGGGGAGTTGTGTTTGCTTGCTTATTTTTCCATACTGATCCTGAAATTAAAAAAAAAAATAAATCTGCCTCTTGTTGGGTTCTGAAATTAAAATGCTTCATTAGCAGGGCAGAAAGCAAGAGGAACGTTGCTTCCAGAAAAAAGAAATTTCTGCTTGATGTTGTTGAGTTGAGACTTCAGAAGTTTAAAACTTGAATTTAAAAACAGACTGCTGCTTGTATGGGCTGCTTTGGTTTGTCACTAATCTGTCCCTTTTAAACACTCTATTTTATTTTATTGGGACTGGAGGGTAAATGGCAACTGCAATTGTGGTGCACTCCCTGATATTCCCAGAAAATCATGCTGGATCATGAGGAATAACTGGCAGGTGTCCTGGATGATGTGGTGTCTGGCCTTTGTGTATGACAGCTTCCATCCCGGAATTTCTGCCTGCGTGGGGTGCAAATGTGTGGTCAGCACCAACCCTCAGACTGGGATCAAGCTGTGCTGCCTGAACTGCTCACTTCTTTTGGGTTGGAACCCTTCTGATTCAGGCAATCCTGGAAACCAAAGGGCTTTAGCAATTATGGTGTCACAGGTGGAATGTGCTTATTTGTAATTTTAAGGGTGTTTTTTTTATGTTTTTATTCTGGTTGGAGTTGTAGTGATAGTAAGAGCCTGCTTCTTCTCACCTGGCTGGAAGGAACTCTAAGGCTGGAGTTTTCATCTGGCTGGAAGGAATTCTAAGGAAATTCCTGGAAACCAAAGGGCTTTAGCAACTATGTTGTCACAGACAGAATGTGCTTATTTGTAATTTTAGGGGTGTTTTTTATGTTTTATTCTGGCTAGAGGTGTAGTGATAGCAGGAGCCTACTTGTTCTCACCTGGCTGGAAGGAACTCTAAGGCAAGACCAGGATACTCGTGGTGATCAGCACCTGATCCACAGCCATAATTTCAGTGCCAAAAATGGCCCTTGGGAAGGTGAAGCTGCTCTGTGTCCCCAAGCCCTGCTCTTACCATCACAAACCCAGCCACAAAACCCAGAGCAGCCCCGTGGGGACACAGCCTGAATTCCTGGGTGCTGCCAGAGAGAAAACACCTTTGCAGGCTGTGAACATTTCTCTGACACTCTCAAGCTCCTTGATTTTCCCAAAGGAGCTCTCCAGCCTGACTTTCCCCTGAGATTTCAGCTGCAAGGTTGTGGTGCTGGCGTTTTCCTGTGCATTATTTCTGTGGGACAGCCTATGGGTAGAAATGGGGACACTTCTGTCACTTGGATCCTGTGTTTAATAGCACAGACAGCAGCATCACCAGGGCTGGGATCCCTTTGGATCTGCCAGGCTGGAATGGTGTGTGGAAATCTGTCCCTGGCCCTTGGGAAGAACATTTTATTGCCTGCAGCAAGAATTTGGCTCTTCCTTGGCACCAGGCTGGGGGTGGAAAGTGTGAGAAGGGAACTTGGCACCAGAGCTGTGTTTTTGGGGCATCCCTGATGGTGGGAGCTCAAGGATTTCTGCCCGTGGGGGGAATTGGCTTGGCTGGGGGCTGTAAGTTTGGGGGTGAAGTGGAAAAGATTCTCCTCTTCAGCTTCAGTGTGGCCTCCTATGCAGTCTCCAGCTTAAAAAGGGAATTTCCTCCAGTGAAATCAGGATTAGCTGACAATATAAAATGGACAAGCAGACATACTTTTAAAAGTCATCTAATAAGAATGTTTCATTTGTTTTAATTTCTTCTCTTTTCAAGCATTATATATATATTCATTCTCAGTTAGGCTTGTGCTGCATGTGCTGAAAATAAAATCTCTGCCTAATACCCAATAATAATAATTTCAGAAGTATTCAAATAAGAATTATTACTACTACTACTACTACTATTATTATTATTATTATTATTATTATTATTATTATTATTATTATTATTATTATTATTTCAGAAGTATTAATAGTAATATAATGTTATTATAATTTCAGGTAATTAATTCGGGTAGTAATACTTTCAGAAGTATTCAAAGGAGAATAGCAGCAGGTATACTGAGAAGTGAGGGAAGCTAGTGTTTCACTAACCATCATTAATAATTACTAGAATTATGAGTTAGAATTTAGGCTAATTTACAGGATGTGCTACTTTTTTTTTTTCTCCTGTACAAAAAAGAAATGAAAATTTCTTAAAAAAGTGATTTTCAAACCATCCTGGTGGGAGTTCACTATCCGTGGTAAGCAGTGAGTGGAGAACTGAGTTAAAGGTCCCAGTCAGGGAGGGCTGGATTGAACCTGAAATGTGAGTTTTGGAGGCACTGATGGGAAGGCTGCAGGATCAGTAAAAGGATTATTAATAGTGGAGCTTTTCTCACCTGGTGGAGATGGAAGCCCTGGAACGCCTGAAGGGAAAATTATGCTTTTTCCTGGTTATTTACTCATCTAATAGTGAAGAGTTCCACTGCACATTTCTAGATCAGCATAATTTCCCTCCTTCTCCCATCTGACACAGTCTCAACACTCACTCTCTCTCAGCTGTGTCTCCTTTCCTCTCTCATTCCTCCACCATCTGCTCCACATGCTTTCCCATAAATTCCTGACTTGGACTCGGTTCCCCGGCTCGGAGCTTATCTGTCTCAGGGTTACAGGCTGGAGCCATCAGAAAGGCATCCCAGAACTTTCTCTGTGGAATGAATAGCCATGGAAAACCCTCCAGAGGACTCTGGGAGGTCTCTCTCGAGGGGTCAGAACTTAATTTCTTGTTTATTTTGAGGGGTTTTTGTGGTATGGGAGGACAAGAGAGGTGTCAGGAGTTAACAGAAGTTTACATGATTAATGGTCTCGTGTTTTGAATGTTATTCCCAGAGTGGATTCAGATGGAGGAAATTAAAAATAACAATAAAAATATTACTGAATTCTCATTCCTATTACAGATAAAAATTATTTCTTTTTTTCCCCTCTTAGCCACTTCTTTCTTTTTAGGAAAAGTCCTGTTTCCTACAAAGAAATTACTACAATGCCACACCCCCAATAACCCCAAACAAAACCCCAAACAAAAAAAGAAAAGCTGTTTTACTTAGAATACTTTGTTTTCTGAACTTGGCTGTCTCTGTTTTGAAAACTAGAACTAACAAAACCAAGAGGAAATAAGGAAATGCATTTCAAGCAAATATAAAGGTTAATTAATTTCTGTTACTCAGTTAGCAAAGAAGACCCACATGGTGATACTGTTAGGAATGGAGATGGTTTTAAGTACATCGTGCATTCTTACTTTGGGAGATTTTGAAATGCAGGGAAGTACAATTCCCAGCCTTTCCTGAAATCCAGGGAAGTACAATTCCCAACCTCTTCAAGCTCTGCCTTCAGTTGTGGTTGCTCTAGGAATTGATGATGTTTGTCATGTGACAAAACTACCTCTGACTCTTGGAGTGTGGGAAGTGGTTGGATTCTGCTCTGAATCAGACTACGTTATGGGGAAAAAACCAACATTATCTACAAGCGGCTGTTTGCTCCCAATAGCCCGGTGGCAGCAGGACCTTCCCAGGTGACGAGGTGGCCTTTCTTTGCACCTGAGACCGGCATCCCCTGATGTCTGAGAGATAAGCAGAGGGCTGCAACCCACAGCGGGGATGAACGTGGGGTGCTGGGTCAGGACTCCCTGAGGTGGGGGTCTGAGTTGGCTCTGGCAATGAGGTTAGCCAAGATGTTGCCCCTTAGGCCCCATAAAAGCAAAGTCTCCCTTTTGATCACAGTACTGAGGTGCGCAGCAGGGCAGAGCAGTCCCGGTGTGTCTCTTGTCACTTGTCTTTTGTGTATTGTGTGTTGTCTGGATATCTCACGTCTCTTATCTTAGCCCTGTGAGGGGCCTCTCAGAAACCTTTCCTAGCATCTGTGATCTCAGTGTTCCTCACCCTGGCACCCATGCCATAGAACTTTTGACTGGGGAGCTCACACAGGCATCAGAAATGCATCTCTCTTTAGAAGCATCAAGTCAGATGTCTTGCCAGGTCTTGTTCTGAGCTGTACAGACAGCCATGCTGCGCAATGATCCATTATAGCAGAGTAGGACTTGTAAGGACTTGTTAGGGAGAGGATTCTGACTGTAGGATTCTCAGGCATCCATCTTTGCAGTTTTTGGAATAAATCATTCAGTTTGCATCTTCTTTCTCCAGGGTTCTCTGAGCCTCATCAGCTCGCCATTAGCTTCAACTCTTCTTCTTTTGCATTCTCTCAGTCCTTGCAGCCATTTTCCTTGCTAAGAGATTTCTGTTCCTGTTATGTCCCCAGTGTTTGTCTGTCTGTGTCACGGGTGTCTGCACACATTTGTGCTGGAGCAGCTGCTCTGCCCTGCTGCATAGCCTGGTGCAAAAGGAGAAGTCCCAGGGACTTGGAATTTGTAATGTGGAGTGTAGTTGGATTCTAGATGGGATTTGTAGATGGACACAGGATACCTGGAGGCCATAAGTTAGCCTGCAGCCCTTTGACTTTCATCCTAATTTTCTTTTAGTTGCAGAAGGATAAATCCAGGGCAGAGCCCCCCATCCCGAGTGAGGGGATTCCCTTGTGAAGGTCAGTCACTGTTTGTCTCTGCAGAGGAAGCATAAATTGTGGCTGCTGCAGCTCTGCTCTTTGTCTTTCTTTTTAGGAAGTCAAGGCTGAGTGGGCAAGGTGAGCATTGAGTAGGGTACCGAAGCAGTTGTTATTGCTGAGGTCTCAGTTTCTGGTGCAGCTCTAAGTATGTATTATTCCTCTTTTTATTTTAGATGGACTGCTTGCCATCTATCCTAGCCCAACATGCCCATGCCAGGTGGGTTCAAGCTTAAGGTATCAGTGTGGCATACTTGTCAGGGTTGGGAGGTTGTGTTTTCACAGTATCTCAGCATGCTTTTCAGCTTTGTTTCTTTGCAGGTGCTGTCGCTGCCCTAGGCTTGCCGGGGAAGAGAGGAGGGCAGGTGACTTGGGGTTTAGGCAGGCTGATTCCTAGGTGAGCGTTATGCAGCAGCATGCTAAGTGTGTACATTTTCTTTTTGCTGGTATCTTCTGGGCGGCCTCTGGAGTCAAATCAAGACTTGAGGTGAGCTGGGGCAGTGGTGCGGAGGAGTCCCGGGGATTACTGTTTTTGAGGACAATAGTCACCTGTTCTGTTTTGCCTTAGGTACCCTGGGGAGGCTTGTAGCCACAGCTTGGAAGCGGCAGCACTGAAGCACACACATTGAGAACATCTCAACGTCCATATCCGACCGAGGATGGATTTTGTCCGCTTGTCTTCCAAAAGCTAAGTGTCGGGGCCAGTGGTTGGGAGAAGGGGAAAAGCCTTTACTATCACAGGAGGCAATCTGATGTCAGCTTAGTGGAGAGGTCTGTAGTGGGACGGGCTCCCTGGAAGTAAAGGGAGAGGGTTTCTCCTCAGCCTCACCAGAGCCTTTGCCGGGCAGGGCAGTTCCAACCCATCTCCACATTCTCGTGAACTTTGCATCATCTGCCTTCCTCGACTTGATGTCGTCACGGCTCTTTCCCCCGAGGAGCTCGCCTTCAGGTCTGGAGCTGTAGCCACAGTCACCTGGTAGTCCACTTCCTTCTCTAGGCTTGCTGAGCCTCTCGAGCATCCTCCTAACTGCTTTGACCCTAACTTCCTTTAATGAGTTACATTTCATCATCACGTGCTGTTGTCATAGGGCTTCCTTTCCCTTGGCCTCATTGGCCTCTGGCTCGTCTTGTTCTAGGACTCTCAGGTCCCTAAAGGGAAAGTGCCAAGCAGTTGCAACTTGTCTCTGTGTTATGTCATCTGTGTCTATGTTATGGTGTCTGTGTTATGTAGTGTGTGTCCATTGTCTTCCACGTCATAGGCCTTTGTTACATCTCGATGCTTTATTGGCTCTCTTCTGTGCCATATAGGCCATGTTCTACTCACATTCCTTTCCAGATATCCCTTATTCCAGCATCTTTACATTTTCACTCTTTGAGACAGGAATGTCTCACAGGGACAAGATGTTCTCATCCATCTTCCTTCTCACTATCAGCTTTGGTAGTGCTTTCTTTTCCATTTTCTTGGACTTCTAGAGGGAGCATCTTACACCCTCCTCACGTGACTGCAGTAGTTCTATAGGTTCCATCTTCTCAAAGAGTACAGGGCTCAATAAGTAATCTTCCAGAGAGTTATCTTAAGTCGTGGTTTATATTGTATGTTCCTATGTTGGCTTATATTGTATGTACTTACATTGCATGTACCTATGCTGGCTTATTCTGTATGTACCTATGTTGGTTTATATTGCATGTACTTACATTGCATGTACCTGTGTTGGTGTATATTGTGTGTGCCTTTGTTGGCTTATACTGTACGTACTTTCATTGCATGTACTTGTGTTGGTTTATATTGTGTGTACCTATGTTGGCTTATACTGTATGTACTTATACTGTATGTAAGTGCATCGCCTTATATTGTCTGTACTTACACTGTATGTAAGCATGTCACCTTATATTGTGTGTACTTACACTCTATGTGCACTTGCACTGGATGTGCCAGCTTATATTGTGTGTACTTACACTGTACCACTTATGATCGGAGCTGCCCTGCCCTGGCACGTAGTCACAGTTAGGTAGAACAGTTATAACAACTTTACTGTTCATCTGTCTTTCGTGGGATTTTGGGTAGAAAATTTATCAGTCCAGAGTGGGGACAAGTCCTAGCTGTCAGCCACTTGTTGACCCTTCCTGTTGTCTCACAAGTCCCCGAGGCTGTTGATTTCCCCAGGATCTGCCATTTACCTCAAGGAGCAGCAGCCAGAAGATGTGTCAAAGCACCTTCTTCAGCATCTCAGGTAAGGGCCACAGTGAGCATGTAAGTGGAAGGAGTATGTGTGAGAGCACATGGCTGTGTCTGTCTGCTCGTCTCTGCATGTGTGGATTTGCTGCTGACTCGATTTAACCTTGTGTATATGACTTTTGCTTTTCAGGTTTTGCAACTCATTGTTAAATTGAAAATAAAAAATCCCCTGCTGCCTTCCACCCTGGCTGGTTTTTTTTTGGTCCCGGCCAAATAAAAACCCATAAAAATACCCCAAGATAGGCTGGAAAAGACCGAAAAAATCAAGAAAAAAAACCCAACATGGGCGAGAATACCCAGAAAAAAACCCCCAAGGTGGGCAAGAAAAAAACGCAGAAAACACCCACAGAAAACGAAGAAAAAAACCTTAAGATGGGCAAGAAGAATCCCAGAAAAAAAATGCAAGATGGATCAGAAAAAACCCAGGAAAAACCAGGTAAAAAAAAACCCAGAAAAAAAAAATGGAAAAAAAAAATCCCAAGATGGGCAAGGAAAAACCCAGAAAAAACCAAGAAGAAAAACCCCCAGATGGGCAGGAAAAAAACCCCAAAAAAACCACCCCAAGATGGGCCAGGAGAAGATCCAAAAAAACCCAGAGAAATCACAGAAAAAACCCCAAGATGGGCAAGAAAAATCCCAGGAAAAAAAACCAAGATGGACCAGAAAAAAATCTGAAAAATCCAAGACAAAAAAAAAAACCAAAAACAGGAAAAGAACCAAAGGATGGCGAGAACAATCCAGAAAAAACTCAGAAAAAGACCCCCAAGATGGGCAAGAAAAAAACCCAGAAAAAAACCCCAAGATGGGCAATAACAAACCTGGAAAAAACACCCCAAGACTGGCAAGAAAAAGCCAGAAAAAACTCCAAGATGGGCAAGAAAAAAAAGTCGTAAAACCGGCCGTAAAGTGCGACTGTCGTAAAAGGTGCCGTAAAGCACGACTGTCGTAAAGACGGCCGTAAAGCGCGACTGTCGTAAAAGGTGCCGTAAAGCGCAACTGTCGTAAATACGGCCGTAAAGCGCGACTGTCGTAAAAGGTGCCGTAAAGCGCGACTGTCGTAAAGACGGCCGTAAAGCGCGACTGTCGTAAAAGGTGCCGTAAAGCGCGACTGTCGTAAAAGGTGTCGTAAAGCGCAACTGTCGTAAATACGGCCGTAAAGCGCGACTGTCGTAAATACGGCCGTAAAGCGCGACTGTCGTAAAAGGTGCCGTAAAGCGCGACTGTCGTAAAGACGTCGTAAAGCGCGACTGTCGTAAAAGGTGCCGTAAAGCGCGACTGTCGTAAATACGGCCGTAAAGCGCGACTGTCGTAAATACGACCGTAAAGCGCAACTGTCGTAAAAGGTGCCGTAAAGCGCGACTGTCGTAAATACGGCCGTAAAGCGCGACGGTCGTAAAGACGTCGTAAAGTGCGACTGCCGTAAAAGGTGCCGTAAAGCGCGACTGTCGTAAATACGTCCGTAAAGCGCGACTGTCGTAAAAGGTGCCGTAAAGCGCGACTGTCGTAAATACGGCCGTAAAGCGCGACTGTCGTAAAGACGTCGTAAAGCGCGACTGTCGTAAAAGGTGCCGTAAAGCGCGACTGTCGTAAATACGGCCGTAAAGCGCGACTGTCGTAAAAGGTGTCGTAAAGCGCGACTGTCGTAAATACGGCCGTAAAGCGCGACTGTCGTAAAGACGTCGTAAAGCGCGACTGTCGTAAATACGGCCGTAAAGCGCGACTGTCGTAAAGACGTCGTAAAGCGCGACTGTCGTAAAAGGTGCCGTAAAGCGCGACTGTCGTAAAAGGTGCCGTAAAGCGCGACTGTCGTAAAAGGTGCCGTAAAGCGCGACTGTCGTAAATACGGCCGTAAAGCGCGACTGTCGTAAAAGGTGCCGTAAAGCGCGACTGTCGTAAATACGGCCGTAAAGCGCGACTGTCGTAAAAGGTGCCGTAAAGCGCGACTGTCGTAAAAGGTGCCGTAAAGCGCGACTGTCGTAAAGACGTCGTAAAGCGCGACTGTCGTAAAAGGTGCCGTAAAGCGCGACTGTCGTAAATACGGCCGTAAAGCGCGACTGTCGTAAAAGGTGCCGTAAAGCGCGACTGTCGTAAAGACGTCGTAAAGCGCGACTGTCGTAAAAGGTGCCGTAAAGCGCGACTGTCGTAAATACGGCCGTAAAGCGCGACTGTCGTAAAGACGGCCGTAAAGCGCGACTGTCGTAAAAGGTGCCGTAAAGCGCGACTGTCGTAAATACGGCCGTAAAGCGCGACTGTCGTAAAGACGTCGTAAAGCGCGACTGTCGTAAATACGGCCGTAAAGCGCGACTGTCGTAAAGACGTCGTAAAGCGCGACTGTCGTAAAAGGTGCCGTAAAGCGCGACTGTCGTAAAAGGTGCCGTAAAGCGCGACTGTCGTAAAGACGGCCGTAAAGCGCGACTGTCGTAAAGACGTCGTAAAGCGCGACTGTCGTAAAAGGTGCCGTAAAGCGCGACTGTCGTAAATACGGCCGTAAAGCGCGACTGTCGTAAAAGGTGCCGTAAAGCGCGACTGTCGTAAAGACGTCGTAAAGCGCGACTGTCGTAAAAGGTGCCGTAAAGCGCGACTGTCGTAAATACGGCCGTAAAGCGCGACTGTCGTAAATACGGCCGTAAAGCGCAACTGTCGTAAAAGGTGCCGTAAAGCGCGACTGTCGTAAAAGGTGTCGTAAAGCGCGACTGTCGTAAATACGGCCGTAAAGCGCGACTGTCGTAAATACGGCCGTAAAGCGCGACTGTCGTAAAAGGTGCCGTAAAGTGCGACTGTCGTAAAAGGGGTCGTAAACCGCGACTGTCGTAAAGACGGCCGTAAACCGCGACTGTCGTAAAAGGTGCCGTAAACCGCGACTGTCCATCTGTAAATTACTTTGGCTTTCAGCTTCCACTGTCCATAACATGTTTACTGTTCATGATTTTAACTTCAGACAGGGAACTGATGTTCAGGCAAAAATGGATGGTTTAACACATAGTTCTAGATATAGCTCTAGATATATAGAATTCGATATATTATATATTAATAATATATAATATATGAAATATGTAATTATATATAATAATAGATATATTGTATATAAAGTATATATTCTATATAACATCTATTTCTATGTATACTATATATTTCTATACATATTTTCAACTGCTTCTCAGATGAAAATGATTCAAGAACACTCCTCTTTCCAGACCAGTGACAAAATTGGATTTTCAGCAGAACAAAACACATGTGAGCTCTCAGGTGGGGAGCTCCTGAGTCCTGAGCCCCCAGCTGATTCCAGTCCTGCCTTCTATCTAATCCCAGCCTGTGTTGGCAACCTGCCCTTCCATTTCAGCAGAAATTCAGAGAGGTGAGCTGGAATCACTGGGCACAGCACAGTGGCTGGAGCTCATCAGCCTGTTCCATACAGAAACCAGCTCTAGCAGAGTTATTCTGCTCCTGTGGTGTGCTCAGCTGGGCTGAGGTGAATCAGTCTGTTTGAATGGATTGCCTGGGAGCATCATGCAGTAATAGTCTCAAAGTGCATTGTCACCATATCCTTACCTGCTCAAGGAAAATTCCCTGGAGCTTTGAGTGCTAAGAACATGGAGTGCATGGAGGAATGGTTTCCTTCAGGCTCTCTGGTTTCCCAATATGTTTTTGGTGGCGACTGGTTCATGGAGAGGATGAGAAACAAGTATGATGTTCTGTAGAAGAAGGTTTATTAGTTCTGTTGGTCTCTGACTATATTTCTGTTATTAATCTGTTTTAGTTAGTAATTGGACAGGTCACCTGTGCATAGGACTGGGAGTTGTTATAACTCCTCTAGGTGAGGCTGTAGCATGTTTCTTCAATCCTTGGCATAGAGTGTTGGTTGCACAGAGGTAGTGCTGAAACTGTTGATGGTGCTGTTATTAGATGACCCCTGACACTCACCAACTAACTGAGAAACTGGAGACCATGAATTTCCCATTTCTCCTGAAATCACTTTCTTTCAGAAACTGCTGCAGAGTCTTCTACACAAGGCATTAGTTAAAGGCAGAGATGAGAATTCAGGGAGTGGGGTCTGACTTCCAGCTGAGGTAATTGTGCAAGGCTACTGCCAGGGAAGAAGCGAGGCAATCCTGACTGCATTGAAAGCTGCCTCACTGTGAGCAGCCCCTGAACCTGGAGAGAACATCTGAGTGCTTGTTAGGCTGCTGAGAGGTGGGTCTGACAGCTGCTCCTTGTGTGCATAAAGACACAGAAAGCACACAGTCCTGAGGAAGGGAAAGTTGGATGTTAATTGGCTCTGAGTGACTTCTGGTGCCAGGAATGCTCAGTATGGGATGATGCTGGGGATGTAAATGGCAGGAGAGAATTAATTGCATATTGTGAGTGAGGAAGGACTATGGTGCTCAGAAATGAGTTTAGTTTGTTTTGTTGGTTTTCTGGTAATTTTTCTACTTTGGGTTAATTTTGTGGTAGTGATTATGCCTAAATATTTTTCCAAGTCTGAAATTAGTACTGTGGTTATCTGTTGAAAAAGTTCTTAGTCTCTTATCAGGTTGTTTTTGTATATATATTTGTATATATTTATATACAGTTTTGCGAGCAATACAGATATTTAACAGGTTCCTATCTGGGGTCTTGAGCATGGAATAAATCCACAGGGTCTCAATTTTCAGTTCTATATGACTTATGTGCATAAAATATTGCCATTTGGAGGGGTTTTTTGGTTATTAGATGGTCTTGTTTATTTTTTTCTTGATGTTTTGGGGTTATTTTGTTTGTTATTTTTTGTTTGTAAACAAACATGAAATTTTTTTTCTGTTTTTTATTTTCTGTTTGCTATTTTTTTCTGTTTGTTATTTTGTCTGTTATTTTTTGTTTGTGATCCACTCTTGGGACAAAAACCCTTGTCTACCAAGTGTCCACACAGAACAAACTCCTGTGGATTAATCAGTCAGGGCGGTTGAAACACTTGAGATAACACAAAAAACAGAACTGTTCTTTTTTTTCCTTTATTTTCTTTTTTTTTTCTGCATTCCTCAAACCAAACATAAACCTTTCTGAGGTTTCTGAAAGTTTTGAAAACTTTCTTTGTTTGTTTTACACATTTCCACATGCCTTTATGCTTCCTGGTCATTCTCTGGGTCTGTGAGGAGAAAAAAAATAATTTATAAAGAAATGCCTGGTATTTGTTGGTAACTCTCATGGGAATTTTTCCCTTCAAGTATTCATCCCTTTCATCCGCCTGTTCTGTATCCATGGTCAGCTCAGCATCATGGAGCTGGTGATTATTGTTGGATAAAGTTTGAATACTCCCTGCACTTGGGTATTTATTGGCTCATTATAAAGCTTATATGAATTATTATGGAGGTATGGAATCTCTTGAGAGGGAAAGTATGCTTGTGTAAAATGATATTTACTTTTGTTACAGAAAAAAAGTATTGCTTCCTAATTAACAAGGGGCCCGGGAAGCAGATTTAAAATTTTCTTGACATTACCCCTAAATCTGCTCATCTGAGGGTTTTTGTAGAATGTGGGTGAGCTTGTTTGACTTTAGAGATGTTGTAAAGAAACTTGTGAGAGTGTTCTGTCCAGAGTGTGAGAGAATCCTTAGCTCTATGAAAACTCTAAGGATCATTTCCACGTTTGGTTCTTGATTTTGGTTTCATTAGACACTGAAAGTAGGAAAAGGTAGGAAGGTGTCCATCCACCTCTGTGTTCTACTCTGAGCCAAACCCAACATTCACTGTGAGAGTGAAAATATTTTATTCTATTTTATTTTTGTGTATTTTGTGCAGCCAAACAAACAGACTCAGTTGCTAACAACCTGAGTCAATTCTGAGTAATTGATTTAGGGCTGAGAGGCTTGTGTCCTATTACCAATCCCCTGAGCTATGCAGTCCCTAGAGAGGAAAATTATTGTGTTTTCCCATCCCCTGTCTGCTCACACGAGCACAGGAGTGATGTGACATGCACGTCTGTTCTCATGTGTCAAAGCAAAGCTGTGAGGTCCAGCTTTAGTCTGTTTTTATTCCCAGCCATGTCACAGGGCCTTCAATAAATAAGAAATACAATTTGTAGTTGCTTAGAGTACAAAAAAGTCTTGAGTAGGTCCCTTCACTCTTCAGGTATTGGAATTTTCTTTATGTTTTTGCTCATCCTGAGCTTTCCTGAGCCTCAAATAAGGTCTAAGGATTTCTCTCAACATCCCCACCAGTGGTTTGTGCTTTGCTTGACTGGTTTGGCACATGGACCTTGCTCTCCTCAAGGATTCAGGACTCACCAGATGCTGGATCTTGCCTTTCCCAAGCATGAAAGGAGCACAGTGGGTCTGTCCTGATGTGTTCATCAGCAAAGGAAAAGATTCAAAGCAAACATATGAAAACACCCATTTCTTGCCTCCTTGCAAATGTCTATCATGGTTTAAACCACCACTTCAGCTTCTTTGGTCTCATAGGTTATGATTTCCTGTTATCAGGGTAAGGGTGTTTTAAACAGCTTTTTGCAGATGATTAGGTATTTGCTGATCATTCAGGACAATTTACAAAGATAAATATATGTTAAATGGGTTTCTTGTTAAAACCAATGTACAAGTAACCCCTCGAGGCCAGACAGTAATTACTCCTAATAACAAATTAAAGCATTACCTACTTCTTTTCCGTTTTTCATTTTGAAGAGGAAATTACCTTACAAAACTGAATGGATTCAAAACTACAGGTTCTTTTTTTTTTTTTTTTTTTTTTTTTTTTTTAATTTTGATAAGGCTACTAAAAATAAGAATGTAAAAAAATGAAGGGAGTAACACCGCTACAGAAAGGAATGGTCTTGACCACATTTTTTTATTTTTGCACATATTCTGTGTAGATTTTGAAGACGCCATCTTCTTCATGGGTCTGGGTCTGTCTGTGCCCCTGTTCACTCTCAAAGCAAAATTGTGGCTCCATCCAGGGCTGGTCTGGGGGTCATTGCTCACAGCACCCATCACTGCCCCCATCCACCAGCCTGACCCTTGGGACCCAGGGAAATCTCTTCAAATCCCTTTGCTTACTCAAATCAAAACACAGAATTGGCTGGAAATGGCTCAGCCATTGGGTGTTAATTTTCCCCAGAATATTTGCTGCATGGTGCTGTCACATCCTGATTGTATTATTTAGGGTATCTCCTTAAATTTACCAAATAGATTCAGATTGTGAATATCATGAGTGTTGGAATCTGAAATGCAGGGAACTCTCAGGACTTTGTGCCTGTAAGCCAAAGCTTAGAATAAAACACAGGATTTGATCAGAGACCTTGGAAAAGGCTCCCAAACTCAGGTGCTAGAAGTGAGAATGTGGATTTATAATTTAAAACAGAGACACGTTAAGTTAAGAAGAGGAAAGTTTAGAGTTTTAGAGTTTAAGAAGTAGAAAAAATAAAAGTAGTTACGAAGGTAAAGAAGAAGTTTGGAATGCGGTGCTGTAGGTTTGTGTGTCATAACATGATTGGCTAAGAAAGTGTACACATGAGTCCATAAGATGAAATATTTAAGGATTGGGCCAAAAAGATAAATATCCTTGTTGGCAGTGCTTTATTGGTCAATAAAAGGTCTTGTGATTAGAGATCTTGCAGAACTTCTGAGCCATGCAGTGAGCCAACTCACCCTTCCTGCCTATGTAAAGATAAGAAAAATGAATCACGTAATCTAAAAAGCTCAGATGTCCTGTCTTTAACTTATTCAAAATTCCTTCACAATTCCTGATACATGAGTATAAAAGGAGTGTTCTGTATTAGTAAATTATTGCAGAAGAGCTGCAGATATCAGAGAGGCTCTCTGAGGTTCCCTGTCCAAGGCTGAGTTGTTGACCTGGGAGTTTCTGGGATACAGGGATGGCAAGGGCTGTGCTCCTCTCCATCAGTCAGTAACCTTTCCATGGAAAGGGACTTCCCACATCTCCAGGGTTTGGATGGAGGCAGAGTGGCTCTCACAGCTTTCCCATTGTCACAATTTCTGCTGGAATCCAGGGCAGTGCACACCTCCTGGTGAATCAGAGCAGTGTGTTGGAGACACTTCCCCCTGAGTCAAGCTGCCTTTGGCTCATCTCCTCCATTTATGTATAACAACTACCTCAGATGTTTTTGAAGGCTCTATAGAATTTGTTATGAGCAAGACATTTTTTTTCATGAGTTTCTGACTTTTCACTTGAAAAGCATTTTCTATCTGGGTCTTGCCATCTGTTTGCAGAGCTGTCTTGCTAGACACACACTTTAGGCAATTCCCTGTGGCTTCTGAACCCAATTGCATCTTCCCAGCTCTGTCAGAACCTGTCCCAAAGGTTGGGTAAAACTTGTGTGCACCTGGAGATCTTGGATAAATAATTCATCCCCATGTACTCACCAAGGTGCTGTGTGTGATAAGAGGCTTGGTTTGGAATACACAAATGTTGTTAAATTCAGTTTTTCAACGATGGGGTTTCTTAAATAGTCATTTCCCCCTTCCCTAGCTGAAATTTTAACTAAGATGTTCCCAAGAGCTTGGAGGCTTGGTGTTCATGGTCTCCATGTGGATGCAGCACAGAAAGCACCTGGCAGTGAAATAATAATTCCTTGCATGGTTTTTTTTGTGACAGAAGAACAGTGGCAATACATTTGTTTGCCTACTGCAAGGTGCTATCACTCAGGAAAAACCTATATAACAACTCTCCATCATCTACTTGTAATATTGTATATTATTTCCATGTGTGGAACTAAAGATAATGGTTTAAAAGTTTGTTCCAGAGTAGGAAATTCAGGTTTCCATCTTGTGAAGGCTTGATTTTGAACCGCAGGATCCTCAGAACTAATTTGTCCTTCTCTGACACATTAGTGTTTTGAGGGATGTTTGAGAAAGCACTTAGAAATATGTCTGTGTATCTGGTCAGTTCTTCCCAGGAAAACTGGGAATTAACCTGCATTAATGAATTACAATGTTGTGATCAAAAAGTCCAGATGAATCTGTGTCACGCGTAACACAATTAGTTATTTTCTCAGTTTGTCTTCAAATGTACCATTTTGTTTGGGAATATTGCAGATATATGTCACTCATTATTGATAGATTTGTCTGACTTCCTGTCAAATCTATGTACATTGACAAAAATCTATTTTGTTGTTTTTGTCACAGAAATCTATATTGGCATTTTTCCCCATGGAGATTTGGCTAGTCATTGTCAGCATGAGGTGCCAGCTAGAGCTTTTACTGTTTTTATTGTGCCAGCTGCTTTCTTGGCTCCAAATCTTTTGGTTCAGATTGTAAATGGGGGCGAGACATCCGTATCTAGCCAGCGTGCTCGATGGAATATGACAGGGACTTGATTTTTCATTTCTTGCTGCCTTTCTTAGTATTAGCAGAAGATGACAAGGATGGCTTTATCTTCTGACCAGCAGAGACAGTGCAGGAATGGAGCTCTGCATGTACAAGGGCCATGGGAAATGTTAAAATACAAATTGATTTTTTCTGTATTTTACTGCTCATTCCTACCGTGGGTTTCTTGGTTGTTTCAGTCTTTTTTTTTTTTTATTCTCCTTGTGATGATCTCTGAAGACATGATGAAATTCATAAAAAAAAATATTCCAAGCGTTTTGACTAATGTTGAGTCAGGATCATTGCATTCTTTTCATAATTGTTTTGGCCTAAATTGTTATAACTCATCACACGCCCTTTGAGAAATCAGGTCTTTCTGGAGGTGCTTTTAGTTTGTTTAGAGGCATCCAGGATCACCAGCAAGCTTGAGAGCGTGGCTTTAGCTAATAAATAGTTCACATTTAAGCCAAATTAGGAATTTTTTTAAGCATTGGCAACTTCTACAATTTTAGCACAAATCTTGTGATATTTGCTATTGTCCCTGGAGCCCCAGTGGCTGCAGTAAGGTTGTTAATCTGAACGTGCAGCCCTTTATAAAGTATTTCTCCAGCCCATGTGTTTCCTAAGAAAAAGCTTAAAATCACAAACCCCGTTAGAGCCGAACAATGAAACCCAAGACAATTTTTGGGTTTTAAAGACAGTTCTGCATCCTGGTTTGTGATTTTCAGATGCTGAGGGCTGCTCCCCTGTCTGCAGTGAGCCGTGCCACACATGGGGTGCTGAGGCAGGACCCCTGTTATCCCCGTGTGTCCCCACTGGATGCTGCAGGATGCTTGATCTCCTCTCCGTACTCAGGATGTGCAAACCCCACCAAGTTCATCTTCCAGGTGTGCCAAGGTCCGTGGAGCCCCATCAGCACAGATTTGGGGTCTGGCCAGCTCCTGAGAAGCCCCCAGAGGCTGAAGGTGCTGCTGCCACAGCCCCTCTGCTGCTGGTACCCAAGGTGGCTTGATTAAACTTGGATGTGTAGCCGCATGCTGTAATCATTCCCTCAATGACTGCAAATTTGGCCCTGTTGATCTTTTAAATCCTTGCATTTCCAGCGTGCCAGTTCGCTGTAAATCACAGACAGTCTCCATTTTCTTTATTTGATTCCAGAAAACTGTCTCTGTGCTGAAAACAAGTCTTTGAAAAATGCTCGTGTATCCTGCTGTCCTCTTCTACTTGGGGTGATTGCATAATTAACCTGGCCAAGTATCAACCATACAAGAGTTGAATGCATCCCAAGTTCAATTGGGGAGGTTTTTACCATAAGAATGTGCCTGTCCTGAGACTAAAACACAGGTTAGATTTCCAAGTTTCTGAATATTGCTCAATGAAAGAGGAATATGTTGCCCATGAGAGAGAGGAAAAAAAAAAACAAATGGTGGTGTAATCTATAATCAAAAGCCCTAATGGGCACAAAGCATTTTAGAACAAAGGTTTGCTGAATCTGCAAGGATAATAAAAGTGTTAAAGTCTGAGCAGAGAAACGTTCTTATTTACTAACGTATAAGAATGTTACTAAAGCACAGATAAAAAGCTCACAGGGCAGACAAAGCTCTCTGAATCCTTTTTCTTTTCCTGCAGTCAGATATGAACATATGATACATGAATATTTATCAGAACAGCAGATAACTAGTAGCTACAGTTGGATTTAAACTCAGCAAACCATAGCTTGCAGTTTGTGCTCACAGGGGCTTCGTGCGAGTGTGTTTTATTCCTTTTTCTTTTTTTTTTTCCTTTTTTTTGCACTGTTTTTGTACTCCGTATATGCAGTCTTGTCTCCCCTAAGCTGTCTTTTGATTCTAACTGAATGAACCTAAAAATACAGCGAGGATCTTCAATACAAAACCTCCAGTGCATATCAACTAAAGGCTGACAAGGTTTTTCTACGCTCAGGCTTGACAAGCCTGACTTTCAAGCTGTACGTAGTCAAATCCAGAAATCTCCAGATTTAGACCCAGCTTCCTCGTAACTCTCTTCAGGTTATGTTGAAACATTTATGAACCTCCCAGAGCCTCGTCTTGCCTCAGTTTTGTAACAGTGTCTGCAAGCTGGTGGTGATGCAACCGCAGTTTCACACTGCTGTAGCTGCAACTCGATCGGCTGCTACCCGCAATTTGGAGCAGCAGAAAATTGGAGGTTCTGCAGAGAAGAAGGGTGGGGGGGAGCTGGTTTATTTATTCCCATCCCTACCCACAGGTAGAGGGATGGATGGTAATTACAGGAAGGCAGCTGTGCACTCGCTCTTTGCTCGAGTGCTTTTGTGTGTGCACACCGGCATCGTGGGCTGGCTCCAAACAAAGATGCCTCCAGAACAGAGAGAGGGGAGCACTGAGGATATTGGATTCAGAAAACAGCCTTGGCAGTGAAAACAGTGAGCTGGGAACCATTTCAATTGGGAATGACCATGCTCTGACCAAGTTTTGCCAAGCTCGGCCCTGTTTGAACCCTAAAAGCTACAAAGCAAGGAGGGGAGACTGGGTTTGACTCGATGGTCATAAAAACATAGAATGGTTTGGGTTAGAAAGAACCTTAAAGTCCATCTCATTCCACCCCGCTGTCACTGCAGGCACAGCTTTGACTATCCTGGGTTGCTCCAAGCCCTGTCCAACATGGCCTTGGAGAATTCCAGGGATCCAGGGGCAGCCACAGCTTCTCTGGGCCTGCCCACCCTCACAGGGAGGAATTTTCCCTGTCTTTAACATAAACCTGCTCTCTGGCAGCATGAAGCCATTCCCCCTTGTCCTGTCACTCCAGGCCCTTCTGAAACGTCCCTCTCCATCTTTCCTGCTGTCTTCCTCAGGTGCAATCAGGCCTCACAGTCTCGGAGGCCTTTCCCAACCTTCATTACTGCAAGGTGTGACTCTCCTTTCGCCTCCTTTTCCACAGGGCTGTGTTGCAGCAATCGCTTTTTGAGGCAGATTTGCAGAACTGTGGCAGAGGGTGCAGGCCAGAGGTTGCAGCAGTGGAGTGAGGGGCTCTGTGTGGGTTTAACCCTGCTGTTGCCAGGCTGCTTTTATTAAAGATAAGCCAGTGATCCTTGATTCTAACATAAGAAAGGCTTCTCTGGGCCAAACCAAAATTCCCTCTAGCCCAGTAGGCTGTCTCCAGCAGTGGCCAGTTTGGGAAGCTGTGTAAGAATAGGCCTGGTATGCCTTCCTGGCTTTGGCTAAGTTGTGTTTTAGGGACTTTCTGAGTTTGCGGCTGTTGGGGGGCGGTTGAATGTTCAGGCTGATCGTCCCTAAGCTTTTGTAATCCTTTCTGGAGTTCACCAATGCTTTTTTGCCACTTTGTTTCTTAATCTTAGTTTGCTCAAGTGGAACTCAGGTTAATTGTTCTTCTGCAGGCTCCTTGTTTTGCTCAGTCTCTGAGAGAGAAAAAAAAAGGCAGAAATGTGAAACAAAAAATATTCCCCTGTTACGAGAACATCTTTTTCAAGCTAAGCTGGGCTGACTCTTGCTCTGCAGCCAGACCTGTAATGGCTTCTCTTTCACATAACAATACAAAATATTATTTTTCCTTTCATGTCTTGTTTTTCAGTTACTGCTTTCATCATAATATCGGCCAGGGCCTCCACAAAGGCACTATCAAGGGAATAGAAAGGTCACTAAGATGGGATTTACTATTTGATCTGTTCTTTTTATTACAGGGAAAAGTGAAGAAAAATTGCAGTTTTGAACCCAAACCTTTATGAACTGTCTAGTCAGGGAAGCAAGAGCAGTGTAGCATTCCTGGTTTAGGAAGTGTGCTGTGGTTTACATTATAAACGTGATATAAAAAAAAAATTAAGAAAGGATCTATTTTCTGCTTTGGTTTCAGATACAGCTGAAATCTCTCAAGGGTCCAAGGTACAAA
This sequence comes from Melospiza georgiana, assembly GCF_028018845.1. NCBI lineage: Eukaryota > Metazoa > Chordata > Aves > Passeriformes > Passerellidae > Melospiza > Melospiza georgiana. The sequence goes on along the minus strand of NC_080436.1, from coordinate 38,003,236 downwards.
TCCATCGAGGGTTTTAAAGCAATTTTGGCTTGGGTGGGATGTAGGTCATGTGCAACAGCACATGAGAAAGAAAAGCATATGGCAGCATTGGCCCTGAGCTAGGAGAGCCATAAAACCAAAATTCAGACAGGACAAAGAGAGGAGGAAAAGGTACAAGGAAGGGAAATTACAGAGCACAGGAGAGGATTTACTCAGAGGTTAACTCAGGAGGGATGAATGCGTGGGGAATTTTTTCAGGGAAGGTGATAGGCAGACTTGAAGAGCTCGGAAATGTGAGAGGGGAGGGAGATACTCTGCATAATGTAAGAGAAATTGGCCGAGGTGTAGAGGGGAGAGGTTTTTATTCACAGTCTTAAAGTAAGATAAGGGTCATCTGATTCATGGTGACCTGACTAGAGCCAGCTAGGAGAGCTGGACTGCCTCCATGTGAGTCATTTTCCTGCATCCTGAGCCATTATTATTCTTATTGAACCAAGAAACGACGCTGCACTCACATGATAAGATTTTGGGGAAAAAAAACCAGGAGAAGCAAGGCTGTTTGGAGTTGGAGGATTTGGTTTGCTTACACTCAGCTGTCTCCTCGCCCAGGGCTGTGAAATGGGATCAGCCAGCACTCAGGAACCTCCCTGTCCTGATCCTGGCATCAGGAGCTGCACCTTGGGGCAGGTGGGGTCAGATCATGTAAATGCTGCTGAACTTCATCCCGGGAGCCCCTCCAAAAAACCTGAGTGCCAGGCTGAGCTCAGAGAAGCACCCAAACATGCAGATGTTTTCCGTGATGATTTTAGAGCTGTGAGCTTCACACAGGCACAGAACTCGACTGGAAAAACTTCCTTGTGACTCAGCACTTCACTTGCACATGTGGACACAGAAGCAGCTGAAAGTCAAAACCCATGGCAAAACACCCAAACCAGGGTTTTTCAGAACTCAGAGAGGAAAAATAGATTTTTCCAATTCTGGTTCAAGTCTTTGGTTAGTTGGTTTTTTAACAAAGCTGGGTCACAAATCTGTGCAGTCATCTGGATTTCTGTGGGAGTCACTTTTTGATTTTTAAAAGAAGATTTATTTTAAAATAATCTTTAAGCATGGTGTGTCCTGTTCACTGTAAAAAGAAAAAAATGCAATCTTTGAGTGTAAGTAAGGTGGAAAAACCCAGGAACTTCTCTGTTTTGTGGTTTTTCTTAGGCAAGGGGTAGAGGAAAGAGGGCAAGGAAGGGCAACAGATAATTCGGGGGGAAGAACAATCTGTCTGGAGACTGAAAATTCCCAAATTGATTGGTGAGGTCACACAGGTTGTATGTATCACCCTGCTCACCTCTGGAAGTAGAAAACCCCAGAAACTGAGTTTGATTGCCTGAAGCTCTGCCCATGGGACTGGATAGTTTGAAGGGTTATCAGGTGTGGTGCTACATTTTAGGGATACCTGGGGTGTATCTGGGATATGGGAGATATCTGGGAATGCTTCCTGGGTCCCCAAGGTTGTCACCACAGCTCCTTGTGCAGATTGCTGCTCTTGGAAGCTCCTTGGAAGCTTCAATAAAAAGGTTGAGGAGCTGAAGTCACCCCAGGAGAGCCCAGGGACCATCAGGGTTTCAGTTCTTGTCCTTTTTCTGGCTGCCGTGTTAGACCAGAGGGTCTCTGAGGGGTTATGGGAGGTGGGAAGGCAAGGAGCTCAGATTCCTTCCCCTTATCTGGCCGTGTGTCCCCCAGATGCAGCAGCTGGTGGGTTTTATCAGCTCTGCTGTGACTCAGCTCCTTCCTCCCCCTCGTCATCCTACCTGATGGCTCTGATTTCATGATCCCCTGTAAGCAGGAGGGGATCAGACACAGATGCAGTGCCAGGGTGACTCAGAGCCCCCTCTGAGGTGCACAAACCTGAAATGCTCCCAGTTAACTGGGTGGGAGTCCTTAGGACCAGACACTGGGGGCTGAGATCCTTCCTACTCCTCCTCTGCACAGCCAGCAGGGGTTCAGTGCCTTTCTTTCATATAAAAATATCTGTATGCCAGTTTCTGTGGTCAATTTTTTTTTTCCTTCTCTGACTCATGAGTTACAGGGTTGTTGTCAGTCACTGTCACCCATGGAAAAGTCTGAACTCTCTCTGTTAAGGCAGGAATATTATATGGGTGTTTATCCCTGTTTCCAGATGAAAACCAAATTCAGCTCTGAGTCCATGCTACATCTAATTCCAGTCTTTGGGATCACAGCTGCCCAGGGCAGTGCTGGATTCCCCATCCCTGGAGGGATTTTAAAGCCATGTGGATGTGGCACTTGGGGATGTGGGGCAGTGGTGGCATTTTCAGTGCAGGGGAATGGTAATGGTTGGAGTTGATCTTAGAGAATTTTTCCAGCCTAAACAACTCTGTGATTCCATGATTTCTGTGAACCTCCACACCTGGGATGCTCTGTGCAAAATTGCCAGAGACCAGTCACACCTGGATCCTCAGGGATTTGTGCACTTAGCTTTCCACCACCACACCCCACCAAGGCACCTGTTTTAGCACCAGACAGAAGCTGCACCACACATTTATTTTTAAGCTTTTAGCTGACCAGAATCTCATCAGTTTTCTGTGCTTTGAGGGTGGGTTGACTGTTTCTGTGTGGCTCTAGGAAAACTTCCTGAGCTCTTTCAGAAAGCACATCTGCCCTTCAGCTCACCTTCACTGGAGCTCTTCCCCACCCATGGGATGTGATAGGCCAAAGCACAAGCCAAGGTCGTTATCACGAATATTTCTGCACAAACATATTTTTAGTTTTTCACTTAGGGATCAGAGAATAGGGAATATTCAGAGGGGAAGTAACTGGAAAAATGAGTAAAGAGCCATAGTTTGAGTTTACACAATTCCCAGAAAGATTTAGGTTAAAGTATCTAAGGCTAAAAACATCCAGGATGCATCAACACAGGGAACTGTTTGGGGGATTTAACCTCACAACAATAAATGCAAAAAAAAGAATTCTGTGTTCAAAGAGTATGAATTCTATATCCCAAAGAGAATCTTGCAAAAGGAGATTCTTGCATAGGTGGCTCTCTCTGACACTTGTGCATTTGTTTCAAGTTGAAAATTCAAATGTATAGTTGATATAACAGTTCAAAATGCACAATTGACTTTAAAAGTGTGGAGAAACGGTTTAGTTTGCAAATGAATTATGGGCATGTAATGGCACATCTGTTCAAACATGCTTTCTTGGTGCAGTCTTTTCCAAGTCCTATTTCCCCTGTGGTAATTCACTTTGGGTGAGATTCTGCCATTTTTATTCATATTGTACAGTAGCTTGTTTCATGCATAACTTTGCTGGTATAATGAAGACAGAATGCAGCTGAAATTTACTTGAGAAAGGACAAAAAGAAGGGCATTTCCAAGACTTGTCAAAGATTAAACCCGAAGTTTCAGGTCACTTCTCTCCACATGAAACTGCCTATTTATATATTCAGGATAGCTGACCAGCAACATTTGGGTTTTAATTTATTTTCATATAGCATTTGCCTTTGGGGAGAGATGGGTTTTTTAAGTTGAGTGCTCAGCCCCAGAAACGAAAGCTTTGTCTCAGTTTAGAAGTGACTTGTGAGGAACTGAGGATCCAGAACTTGATTTTGATCTAAAACGTAGCAGACAGTGCAAATCCCCACAATATGTCTCACAGAAAACCAGCTTCTGTGAGGATAAAAGTCACAACTGATGGAAGGTCATGTGTGCAATGTATCTGAGATGAGGATCTCACTCTTATAATTAAAATAATTGCCAAGGGGAAAAATTAACATTTTTTTTAAGACCAATGACAGGGAAATTTGTTTTGCTTATGCTTTGGATGTTGAAGCATTACCTGAAGACATTGTAAATTCAAGACCCAGCAAAAATACTTAAATTGTTAAGGGCTTTAACTTGCCTTCATTATTGCTTCCCTGATCTATAGATTCATTTTATGCAGACCATATGCAGTTAAAAATAACTGGAGTTGCTGGATTTTATATATGCCTTTGTAAGCATTTCCAACTGCAGAGGGATTTTTTTTTTTTTACTTTTTTATAAATACAGAAAACCCCAACAAGTTTTATGTTTTCATTTCACCTCTTCCCTTTTTATTTTTTATAGAAATGCTACAAAGGGGAACTTTTGATAAGTATTACCAGCAAAGCCCAGTGTTGCAACAGAGTTAAGTGCAGCAGAGTTTCTATTTAAGGTTACCTGGCACAGTCAGCTCAGCCAGATGTACTTCTGCTATTGGATAATCTCATTTGCTGACAATGTGCACTGCTTTAAAAAAAATCTAACTAACAAAAAAAAAAAAAAAAAAAAGGAAGTGCCTAGGTGACTTATATCCAAATCACACATATTCTTTTAGTTAAAATGAAATGTGAGCCTGAATTTAGCCTTTAATTACATTTCCTTCCCTACCTCCAACAAACAAATTTTTATAACCTCTCCAATGAAGAAAGTCATATTTTGTGAATTACTTGCTTGGAAGCTTACCAGGAGCAAAAGTTATTTAGGAAATTTTCTATTATTTGTATAACTCACAGATTATTCTCCAGGTTCCTGAGTATTTAATAAGATTAATTATCCTTTTCAAAGAGTTCTGTGTGTAAGTTTAGTTTTGTTTTAGAGCTTTTATCTGGGTTGCTATCTGGTAAATGGAAATTGTGCTTGTGAAGGAGGAAGCATAGCATGAAAATAGGATCCATCACACCGTGTTTGGGGGATATATAATAGAGCTCTTACAGCATGTTGGGAACTTAAATAATCTCAAAATCTTATTTTTATAAGAATCTGTGCTGTGCAAGCTGGGAGATAAATCAACAATGGGAAGAGAAGGGTTCTGTATGTATTTGAAGACATAAAATATAGTATTGCTTAAGTGAAGCATTAAAAATAAGTATTACTTAAATTATCGTCCCTAATAAGATATGTCTGTCACTTTTTCATTTAGCACTGGCTCTGAGGAGGCTGCATTGTTCTGTCAGGATTAAAAGATGAAAAACCTGTCCACATTTGAGCATGTGCTTAAACAAGCAAGACTAAGTATTAGATCTGAGTCCTCTGTACCTCCAGAAGCATTTTTACAACTGGAAAGTTGTTCAGCTCAGATAGTTCATCCATTTCCCAGAGCCTTTTAAACCTGAATAACATACTGAATGTCAAAATGCTATAAAATCTCTTTAACTATTGATATCTATTTGTTAATAGCAATATAAATTCGGCCATAAATTCAAAAAATAAATGGCTTTATCCAAACAAGGATTTGGTGCATGGTTATAGTGGTAATATGACAGTGTTGGTTTCTCATGGAAGAAGTATTTTTGCTTAACACTGTCAGGGCTTTGAAATCATTGCAATGGAAATCAATACTGGGAAATTGCAAACAAAACTTTTACGGAATGCATCCTTTGTGCAAACATAAAACTGAATGTACAGACAGATCTGAGTGCAGGAATCCACCTGGTTGTAGGCTTAGGATATAACATTAAAGGAATTCATTTGCTCTCTCAACTGAGGGGGTCTTTATTTTCTGATAAACTTGTGGCCATTTCACTCTTTCTTTTTGTGGACGGTGAGTCTCCCTGGCAAAAGCAGGAATTTGTCTTTATTTTCTGATAAACTTGTGGCTGTTTTGTTCTTCCTTTTTGTGGACCAGTGAGTCTCCCTGGCAAAAGCAGTGGCAGGAAGCTGGTTTGGAAGCTGTCAGAGTATAGGAGCAAAATTTCAAGTTGTCCATGAAATATTGATGCCTCTGCTTGTTTGCTGACTCTTTAAATGTGCTCACAGTAGCGTTTGTGAACTGTTGTGTTTAATTTACACCAGGAATAAAATCAGAAACATGTTAATTATTACATTTTTTAAAAGAGTTCAGTAAATAATGACTGGTTTGGGTAAATCTGTTCACAGGAGGGAATATCCACCCCGTTACCAAATCCTTAACCGAGCCTTACACATCCTACACCCCGGAAAGTCACAGATTAGACACCCCTCCTGTTTCACAACCCTCTTTTACCAGGAAAGCAAGCCCTTTGGTCTTAAAATCACTTAATGTGGCAAAAGTGTATAATAAAAGAAAACAGAGGGAGGGAGGCTGGCAGGAAGCTCTTGATCCTTTTACAGAAACAGCCTGTTTGGCTGGGCAGAAGCTGCTGGAGAGCTTTAAACATTCTTTTACATGCAAAGGCTCTTTGGCTTCACTTTGGGGCAGACCAAAACCCTTCAGTTTCCAGCAGCTGCAGCCACATTTGCAGCACCCATGACCATTGCACTTTGGGTCAAATGCTGTTTAAACCATGAAGCTGTGCTTCAAATAGCAGCATCTCCGATTCTCTTCCATTTGGGACACTGCAGCCTCTTCAACCCCTCCAGCAAATGGGGCTCGAGCATCTTAATTCTTTGGAAATAAATCTTTAGGTCTTTAATTTTTTTTTCCCTTTTTGACACCACTCTGCCCACTGGCACCCCACCTCCACACGCTTTTTTTTTTTCCCCTTTTTGCAGACAACAAACAGGAAAACCACAAACTTCATCAGCAAGCTGTGCTTTCCTCTGGAAAGCCAAGACACTGAGGCTCAGCACACAAATCACATGCTCCTGCCTTCAGTACTCACAAACCACCCTGCAGCTCACTTCAGAAAATTATTAAACTTGGGAGGTTAAAAATAAACTGGCTGGGGTGGTGATACCTCGGGATGCATGTTGGCATAGCCAGGAGGAGAAAGAGCCCTGATTTAAAGTAAAGAAAGGCAGTATTTAGTGAATATTTAGAGAACATAATTATTTAGGGAATAGCATGCAACAGTTACCTCGCACACAGTTGTGCAGAGGCCTCAGAGGAGGTTTTGTTATGAAACAGATGATATTGCAAATTGGCAGTGGGGAGGTTCACCATCACCCAAATAACTGGCAACATATTTCCACCTATCCCTGATCTTTTTGGCCTCAGCAATATCTGGTTACCACAGGTGTTTTGTGCCTGTCTGTCCTACCTGGCAGGTTTATTCTATTTGCTGTTGTAGATCCCACATGGAGGGAATATACAGTGAGGAAAAGGCCACACAACAAGCCACATCCCAGGCCAAAGTGTAAATTGTGAGAGCCTGGCTTTTCTGTCCTCTGATTCTGTTTGCAAATTATTCTTGTTTTCCTTCTTTGGGCCAGGATTCGTTCCTGTACACGGCGAGAACAAGCCTGACATATGTAGGGAAAGAATTAAAAATGGAAATCCCATTCAAAGCCTTAGGGCTCAGGCATGGCAGGCCTGCAAGAACCTGGCACTGGGGATGCAGAGACAGCTCCAGAGTCTGCTGGGAGACAAAGGGGTGTGCCTGTGCCATGGAGATGCTTTGGCCTGTCCTGCACTGGCTCCCACTGCAGGATTTTTAGTGACTCTCCTTTCATCTCATTAGTCAGGGAGCTGAGGAACTTCCCAGGTGGGGTGGGTTGGCCGTGGTGGGATGCTGGGTGCTCACCAAACCTGCTCATTTTCTCAGCAGGGCAGAAAGCACAACAAAAAGTTCATGGGGTAAGATAAGGACAGGGAGAGATCCCTCACAGTAACAGTCATGGGCAAAACAGGCTCATCTTGGGGAAACCAGTCAATTTATCACCAATCAAAGTGGAGAAGGATAATGAGAAACAAAAACTAAGTCTAAAAATGCCTCTCCCCCCCCCAACACCTCCCACTTCTTGGGCTTAACTTCACTCCCAGTTTTCTCTGCCTCCTCCACTCATGGTGCAGGGGGACAGGGAATGGGGGCTGTGGTCAGTGCTTTGATGTTTCTGCTGCTCCTTCCTCCTCAGGAGTTTGTCTCCACACTCATCCAGTGCTCCACACTGGGCTTCTCTCCAGAGCCCTCCATTAATTTCTCCAAGTCCTTTCCTTGGGCTAGAGTTCTGCATGAGCTGCTCCAATCTGGGTCCCTTCCATGGGGTCAGTCCTTTAGGAAGAGGCTGCTCCAGTGTTGGTCCTTTCCATGGGGTCAGTTTTTCAGGGACTGCTCAATGTGAGTCCCTTCCATGGAACTGCTCAATGTGAGTCCCTTCCTTGGGGTCAGTTCTTCAGGAACTGCCCCACTGTGAATTCCTTCCATGGGGTCAGTTGTTCAGGAATTGCTCCAATGTGAGTCCCTTCCATGGGGTCAGTTTTTAGGAACTGCTCAGTGTGAGTCCCTTCCAGGGAACTGCTCAATGTGAGTCCCTTCTTTGGGGTCAGTTCTTTAGGAACTGCTTCAATGTGAGTCCCTTCCATAGGGTCAGTTCTTTAGGACCTGCACCAATGTGAGTCCCTTCCATGGGGTCAGTTCTTTAGGAACTGCCCCACTGTGAATTCCTTCTGTCGTGTCAGTTCTTTAGGAACTGCTCAATGTGAGTCCCTTCCATGGAACTGTTCCAACATGAGTCTCTTCCATGGGGTCAGTTCTTTAGGAACTGCCCCACAGTTAGTCCCAAGTGTGGTCCCACACCCTGCCAGCAAATCTGCTTCAGCTTCCACTTGCAGGAACTCCCCCCAGAAGCCACCACCATAGCCCTCCCGCTACCAAAACCTGTCCCTGCCACCCCAGACCCCAGGGAACAAAGGTGCCCAGGACTGGTGCCAGGTGGCCAAGTTTCCCTTGGTGTCACACACCCATGGCTGTCCCACTCTTGGCCATGGCTGTGGGCTGCGCCAGGTTTGCTGGCTGAGCCCTGGAGCAGCACACTCTGCTCCCCTCCTGAGCACAGCACGATCCCGGCCTCACACAAGGGCAGGCAGAGCCAGTTCTTCAGCTTGTTCCTGATTTTTTCCACATTCTGTTCGTGGCTCATTCCCTTCCCTCTCCTGTGTTCGGGGAATGTCACCCTGCCTGGCTCTCCTGCTACGAGGGATGGGTAATGGAGAAGTTTCATCACCTCTCCCCAGACTGCAGGACCTATGCTCAATCTTTCTGCTGTCAACACCAAGCACACACTGTTATGATTATAACATGAAGACAAGGATCCTGTTTTATCTCAAAGAGTGCAAAGGTTTATGAAGGGTTAAAATAATCTAACCTTGCTTTTTTTTTCTCTTCTTTTTTTTCTCCATTCTCTCCCCCCCCGACCCCCAATTCCAATTCTCTTCTTTTTTTTTCTCCACAATGGCAAATGTTATTTATATTAAGGGGAAAACCAGCACAGCCTTGCCAGATCGAGCTTACTTCTCTCTGCCAGCTAAAACACAAAGCAGAGTTACTGCGTTTTTGGTACCTGCAAAACAATCTGAACACAGTGTTCTGTCATCCTTTGAAATGGCAAATGGAAGTCATTTAAACCAGATGAGTGACTGGGCAGGGAATTACTGCACCTACAGCACAGGATATACAGTATGTGCACCTATTTCAAGGGAGCTAGAGTGGGTGGCCGGAAGAAAGGAACTTTTTTCCTCATTTAACCTGTAATTTGACAACATCTGCAAAGAATTATCCCTGGTACTGGCATTGTAATTGTTGTATCTAACATCAATCACCGGGTACGGGAGGTTGCTTTAAATAGATGTTAGTGAGTTACAGTTTCAAAACATGAAAGGAAAAAAAAAAAAAAAGAAAGGAATGAAATATGTAAATTGGTAAAGAAATTAATTACTGGAAACTTTGACACTAATTTATTGTTTAAATAAGACGTAACTGGCCAGGGTGGGTGACTGTTTGGGTTTGACCCCATACGCTTTGGCAAGTGTTACAAAACAGGGGCCACTACATTCCAATTTATAAAAATTATAACTTCTTTTTTTCAAGTCTCTATTAATACACAGAAGAAGAAAGGGATTAGACTGACTCATATTTTACACTGGAAGGACAGCAAGTAGGAAAGCTTCCATAAAGTGTACGTCTTTAAAACAAAGTCCTTCCTCCCCAGCCCTTTCAATGGGATTTCTGCCTTTGACTTCATCAGAAACATGATTACAGGGAACAAGCTATGCACGTTTTTGGACAGCAAAAATTTCAATTCCAAGCATGCTCCAGATTTCCACTAGCAGCTCAGCAGCTACAGGAGTAAATTCATATTCACAAGTTATCAAATTTCCAGCGTGTATCCAATTCTGCGTTGGGTTTTGATTCATATTTGTGGCTGGACGTGAATCAGGTCCAGTATTTGTTTCTCAGAAATGTCATGGAAAAGGAAATCATTGGGTGCAGGGGTATTCACAGCCAAACACAACGCACAGTACCACTATCCAGCCTGAGAGCCAGATGAACCATTATGATGGCCATGGGAATTGTACTTAACCTGGGAAAATGTTTTAGAGACAGAGAGAAGAAAAACCTCGCACTGTGCTGTCTCTGGCGTCTCTAATAACCACCATGTTATATATAATATGTACACATACATGTTCTGCCTGAAATATTGCACCACATTTTTAGAAGTTAGGCAGTAAATTACATTCTTTTTCCGTTTCTCCCCCCATTTTTTTTCTTTTTATTTTTTTCCTTTCCCATTTTTTCTTTCTTCTTTTTTTTCCCCCCCTCTTCATTTCTCTTTTCTGGGCAAAGGCACTGATAGGTCTTCCTGAATTCTCTTCTTCAAACTTTGGCTGCTCCTTTTACTCACCTGAAACCTTGCCTGTAGGCAAACTTCCCAGCTGTGTCTCACATTTTTTGTGTTTACAGGATAGGGAACCTTTTGCTCAGGAGCTGTTGCTCATAAGGAACCCATCATCTCCAACAGGATATCCCCATAAAGCCATTTACATGCATATGTGGAGTAAGGCTCTCTTAACAATTCTTACTTTAACATCTCATCACATAAAGTTTAATGGGTTTCACTTCTTTAAAGACAAAATACCATTTCTATATATAGTTGCCATTACCTATGCATTCAACTATTTTGAATATTGGCTAATGGAGGTATAATATTGCATAACAAAAGTATATTATTGCTTTAAAGCCAGTCCTCCCAGATTTCATTCTTTTCATCTAAAAACTCTATAAAATCACCTCAAAAATGATCCAGCTGACGAGGTTGGAAGGGCACAGCTCTGTCACAGCAAATGGATCCCAGAGTCATCACGCTGCATAGGTGACCTGTTGAATGTGTTTCACTTAGATGGCGTTGTAAAATGCTGCCATTTGTGGTGAGAAGGAACTCATAAAATGCTCCAGGGAATGTTTACCTTACTGTTCATCTGGGGCTTAGGGTTCTGCTGTTCAGCTTGTATGAAATATTTGGCTTCCCCTTAAATATAAGCCTTGGTTATTTTTAAGTTCTATATCACTTTCAAGCTGTTCCAACCCAAAAGGTGGCTCAGCCCTTGGGCTGTCTGAGCAAGGGGCTCAGAGATAAGTCAAGAGAAGTCCATATCAGGAAGGTGTCATCCTCCTTGGCTGTGGTGTTGTCCAGGAATGTCCCCATGGCACTGGCAAAGCCCTGAATCTGCATTGTGAGTTGCTGGTTGTTTATTAGGCCAGCATTGAGAAGCTGCTTTGTAAAGAGCAAAATCAAAAGGCAGAACTGGTTCCAGCTGGGAGATGGGAAGAAGGGAGTGCCCTTGCACAGATGCTGCCTGGGAGCCCTCACTCACCTGAACAGGATTTACCTGAAAAGTTAAATTAAGCCATTTTTTGTCTTGGAGTACCTGCCTGAGGAGAGCACTCCCCTGGCTGCTTGTGGGCTGTTCTTTGTAGTTCCTGGCTCTGGCAGTGTAAACGGCTTTTTTAGTTAAGATTAACCAAACATCTTCAATTACCTAAAACTTTTTTTCTTTTTTAATTTGCCGCTGAGGATAAGGACAGCAAGCCTCTCTGAGTATAATTGTCATTTGTGCATGGTGGGAAGGGTTGCAATACGCTGCTCAGCTGCGGGTTTGTCTATTTATTTGGAATTTTGCAGTGGTTCATTAGCAAAGTTTGTCTCTGTTGACACGTATGGTGACCAGTGTCAGAATTTATGTCATGTTTTTGCAGAGAAGGGACCAGCCCAGCTGTGTCTCTGGTAGTACAAGATGTGCTTTGGTGCTGGCTGCTTGAAACCTCTCAGGGTAGGTCAGGAGTGAGGATGGGATGAAAGCAAATTAGAAGGGTGAATTCAATGACCAGGATGTAGTTTTCACCATCTAACCTTCATATCATAAAAAAACACAGGGACCTGTGGGCATCCAGGTGTGGGCAATACCATAGAGTGTATTTTAAAAGTTTTATTTATGTTCAAATTCTCATTATCTACTCTGTAAACGTTTATGCCTTGCTAGTCTCAAAGTATCTGGAAACTCCACCACCTCTGATGCAGGAAACTGAAAACCATGAAGGAACAGGAGGTTTTGGGCTGAGACCCCAGGAGAGCTCATCCCCAGGGCTCATCCTAAACCAGTGACCAGGCAGAAACACCATCCATGTCACCCCATGGCCACTCTCCCCTCCGAGAATTCCCTTCCCTGGGACTAGTGACAGTGTTGGCACACTTACCTTTCTCATGTGGACCATGGCAGGAGATTGGAACTCGGTGGTCCTTGAGGTCCTTTCCAACCCAAGCCATTCCAGGATTCTGCGATTCTCTGATTCTATAAACTTTCGAAGAACACATTTCCATGTATAGCCTGACTGTAGTGCCAATAAGTAATTTATTTTCTATACTATCGTCATAATTCATAAAAATTCTCTCCCTCCTGAGGGAGCATTTTATCATCTGATAAGGGGCAACGGCAAGCCAAAAATATAAGGCCTTCACTAAATGATGAATACAGGATGACATAAGCTATAAAACATAAAAGAGTGAGCGTGTGTAATACATGCCAAGGATGGCTGAGGATCAATTTAAACTAAACGTTTTCTGTTAACATGAGAATTTTTGTAAACTGGAGAAAATGAGAGGCAAGAAAAGAAGGATTTATGGAGCAATGTGTGGGAGGCATGCGGTGCTAAAACAGCTACGGCTGGAGCACGTTTGTTCTGCTGTCTCAGGAGTAGTTTGTCCCATCCTCACTCTTCCTGGCGAGCTTCCTGATGCCTTTTGTTGGACACGTTTGAGAGCTGAGGTTGGATGTACCCGTGTTTCCTTGTTTGGGTGAGCTCAGGAGTGGAAAGCATTATTCAGTGGGTAAAACATCCACCTGACACAACCTCCCCGATGAAATCTGTCGACTCACATCCCTTCCTGGGGCTCACGTCAGTGCTCTGCTGGAGTTATTTTCCATGTCCCTTTCCCGTGGGATGCTCACTGCTCACCTTGTGGTGCTGGTGTGGTGGCCCCACTGTTACTCATGGGGCTGAGCAATACCTGCCTGAACCCATGAGGAACCATGTGTCCATGCAGGGGAGCACATTTAGCGCTCAGGATTTTCCAGCAAATTCATCACCACTCTTTGAGGCTTGCAGTCCACTCCCACCTCCAAATAAAATCCATTTTCTGATCCATGACCTCATCCCGCATATAATATTTCAGCCCAGCTGCGCGATCGGGTCCCGCGTTTGCAAAACTGCGATTTCCCTGCCAGCTCAGCGCCAATTCTTGCTCAGTTTTAGGTTTATTATTATTTTTTATTTGGGCCCATCACTTCTTTGGCTACCTACACGGACACAGTGAGGCACATCACGAAGGCACAGCCCTGGAGCCAGGAGAAGCAATCACACGACCTCCAATTCTCCAAGGCTTCCCAGCGGGGACCACAGATCACCAATCATTGCAGGTCTGTTTATGAGTTAGGAGAGCTTTCCAGCTTTGAGAAACTTGCTGAGTTTATTTCAGGTATGCGCTTTTCCAGGCCCATAAACATTTAGTTTTTAGTCTGCCGCATCAGAGGAGAAAGTGAAAATAGTTTTAAACAGAGAGCAGGGCTTGAACCCCCCCCATGTCCCCTTTTAAGTGAGCACATGGGCACATGTAGAGCGAGCAGTTCTTAGATATATAGCCCACCTAGGTAAAGCACTTTCAAATGTACTTCATTTATTTATTCTAGGCCCTTTTTTTGGCCCAAAATCATCAAAAAGTGCTGTCTCTAGTTTCATTGTGCCCTTTTGAAATTGTCCAGATTTTGCTCTAAGAGTCTAAAGCCACAGCAAAGGAGCAGGCCAAGAGGAAAAGCTTTTGAAGAGTTCCCACAGCTGTGAAAACACGGGCCTCAGGCTGTGTGTAGAGTTACTTCAAACAGCTGCTTCAGGTGACTAAACACCTTGAGTCTCATTCATCAAGTGTTGTTTATACTGGCTGACAGACCAGACTTGGAGAATTAACTCTGAGAAAAAAAGATGTACTACATACCAAGTATGGGAAAGGAACCCAGTTCCCTAAATAAGAAAGGAAGGAGGAGGAGGGGGGAGAAAAGGGGGAGGGAAGAGTCCCTTTAAAATAAAACAGATGAGGGCTAATTTTATTTCATGTTAATAGGCCTTTTGATGCCCTTTGCATGTTTAAAATCAGAGGTGAAGGAGTATTGATGGTTTGCCACTTCGTAATCATGCAAATAAAAGCAATTTGAGTGATCCCTGTGCCTTGACAAGAAGCTCAGCTAACCTGGTGTAAAATCTCAGTGGTTAATTAGGAGCCTTGAATAACCTATGAAAATAAGACCCTTTCTCCCAACTATCCTCAACAGTGAATATCAGGGAAAAAAAAAATGCCCAGTGCTCCCCCTGCTCCCATTTAGCATCAGATTGTGCAGATTCCACCCGTAGTTTTGGTACAGGACTTATCACTCAGCTTGAGATAATATTCTTTCATCTCATATCCATATGAGAAGGTGACATGATAAGATATTTGCAATCGTGTAACTGCTTTGCATGGATCAAAAGAGGAATGAAAGAAAATGACATGAGTCAGTGTCAAGTGAAGTGCTACTAGTTAAGTAAGCTTTAAATATTGAAGGGGATTTTTAATATTTCCTTTTAATCTCGAAATCTGTCACTTGGTGATTTTTTATAACACTGGAGTTGTTACTAACAACATTTTCCATGGTTTCATTCAATCCAAATGCAAAAACCCACCCCATCTCAGTCATGGCAAATGTTGTAATTTCTACTGGCAATTTCTCATCCACAAACCAGGCAGATTTCAAAGAGAGGGAGATGTTTTTCAGGCGCTGGGATACTGTTGGGATCCTGATGTTTGAACACTGGCAGTAGAACATAGGCCAACAGTGAGATTTCAGTGTTTTTCTTGTTGTTTTTTCCTTAACAAGCAGTCAGACTGCAAGGGTGAATATGCTTTCAGAGACAAAAATAGCGTTCAGAGGAAGAATTTAGAATCACAGAAAATTATTTTGAAAGAAGATTGTTTCGGAGGCTGTTTCCCTGACAAACTTGGTAAATAGTTTGGCAGATCCTGAAGCTGTTGGATTTGCATATGCATATAGAGGGGCTGAAGAAAAATACCAGGTGGTTTTCTTCTTAGAGCTTTGGAATAACACAAAGTTGATGGCAGTAGATTTACATCTTATTCTCTGAAAAAAAAAAAATAAGATAAAAAGGCAAAACCCAAACCATTTTCTCTGAAGATCAGCACATTGAAGAGTAGCAGGTTTAAAACTGTATGTGAGGAATATAGATGAATCAGTTTCTCTCTTCATTTAGGGTGAGTTATGTCCTTAATTGAGAAGGATCTCCCCATTGGTTTTTGTCTAGGCTGAGAGAGGCAAACCTAATTGGATTAAAACCCCTAAGTAATCCAGTGCATATCCAAAATAAGAAGATCAAATGACTGAAATAATATCTTATTCTTTTCACTCCTGAAACAGTGATATCACTGGAAAGGATTAAAAATTAAGTTGTTTATGTCCCTGGCTGACATGATTTGGGACTCTTTCCCATGTCATTTATAAGACAGCAATATTGGCTTTGTGGCTGATATCTACATCAGGCAAAAAATTTAGGGATGCTATGCTAGGGAATTCAAAACACCTGGAAAAATTGCAAGATAGTTTCAGTAGCAGAGGTGTTAGGGGATGATGCACTGGTGATTTTGGAAGGGTATGGATTGGAAAAAGTGGTATATTTAAAACCAGGCAGCTGGAGTTTTAAATGCTCAGAGTTGGTTGGAGACCTTGATAATGAAGGAGTTGAGCCCCAACCCTTTCCAAGCTGATCAGAGTTTGGTGTCTCAGTGTCGCCTCCTTGCCATGGTGGCACTTTGTGCCTGTCCAAGGGCATTTAGGCACAACTGCAGCTTAAATCACTGAGATTAGTATATAACTGTGGTCACACACAAACTACATCAGCTGAATATTGCTTCTCTTTGCAAGGCTCCAGGGGGAAGATAAAACAGATTTGTAACGTTTGTTTTCAATAAATTACTTTTTTGAGTCCAAACAAAATATTATTTTTTGTGTTTTTGCTCATAATTTTGGACTGAGCAGCTACTTTTAGCTTGGAAAGGGTGCATTTTGGTGGATTTGGATGCTAAAACACGCCGGGCTCACAACTTTTAATCAAAGCAGGCGCCAGGTCAATTTGGGGCACCGGGCTCCAGAGTGG
The DNA here is from genome assembly GCF_028018845.1 of Melospiza georgiana. Classification (NCBI taxonomy): domain Eukaryota; kingdom Metazoa; phylum Chordata; class Aves; order Passeriformes; family Passerellidae; genus Melospiza; species Melospiza georgiana. The sequence goes on along the minus strand of NC_080436.1, from coordinate 37,986,843 downwards.
CTGTGCCATCCCCAACCTCCTCGCTGCTCCAGGGTGTTGGTGGGTCCCACAAAACCCCTCTGTGAGCTGGGGAAGCTGTGACTGCCAGGCTGGGGAAGGAGAGTGGCTGGCCCAGGTGTCACTGTTTTAGGAGGCGAGTGCCTCTCTCGCCCTCGTTGCCATCAGCGCCGCGCGCTCTGCCAGGCTTCGAGTGCCGCCACCCCGGCTCTTCATCCGGACGGGGCTGCCAGGAGCCACTTACATCCCTGTCCCTTGCTGGGACTTGAACACTCTCCAGGCCCCTTGATTTCTCCCCCCTCCTTCTCCTACTCTGATTTTTTTTTTTTTTTTAGTTTCTTTGTTTCCGTAAGAAAACTTGAAATTTCCCTGAAAAAGCAAAAATGTCTTCCAGGCTCGTAAATATTTTGTTTTCTCCATTTTACCACTGTGCCTTTTCTATGAATCTGAGCCATGGCATTTACCTAAAAAAAAAAAAGAGAATATCTGTCCACTGGATTGAAACTGAAAGAATCTGATGAGGATAAGGATTACTATTAGTCACAACTGTGTAAATGTGGTATTTTATATAGAGTGTGGCTCCACATTTTACAAGGGAGCTGAGAAATGTTCAGATCTCTCCTCTTTGGACAGCTCAGAGGACAATTAAAAGGTAACAATAATCTGAAAGGTGGTGAATAGTCACTCTGGGGGTATGAACAATCCCTTCTCATTTATTAGGATCACAAGAGTCCCAGTGTCAGTTTAGAGCAGCTCAGATCACCTTCAGTGAGATGTTTGCCATGTTTCCTCAGGCTGAGCTTGATCTACTGGTTAAACAAAGAAAACACAGTAATAAATTATCCAGAATATACCTGTTCTCACCGGAGGCCGCTTTAAGCTTGCACAGCTTGTTATTTTTTTCACGTAATTTCCAATTTATTTTGTACTTTAAAAGTTTGTTTTGGCTGGGATTGAAATTTAATTTGTTCTTCAAAGAAACATAACAATGGAAATACAAAGAGGAAGCTTTTGTTCTCTCCCTAGGAGTTCTGAAAGGTAATAATTATGAAATGATAAGATTCTAAATGAAAATGTCACTTGCAAAGGTTGAGGTTGAAAACAGCACAGACCTATGTAAAGCGAGAAAAGTCACATTTGATTCATGAACATAAATAAAACCAGAATGATTTAATTTTAAATCATCTGATGATTTATAACATAAATATTTTACAATTTTGAAAGGAAATTCTTCAAAGCACAGATTTCTGCAAGAACACAATGCAGCTTTCAAAAACAGCACTCCTGTATTATTAATAATAATAGTAATAGTAGAAAGATAAATAAAATATCATAAACATAGACTAGAGGAATAGTTATTTGTATAAATTCCAACAACTGCTATTCAACAATACCTTGAATCAAATGTAGGAGCAAAGTTTTATATTGTCTCTGCTCTGTGTTTTTACAGTGATCAGCATATCAATGTCTCTGTCTCTGCCCTTCTCAACCAATGTTTAAAACAAATATATTCCTCTAAATTTAGCTTTATGCAGTGCATTTCCTTATTTATTTAACCCCTTCCACTTTCTGCTACCTGCCTGTCTTTCCTCCTGCTTATGTGTGAACACAGATGTTTCTGTAAAGGGTGAGATGTTAATTTTTAGAAAATTTGTGTTTACGTACACATTACCTTAATCAGGAAAACTCTGCTTGAGCAAAATATATTTTGGTGGAGTTTACCCCCGAATTATACATGTTGGGTTTGCCTCCTAAACTCAGGAGTACATTTAACAATGAAAACATTGGTTCAGCGTTGGAGTTTGTGTCTGAGAGTTGTTGCTGACCAAAAGAATGAACTGATAATGCTCATGGTAAATTTGTCCTACTCTCTGTGACGTAGAGCTCCCACACAGGTATTAAATATTGGAAAAGTTTTCCAAAGAGGGGGTGCTGATGGGGGCTGTGAAGTCAGACACAAAGGAGGGTCTGCATTTCCTTGCTGGCAGAAAGAGCTCAGCGTTGATTGCTATCTCCATCTCATTTCAATTTTCCCTTTGAAAGAGATCAGACGACGTTTTCAGCCCCTTCTTGGTTGTTTTACTTCCTCTGAAGTCGGACTATAACTGGTGACCCAGCTCTCTTCCCAGTGTTCCTTCCTTTTGGCTGATGCATTTATTTTGTCACCTCAATGTCGTGCTGCCAGTGAGGCTGGAGGAACTTTGCCTTGCACCAAAAGGGTTTTTTTCAGTCCCCAAAATAAGTTAGGTGATAATTTAGACTGCACAAATACAGTTTTTGTTTCTGGTCTGGTTGGATCAGTTTGTGTAGAATAACCTATCTAGGGAAAAGTCCCAGTGGGTGATTAATTAATTAAATCCCAACCCATTCCTTGTGCATAAAGGTGCAGTTCAAAATTAAGCGTTGGTAAAGAATTGTAAGTAAAACTGTGGTGCAACTCAAGGCAGGGATATCTATGTGCAAGGTTCATAAGTCATTTTTTTTTCCCTACATTTTTCCAGTGCTATCTTGGTACAAGTATGGAAAAGTTTTGCTGCAATCCTTCTTTAATGGAATCAGCTTTTATTCTGTTCTTTTTCCTTTCTTGTACTGAGGGAACAAGGAGTTTCAATGAAGCTGCAAGCGTTGTATGGCTGTTTTAGTTGGGAAAGGGAATTTTATCAAAACTGTCTGCGTGGTGGGTGATGATTAATATCTAATTTCAAGCATGGCATATGGTATAATTCTTACTTGAAATGAACAAAAGCACTTACGATTACCTGAACCAGATCTGACTCCAGTATTTTCAGGCACCTTTGCAAAAAACAAACAAAAAGGCAACACAGGTATTCATTTGAATAATCAAATAATAAAAAAAAAAAATGTTCTAACAGCATTTATACTCCTCGCATTCACTTTTAAAATGTTATTTAAAAAGAAATATCATATGACTCTGTGATTATTAAAAATAATAATATTTAAAAAGAAATGTGCTGGAAGATGTTCTCAGAAACTATTTTAAGAGCATATGCTAATTGGAAGGATAATTCTGTAGAACTTGTATTGGATACCAACATTTCAAAGACCTTACAGTTTTCACTTACAGAATTTCAAGTTTGCAAAGTACTGAAATATTTTGTTCTGTCACTGTGTGATAGCAAATCCAGTAGACCTTCTATGAACTGCCTATAAATGACTGGAGGGTGGGTGGAGAAATTGGGGCGTGTAGTTAATATTCACATTTCATTTTGCTTTCTTTCTCAACTTTTTAAAAATATTTTTCTCATGGCTATAATGGGCTCTCTAACTTTGCTCTCATAAAATGGACAATTTCTTGTGGAATACAGGTGAAAATTTAGCCAACATTTAATCTTCCATGGACATTAGCAAGATTTTGTTGATTAAAATGGTGCTATTTGTGGGGCATTACTCTTATTCCAAGTTTGGGTTTAAAAATTCAAGAGAAAAGCTACCTAATTTGTATAATTACTCTTATTTCTGTTGCATGTACTTTGAATCTTTATTAATATTGGCTAACAGCAGATAAACGATCATTAAATCCTCAAAACAAATTTTATGGAGCATTTACACATCTTTTCAGGCTTACTTCTTTCTGAAATGTAGGTTATTGGTAGAGGATTATAAATACAATTTTCTCCTGCAGTTTGAGATGTAGAACCTAAAAAAATACCTGCAAGACTAGTTGATGTGTCAGGACAATAATCATGGTCATATGAAGAAATATTTTAGAGTGGACCAAAGTTCTTACCCGAACTTTTTAACCTATTTTCTAAAAGATAATAAAAATCTAGAAACCTGCTGTAGGTCAGTAGAAGAATTTCTTAGTGACCCCACTGAAGGTTATGGAAGGGGAAGTTTTTATGTGACTGTAGGAAATATTTTTGCTGTAAGCAAAACAATGACCTCGCATTCAGACACGGTCATGTTAAATCCCAAGTATTTGGCACGTTTAAATATGTCAATAAGCCTGTTTTTACATCTGAAGAGTACATAAATATGGGGCAAAAATAAACCTTACTTTCAAAAAAAGATGCTAAAGCAAACATATAGGTATTGCATTTTTATGTTGGTCTTAAAACAAGCCCAAGGCATTCTCCCACACTTTTTTTTTCCCAACATTATCTCCACCTGTAATAATAAAACATGTCTTCTGATTACTGTGCTTTCCATTATCTCATGTCTGTACCTCATTTATTTGCTACCCAGCCTTACTTTCCCTGTGCTAAAGGGATCTTTCTCTTTTGGTAATGCAGTACCAGGTTGTGAGAGGTGGATGTGCCCCTAGCTCCCCAAAATTTTCTTGTCTTGCTGAAAAGAAGTGTTTAAGTTGTAAAATATTTCAGAGTAGGATGTGTCCGAAACTAGAAAATGGAACTACATTTAAACCATATTGTTTTAAATTCTTGTAAGAAGTAAGAAGAAGTTGCTACTTTACAAACATGAAATTGCAAAAACCCAAGGAGTGCAATGAGTTTTAATGCCCTTCAAAATACAATACTTTCACAATTATTTATAAAATATTAATACATTAGAATGAAGATGTGGTCATTGTTTTAATATATATGTTCTCAAAGTTATTGGGAGTGTGTATGCCCCAACAGTTAAACTAATATAAATATATACTTTTATAATATGCAATATATTATATATACTGATGTTTAAAAAATCAGAATATTTGATCATAATTTAAGACTATTGGTTAAATTAGGAGGAACTTTCCACAATCCATTTGCCAGGTGTGAAAAATTGATAAATCCATTTTTTATGCTTTGTAGCTTTCTTACATGTGTGTATTCATTGTATAGATTAAAAGTACACTTTCATACCTAATTTCAGTACGGGTTTTTTTGGGTAAAAATCTCTCTGCAGGTCTTGTTTTTGTTGGTGGTGTTTCAGCCAGATGAAATAGTCATCCCTTGATGTCCATGTCAAAGGGAGCCTTTCCATTGTTTTCCATAGGTATGGAAAGAGGCTCGGTGTGCTTTGCTGTGATCCCAAACCCAAGAGATTAGCAGGACAGAGGAGATTGTGTGTGAGAGTGAGTGATTTATGCTCTGCTTGTTTCTGTTGTCCACAGAACATGGGTTTGCTACAAGATGAACTCTGATTTCAGGAAATTACCCACATTGTCAGCAAATTTGCTTGTCCTTCTTTAACATTATGAACAGCCCATTTTTCATGCTTTAGAAATATTTTAATGCTGGACTTTGATATATTATTACCACATGGTTATATCACAATAAACTTTGCACTGCACACAGACAGGCTTGAGGATTCCTAAAAAAAATAATATCAAAGGAGCAATACCCTTGGGTCCCTGCAGAGATCCAAAGGAAAAGCTCTCCCTAGAGCTGGCTCAGTTTTACTTTTCCCATAGATAATCACTGTGCACAGGAGTCAGAGGTTCCCGTCTCAAATTTACCCTGAGAAAAAGGAATTTTGGGAAAATTGGCGTGTAGGATGGGTAGGAAGAAAGTTTGAAAGGAAAAATGCCAATCTGCATAAAACTGGTAAAATAAAAATACCATCAAAAGGTCAAAATTGGTGATGTGACTTTATCTAATAACAAGAAATATTGGTATCTAGGGGTATTTTAGTCCCTAATTTCTGCATGAAAAACACTATGTTATATTTTGTGATGGGAAATTATGAACCTCTCCTGGAGAAGATGGCAGGAGTTTATTGTCTCCCTTCAAGAGAAATGGGAATTTACCTTTCCTAGAAGTCTTGTTTCAGCAGACAGAAGTAGAGAAAGAACTGATTAAGATCCCCCAAAATGGAAGAGTTAGTCCCAAGCCAAGTCTGACGGCCTGGAGTGTAATTTGGGAAACACAATTTGTTCCTGGATGAGATTTTTTTTCCTCTCAAATTTTATATAAATAAAAGAACAGAGATTCTCTGAGCTGATTAATGCCTACACTGAGGGCAGGGTCGAGTTGAGAGCTGAGATAGCTGAGAAGAGGGTTTTGTTTTCCATTATTAGCTACAGAAAGGCCAGAATGTCCATTTGAACTTGAGCCTCCATCCCATCAAAGTATCAGCCTGAGGACCTAAAAGCAAACAAACAAATAAAAAAAAAAAGACCATTATTTTTTATCAGGCTTGAAATTTCTCTTTTTGAGGCTGGTCACGTGCTGGAAGAGGCATCCAGTGGGAATCCTAGGGAAGATAATCCTTGGAGGTGTTCCAAGGAGGCCCTGGGCTCTGAGATTGGTTTTTTTGTGAGTGGGTGTTGGGTCTAGATGTGCCACCCAAGATAAATTACCCTGTGATTCCCTGACAAACTGAACCAGGACAAACCCAGACATAAGTAGGTGAAGCTTGTCGTGATCTTCCGTAGCATTTATTGACTTCAAGAATGTATTTGGGAAGGAAAGAAGCCCTCAAATTAATTTTTCCTTTCATCTTGATATTTTTTCATAAATGAGACACAAATATTTCTCGTCTGATTTTGATAAGAGACAGGTTTAACAATTTTAAATTGTATTGGTAGAAGTATTTTAGTATTGAATATGATAGAGTTATGAAGTAAAATATTAAAGTATCAGAGCACTTTGGTTTCTGCTTGGGCTCTTTAGAAACGCTCTGAAATATTGAAGAGCAGCAGAGAACCAGTGAGTCAAAAGAAATCAATGCAATATGTTGAAATAATGAAAATATCACTAGAATCAAAGAGGATCCCATATCTCCCATAGCCTGCAGTGTGGAAGTCTGCAAATTCCAGCACTGGCAATGCCTCCCCACAGCATCCAGCTCTTCCCATTTGGAATTCTGTATTTCCTTCAATGGAAGGCATTTCTTTCTTTGGAGCTCTGCATCTTTTTCTTCAGACCAATTTCAAACGTCACCAAATTCACTGCCCTGGGTTCAGTATCCAGGCATGCAGAAGGAATCTCTTTTCTAATTTTGTAAAAGATGGAGTCTTAATCCCTTGACTTTAAGTGATGAGGTTAAAGAAGTAGCTCAGATTTTTTTTTGATGAAGTGAAGGATAAAGGGACCTTTCTTTTTATATTCCTCTAATTCTTTATACAAGCGTGAGCTTCCACTTCCACATTTAAGATTGCTCCTGGAAACTAATATCAAGGCTTGTACTTAAATGAAACACCTGTACCTAGAATTATTTTTACCTCTTTTTTCCCCCCGTAACTTCCCACATCTTGGTTCTTCATTCAGGAAAACTGAGGGATCATTTTGGCAATTATTATTTTCTCATAAGGACAGAACCTCATCCAGCACATCTTACATCTCATGTATAACAGGGATAAACTGAAACGAGCTCATTGCATTAATGATTTTAGTCCTAACTTGTGTGTATTCCTTTTTTTTTTTTTTTGTTGATATGAAGTAAGTTTACTTTATAATGACCAAACAGTCTCATCTTTCCCTGTGTACATTATGAGACAGAAGATTTGTTTTGAAACCTGTGACAGATAAATCTCTATGGAATTCAAGGGTCAGTGTCATTACTGCCACAGAGTTACAACCTGGGTGAGGTCACCATACAGCAAGTGAGCAGAAAAATAGATATTTAAAATCATCCAACAAGAACAGATTTGTTCTTGTGACTTAATGCCATTTCCATTTGCAAATGGATGTTGCATCAAAGTAATAGCTCATAAAAACATGGAATCTTGGAATGGTTTGGGATGGAAGAGACCTTAAAGTCCTAAAAGTCCCAACCCCCTGCCATGGGCAGGGACACCTTCCACGGTCCCAGGTTGCTCCAAGCCCCAATTTCCAACCTGGCCTTGGGAACTTCCAAGGATCCAGAGGCAGCCACAGCTGCTCTGGGCACCCTGTGCCAGGCCTGCCCACCCTCCCAGGGAACAATTCCTAGTTCCCAATATCCTATCCATCCCTGCCCTCCATCCGTGTGAAGCCATTCCCCCTCGTCCTGTCACTCCGTGACCTTGCCCAAAGTCCCCTCTCCAGCTCTTTTGGAACCTCTTTAGGTGCTGTTTTTTGTGGTGTTCTGGGTATTCCTTTCTCCACCTTGCAAATTGAATTTCTTTGGATTTCTTTGCTCCTCTGGTTCTGTTTCTTGTTAGCAAAACTGAAGTAAATTCAGCCTTCCTGTGCAAACTGTGTTGAGTTTGGTTGTCAAACAAGGGAAGGTTCAAGAGTTTTGAGCCTGTTGTTTTATTTGAATCAATAAAAGTCCAATAGGTACAACTTGTTATCTGGCATAAATTTGATCATTAACGTCCTCTCTTCTCCCTGGGAGCCATCCTGCTGCTTTCTGCAAGCAAGGGTGACTTAGGCAGTATTTTAAAGCCTCTTCTTAATAATTCCCCCCTTGAACATTTATTGCAGGTTTGGTATTCTACCTTTATTTGCATTTAACTGCAATTACCATCTACCCCCTATTTAAAAGATCCAGATCTGCCTGTGGATTCCAGAGCTGTTGATCCTGCTGGATGGATTAAGCAGTTAAAAGAGTGGATTTGACTGTGCAGGTTGACGGATCGGATCCATTTCCCCAACATCAGGAACACCACCCATTGACAGCAGGCCTCATCAACAAGTACAGTCAGGAAACGGCCAGGAATGTCAAATATTTATCCCTTTTAAAAAATTTAATATGTTCTCCTGGGGCCTGATTACAGAATTTTTTTAATGCTTACAAATTTCTTCAGTGCAACAGTACTAGTTTGTTTCCAAGGAAACAAATGTACTTATACTGCACTGCACACATTCTTAATCATTAAATTCTATAATCTCCCTGCCTCGTTCTTTCTTTTCCCCTCTCTCTCCCTCTCTCTTTGAATGGGTAACTTCTAAAAATTGTTTGCTTTTCTTTTTTTGGAGTGGAGTCCCCAGATACTCTTTAACTGCAGGTAAATTTTCAAATATGTTCTCAACAAAGCATTGTTTCACATTACTGAAAAAAACCCAAACCCCTTAATTGTTGAGTGCTTTTATGAAATCATCTTAATCAAGATAAATATGTATCCTTTATTCTTCTGCTATTTAATGTGCAAATTTATTTTTCTGAAGCAGATCTTCAGTGTGGTTTGATGTGAAATGTCTGGGTACGAGTGATATTTAAAAATCAATCTTGAATGTATATTTTTTAATTCAGCTCTGCAGACTTTGTATGTTTATGAAACACTGTTTCTGTGAGGGGAAAAAAGTGTGTGAGCTTATATGGTACTTTACAGATATACAATTTATATATAAGATACCAGCTTTTGAATTTGTCATTCAGAATATACTAAATATTAACTGAGGACTAATAGGAGCTCACTGGAGGGACGACACATTTTTAAAGTGACATCTTAGCATTCAAACCATTCATATTCTTCAATGCGAACGTAATTTTTATCTAAATGATTTCAGAGGAAAATTGATTCATTTGACTATAGTGCTCCTAAGACCAGTGGGAAGCTCATCATCTTAATATTGAATCTGTAAATCCTTTCCACTAGGGATGATTAACAGCTTTGTCAAGTGTTTATTTTACTTTAAGAAGAATATGTAATTTCCTGGCATAACTGAGACAGATTTCACTCCATTTCTTCCTTTGCATGTCACATTCATGCTGTAGGTTAGCATGATCGAGCCTACCTCTATTAGACTTCTATTTTGAGCAGTAAAAGGATAGCCTAATAAGTTTTCATAGTTTAATGAGCAGACATCAGTTTGCCCTGTGATTCATTTATACTTGATAAATAAAAAACCCCTCAGCAGTCCTGATAAGAAGTAATAACAGGGAATTACTTCCAGATGGCACTTTTGCAGTGCTGCACGTGTGGTCTGAGCTGCCCATGGGATATAAATCCCGTATTAGAGCAGCCATGTGCTGCTCCCAGCACTGGGAACCCATGGCAGACCCTTCTTGGTGGCAGGACAGGCACAGGCCACCAGGCTGAGATTTAGCTGGACAACCAGCAGCTCAAGGAGATTTTGATTTTTTGATTTTTTTTTGAATTGTCCCCATTCCTGCTACAAATGGGAATAATTTGTATTGGTAAAGCTTTTCAGGAATTTCTTGATACACCATTTTCTCACTCCTTATATTATGGAGAACCTTTTTCAGCATTGAGGTTGTGGCCAAACCTCATCTATTTCCTTGATTGCTTGGGCTGGAGCACACCAAAACCATTAAATTAATTTTTTTTGTCCACCTTTAATGTAGACAAATCTTAAAATGTTTGATATTCATCTTAATAAAAAAGAATGTCTATCAAATACCTGGAAACTATTAAAGGGATATAGATTTTGATTAAAAAGATCTTAGAAAAAGTGGGGTTATGTGGAAGAGTTTAGCTGTGCAGGGACATTTCCATGCTCAGCTTTGCATGTGAAATCCAGGACTGGGAGTATTCCAAAGAAAGACAACATCCTTGATGCCTTAGTTGGAATATCTGATCACCTACAGATTCTTCATCACTGTGCCAGGCAACAAAAGGTTATGGAATCATGAATATCCCCACTCAAAACCCAACACATTATGTTCACACTTGTGTCATTTCCCATGTATAATTATTTAAGACACCAAACTCCAACATCTTCACCAAATCTGTCACAATTCAAGAAGAGTTATGTCAATGCTGTCAGGCACAGGGTGGAATTATTGGGGTGTCCTGTGCATTGGTCTCAATGATCCATGTGAATCCCCTCCAACTCAGCATATTCTATGATTCTCTGAGCTTTTTTGGGGGATTTAATTTGTGACCTTTCCCTTCTTTGACTGTTCATATGAAATATATGAGGTTTGGCCACAACCTCACTGCTGAAGGAGATACTCCAGAACAAAAGGAGTGAGAAAATGGGACATCAAGAGATTCCTTTAAAGCTTTACCAATCTGAATTATTCTCACTTGTACCAGGAAGGGGAAAATTCTGTCCTTGTGCTGCTGCTTGTCCAGCTAAATCTCAGCTTTTTTGGGGGTTGTGGTGAGAAGTGTAAATGAAAAGTTTAGCCAGTAACGAGCTCTGTATGGTTTGGACCTTCTTGTGCAGACTGGCCAAGTAACAGATTTCAGAGGGAAAAAAAAAAAAAGTTTGCTAAAAGCCTTAGTTTCTCTTCCAATATGAAATTAATTACAGCCAAAGTGATCAGGGAATGCTCCTGCTTTAAGAATAAATGTTGTGAGTGTGATTGCCTTCGAAACAGGAGTGACACAAATCTATTCTGCCTCTGAAACTGTACCATCAAGTATTGTTTTGTTTGGGTATTTCTGCAGAAAGTGCTCCGTGCTCTTTTCTCTCCAATTTCCTGCTCAAAGTCTAAAATAGAAATTGCAGATTAGAAAATCCTTTGAGAATGGGGTTCAGCAAGTGAAACTGCTTGAAGGTAAGTTTCATACTAGTTTGACTGAATTTAATGAGCCATTGTTAGGAACCAAGCAAGCAAGTATTCTAGTGAGGCAGGAGGTATACACAAGCTGTCTTTTCAAGAAACCATTGTAAATCTGGTAACAAAGAGAGCCTGACTTCCTCCTTGAATTACCATGTTGACAAAAAGTCTACTGCATGCACTGATAGCAAATGAGATACATTCTGCTGGTAAAGAAAATTAGACCTTAAATTTAACTCTGTAAAGCCTAAACGTCTAGGGCAAGGGGAAAGGCAGAGTCATGCTGAAAAGCAAGCTGTTGCTTCAGCACAGGCTGTGTGTAACTCCTTGTTCTGAGACAGAACATTTTGTGCAACTTTGCTCTATGATTAACAAATGTATTTTAAAAAGCATGGGGAGAGTGGGGAGGAAAAAAAAAAGAATAAACCGACATAGCAAGCTGTGTCTTTAACCAGTAGGGATTAAAGAATTCACTTTGTTACCTGCGAGGCATCAAGGTGAAGGTCTGTGGTTCTGAGGGGCTGTGCTCACTCAGTGCTTGCTAACCTTGGGCTGGCTGCTTGGAACGTGTTTCTCTGCTGTAGCCTGAAAAGGGTTTTTTAATATTTAAAGTTATTAGTTTATGGTATCCATGTAATTTCTTCAGCCAAAGGGCTTTAATTTCTTTGATGTGCATCTCTGTTCCAGCTGGTACTCCTACCACTCCTGCTGTCTCTTAGCCCTAAGTAAGGTTTCTCTCTTTGTTAAAGCTGGTGCCACTGATTTATCTTCAGCTCTGAGAAGGGCTTTTATCCATTTTGAAAGTGATGCTGCTGAGACAGCTTTCCCTTGCCCTGAGAAGATGATTTTTTTATTCATATTTGGTGGTTGGTGGGTTTTGGTTTTTTTTTTTTTTCATCTTTTTTTCCTTTCCTTTAAAAAGTATTTTTACATTGAGGTGTATTTCTCTCAGGTTGCCTGTGGGGTCCTTGTATGCCGTGTTTCTTGCCAGAAAAAATCTGTTTTGAGGAAAAAAGCAAATTTCCCCTCTTTCTGGGAGCTCTCCCACCCCACTGGGGGCTACACACATTATTGCCCTAAAGAGGATCTTGGTTTAAGTGTGGAAGAAATTTTTTCCACGTTCAGGATCCTTTATCAGGGGAAATCATCCTGGACTTTCCTCCTTAAACTATTCAAACTATTTTTCCTCCCTACATGTGCTGGAGTCAGGAATGTCCTTGTGAATCAGACTCATAATTTGTTATTGAAAGTAAATACATTGAGTTTATGCACTTGTGGCTTCCTAGACTGGCCTTCCTAAGTTGTCTTCCCATTTTATTGGCTATCAACTCTTCTGTACCCTGTGGTGTAGAATTTATTTTTTGAAATATATTTAAAATTAAAATTGTTTGAATTATCTTTGTACAGATAACTAAAAGCAGCTTTTGAAGTCATCAGGTCTTCCTTGCTTACTTGGATTCAAACACACCAAAAATATTTATTTACAGTATTTTTTTGTCTATCTTTAATGCAGACAAATCTTAAAATATTTTATATCCATCTAAATAAAAAAGAACATCTATGAAATACCTGAAAACTAATAAAATGCCATAGATTTAGAATAAAAAGACCTTATAAAAAGATTGCAGATAAACCTAAAAACCAGAAACAGACTCTGAGTATGGAGCTGCTGGCCAGGAGACTTCAGAGAGTGTACACTAAAGAAAAGAGTATATTTTTCACAGGATCCTGAGATACCTTCAGCAATTGACAGTCTCCTGTGAAAAAAAAAATATTATTTACTGTTAAAAGTAAATAATTTTATTTACAGTAAAAAGTAAATAAAAAATAAATTATTTACTGTAAAAAGTAAATAAAAGAGGTTCCACCAAAGACAAAATGATCTTGTAACCTGGTATAAGCAAAGGCCCTGCTGCCATTTATGTGCTGAGCCAGTTTCAGCCTTTTAAGAGTTTTCTCTTTTGGAGTCAGTCAGAATTATGAACGATCTGGGATATCTTACATTGCCTGCAGACCAGACAAAATGCTGTTATGGAGGCCAGCAAATAAAGCTTTACACTAATCAAATGCTCTGCTGAATAAAATATGAGCGTGTTATTTTGCATAATAAATAGCAAGCCAAAATATAAATTGAACAGTGGCACTAATAAATAAATAAGATCATCTAAAGCTGGTTTTCAGGAGCAAAATCTTCAAAGTTCATCCATTATGGATGTGGGTGTGTGTGCATTAGTGTGGACAAGCAGAGGTGAAGTGCTGGCATATATTGGTTTTTTTCTCTACCTTTTTTTGTCTCATTCTCTATTTGGATCATCAATGCAGCAGGAATGAGTAAAGAAATCCTTCTCCCACAGAAGTGAAGTTGGAGCTGGATGATTTTTAAGTTCCCTTCCAACACAATATCTGTATTTCTTTCATTGCCTTGCGAAGCCAAAACCTTGCAGTCGGTTTCTGCTTTCTGGAAAGAAGACAGCTCCTCTTTTCACTGAGGAAAGCAGTGAAAATATTTAATTTTAGGTGGCTGGGAGTCTCTGTGTGCAGGCCGGTCAGGGAAGGTGCTGCCTCTGCTCCTTGGGCACGTCTCTGCCCTTTGGGGAAGTTTTCTCCCCATCAGGAATGTTAAGAAAAGGGGAAATATTTTACTTTTCATATGTGTTGGTTTTCAGTGAAATAAGAGGCTTTCAAGGAAAAACAAACCAATTGCCATAGAGTAGTTCTGTCATGAAGAGGAACAAAAAACCCAGACAAAGCATTTTTAACTAGTTCTGCCATAGTTTTTAAGCAACATCTCCTTTATTCCCTACCCAAACTAAGACTACATGAAGATGTTTAAGCAGCCCAGTGTCAAACTGGACTTTAAATTTAAACCAAAGCCCTGTGGGACAGGGGGGATCTGTGCTACCCGTTCCATAAATCATGACAGCAATCGAAACAAACAGGAATTTTATTTTTTAGTTTTCTGGGGAAGTCATGTGTCACCTGCCACCACTGGTGACACTACAACCAAACCAGTGACAAAGCTTTTCAGTTACCTCATTTCCTCTTCTCCTTTTTTTTTTTTTTTTTTTAATTTTTTTTCCTTGCTTTCCAATCACAGGAGACCTTTTCTTCTTCTTCTTTTTTTTTTTTTTTTTTTTTTTTTTGAGGAACAAATACCAGGAAACTGTTTCCCCCTACTCTTTGCTTTTAGTTTTCACTCTGAGGTGGCAGGGCTGGAGCCAGGGATATTTCCAGTGGGGTGCCAGGGTTGGGAGCTCCTCATGCCAAAATCTGACTCTCCAGGGATGGAGGGAGCAAAGCAGGAAAGGAGGGATCTTGTCTCAGCCCATTCCTAAGTTTCTTCTCAAAAAATTAAGCTTATTTATACTCACAAAATATGTAAATCCATTATGGAAGCATCATATTTTCTTTCATTTTTTCTTTCCCACATAACCAGACAAACCCCAAGCCCATTTTGTGTTATTTCTCAATGTATCTCAGGCTGGGACAACTTTTTTTCCTAAATCTGTATCAAATACTTTCAAATTAAGGCTTTAAATTTTCCCCTCTGATGCCCATAATCACCATCTTTTCCTCTTCTCCAGGATACTTACTCCTTCTACAACTTTTATTAAAAACCAGCTCAGATTTTGTACTTTTTCCTCTCATTTCCTCCTGATGTCACAAGTTTAATCTTGAGAGCTGCTCTCCCAATTTATCTCATTAATGCCCATCTGCTGTTCAGGGGAGCCCCCTCAGCCATCCTCTTGTCTGTGCCTTGGATATCTACAGAGAATTTCAGATCCCAATCCCCCAGGTGTGTGACTTGCTGCTTAGCATCCATAATGCCCCAAGAATCTCATTTCCCATAAATATATATATTTATTTTCATATATATTTATATATTTATATATTTATATTTTTATATAAATATAAATATATATCATATATAAATATATATAAATATTACATTTTATATTAATTGTATATTACATATTATATACTATTATCTTATATATTATATATTATGTAATATTATACTATATTATATATAATATACAATACATTATTACTATGTATTATTCTCATATATTGTATAATAAATCGTAAATATTATTATATTGTAGGTATTATATGTTATAATATATTATATTATAGGTATTATATTATAAATATTATATAATATATGAAATAATATGCATATATTATTATAAAAATATATAATATATAATATATAATATGTAATATATAAAAATTATATGTAAATATTACACATTATATGAATTATATATTATATATTATCTTATATGTTATATATTCTATAATATATTACTATATTATATATAATATAATATACATTATTACTATATATTATTCTCATATATTGTATAATATATTGTATATATTATTATATTATAGGTATTATATACTATAATATATTATTATATAATAGGTATTATACTATAAATATTCTATTATATATGACATATTATACATATATTATTATATAAATATATAATATATAAATATATTTAAAATATAATATATAACATATATAAATATAAAATGATATCTAACTATTACATTGTATTTGAATTATATTTTATATATTATTATCTTAAATATTATATATAATATAATATTATACTATATTATATATAATTCACTGTACATCATTACTATATATTATTCTCATATATTATATAATGTATTGTATATATGATTATATATTGTACAATATATATTGGAAATTATTTTATTATAGATATTATATTATGATATAATATAATATAATATAATATAATTAATATAATATAATTAATATAATATAATATAATATAATATAATATAATATAATATAATATAATATAATATTTAATAGAATAAATTTTATATATCTATATATTCTATAATATATAAAATATTCATATACGTATATATATAGATATATATATATATATTTAATACTTGGGACTTTTTTTGAGAAGTCACTCTGAGAACCCAAACTTCAGACTCAAACCCCTCAAGTGATATTCAGGTGTTTAAATCTTTCCTGAACCTGCTCCTTTTTCTGTAAATGAAGGAGAAAGTTCCCCAAAGTGGGAAATATTAATAACCCATTCTCATCACAACCTTTTTCTGAAACTGAGCTTCATTTTCCATAAAGTTTTAATCCTAAATGACTACACTCATTAAAAATATTACTTATTTGCAGGCAGTTTGTTAATAGAAAACAAGATCCCTATTTATTCTGAAATTTATTCTTAATTGATAACTCAAGTGTGTCTTTTTTGTCTCTTTGACCTCTAGATATGCTTATAAAAAGAATAGCAAATAAATCCTATTAAATTAAAGGATTCATATTCACATTCCTGCTGTCTACTGAATGTGTTTTCCCTGAAAAGTCCTTGGCTTGCTTTTTGGTGTTGGATAACACCACATTTTATTAAAGATCTGTGAAGTGTTTCCTAAGATGTTACACAGAGTATTTTATTTTTTTTTCTTTTTTTGAGACATTTAAGTTTTACAAAATCTTCTTGGCTTTGCATAGGTGATAACAGGAAAGAGGAATAATGAGGCAAAACCTCTTCTTTCGGGGTTTTTAATTGAAAAATAAATTATTTCATGGCTTCTCATTAGTTATTCCCATGGCTTCTAGTGACAAGGTGCCAACTTTCACACTTTAAGCAGGTTAATTAACCAGGTAGTAATGAAATTGGGTGATACCTGTGTGCTGGTGAGCCACAGCTCCTAATAATGTGCTTTCATGAAAGGATATTTTCAGCTCATCTCAGCACTGCATAAATAAAAGCTTCCCAGCTAACAGGCAAACTCATTTTAAAGTTGCACTTTGGTCACCATTATTATGTTCCTTGAAGTAAATGTTGATATTTCTGCCCTTTTTGAGAATATAAAGGGACACCAAGAAAGATGGAAGACCTCAATTTATGTGTTTATTTTCTTTATATCCACTGGCCACACGTGTTAAATATTTTAATGCTATTTCTTTCCCCTAGAAATGATAAAGTGAAATTTAAAAATTGATGTTTATAGGTTTTTTAGGATAAAATTGATGTAGGAATGTGAGCAAGTAGCAGGAACCAAGGTTAAGAGAGTAGGACATCTGCACAAAGATGGAAACACTTTTGGAAAAGATAAGGAAAAAAACCAAAAACACAACAAAAATTAAATTTTGGGCAAGTCTCAACAGCTGTGTGTTTGATCTGATTTAAGAAATATCTTTAAAAAAAACTCAAGGAGTGTCCTTAACTAATAACCAGTTGTGTTGGAAGGGATATAAAGAAATGCCTGAGTTTCACTTTTCTGCTTGAAATATTCAGGCACAAGTGGTGCTTTTTTTTTTTTTTTTCCCATGGCAAACAAAATATTACCCAAGTTTTGTGTTCCTTCTTGCTGGCGATCTGCTCACACAGCAATTCTGATTTCTAGGAAAGTATTTGTTATTTCTAAATATTTACTGGATGGTTTATGCAAACAAGCGCTGGCCTTATTGAAGCACTGATCATTTTTTACCAGCCATTGTTTATAATACACAATTTGTCACCAAAATCACATGGGCATTGTCTCCATTCTCTTCCTGGGCACGTGACTGCTTAAAAAATGAGGAATAACAATGCTGGCAAGTGAATGAAGAATAACGAAACCTTTCCTCAGATGAATTTTTTGAACAAATAAACATTTAGGCCAAACTTAAAAGGTCTTGCAAATATTTGTCTGAATAAACCAGTCAGGGCCCATCTGAACACTCGCTGAGAGCAAATAACACGACCCAACAGAAAACAGCAAAGCAAATTTCCCAGGCTTGTTTGTAAAAGTAATCTTCAGCAAGTATTTTGGATTGTTTGACCGCATAGGTCCCAGTGTTTACTCACAGCGAGTAGGCTACTGAGCTTGAAGGCATCTTCCTAAGCAAAGCAGGTGAAATATGAACTGAATTCTTGGTATTTATGCTATTTTTTAAATGTTTTTTTAAAAAAATTAATTGCCTTTTATTTTTTATATTAAATCCTGAGAGTCTTTCTGTAAGCCTAATAGAAAATTTAAGGAAAATTATGTTGGCTGATGAGGAACTTTGCTGTGTAAAATGCCAGTAGATTTCTTTGCTTGCTCTAGTAGTGAAAACTCTCCTAATAATGTTTTTTCTCCATGGTTTATTTGTTTGTTTGGGTGAGGCTTGGTTGTGTTCCTGCTTTTAACCAGTGGGATCATCAGTTGGGAGCAATTTTCTTCGCTGGGACAGAGTTTAATGCAGCTGGAAGTGCTGGGAAGTCAGCAAATAATTGATAAATGCAGTGAGTAAATGGTGGCTTACCCAACAAAACCCAAATTTAAGATCTCAAGACTAGGTGGTCTGAGAAGATTAAACTCCACTTGGCTGGGGTGTTTTGAATAATGATTGAACACCCAGAGCATCTCAGCCCTGCATCTCCCACTCTTTTTGTTCCACACATCACAATTACCAGCCATGATCTTCATTCATGACTTATTGTGGGCGACAGGCCATAATCCTCATTCATGACCAGCTAGAACAGGGAAAAAAAAACAACAAAAAGCCAACCCACCACACAAAACAAAAGCCCTTCATGGTACTTAGAGAGAACATGACATTATGCAGAGTTTCCCTCATTCTGAGAGCGGTACAGATACAACAAATGCCACAGCAGAGGTGCTTTTAAAGCATCTGTTTAAAAAAAAAAAAAAAATTAAAAAAAAAATGCAGCTTCCCTAAATTGTTGTGGGGAAGAGAAAAAAAAGCAGGGTGGAATTGCAAACATGTATATCATTACTGCAACTGCATTCCATTTATTTTCCTTTTGCAAAATAAATTACATAAATGGGGTTTGTATTGTTAGCTATTCTTCATTCAGAGATTGGGATAATTAGGTTTCAAATACGGTGATGTTTTAAAACACATTTAATTCAGTAAAATTGGTAAGGAAGCTGCAGCAATTAAAAATAAAGGACAAAAGTTTCTTTTTGCCTTCCTGGGTAATTTGGGGTGAATTTAGACTATGGCATTAGAAGTACAAAAGGTAACTAAAAACGCCATTAAATGAAATGTTCCCAGTCCAAGCAATTTCCTTCTTAGCAGAAAGTAAAATGCAAACAGAGATTACTAAAACCCTGCTGTGTTTAATTTAAGTGTATGTAAGCCTTTTACTCACAGTTATTTTGTCTGGAGATAATCATGTAGATCCTCAGTGGTCAGGGCTGTGAAGCGTGCGTTGTCAAAAGTTGCTCACTCTTTGATTCCCCCCTCGCTTCTGTCAGCCATGGTTCACATCATGCAAGCTCAGCTCATTCATCTTCTGACAGGGTGGGATTCTCCCAGTCCTGTCTCCATCAATTTGCTCCTGTCGCCTCTGGATTGCTCGCAGAAAAGCCGGGAAAAGCCGGCGCGAGCTGGGCGTAAATTATCATTATTTCTCTGGCTAGCTGCGGGGATGGGGCACGCCAGCAACAGGCAGGGGTAGGGTCGTTAAACCAGAGGGAAGACTCGGAATCTTCTGTAGGTTCATTATTCTACAGAAATGAAAGGGTTGGGGAGGCATCGGATGCAGAGCCGTGCGCTGACAGGGGCTGTTCTGGAGAGGTTGGATTCGCGATTTCGGAAGGAAATTCTGGGCAGCCAAAAATCAGGGGATGATGCTTGAGGCGCTTTTGGGCAGGGTTGATGGGGATTTTGGCCCACAAAAAAGAGGTGCTGTGTGGGGAGCTTCTTTTGCCACAAAGGTTTTTGTGTTGATGCTTTATTGGTAGCTCATATTTGGTCAGAGAGTGCTGCAGAAGAGGTGAAGTGTGGGGACCATCTTTTGCCACAAAGGTTTTGGTGTTGGTGCTCTCTTGATAGCTTATATTTGGTCTAAGAGTGCTCCAGAAGAGGTGTTGTGTGGGGAGTTTCTTTTGCCACAGAGGTTTTTTGTGTTGGTTCTTTTATGGGTAGCTCATATCTGGTCTGAGAGTGCCCCAGAAGAGGTGCTGTGCGCTCTAGAAGATGTGCGGTGTGGGTAGTTTGTTTTGCCACAGAAGTTTTTGTGTCAGAGCTCTCTTGGTAGCTCTAGCTGGTCTGAGAGTGCTCCAGGAGAGGTGCTGTGTGGGGAGTTTCTTTGCTACAGAGGTTTTTGTGTTGGTGCTTTATATTGGTAGCTCATATTTGGTCTGAGAGTGCTCCACAAGAGGTGTTGTGTGCTCCAAAAGAGGTGCTGTGGGGGGAGTTTCTTTTGCAACAAAGGTTTTTGTGTTGGTGCTTTATATTGATAGCTCATATCTGGTCTGAGAGTGCTCCAGAAGATGTGTTGTGTGGGAAGCTTCCTTTGCCACAGAGGTTTTTGTGTTGGTGTTCTATTTGTAGCTCATATTTGGTCTGAGAGTGCTCCACAAGAGGTGTTGGTGCTCCAAAAGAGGTGCTGTGTGGGGAGTTTCTTTGCTACAGAGGTTTTTGTGTTGGTGCTCTCTTGGTAGCTCATATTTGGTCTGAGAATGCTCCAGAAGAGGTGCTGTGTGCTCCAAAAGAGGTACTGTGTGGGGAGCTTCTTTTGCCACCGAGTTTTTTGTGTTGGTGCTTTATAGATAACTCATATCTGGTCTGAGAGCGCTCCAGGAGAGGTGAGGATTTTTTTGGTTTTTTTTTTTGTTACCAAGTTCTTGATTCATTACAGTTTTTACTGTGCAGACAGTTGTTAATGCTTCCATAAGAACCAGAAACTGCATTTACCACGAGGCAGTGGAAGCAGGGTGGATGTAAAACAGTTTGCATTTGCCAGCCATGGAGTGTGGAACATTCACAGCTGGGGATGAGCCAAAAGCTGTGATGCAGACGAGGCTGAGGTGCTCCTCAGCTGGCAAAGGCAAAGCTCCAACATCCCAGGATCCAGACCCAGCAAGATGAGGCTGGGAGGTTCAACAGCAGCCAGGCTGCCAGCACATCCCAGCCCGAGACCTCGGGTGCCACCAGCTGCCTTGCTTTGCTCTGTCCTGCTCATGTTGCCCTTCACTTTCTGCACATGCCGTAACTGTACATGAATTTTTCTAGGCAGAAAATGGGACATTTTGAGGAGTTCAGCTCCTGTGAGCCGGCAGTGAAAAGAGCAAGTGGTCAAGTGAGTGGTTCTCCAAATAAATGTATCTCCTGAAATCGTGGGATCCCAGAGCAGTTTGGGTTGGAAGGGCCATAAAGCCAATTTTGTTCATGTGTCTGCCATGGGCAGGGACACCTTCCACTATCCCCCACAGCATCCATCCAGCCTGGTCTTGAACACTTCCAAGCAACATCTTCTCTGGACAAAACCTGTGCCAGGGCTTTGGAACCCTCTGAGTGAGGAACTTCCTCCCAACATCAAATCCAAATCTCTCCCATTTTAGTTTAAAATCATCCCCCCCTTGAGCTATCACTATCTGCCTTAAGAAAAAGTCTGGTTTTTATTGCATTCATGTCACTGAGGTGTGAGCTCAGTGTCTCTTCTGGTGTCTCTGCTTGGATCTTGAACCACATTTTCCTCTGAGGCTGGACATCATTCCTGAGCAAAGCTGCTTTTCATTCCTGAGCAAAGATGCTTTTCAAGAAACTTTCATTCTATGTGAGAGATTTTTTTTTCTAGGGTTTTTTTGGGGGGGTTTTTTTGGGTTTTGTTTTTTTTTTTTTTTTTTTTTTTTTTTGTTTTTGTTTTTGTTTTTGTTTTTGTTTATCTGAGAGTTTTTTTTGTTGTTGTTGTTGTTGGTTTTTTTTGTTTTTCGGGTTTTTTTTGTTTGTTTTTTTTTTTGTTTTACTTGGGCAGTGGGTGTTTGGCTTTTTTTGGGGTGTATTTTTCAGTGGGGGTTGCTTGGGTTTTTTTGGCCGAACATTAAGACGCTATTTTTTTTTTTTTTTCTGCAAACTCAAACTCAATTCACTCCCACAGAAAACTTATCACATCTCCTACCCTGCAGAAAAAATAAAAAAGGTGTTTCCCTCCATCATCTGGGCAGGCAAACACAAAGATGACCATGGTGTTTAATAAGACCTTTATATCCCCTCAGATTTTTTCCTCTTGTCCTTGGCACGGTGAGCCAAGTAGCTCTGACACATTTATTTCTTTTAATATGAGAATAGGCAGAGAGAGAATGATGGCAATTTCCCCTCTGCAGGGAAGAAGACCCTCTGCTGGGAGGGCACCAAGAGCTCTGCTCTGGGAAATGGAATGTGAATTAGTGGGATGCAGCGTGCACTCTCCTCATTTCACCTGGCCTGACTCCTGAAGCTCCGCATGATGGGAGATGTGGCTGGTAGGAAGAGAAAATAGGGGAGGGAAAAGAGGAATTTGAGTGCAAATAGTGACAAAAATCTGTGTTTAAATAATTTGATATAAAGCGACACTAAACAGAAAATTTAAAGCAATCTTAATTATGTTTTTCTGTAAGTATTGTTGTTGGGGTGTTTCACCTTTTTAGCTTTGTTGCTTCAGGTCTTCCATCATGAGAAGATGGGCGATTTTTCCCTTTGTCCTGTGGAAATCCATCTGAGCAGAGACACAGCCTCCAACACCCATGACCCTGACACTGAACATGTTCAATCCCTGGCTGTTCAGTAAAGAGTGATCAGAATTCCATAGGAAATCTGTTGGAGAGCTCTCCTATCCTGACATCAGCCATGTCCTGCAGAAGGATGGATTTTATCAGTGATAAAAAAAATCCTATTGATCTGTCTGCCATAAGGAAGTGCTGGTCTGGGATGGTTTTGGGCAGGCAAGTAAAATAATTTCATTTTTCCATGAAACATTGTCACTGTGGTTAGGAACAGAGAGGAGCCTGTGGTTAGGAGCACAGAGGATTCCTGTGCCTGTGCTGGTGTCTTGTCATGATAATTTTGCAAGGAAGAGTTACAGTGTTTGTCAGTGAAATGAAAAGCATTTCTGGCCAATTTAGAAGAAATTATAAATGTTGGAAGAGCATAGGAGCTTGATTCGGGAAATGCCAGAATATTATGGTCCTTTGCCAATCTTTTAATATTCAATTAGAAGTACTACAGTTATGAGAGAAAATATTTTTTAAGGAGCAACCTCTTTGCTATTTTGTGTGTGCGTGACAATCATAGTCCTTTGTGCACATTTTCATGGTGAATTTAATTTTTGCAGAGATCTGACAGAAAACTTGTATCTGAATTCAGTTATCTGCTGGGGAAAGTGAGCCACGTGTGTGTTTCAGGAAGACTTTGGATTGTATCAAGATTTGTCCTAACCATAAACTACTAGGTTACCAAAAAACTCAGATTAGAGGACAATTCAGTCTCAAGGTTAGGAAATGATCACAAGTACCAGTGACTACCTTTAATCATGGCTTAGTTTGCCAAGGAGAATTTCCTTGGTACAATCTTCTGTACAGAATTATAGAAGATTATAGTTGTTTTTTTGGATTTTTTTACTTTAGGAAAGCCTTTTTTTTTTTTTATTTCCCAGCATAAAATGTTATTATAAACCTGATAGGTATTGTCTGCAAGAAAATGTAAATGCTGTGTTGCAACAATAATGGTTTTCCATTAGATCTTGTATCATTAGACACATTAGGATTAGTTCTGTTAACTTAAAAAATAATTAAAAAAAAAAAAAAGCCAACCCTGTTTATAGCTCTGGAAATGAGGTTTTATGGAATGATGTGAATTATGGCTATGTGCAGACACTTGGAATAAGATTGTTCCTGAGGAGCTGAAGGAGAAGCTGCACTATTTGAAGTTTATAAAAAGCTTCAGTCTGGAATGAAAATATCCCTGCCCCCTGCCCTCCCCCTTGGGCTCTGGGAGAATCCTTGCCCTGATGGAATTGATGGAAATGGGAGAAAGGAGCAGCTGGTGGTGCCAGGGAAGCCTAGCACATGTGCAGTGTCAAGAACTTGCTCCTCTTCAATTAAAACGGGGATTAGAGTCAGCTTCTGGACGCCTCCAAAACCACCTTTTCCCTCTATCAGAAGCAAATCTCTCCCCTCATTCTCAGACACCCAGGACAGCTGAGATTTCTAAAACTCTTCGATAAGTTTATACTAAATTCCGCTTCTTTCTGATGATATTGCTTGTCAAAATAGCCTTGCTCAGTTTTCAAACACCTCTTTGCTGAAATTGCCATTTTCTGAATCAGAGAATTCCTTGGATCACTGCTGAATAGCTGGTTAGATTGCTCATTATGCCCCATTTTCTGGTAAACACTTTTTATATTTGGGAACCATTCCTGATTTCTGTGACTGCCCAGATATTTTTAGACACTTCACAAACAGTAGCTGTAGGTGTTCAATTGTTTTCCATTTTGGCTATTTCCAATTCATCTTTGGTTCATAGTGTACACTATTGCTCTCCTAAGACATATGATATTTACCCCCCTCTCATCTTGATTAGATCATTGAAGCTTTTTTTAAAGAGGGAAATAATTAATAGTTCTTGGTGAATAATCAAATGAAAAGGCAATTAATGAATAATGCACACCCTGCACAAATTTTCCGACATTGATCATCTGTTAATTTTGTGCAATCTTTTGCATTCAGATATTTTTTTTTCATTCATAAAACCAGTGGTCACGTGCATGCAGGGCATGAATGACAGCGAAGAAAAAAACAGAATTATTTCTCACAGGAAAAAAAAGAAAACCGAATCACACAAGTTTTCAGTTGTTCCAGCTCTTCTCTCTAGGCTTCGGTGACTCAGTTCCTCTTTTCTCATCATCACCTACAGGCAGGGACTAAACCAAGATGTTTTACGACGTGTTGTGGGTATTTGTGTGTGCAGTGCCCAGGCTCCAGGAGCTCTGTGGTCACGGGGAAATCTGGGAAGCAGCAGAGGGCTGAGAGTGCCCTGGGAGCCTCAGGCTGTGCCTCTGGCCAGCAGTCACCTCCTCTGATGGATGGATCTCTGCTTTTGGTGGGCCCTGGCTCTCTGCTTTGGGACACGCACACACAGTTTGGGTGGTTGCTTTTTATTTGCTTTTCATTTCCTCCGATGCGCGGCGAGTGGGAGAACGGGAAAGGCTTGGATTCTCTCTCTTTGGCAGGCGATGCCACAGGGCATTTTTCATCATTAGCCCTGCAGGATCAGAAGGGTTTGACTCTGCTTGCTTGGCTCCACCTGGTCTCTCCCAGCTCCTCTCCTCAGGACTCCTTTAATCAGGGTGCTGTAAGAGCCTAAATGAGAGATGCAGGACTCCAGGGGCTCTCCAAAATGCAGTTTATTCCATCCAAGAGGTTACAGCAGTGCAGGGTGGTGGGTGACAGAGCTGTGCCCACAGCTGTCAGCTCCAGATGCAGGCAGGCCTGAAGACCCTTTGGTTTTGGTTACAATGCATTATAAACTTTTATTTTGGTTACAGTGCATTATATACTTTTCTTTTGGTTACAATGCACTATACACTTTTCTTTGCTGAGCATCTTAATACAGCAGAACCAATCTATACCTTAACTATTATCTATAGCCTATCATAACTACTATCACTACCATATTCATGTTACTATTCTCCAATCACTAAAAGTTTCTGCATTACAGTTTAAGCTAGAAGTTGTTGTTCAGTTTTCTTGCAGTGGAAAATTCTGAGACCTTTTTTCTTCTTGCCACATTTGCTGACTTGTTTGCCTGTGCTCTCTTTCTGCTTGGTAAAATCATCTTGTTTGGGGTGGGTTTATCCTTTGCTCTAAGCCATAAAACCCCTTCTAACTAACACACCCTTTGCCTCCTTGGTTATCCAGTAAGACTGGCTCAGCAATTCTTTCCTTCTATATCAAAACTTGCTTCCAACTCTATTCCTTCATCAGACTCCACATTTAAAAATCTTCATGCCAAGCACACATATCTGTGAGACTTTCTTGTCACTTTCATCCTTCCCAACAGGGTGGGACAACTCTGACTGGGCTGAAAAGCTGAGATTTGTCCTGTCAGCCATGGCTGGCTGAAATATCACTGAATTTAGGGATGTGGCCACCAAGGGGCCACAATCTCTGCCCAGCTCCTGGTGCTGGATGTGCACATTAAAAATCACAGCCTCCAAAAGGCTGAAATCATCATTCTGCTGAAAATTATTGATCTGCGGGGAGAAAAGGTGAGAAAAATTGACTGAAACGGTTCTACTCCAGTTCTGCACATCCCTCAGGCACAGCCCCGAGCCCCTAAACCAGGGCAAACCAAATTTTTCAATTCTCTGCCTCTGAATTCACGTTGCTAAAGCTCTGTTGAGAAGCTGCCTCTGCATCCAAGGACCAAAGTTCAGATTTAGGCATCCAAATCATCCCAAAACTCAGATTTTTGGGTGCTTCAATGGACCTGACTCCACGTGTCTTGTTTGGGATGAAAGATGCCCTTTTCAATGATTTTATGAAAAATACATTGCAAGACTCTAAAATCCAAATAAAATATATTTTGGGGCTTTATTAGTTTTTATTTTGGGGCTTTATTAGACTACTGCACTGAGCTTTGTACATAAATTATTGTGAATTATGGATGGAAAATTTAGAGGGTTTTATTTATCAAGCTCATCTAAATGAGCAATATTTTATTAATACAATAAAAATATAATGAACAAGTAGGTGAAGTTTATTAAGTTAAGAAATAACCTTGACATTGCCAGTGCTCTTCTCTCATTCACTTCTGGTGGCATCAAGTTGAGTGTGTATTTATGTGAGTGTGTGTACATACATGTAAAGCATACATACATATGAGAATTATTTTTCTTTTAGCTATTTTAGTTTTAATTCATAACTACTGAGCTACAGCTTATTATAAGGTTACTCAAGCCAAACTGTTCCATTTCCTCCATTATCCAAACTGAATAGTTTATGGTCAGCCTGGTCAGGATCAAATTCAAATGGCCTCAGAGTTCAAAGGGACGGTGGTGACTCGAGAAAACCATTTTTGTAATCTGTAAATTCCTTTTCTAAAAAAAAAAAAAAGGAAAAAAATTGGCTGGAGCTTGTAATGGCTATGGCAAGATTTTGCAAGGTCAAGAGAAAAGAGAGTGTTGTGTGTTTTGACTCTGTCTCAGGACAGAAAGTGCATATTTGTGAATGGGTTCATGCTATGCTGCTTGGAATGTTTAGAATTTTGGGATTTTTTTTCCCCTTCTTATTGTTTAATTTTCCCCTTTTTATTGTTGTCTAATTTTTGTGTGTGTAGCTGGGACACTATGGGTGCTGATTTAAATTCCAGCACAGTAATTTGGGGTCTTTCCAGATTGTTTCCAAGCTGGATGAGGGTAGGGAGGGGAAGCAGCTGTATCGAGGCTGTTTATTGTTGGGATCTCAGGTGAACCTGCCCCTGTTGAGGAGCTGGGGCTGATCAGGGCAGCATTGGCTTCTCCAGCACCAGAAACCAGGATTGGGAATTTCTGGGCCTTTTCCTGTAGGAACAACTTGGTCTGTATTGGCGTGTGCATGCAAACGCATTGGTATAAGCAACTAAAATCTGCTTTTTTGGGGTTTTTTTTACTGACTCTTATTCACACCCCTACCCCACAGTCTTGCAGATTGTCTGTACCATTCTTCAAGTCCCCCCTCCCAAACAATTCCCATTCACTCACAGATTTTTTTTCTGGAAAATGTGGCCATGGAGTGACGGGGCGGTGTGAAGTGGACTTGAGCTGACAGAGAGTGGGTTTGGGTTGGACAGATGGAAGGAATTCTTGCTGCGAGGGTGGGCAGGCCCTGGCAAAGGTGCCCAGAGAAGCTGTGGCTGCCCCTGAATCCCTGGAAATGCCCAGGACCAGGTTTGTTGGAGCTTGGAGAAGCCTGGGACAGTGGAAGGTGTGGGACATGGCAGGGTTGGGATGGGATGAGCTTCAAGGTCCCTTCCAACCCAAACCATTCTAATTTCTATGACAAACAGACTGCCATGGCTCTTACAACCACCCCCATGGACACAGAGCAGAGTTCTCTTTGCATTGCTTCAGACCACAGGAATTCAAAATGCAGGTTTTTAATTCATATGTGAATCAACGCAGAGGCCAAAAGTTTGAGTGCCACAGCAGGACCTGAGGCTTTGAGGCACTGTGCAAACACAGAGCTGGAAATGTTCTGTACAGAGCACCAGACTGAAGTTTGGCAGGGACAGAGAGGTGAAAGGATGGAAAGTGAATATGGGAATCTACTGCTCATTGTGATAAAACACAGAACAAAAAATAATTCAAGAGTTGCAAATCCTTTTTCTGTCTTTATTTTTTTTTTTTTTTCTTTTTTGGAAAAGGAGCATGGAGGGTGAACATTTTGAACACAGTCTCCCAAAACTTGCTCTTGTCTCACTTGAGGTACCTCCCTTCCCCTCTGTGTGTAGTTTACAGGAGCATCCCTTTTGAACTTGTCATGTTGATGGATGATTCCTGTTGTGTCCTATCAGATTGTTCTGGGCATGTTGATATAAAATATTCTTCTGAAAGCAAATTGGATATCTTCTTAAGGTGGCTCTCACTCAAAGATTTTCTAAAACTTGAATAATTAAGCTACCTGTGATATCTATGATCTTAAATATCTTTAGCAGGACCTGATTTATGAACTTAGCCATATTTATAAAAATGGTCTACAAACCTGCAAAATTAGAGGAGCTTTTCACTGCTAATATTGTTAGAAATAATGAAAATTGAATTCTATAAACAGTATGTCTGACTAATTTCAGGTTTGCTTAGAAACTTTATAAATAACTGAAAGGAGAGAAAGACATTAACTTATTGAAAAATTGCCTTTAACCTGAAAGATGTTTCTGAGATTTTCAGGATTTAATGAATAAGATCTTACCATAACTAATAATTGTAAGTTTGTTTAGCTAAATACATTTTTTTTCTTTAAAAAAAAAAAAAAAACAACCTTATAAAAATGCTTTCAGCCCAAGATACTTGGCATTCCACTTGCAGGTTTTATGCATGGGGTTTGTGAAGCTCAACATTTCCTGAGCTGTTAGACATCACCCAAATTCAGATCAGATGAGTAAGGTGTCACCACGTATGGCCTGAGCTCGTGCTGCTGAATCTGACATGAGCTCAGCTAATGGAAGTTGCCTTATCTCCATTTTTCTCATCCTAACACCAAATGACTGCATTAGGAATCTGCCCAAGATAAAAAAGTGTGAAATATGCCTTCTAATTTATAATGCAGATTTTTGCATAACAGGATCAAAACTGTTATCCTGTTGTGAATGTAACATCAGAGTAAAATAACAAGCAGTTTACCAGTTAATATGCAAGCTAATCTGACAAAAGCGTTTTTACATTCATTTACAGAGTGACTATCACCCTAAAAAACTCCTGGGAGATAAATGAAACAAAACAAAACAAAATAAAACTTTAATCATTTCCATAACAAAAATTAAACAACTGTGGAATACATAGGGAGGTTGGGAAGGAAGAAGAAAAGGAAAAGGGGATAAAGAGAGAAAGAAGGCAAAAAAAAAAATGCACAAAAATTCAACAAAGATCGTTGTTTCAAGAAAACAATGGTGAAGAATTGCTCATTTCTCTGGAGAACAGCTGTAATGAGAATGAGAAACTGGTGCTGAACCAATTCTCTTCTCAATCTTCAGATCTTAATCATGTGATCCTCTTAGGATGCCAGAATCTAGTTTTCCTAAAGGCCTGTATAAGCATGTTCAGTGGAAAATCTATCTACCAGCAGGTGTCTTTTAACTTTATTTTGTCGTCAGCATCAAATAAAGATGAGAAGGATGGCATGAATTAGTTGATGAGTGTTAGGAAAGCAGGTGAAAGGCAGGAGGATTGTGTCACAGTGAGGTTTCCAGCTTATCCACAGGCTGCAGCATTTAATTAGGGAGTTGGCCCAATCCTTGTTAGGGGGGAAACTGCTCATTCAAAGCACATCTTAATAAAAAATGACCAAAGATTAAATTGTGTACGGGGAACTTTGAATTTGGGATGGGACATTAAGTCATAATGAGCTTAATGAATTAATTGCATGAAGGTCTGCAATGGGCAACTAAAAATATAACTGATGAGTTACAAAGCAAATAATTTAGCTTGTAGCATCAGGTCATTCTGATTATTTCAGGAGGAGGAGGTTGGATCTGCACAGAAAATTCTGGGGCATTTTTTCCTTGATGAGTAAAGTAGAGGACAATTTTTTTGTCCATTTTTCCAGCAGAAAGGGAAAGAAAACCTATGTTTTTCCCTTTTTTTTGCAGAACTTGGGACTGTTTCACTCTATCTCCCCATTCCAGTGGCAAGCTGGACACATTCATTGAGAACCTGAATCAGTGAGGTGGATTTAAACACAATATTTGTTTTGGCTAATAGCACAAAAAGCAGCTATATTCCATGTAGAACTTGTAATGATTGTTCTACCAGGAAAAAAAAAAAAAGGCCTGGGAATACAAACAATATATATTAAAAGGAGATGGCAGGACATAAATATATAACTGAAACCATTACTGCCAAGTGTAACAGCAGGATAGAGCAGCTTCCTGCACAAATTGTTTCAAACTAGAGAAGTGGTGAGGCTGTTTTATTCTAGAAAGCAGAATATTTTCATTGGGTACTGGATAAGTTGGATTTGGAAGAACTCAAGGGCTTAAAAATGAGAATAAAATCCCTGTGTTATCATGTCACCACAAAATAAAAGCTGGGAATGGCCAGGTTTGGATGGCTGCGGTGGTAACCTCATGATCAAGATGGTGCAGTTGTAGAAGCAGGAGAAGATAAAGGTTTTCCCACCCCCCTCACTGGCCCTATCCAAGGAAATATTGGTTGGTAAAGGTGTTGTGCTGATCAGTTCCCAGGAAAACTTGATCACAATTAACAAATGCAAAGTGACTGCGACGCCAGTAACAGCAGAACGAAGGCTTTCCTTAAAAACACGTTTAATAAAGATGTTTCTGCTCCAACCACCACCACTTTGCATAAACATCCTTGGTCCTCTGGGGTAATTCCTGTGCTGGAGAGTGGCCAGAGCTTGGTGGGTGGGGGTGGGTTGGCTCCTGGGTGTGATCAATGAACTCAATTACGACCCCATTGCAGAGACTTCCAGCCCGGGTTTGCGGTGATGCATCGCGCCCGCCCTCCCTGACACTGCTCCCAAAACCTCTTCAATAAATAACAGGATACCAGAGAGCTCGGACTTGGTTTCTTTCTTTTTCTTTTTTCTTTTTTTTTTTCTTTCTTTTTTTTTTTTTCCATTTTTTTTTTTTTTAACAGCTCTTCTGGGTCCCCAGTTGATTTTCTTCGCAAGGTTAGTTGCTAATACATTCCTAGCACCCATGCATTATTAATGCTCACCGCTCTCCAAGGTGGCAGTGACAAATAGGGAGCAAAATTCACTGACTAGTGGGGAATGTACTTTTTAGTCATGCTTGAATTTTTCAATCCATTCGGCTTGTTGAGGATTTTTCAGTGGAGGTACTGCAGCAAAATATGATTTTTTTTTTCATTTTTTTTCCCCTTCAAACCTAAGAAGCACTCTAGTAACCAGTGGAAAGCTTATGAGTCAGGGCTTTTCCCAGGAGGTTTTGAGGGGGAGTAGTGCAAAAACTACCTTTGATGTTTGCAGTAGCATGGAAGTCATTGTTTTTCCTCCCATGTAGTAAGTGGCAGTTTTGACTGCAAATCGACTATGCATGCAGTCAAGTAAATTATAATATTTTAACTAGGCTGTGCATGCCAGCTGTAGCATTCCCAGAAATAATACCAAGTGTGTATCATGAGCAACATTGATTTTTAATGTGCAGATTTGTTTCTTCAGATATAAAACTCTATTAATTTTGCAATTTAAAGAAGCAATCTGTGAAATACATTCTTAGACTGTTATTGGTTACTATAAATCCCACTAGTGGTACTAGCACACTTGTTTAATTCAGAATTACTTCATTTAAAGTATGATTTTGTGCATGTGGTGGAGGTGCTGGAGATTTGGCAAAGACCTCTTTAACATAACAAATAGCTGACAGTAAATATTAGGCTAATTCTTCCTAACGTTTAATAGAGGGATAACTCACTGGGCAGAATAATGAATTCCTTGCTAATGGCTGTACATAGGGGATTAACACCTTCCTGCAGCCATCCACAAATGCACTGAAAATATGAATGTTATCTGCTTTGGAAGGCCTTGATGTGGGTCCAGCTCTGAACCATAGGCAGCTTTGGAGCAAATCTTGCTCTAAGGGACCCTAGATCAAGAAGATCCTTTCCATTGTGTCTTGCTCAAATGTTTTAGCTCTCCAGTCTAGAGCCAAAGAAGGCACAAAGTAGTGCAGAGTCCACAGGTCAAGATTTCACACAGTCACAGAATGGCTTGGATTGAAAATTCATCTTATTCCGGTCTCTTGCTGTGGGTAGGGACACCTTCCACTGTCCCAGGGTGATCTAACCTGGCCTTGGACACCTCCAGGGATCCAGGGGTAGCCAAAATTCTCTTGGCAACCTGTGCCTGGGCCTTTCCACCCTCACAGCCAAAAAATTCTTCCTAATATCCAATCCAGACCTGTCTTGTCTCACTTTGAAGCCATTCCCCTTCCCTATTTCCTTTTGAATTGTCTCTCCCAACCTTTCCTGTTCCTCCGGGTACTGGAAGGCTGCAGTTGATTCCCTTCAAAGCCTTCTCTTCTCTAGGCTGAGCAATCCCAATTCTCCCAGCCTTTCTTCCCAGCAGAGCTGCTCCATCCCTCTGATCATCCTGGTGCCTCTGGGCTCTCCCTAGCAGGATTTTTCCTTCCTGTTTTGGAGTGCCCAGAGCTGGATGCTGCGGTCAAGGTGTGGTGTCACCAGAGCAGAGCAGAGAAGCAGAATCACCACCTTTTCAGTCCCTGTGTGGCTTTTTACATCAGAGAAACTTAAAATTGGAGAGAATCAGGATAGAAGAGCAACTAACTAAAACCTGACATTGTGTAGTATTGGCCAGATACACCATGTGAAGATCAGAAATGTTTTTTTTTCCCCACTTTGATAAATGGAATATAAGAATTTACCAATCTTAGTGCTTTCTTCTCTTCCCTCCTCACCTGCAGTCTGACTTTCCCAGCATCTGTGCTAGCCTAAAACTGGCACTTGATTTATAGGTGCAATCAGAATGAAGAGTGGTGATTTGGGAATGAAAAGCAGATCCAGTGATGCACTTGAGGCTGCCACGGCTTGGAGTTTGTTATCTGAGCCTCTGCACCTCCACTGAGGGCAGCAGCTCGGGGCTCATGCAAGGGAAAAGCTGTTCTGGTGGAAGGGGGAGCTGAAACAATTTATTCTTTTCGTTTTGATATATTCAGTGTAAAGCCACTGTCATGTTGAAACACAGTTCTGGAGACAATGATGGTGCAGCTTTTCCAATCCTGATCCCAAAGAAACAATTAAAGACTGCCAAAGCAAAATAAGGATTTTGGTGAGCTGGGTGGCACAGGGGCTGATTAGAAACACTAAATAGTAATGAAAGGAGAGGAAAAGGCAAAGTAAGAAAAGTCTATAATGCAGGAAGTGCACATAATGTAGGAAGTGGAGATGATGGAGAACTATGGAAAAGGCAAACTAAGAGTAGGAAGTGGAGATGATGGAGAACAATGGAAATGAGGGGTGATAGCTCAGGGAACATCATATTAGAAAGGGATGGAAGTGTCAGAAAGGAACCTGAGAGAAGCAGATTGGCTAAAAAAAAAACAAAAACCAAACCAACAAAATAAAACCTGTGTGTTCAGGAGATGTTGATGGAATCCATCCAACATCTGAACGACTCAATGAATAGCAGACTGCTGAAACTGGATGAGGCACTAACTAATTCAGTTCAGGCTGTCAATAATTGAAATCAGAATGTTGCTGTGTTTAATGCTAATATGGAGACTCTGATTTCAGAAGCTTAAGGATTTAGGAAGCTGGGATGAATCTGTGCTGTCGTTTTCCAGTTGTTATTGTTGGGGAATTGTTGAAAGAAAGGTTATCAATCCAATGTTATTGCTGTGTATGATTTTTAGTGTTTAAAGATGCTGCTTGCATTTTTAAGCATGACCTATGTTATCTACCTCAGAGGATGCTGTGTGTGGTGGGAAAGGGCACAGTTTAATTCTCTGATAGCCTGGCAAGAGACATAAAGTTGCTCCAACTCCTCAATTCCATCACTTGCTGGTATGAGGAGAAATAAAATTCAAAGTCCTGCCTTTGGCAGAGTCCCTTGCTGCTCCCTTCCAATCTGCAGTGTCAGAAAACTCAGATACTTAACGAATCTTCTCATGTCTGTTGGCTTCATTTAGCAAACGTCTGTTCAGTTATCATGGATTCAAGGAAAATATTTATTAAAAAAGAAAAAATTACTCATTTTGGAGATACAGCAAATATGAGTTAAAGAGAATTTCAAAGAGGGATTTAAAAAAAATTGTAATTTGTGTTACAGGGACATAAAGTAATGGAACAGAAAGAGAAAACAGTTTGTGGATGAGGGGTTTTAAAAGGGGAGGGGGGGTAAATTTCCCCTAAGATAAATGGTTACCAATGAAGAATAAAAAGAAGGCAGAAAACTTATTCAAGCCCCTGAGATATATGAGTAGTAAGCATAGAAAAATTAGTGTCCAGCAGTGAGCATTACCCTGCCAGTTCAGCACAAATCCATGATTCCAATTATTCTGAGAATCTAAGGATTCTATGATTCTGTGAATCACAGTATAATTTTAAGGTATTGCTGTCAGTGCCTTCCCCAAATATGAATTCTCCCAATAATTCTCCCAAGGCATGAGTTTAGTTCCATTTTCATGCCCATTAAAGCTGAATTGAGAAGATGCCCTAAGACACCACAGGTATTAAAAAAAAAAAACACAGAGAAAGAAAATACTGAAAGTAGAAAGCACCAAGGGAAGGAAAAAACAAGGTACCAAGGCCTTAATGCATTGGAAAACTTGGAAAACTCTTTATTTAGTGATTTTTGGGCCATCTCACATAGCTCAGCCATCCATTCTGCAGATCCCTGAGCAGCTGGAGCCTGGTGGGAATTTCTGGCCTGATGAAATCAGCTTTTTTAGGGGGTTGTGCTTACCTTGTAGGGAAATGTCCCACCCTCAGGTTTGCCCCCAGTTGGGTGTCATGTTCCCCAGCATAAAGTGAGGATCTGAATATGCAGCAGATTTTCTGATTTATGTAGAACTGCATGGATGTGTGTGGAGCTCAGTAAAAGATCTGGAGGGCTAAAACACTTGAACAAGACAATGGAAATGGAAAACAGGGGATATGTGTAAATGAAGAGCTGAAAAGGGGGAAAAAATCCCATTTCTGTTTGTTTTCCTTGTTTTCAGAGTTGTAAGCTGCTGGTTTTATCTTTCCTCTCTCCTCCAATGCATTCTGTCTCCACTCTGAAAATTGTGTTTTATCTCCCCAGTATTCTTGCTCTCTTATTTTTCCCTGTGTTTTCTGTGGCATCTCCCAGTGCTGATATTTTTCCAAGGTGTGTTATAAACACACTGGGAGGGGATGAAACTTCCCTGGGAGCTGCAGCTGTGCTAGAACTCATTCCTCAGGACACAACACGGGCAGGGGGGAGGAAAAAAATAATAATATATCCTTTGGAAAAGACACAAAATGCGTTCAGTGCTTCCACTTGTTCGTGGTGTGTCCCAGTGGGAGCTGCTGTCACATTCCATATGCCAGGAATAGGGATGGCCTGCCTGGTGCCCAGTGCCATGGGGATTCCTCATGTTCTGTGTCACTCACAGTTCATTTGGAACATCCAGGGTGAGGGCTGCTTTTTATTTTATTTATTTTTAAATTTTTTTTTTTCAGTGTGTGAAAATAGAAAGAAGCTCACACGCGTTCTGACGTGTGTTTTCTCCCAGGTAAATGAGTAAATTATAGAGATAAGTAATATCTTGGACTGAGATGTGTCCAGGTTTAGCCCGTGAGTCAAACCGCTGACGAACCTTGCTGGGAAATGTGGGTTGCAAAGGCAGGATGAGGAAAACCCCAGATGCAAACCAGGCTGACTCACGGGCACAGGAGCACAACCCCTTTCTAGAAAAACCTTATTTATACAAGAGGTGAGAGTTTAGAGACACAAAGAAGACGAAACAAGCAGAGGGAGGACAGGCAAAGCCCAGCCATGGCCAGCGGTGAATGCATCTCTCACTTCACGGGGAGTCTGCTCCTTTCTGGTTTTCCTTCTGCTGCTCTGGCCCAATCTCTGCTATGAAGAGCAATTTATCTTCCTCCCCCTGTCCTGCTCCCATCAGGGGGACAGGTGAAGGGGCTGCATTTCCAAAGGCAGCAGTGATGCGCACCGCGGATCAGAGGGCACGACCCGTTCCCAGCCTGGAATTTCTCATTTTTACCAGCACACCCAGAGCTGCAGCCTTATTTTTCAAAGGCACTTTATGGTGGGCATGCAATCATTTAAACAATTTGAACTTCATTCAATTTTACACTGACAAATCTCTTGAAAACCTTTGTATCCGTATATCGAAACAAGCTGCCAAAAAAAAAAAAAGAAAAAAATCAATCAGCCAAAAAATGTTATAGCTTCTATTAGAAGATAATGTTTTATCCTTCAGAATTGTTGCAGTAAAAAATTTCAGATACTACTTTATTGATGGTCAGATTAAAATTAATATGGTATAGGTTATTCATAACTTTTTTTAAAGCATTTTTGGGGGTTTTTTTCGGTTTCTTTTAGGTACTAGTTTTTTTTACAAAACATTGAAAAATTGCAACTTCCTATACTCATCTGTTGTAGGCTGGACTTTAGATCAGTCTGTATTTGTCAAGGAGATGTATTATTGACAGCTTACATGGTCAAACATTATTTTCAAAGTTCAATTATTTGCGAAAGAAGCATCATCAGTTTTCTCTTGCCCCATCTTAACATTTTTTACTGAAGGTAAAACTAGTTATGAATGGAATGTTGCTATAAAATCCCAAGTACCCAGAATAATCCCTAATACCTTATTGCCGCTTCTAGAGGGGAAAAATAATTCTTGAAGGTTTCTTCAAATTTCAGGTAGCCCAGACTCGTGTGGGTGCCTGGAGTGTGGTGGCTGATGGTGGTGAATCCAAATTAAATTTCCATTTATGCCTCTCAGAACCTAGTGAAGACAAAAGACACGTTAACAGGGGCCAGAAATCTGGCGGGCCAAGTTCCACCCAGGGGATATTTTTTTCAGATGTGGAATAGACTCCTGCAGACCAGGATTTATAGCAGAAATGCTGACAGACAATATTGGTGATACTGCTCTAATTTATTTGCGCTGAATGGTTTTTTCATCTCTTTTCCCTTTTAATGATCTAAGCCTTTTTGCATCTGGCAGTGAGTTTCCTCACTGTTTACCTTGCCTGCCAAGGCAGTATCATCCATCTATGACTATGCTTTTCTTGGTTTCTTGCTCTCTGTCTTTAATATTTGGAGCCAATTTTCCATTTATTCCAGGGTTCCTGTACCTCTGATGTTGCCATTAACTTGTAAAGTGGAAGCCTGTCAAAAATGCTTTCAAGATGCAATTTTTTTTGTTTTGTTTTGTTTTTTATTATGAAATATATATGGTTGTGTTCTGGTATATTTTTATCGTAAACATCGAAAAATCCTACTTCTACTCCTGGTTGGCATGTGCCATAAAGAAAATAATCCTGATTTCTTAGATGCTAAATGAGGGTTTTGTGCTCCTGTAACACCATCAGGCATTTCTGGGTGCTCAGGACATCTCTGTGCTCCCTTTACCGACCACAGGAGCACTGGAAAACAGGGATAATCCCAGGGAGCACGTTGGGAATTTGAATCCCATATACATAGATTATAAAGCTGAAGCGGTGGTTACGTAATTTGGTGACATTTACATTTTTGGAACATAAGCTCTCTGCCATCACACTTTGCAGTAGCTGCAATGAATCTGCGCTGGGATGGATTGCAGTGGGAGAGAGGGTGGATCCGTGCTTGTTTGGGATTTTAAGAGCTGGAGGAAGGGAGCAGGTTTTGACTGGACTGCAAGGCAGCACCAGAATTTCTCATTATGAGCCCTGGTGAAGAAGCATTGGGGATTTTGGGGACATCAAGGGGGAGATTGATGGCGAGGAGAATGAACTTTGGGCTGCCCAGTCCATAGGAGTGTCCAAGGCCAGGCTGGACAGGGCCTGGAGCAAGCTGGGATAGTGGAAGGTGTCCCTGCCCATGGGCTGGGACTTTAAGGTCCCAAACCATTCTGGAATCCTGTGATGGTCTCTTGCCTCTCAAAGTGACATCCCACACACAGCTCCCCGTTGGGATGGCGTCACTACAGGACACAAAATAACATGATGTGCACATGCACTGCTGTTTTCAAGGCGAAAAAAGGGAAGTTTATTTTTTGACTCTAACATTTATAGATTTTTAAAAGTCACAGTGGGTTGCAGGGTGAAAGTGCCGTCTCCCCAATGACTGTGCACAAACCAGCAGTCCATCAAATTTCTCTTCTTCTATAAAAGAATGCAAAACAATAAGTTACAGAAAAGGTGTGAGAAAGTTAATTATGAGAATGTAAACATCAGAAAGCTTAGAAAATCTTACAAAATCAAAGGGACAGGATGGAGTTTGGGGTGGGGAACATGGAGCACCAGATCCACCCAGGAAGGTTTTGGTAACTCATTGCCAGGTAATAGGTAGGACTTTTCCAGCCTTGTTCCTTCCCCAGCAGGGACATCTGGCTTCTGGTGTGCTCAGAAATTTCTTATTTTTGTTAAAATGTAATGAACAAGATCAAAGCATGAACCACAGGTAGTAAAGAGGGTGGGTAACCTGTCTCCTTGGATTTGAGACCCTAGGACCAGAACTGAGATCAGGCACTTTAAATTTGCCTTTTTTTCTGCTTTTTACATTGCACGAATTATGTTTTCTTTTTCCTCCCGTTATTCTCAAGTGTTGGCCACTTCTAGTTGGACACAACTCTCATAGACAAGCCCTCAATTTAACAGCTCATTCTCCCTGCTTCATTTAAATAAAGATTATAAAGAAAACTGTAATCCCACTGATTTGCAAATTGAACTGTTTTGTAGATGTTATTTAAACAGTGCCCCTACCACTGTCTTTCATGAGAAACATGGTACAGTGAGAGAGATCAAAGATTCATAAGGAAGCTCTTTTTTCTGAAAGCTGATGCTCCTGGCTTCTTTAA
This sequence comes from Melospiza georgiana, assembly GCF_028018845.1. Taxonomy (NCBI): domain Eukaryota; kingdom Metazoa; phylum Chordata; class Aves; order Passeriformes; family Passerellidae; genus Melospiza; species Melospiza georgiana. Next base: position 37,947,518 of record NC_080436.1, on the reverse strand, counting down.
CTAATTGAAAAATTTTCTTTACAAGAACAGACCTTCAAGCACTCTGGCTGCTGCCACGAGCCTTATCATTACAGAGTTGTTACTTCCTCCTTTAAGGGACTGAGCTGGAGATTAATGGAAGACTGTGCTGGCACTTTGGGATGAACTTTGTCTATTTTCAGTGCACTATACAAATGCTAACACACAGGTGATTATCAATGGCCTCGGATTGAAAGTAAATTAGTGCCTCCCCTTTTTTTGTTTTTGAGCTCAGAGGCAGGGCCTCATAATTTCATGGGAAGCCAGAGGATTGAAGTGAATTTTCTCCTAACTGGGGATGAATTTAATGGTGATAAAAGGGAAGAAGAATAACATTGGCTTGATTTTTGAGGTGAAAGCTGTGTGTGCATGGGGGAGTTGATCCTGGGATTGCCTGGTCTGCCAAGGGACCAAGGTAAGAGAGATTCTGGTTCTGGTTTTGACCCAGTTTGCCCATTAGAAAGGTGTTAAAAAAAACTCTGGTGTCTCAGAGCTGCAGCCGTGAGGCTGAAGTGCATTAAATGAAAGGTGCCATGCTTCTCTCTCTGCCACCTCACCATAGACAGTAATTAAGTTGAATTTCTTTAGGCATGTGGCTTATTTTTTAATTAATTTTTTTTTTTTGCATTAAAAGTCACACTTGAGCCTCTATGCTCCATGAGAGATGTGTGTAGCTGAGCCAAGTCTATCAGTCCCCAAACGTGTCTAGTGATTTTCTAAAATGAGAAAAGGGGTGGCAAACGATGCCTTTTTTTAAACAGGAAGCCAGTTTATATGTGGCCTGTGTATTTTAAGGGAAATTTATGAAGCAGTGACTTAGGTTATAACCATGGAATCCTTCTGGCTTCAGCTGGCACGACACAGCCCATGAATATTAACAATCTATACTTCCATAGGTTAAATTTATCTACAGGAGCCCATCAGTATTTATGGATCAGATGCTGCCATCTGAAGTCAGAAGTGAGAGGCTGGTTTGGCACTGAGAGCACTTTGGCTTGGTCAGACAATAGCTCTGTGTTTGGGTGCTGGTACTGCCCTGTAAAACCTGAACACCAGCTTAGGTGCTAAAACCTGGCTGTGAACACCCAGAACCTCTGCACTTCACATGCTCCAGGATTTACCCTCCAAGGTGTCACATTCTCAGGCCTTGCTGAGAAAAAAAAAAAAAAAAAAAAGGATATTCTGTGGTTAAAATGGAAGCTTGCTATTATTATTAATTTAAACTTCAATTGTCTGCATCTGACCTGGAATTCTGCACACAGCCCAGCGGTCCCAGGCTGCATTTTTCTGAATTCAGCTCTGCATCACTGATGCACTTCAAAACCTTTTGAAGTAGAACTGCCCAGGGTCCCTCTGTGCTCCTCTGTACAAACTGATTCCTGACCCCTTCCCCACCTTGCAGAGGGGGATTTAAGCTAAATTGGCCTCCTTAATTACCATCAGGTGAATGGATTTTGAACTTGAGGCAAGAGTGGGCTCCATCATTAGAAATGTTCTAACTCTGCCCCTGCCAGGGGGGAGGGCAGGTGTGAGAAAACCCACGTTTAACCCTCCATGGTTTGCTTAAATGCACTGGAGAACTTGATTAAACAAGCACAGAATTCACTGGAATTAGAGTCTTGTGCAACAGAAACTTGAGCAGTTTTTCTCTGTAGTGGCACTTTATTTCATTTTTTTTTTTTTTCCCCGGGAACAAAAGTGTGACATTAATAGCTGTGCTCAACAGAAAACTTGTGAGTGGGCCTCTCTGGCAAGAAAGAGCCACATAGCTTTCATTGCATGGTGTGCCAGGGAGGAAGGTATATGTAGCAATGAGTTTATGTTCCATGAGTGAGGTTTTTTATCTATTTATATCACCTCCTACATGGAGCTACCCGGGCCAAACTCCCCTGCAGAGGCAGCCCTGGGCACCTCGCTATGCTCAGGGAGAGGCAGAGCAGCCAGCAAGGGCACAACATCTCTGTAATTCAAGAAATCCTTATTTTCCTTCAGCTAACAAAGTAACTCAGAAGCCTGGAGTAGTAAATGAAAACAGACGCTTGAGTCAGGCAGATGAACTGGATTTTTTATATTATTTTTTTTTTCTCTCTCTCCTGTACTGTGACTGTAAGTTTCCAACCCAATTAAAGATTGGAAACTTAAGCAAGGAACCATAATTGCAGTGAAGGAGGAAAAACATGACGGGCAAATTCCTGTCCTTCCTGCTTTGGGGAGGTCAGGGGATGATGGAGCTGGATTTACCTTCTGCTCCATCACCTTGCAGCTCTCAGCAGCCCCATCTCTGAACTGCGCAGCCTCTGGGTACCAAACTCTCAGAAGGGGTTGAAATCAGGTTATTTTTTATGCTCAGGATGTGCTTTAAGATGCCAGGCTGGTTTTTGTGCTCAGGAAGTGCTTTAGGATGCTGATTAGAAAGGTGCGAGCATCCGCACCGACAGCGCAGGGCTGGGCTGAGCAGATGTCTCTCCCCAGTTGCCAGAGCAGCAGCCTGCACGACAAGGAGTCCAAGCACACCTTCTTCCTGGATTTGTTATCTCAGTAATTAGCCATGCAGCACGGATCCTGACTCAGTGCTTCTCCCCAAGCTTGTTTCCCTCTGTAAAGCTTCATGTGCTATGCACCGGGCTGAGATTGCCACCCTAAATGAGTAGAAATGACATTGCCATTGTCCTTTGCTGCCCTGGGATATCAAGGGATCTCCTTCCTGGCTCTTCCTTCATCAGTTCCCAGATGAAGGCCCTGGATGGACCATCCTCTTCCTCCCTTCCACCGTGGCATAGCTCTTTTTCCTGGCAGGAAAATGTCCCCTTCTTAACCAGAAATGGGGTGAAGGAAGTCAGGTGCATTGGTCTGTGATGTTCCTTCCCCAGTGCAATCATAAACAGGACCATGGAATCATTAAAGTGGGGACAGATCTCCAATATCATCAAATCCAACCCTTGACCAATGTCTTTTCCAGCCAGTTAAAGCAGTTTTTTGTGTTAATGCCTGTCCCTTCTTCCACCTCCAAGTCCTCATGGAACTGATTAATCACAGCTAATTCCCCACTCATTACCTGTTTGTGCCAGGACACAAAACCTTCATAAGATTCTCATTTGCCTCCAAAGCTCTTGCCAGCAGAGGTTTGTTTTGCAGATAAATGGTTGCTATACAGCTCATTCTCACAAATTACAGCTCCTGCCTTCCTGCTTGGCTGGGAATGGGTGGAGGATCCCAACTAAACTGATAATGAGATGCCAGTGGGCGGATGTGGAGGCAACATCTGCAGGTCTGATCTCATGTGCTGATCTCGTGTACTGGCAGGGACATGCATGACACTTTGTTATTCCAGAAGTGTCTCAAGGACATAAAATTCCGACAGCTGGAACCTGCTCTGGAGCGTCTGCGTTGGAAAAGTGCAGCTACTCCAGGGCTTTCTGGCATTAGCAGGACACAGGGAGAAAAAAAAAACAAACTCTAATATTTTATTTTTAATTTAATTAGCTTAGGATGCAGCATGGTGCGAGCAATGCATGAAAAAGATGCATGCATGCACATATATATATATATATATATCCATGTAAGTTCTATATTTCACCCCATCTGGATGGTTATAGACCATTACCTGAGAGTGAGACAAGCAAGAGTTTCCTTCGTGTGGATGAAAGACTGTTCCACCTGGAACAAAAGCACTGCCAAAAAGGAAAACACACTCTTGGCCATGTGAGTTAGATGGCCACCATCCATGAGCATGGTTCAAGTGCTCTGCACTATTCTAACACCTGGAAAAGCAGCTTGAGGCTCTTCCTCCAGCCTAAAGGGAAGGGAAAAAAAAAACCCTTTGAGTGCCCAAGCAGTGAACAGCCTGGATTTCTGAAACAGAAATCTTGACAAAACTCCTTGTGTTTCTGTAAGGGACAGAGTGAAAATGCAATAGCTGTAATGCATCTGTGCTTTAGGAGAGATTTCTGGGCCTCATCGCTCAATATTTACTTCAAAAATCACTTTGGTTGAGAGCAGGGAGATTGAATGGGCGCACAGAAGTGGGGTGTGTGAGCAGGAATGGTGACAGCAAAGTTACTCAAGGATCTGAGCTGGGTCTGGTGGCACTTGAGGTTTTAATTATCTGGGTATTGCTGCAGTGATGTTTCCAAAAATCCCCCAAACTGAGGAAATAAAAGAATTAATGAAATAAGGAAGGCTATCTAAAGAAACATCTTTTGATTCTGACATCCTTTAAAACCCTCACTACCTTCAGCTTCTCCTCCTCAGCTTCCCCATCCAGCCCCTTGCACTCTGTAATTTGGGAAACACTGATGTCATTGGGAGCATTAACAGCAGCACTCATCGTGCTGCAGTTCATACAAGCTGTTATGCTTTCTGTACAGGCAGAGGCTTTAACCAGGAATTCCCACCTTTTTATTTCCTTTTTTTTTTTTTTAATGTATTTTTTTTTCATTATTATTAGTTTTCCACATTGTGGAGGGATGGCTTCACAGCGGCTGTCAGAACCAGAGCCTTGCCAAGGTTCCCTTGGTCCATCTGCCACCTTGGAGATCCAGGACAACAAGTGATGGGTGGGAAGGAGAAGGGAAGAGGGCTTCCAAGGGGAAAAGCTGGGAGTGCTGCTGCCTCTCACCAGGGAAAAAGGATTTTCCATGCTGAGAAGTGGCTGCTCACAGCACATATGGGATGTTCCTGGATTTCCAAGACGGGAATCAGAAATCTGCCTTGACCCCAGCCCCTGGTATCATCCAGCAGGAGGGGGAAGGAGTTATTAATAGGAAAATACTGAACTCCCTGCAAATATTTTGCTCCTCTGAGGTGCCAGTGACAGATCCTATGTGGGATTTTGTGCATGAGGTGGTGGTCTGGTGATGGGAAAAAAAAAGAGAGAGAGATTTAAATATAGGTCACACTGCGAAAAGGGTTTAAGAGGGTGGAACTGAATCAGATTTCCAAAGCCTTTCTTAATTCCCTGTGTTGGTTTTTGATGATAAATGGTCTCAGCCCAGGTTGGAAGGGGCACCTGAATGGGTGAATATTTTGGGATGTCCCAGGACCAGGCAGAGGGGAGGAATGGGATCTGCTGCATCCAGGGGTTAAACCAGAAAACAACCTGACCCCATCAGTCTGAAACTGTTGCAATGATGATTGATTGTCCTCAATGAGAACCCAAAATTCTTTCGTCTTAATTTACTATGAATTTAACTCAAACAGAGAGCCCAATGCCAACACAGAGAGATTTTGGGATGCAACAAGCCATTTTGGTTTTTTAAGTACTTTAAGCCCCGCGTTGACATTGTCTTCCCATCAGCTGAATCAGGGATGTTTTTTCTGCAACATCCTCATTTACCTCTATTCCTCATTCCTTCCTTATTTTGTTCAAATGTCAACAAAATGATAACCATTATAGTCATAAAAAGCTGTGCTCCTGTGCGCCAAATCAAAGGAAACAGTCTGACTCTGTACACAAAGTAAAGGTCTAAGACCACATCATGCTTTAGTTGCACAATCTACGTTCTCAAAAGATGCTTTAATTTTCTTTTTGGTTTTTTCTTTCTTTTTTTTTCCCCCCAGGTTTTTAATTTTATTTTCTTTTGTGTAATTAATGTGGAAGTGACTCTTTTGTTTGAATAGTATTTGGCTTTTAGAACAAAAAACCATAGATGCACTACCCTGCTGTGACAGAAAAGTGTTGAATTGGTATTTAAACGAGGACAATTTCTGCAGATCTTTTTTGACTATTAGATGACATGCAGTTTAATTTTCATTGCTCTAAATTAGTCCTGGAGGAGGAGGAGGAGACCCTCCTTTAAAGGCAATAATAATGAAAATCTGGGGCTGATTCTGGGCTGGTATTAACTCAGACAAATTCTGTCACAAAGAGCTACCTTGGCTGAGGAGCTGCCCCTGAAAGGCTCTGGTTTGCTGTAATAGAAAAAGCAGAAAAGCCCCAAAGCCAGGAGAGAGTCCAAAGAAATTACATAAACCATTAAGGGTGGAATGAATTGTTTCCTGTGACCTGCAGACAGCCACGAGTGTGGGGCTGGGGCTCTGCCACCGTGGTGACATCCCCATGCTTGACAGGTAACTGCTGTCCAGGCAGGAGAAGGGAAGGAAAGTTGAGGAAAAGGAAAGAAATATGGGAATAGAAGTGGATCTTGGTTATTTATCCTGCTTTGAAGCAAAATCAGCTTTGATTAAATTGTAATTAAATTGTGGATGTCTGTGACGGTGTTCACGGGGGTCTGAGGATGAGGGAAGAGATGAGGATCTGACTCCATGTTTCAGAAGGCTGATTTATTATTTTTTTATATATATTACGTTAAAACTATACTAAAAGAATAGAAGAAAGATTTTCTTTAGAAGGCTGGCTAAGAATAGAAAAGAAAAGAATGGTAACAAAAGCTTCTGTCTCAGACAGAGAGTCCGAGCCAACTGACCTTGATTGGCCATTAATTACAAACATCTAACATGAGCTAATCAAACATCTACTTGTTGCATTCTACAGCAGCAGATAACCATTGTTTACATTTTGTTCTTGAAGCCTTTTAGCTCCTCAAGAGGAAAAATCCTAAGGAAAGGATTTTCCATAAAAGATGCCTGCGACAGATGTCCAGTTTTTTTCCATCCGGGCTGGACACAGTGGTCAGTCCTGCTTGTGAGGGCTGGTCCCTCCTGTCCCAGGCTGGGAGTGAGGCTCCAAACCTGTTCCATGGTGACTTCACATCTGCTGAGAGGCCCCAGGGAGGAGCAGGGTGGGGAAGTGTCCCACATTTGCAGCTGCACCATTGTGATGTGCATTTAGAGGCTCCTGCAGCCTCGTGAATTCACACATTTTATCACAGCGCACCAGCTTTCCCATTCCAGGTAGTGGATAATAACTAACTCCTACATCAAATAGCACAGGGAAATATTGAGTAGAAGCAGCAGAAGAGTATCAGTTAAACCACAGGATCAAAGTTTTTAGATGTCAACAAACAAGCAGAAAGTCTACATTATGTAGTGGTCAGAAAAAAAATTGCTGTAAGGAATGTATCAGTTCCTCTTGAGCTGTCCATCTACATCAGATCAATAGCCCTTCCAAGCATGGGACATTCAGGCTTTCAGCTTGAGAAATTGAAGTTCTCAAAATAAGTCGGGGTTGCAACACAAGTCCATCATTGTGTGTCACAGAAATGAAATGAGTTGTCTCCTGTTCGATTGATGACTGACAGAAAGCTGGGAGGAAGAAAAGGGAAAATAAACGAGACGTGGGTTCTCTTTTTTTTCTCTTTTTTTTTTTTTTTTGAAAAGTTGTTGCAAACGCTCCTGTCAAAAAAGTTTCCGCCGAGGGATCTGCTTTCATTTCCATGGATATGCCTAGCTCCCATTACTGATAGCAGGAGTTGGATGGTGAGGGCTGTGGGGGGATGTGCTGGGCACTGCAGGGCTGCTGCTATTCAGAGGAAGCACATAATGCAAGGAAAAAATTAGGTAAAAAAATGCAGATCGAGACTTTCTTACAAGAAAAACTAAAATATGTGACTGGTAGCTCCTGATACTTTTAATTTAGCACTTTGTAATGACAAATGAGTAAACAGGCAGATATTTGGCTAAATGAAACACTGAACCTGAGCCTGGCAGGAGGGAGCCCACATCTGAATCCAGTTGCATGTTCAAGCCATTAGTCTGGGATGTGAGCAGCAAGTCTGGGAAGTGATTGCACTTTTACAGCCCCAATAGGAACCAGGTACAAAATTTGGCTGGAGATGTAAGTTCAGGCTTCAATCTGTCTCAAAACAGGGAGGGTGAAGCCGACAGATCCAGGGCTGGTCCTGCAGATGTTCCACTGACATTCCAGACAGCCATGCTGAAATGGAGACAGCTTCTCCTGTCAGCTCTGCTCCGGGAAATAATGCACGTGAAGAATGATCTGCAAATTTTTTGAGTTTTGTCGGTGAAAAGGCCCCCCCAGTGCTCGCAAACAGGCTCACAAAATCAATGCCTGATGCAGTTACTAGCTGAGCAGCTTGTTGATGTTAAAGGAAATAACTTTGTTATCCAAAGTACAAGTGCTCCTCTATTATCCAGGCTTTCAAAGTGATTGAGCCTGAAATGCATTCTAGCAGTGTGTACGAGATACCCCTGCTACCTTGGAGACCAGGCAGTTTCAATACATTAAATATAGAAACTACAGTTTCCATTGCCTAGAGCAATAAAAATGGAGACTGGAGCAATGGTTGTGCTTAGGTACCTGCTGGGAAACGCTGAAACCGTGGTTTTAATCTTCCAAAAAAAAGTGGTGGGGCCTTGTTTTCACTATTTTTTATGGCAGCGGTGGCTTTGGGTGGTTGTAAAGTAGTAAGAGCAACCTGCTTGCTGGAGCTGGATGCTGGAAGGGCTGTGCTGCTTGGATCCTTCGTTGTGCATCCTTCAGGGATGTTGTGGAGGTTCTTGGAGCCTCACTTTTCTGTCCTGCGAGGTGGGAAGGAGCAGCCACACCTTGAGCTGCAGCAGGACCCATCTGGGAAACCCTTTGGTGTCTCTGAATCAAAGCAGGTTTGAACTGCAAGGCACAAAAATCTCCCATCAGGAGAGGAGGGGGCAAAACCTATCACCAACAGGGGTGGTAAAATAGGATATGGATTTTCTTGCTTGGAGGAAGTGTGTTTGGATGATGGGAAATACACCTGGAAATTATAATGTTCCACACACATAAAGAAAAATCCAGGTAATAAAAAGCAAATATAAAAAATAATCTTAAGGTCAATAAAATCAATCTGGGCAGAGATTTGATGGATCACATACTCCGAAACATGGCTACATATAAGTGAAATAATAACTTTACACATCTCTTCAAGAATCTGACGCTGTTTTCAGACAGGGTGAAGCGCACATAGTTTACTGCATCCACTTAATTAAATAAAATCAAAATAAATTGAAATGGAGTCAGCTGGAAAGCTGTTCCATTTTTTAGTCTGTCTTGTAAAAAAGAAGAATTTGAACCAAGTAAATACAAATTATTCTGAAAACTTTTTCATGAAATAGAACCCTGCTTCACATTAAATAAGTTTTCACCACATATTTCAAACATTAATATTTTTATCATTCATTTTACAATTGTATTTGAATGTCATTTTAGGTTTACAATATTTCAAATGAAGAAATCAAAAGGGTTGATTATGAAAATAGTCATGCATTATGCGTTTGTTTTTTCAAATGTTCCTCTTTCTACTCCTCCTCCTGTTGCAGAAAAAAACCCGATGAACTGTAGATTGGCAAAATATTTTTACTGATTTCTGTGGGTTTACTGAGATAATCTAAAAGAAAATTACCTAAGAGGGGCTAGAGAGTCTTGTCAGGAAGAGCAGAAAGTCCTTCACCTTGGGAAAAATGACTTTTCTAGATACTTTAAATCCATTCTATCTATGATGCTACTGTGGCTTTCAAAACACATTCTACATTGCTGCAGAATTATTTCATCAGAAGAATGCATTTTTACAATACATTTTAAAAAAGTGACTTTTTAACCGAGCGCAACACATCGCAGATGAATTGTCAACTGTCATTGGAACGACGTTTTTTCTTCGTTTGCTTGGTTTTTCCCCATGTGAAGCCATACAAGAAATAATGCCTTCTGGGGCATTCCACAGGAAAAAAAAAGATAAACAATTGGAAGGGCCTTCAATCTTGTCATTCCCTGGTGTGGCAGAGCGAGAGCCGTGCACTGTCAGGGGATGCTCAGTGCTCCGGGGACCATTAACTCCTTCCACCAGGCTCCAGCCTAAACCACACCTGGGCCATCCTCACTTGGGTATAGCCAACAGTGAAATAAACCAAGTTTTTGTGCTGGGAACCTGGCACTTTTTGCAGCTCTGAAGTGGGATGCTCGAGGTCTGATTGTGGCACCTTGCAGGGAGATTTCTGCGCGTTTCAGCGGAGGGTCGGAGCTTTACGCGGAGAGAGAAAGATGTATTCATGGTTTTCTCATGCTTGCCGTGATCAGCTGCTTGTTCCTGAGCTGTCCAGCTACAGATTTTCTGCGTTCAACTTCAGACACCGCAGAAGAACAGCTGGGAAATCAGTGAAGCAGCAGAGCAGAGTGGTTACAATAGAAACAAAAAACAGCCAGAAAAAAAAAACCTTATTGAAAGAAAACTGTCCGAGGCAGCCCCATGGTGCCCTTTCACACTGAGACACTGTCCCGGGGAACCCCCTGGGAAATGGCAAGGCATATCTTTCCCTGATAACAATGTAAGAAAGCACAAAAAGTACACGGGGCATCTCGCTGTGCCACGCTGCTTTAGGAGAGTGCAGCGGTGAGACTGCGTGGTGTTAATAATGCTGGGCTCCTTCCTGGATGCAGATAAATAAATAAATAAGAGCCTAGCATGAAAAAAAGGAAAAAAAAAGGAAAAAAAAAAAGGCTAGTGTCTCATCCAGGACTTGTTTGTTAACTCCTGATGAGATGCTGTGTGTAGTCATGCTGCCCTGAGGAGTTTATAATACCAGAGCCCGAGCCTACAACATTTCCTAAGTACCGCTGTGAACAGCCTTGTGGGACTGCAGTAATTGAGGTAACTGTGTTATTTCTGGACTAGATCGTGCAACCCTTACATCAGGCATTAAGCACTTAGGAGAGCAGCCCCATTCACTTTACTGATGGCTTTTAGATGGGAAAATGTATTGCAATCACAAAGTCACCTACCCTTCAAAACTGGAGAAATCTAAAAGAGGTTCTTGTAGAAAACAACCAACAAATGGACCATATATAAAGCTAATCTCTCCTATTCTGGTGATTTTTCTCTCACTTGTGGGCAATCAAGACCAGTTTTGCCATTGACTGTCAAAAGGCTGTGTGTGAGTAGGTTTAAGCTGCAATACATAGGTATGAGTTCCAGCTAAACCCAGCCCTTTATAGCATCACCCTCCATTGTGGAATTGCCTCCAAAACACCTCCTATTTGACAAAAAAAAGAATTGCAGCGCTGCCTGGACCCCTGATGTTGCCCAGGACTGCTCCATCCTGAGCAGGAGCTATTTCCCATATCAAAAGTCAGCTTGTTGGCAGAGGAGTGCTGAGCGTGCAAATCCATTAGCCTTGCCTGTGTGCTGCTGAAATCCCAGCCCTTGTAATGTCCTGGGCATCCTCCTTGGAAAAAAAACCATCCACAGTGCTGGTGCCACCACTTTGATAGCCTAGCACACCCTTGTAGTACATGGTTGGTCTCATTTATATGGTTTAGGGACTGAAAAGGTGCTCTGGGAAGAATTCACCTGTAAACGTGGCTTTTGTTTGGTCATACTTTGACTTATTCCAGGTGTGGATCAGGGTAGTGCCTGGGGAAAGGTGTGTTCACTGGGCAGGGAGAAGGTCTCTTCTTGCAGGGACACCCAGCAGAAGTGCATTGAGCTCTTCAGCTCTGAGAAGAGCTCTTGAGTTCAAGTTGTCTCCATTGTGCCTCCAGTGTTCTCTTGGCCTAGAATAATGTCTGGGAAGAAAGCAAAAATATTTATTTTAGTATATTTTCAATATGCTTTTATAAATTGTTTCAAGGAATTTTTACAATTATGTTCATGACATTCCTAATTTGAGCCTAATAATTTATCTCTTTTTACCTATTTTTCTTTGGGTAGTTTTTTTGGACCCATGCGTACACATTCACATTCATCTTGTGGAATAACCTGATTTTAAGTGATTTCTTTCACCTGTTAGATGATGGCACCTTTATTGGTGATTGCAATTCTCTGTTCCTTGATGAATAATTTACTGATTAAAAGCAGTTATGCACAAAATGGTTGCTTTTTTTTCAGGAGAAAAAAAGATCATCATCACCTGTAGAGAGAGGAGAGCTCTCATAGAGTCATTTATTCCATCACCTTTTCCAAGAATTTGGTAACTTGTTTAGGAAATCTGAAAGTTGTTCTTGACAAACTGCTACGGTTTCATATCCAAGGTTCTGGTTGGGTTTTTTTAGTGTGTTGTGGTTTTTTGGGGATATTTTTTGGGGTTTTTTTTGGTTTTTTTTTTTTTTTTTTGTGGTTTTTTTTGGGTTGGTTTTTTTTGGGGGGGGTGGTTTTTTTGGTTTTTTTTTTGTCTTTTTGGATTTGGTGGGGGTTTTTTTTGGTTTTTTGGGTTTTTTTGGGGTTTTTTGGGGGGTTTTTTTTTTGGTTTGTTTGTTTTTTTTTTTTTTTTTTTTTTTTTTGGTTTGTTTTTTTTTTGTTTTTTTCTGGAATTAACATTATTGAGGACAGACTTGTTGAGCTGGATGTTCTTTCACCCTTCCTTTCACCCTCGTCCTTGGAGGTTTCCAGGCCCTGAGTGGGTCAGGTCAGACCCCAGAGCTGCCCCTGCTGAGCAGGGGGTCACACCAGGGACTTCCTGGGGCTCCTCCCCACTGGACTTCCCTGTGATTTTATGATTTTTTCCACTTGCCTCAATGAGAGCTGTGGCTTGGATGTGCAGCTAAATCTTAGGGCTTTGTTTACAGACCACAAGTCAGCATCGCCAGGGATGTGCTGCCAGGTTCTGGACCTTTAAATCTCTCTGCAGATGATTCCTGTGAGGATCTGGGATGGGCTCTCCAGGTGATCCATCTCTGGCTGCTGTTTTTAAGGGCTCTTTGTATGTAAGCCAGCACAAAACATTTAATTCTTTTGTAGCAGCCTCTTTTTCTGGGAGACCTGCCGTCCTCCCAGCAGATCAATTTGTCTAAAGGAATGTAATCTATATTTACTTTGCAGTGGGTACTGCAGCTCTCAACTCTGCTTTTAGCTGATTCAGCTCCAATCCAGCCCGCTCTGACCTCAGAAATATTCCCTGCTAACTGTCCTCCTGTTCACTCCAATTTGTACTGCCTAAATGCCTGCTGCTGAGTGTCCCTCTGGCCATCCTGAAAGGTGTTTCATCACACTACAATAAACGTGAAATACTGATGCACTCCAAACAGCAAAAAAGGAGGGGGGGGGAAAGCAGCTGGATATCGACATGGGACTGGACAGGGGCATTTATTACACTTTACTTTCATCCCATTGTCTACCTTCGGCAGAGGAGGGCTCTGAGGCTCCCTGGTGGGCCAGGCGGGTCGATACGACACGGGAGTTAAATTAGACCTCAAGTCAAGCACACATCTACCTTGGCTGGGATACCTCCAACCTGAAGTCCCTGGAAAATTTACATTTTTCCACTAAGTTAACCAATAACGGAGTGAAATGAGTGAGAAAAAAGCAGCTGTCTAGGCTGCATCTTGCTTCATTATCAAATGGATGTTGTCCAAACAGCAGCTTAGGTGCCTTGTGAGGGAGACAAACAGGCTGATGTACGAGCTGTGGCCAGGATTTACCAGACTTAATAAGTACAAACAATTTTTAAAAAAGTTAGTAAGCGCATAAAAACATTTTTTAAAGGTTTCTCCCATTCCTCTTGTTATTCAGAGGGTGTTTTTCCCCCTCCTCTTTTTCTTCTGGTATCTAAAGTGGTATCTTTGTTGTTTGAGTGCACACACAGAGCTCTTACTAATATTAGTGTTATATTAATTTATCAGTGTAGAGCACACTTGTTCAACTCAGAGGCTGGAGGTCCCAGGTTGTCTTGGTGAGTTTCCACCCTTCCCCAAGCACTTAAAACTACAACACATGGAAAACTGTTGGTGTAACAACATAGAATCAGAAAAAGAATTTCAAAGTGACCAGATCATTGGTTGGAAGAGAGATTAAGGTGATTCATGGCAGGAGAAAGGAGCTTGGGTGACTACTTCCTCTATTCAAATGGCCATTTCATGCATGGACAAACCTCTCCAAAAATTTCCAAAAAATAATTTTGTTCTACACAACAGCCCCCAGTAAGCATTTCCTAAAATCACAGAATTATTTGGGTTGGAAGAAATCTTAAAGATTATCTCATTCCAATTCCCCTACTACTGGCATGGTAGGGATTCTAAAATTACTGTATAAAGCAACAAAAATAAATTGTAATCACGTGCCAATAAAGTAGTAAATTTATTTGATTTGGACAAAAAAAAACCAAGCAATAACAATAAAAAAATAATAATAACAAAAAATCCAAACCCCAACTAACACCTCTCCACTGAATAAAAGTCTTTCAATAAGGGCTATAGCTTTTATATTATTTTGTAAGGTGAGGAGGTATTTTATTCATCAGGAATGAAGGTGCAGTGCAGGTACTTAATCTGTAAAAACTCTCTTGCTTTATTATTTTATTTATTTGAAACATATTTCTCATCTGACAACTTTCTTCTTCAAGCTCAGGCACTGCAAAAAAACCATGCCTGTATCTCTTAAAAAGCTTTGCTTGTCTTATTTCTGAAAGAGCTCTTGCCTACCTATTTGCTGGTGGAGAAAATGATTTCAAAAGGCGAAGCAGGTAAACCTTAACCTGCCAGATGTCTTCTTCATGTAAGCAATTTAAATTCAATTTGTGGCAGAAAACACGGGCAACTTCTGGATCAATAGGCTGCATTCATTCAGCAGAGCTGACACTCAACACCTGATCCACCGCCAACCTGGCTGGGCTCTCTCTGCTCCCACCTGAGGGACTTTCCCTGGCTCTCATGGCTAGGTAAAATCCCGGAGGATTACAGGTTCTTAACGCTAATTAGGGCTGCTCAGCTTCCCCTCCCTCCGTGCTGCCTCTGTTTCTGCAGTTTTATTTGTGCCTTTCAGGGGGATAATTGTGGTGGCACACGGCGGCGAGGTAAATGATAGCCCTGCGCAAACACACCGCCAGCGTCTCGCAGGAGAGGAGGGCGATGAGATAACAGCTGCGACAAAAGCTGCTGAGCCCTCACCTTGCTCACTTTCGGGGGCTTTTTTGTCAGATATCTGCCTTCAGAGCTGTAATTATGTGATTAGGAGGGAGAGGCTGTAAACAAACAGGACTTTTCTCCTCCTCGCCGGGCTTGGGAAGTGAGGCGTGTCAATGCCAGAGCTCGTCCGGGGATACCTGCGCCTCGCTGGGGCTGGGATGCGTGTGATGTGCATGCACATCAACCCTGCTCCGAGTGCTCGCAGCACAAAAATCATTTTCCATTCACCGGGGTTCAGGATGAAATTTAATCGTTGCTCGGATTTGTAATAATTATTATTATGTGTAGGGTTAAGTGCTGGAAAAACGGAGCTTTTATTTGCCATTTAACAATTCCCCCTTCTATCTGTGAGCTCTGATTCTACCATTATTGTGTTTCCTACAAATATCCCAGATACTTATAAATATTCTATTGCAATGAATTTTATATGACTCTTCAGTTCTAACAGCGGAAGCTGCATTTTGAACTTAACCTAAAATCCAGTGCAGTAAAGCCAATTTTTAAATGTAACCTTTCCACCAAGTGGTAAAGACAGTCATAAAGTCACTTGTTATTGCTCAAGTCCCTCTTGACATATAATTAATCCATCTCAACCCCCATCCAAAAATCCAGAGACAGCAAATTTGCCCTTCCTGAATTTACAATTCATAGAGGCAGAGCGCTATCCAGCACTCCCTGACTGGGTGCACACACTGCAGGAAAGGGAGCACAGATGAACATTTAGGAGCCACTCATCTCTCACTGCGTGTCAGCATGAGGGGAAAAATAACAATGACTGGGGCAGAGTCTCAGATTCCCTCTGAATGACTCGAAAATGCGTGGCTGTGGCACCTGAGGACACGGTTTAGTGGTGAAGATGGTGTTGGGTTGATGGTTGGAGTTGGGGGTCTTAATGATTCAAATGTGGGGTGGAGAGTCCCCTTTCTTTTCATCATTTTGAGAACTCCTGATTGCCAGACTCCACACACGTCATGGAGAAGTTGGGAGAATGGACCTCTGGAAACTGTCTAGCTCAGTCTCACACTTTGCCTTTCAGAATGTGGAAAAACTTCCCAGTGTAAATCTCTGAACTTCAGGAAATAAACCAAAAAGGCCTTTTTGAGACATGGTGGTATTTAGTGGTATTTTCCACTAAACAATGCCATTGTCCTGAGGAAATATAAAGGAGTAGAAAGAAGGTGTCAAAATAGGCTAAAATTAAATTATGAGATGCATTCCTTAACCTGGGCTTTGACCTCTGCGTGCACTCAGAAGAAAACACAAAATCTCATTGCAAAAATCTCATTGCAGCCCTTATAAATTGATGCTGTGTCTTCCAGCATCAACCAAAAAATGTTGCAGGCCACATTTATCTCCTGCTTTTTATAACAAGCCCAAACCAAAACTGTGAATTTCCCAGAGGGTGAGCAAGAGGGTAAGGATTAGAAATAGTCTATTTAAAAATAAAACATGAAACTCCAAACAAGTCTTCACCGTTATAGTTCCAGACTCTGAAAATATTTTCCTGTGGTGTTACCATCAAATTGTCATTACCTGTCCCTCTGCTTATCTTTAGAAGTCAGTAATCATTGTAGGAACTAGATACCAATATCACATGAAAATATGCTTGAGTCGACTCTAAATTGGGTATATTGAGAATAAGTTAGTCCTCTCATGTGTTTTCTTTCACAACAATCCTTTACTACATGGCACTATCCAAACCTATTATTGACTATAAAATTATTTAGTGTATCATTGTGGCATCCACAAAATTATGAATCTGCTGTGCAATATCCTTGCTATTAATCATCTTGTTTTATTGACCAACAGTGCTGAAGTATAGAAAAATTAAGGTTGAAATGCTGCTATACATTTAGTACCCAAATCAAGACAATTTTAAGCATAGCTGGGATTTCTTTAGAAATCTCAAAATGATCAAGGTAAGGGACACTGCAACACGTGAGGCACGAGCTCCACAGATAGAAACTGTGTTAATTACACAGACCTGAAAGCCCTGTGGAAATTAACATGTGATCTTGTAACGATTTGCCATATCATAACACGTATGCTCTGATCCAGCAAATCACTTAAGAAAGTGCTTAAGTTCAGCCTGTCATTTCAAATCAAGCCTCAAGATCAATCTTGATGCTGTAATGACATAAGTGAATTAGCCTGGAGCCTTAATGTAGTCTCCTTTGTATGATTTCCTTTTTGATTACAAAATAAACAGGGGGTAAGGATGATTTCAGGGGTGATTTCACTGCTCTGAACTGGCCACAGGTTTTGACAGAA
Source organism: Melospiza georgiana (assembly GCF_028018845.1). NCBI lineage: Eukaryota > Metazoa > Chordata > Aves > Passeriformes > Passerellidae > Melospiza > Melospiza georgiana. The sequence continues at coordinate 37,930,441 of NC_080436.1, read as the reverse complement.
CTGGAAATTTTAGAGTTGTGGAAGAGCTGAGTTCATGAATGGTAGGACAAGGTGTAAAGGCTTTAAACAGGGAGCAGGTATGGATTAGATGCTAGGAAGAGATTCTTCCCTGTGAGGATGGTGACTTGAAAATTTTTGGGAGAATTTTGAGTGGAATGGTTAAATTTGTCGTGGTATTAAGAATGTTGTCCCTGTAGAATCCAACATGAGTCAAAAATCTGGGCAAAATGGGGCTTTTAAAAAGTAATTAAAATTGGTTTTTAGTGTCAGTAAGTAGTTTAGGAGAGGGGATTGTTGACCAATTAGTTAATATAAATAAACAAATTTTAAGGATGTAGTCCTTCAGCAATTTTCATCTTCTATCTCTGTTGTGCACCTGACACAGCAACAACCCTGTCACTGCTCCGATGTTTTAACACGAAAACATGATTTTTAACATGAAAAATAACACTTTAAGCTATAAATGTAAACACACTAAACCTATTTTCCTTGCCATCAATCTGAAAAACGGCTGAGTTGTTTATGCTGAGTTTTTGTCAAGATTTACCCCTGACATAAGCAGTCAGGATTCAGCCAGAGCAATTGCGGACCTCTGGAATTGTAAGTGAAAGAACTCAGGGTTTTTATACTGGATCAGGCATCCCTATGAACAGCAAGTGAAAGAACCCAGGGTTTCATAGTGCATCAGGCATCCCTATGTACGCACACAGGGAGAGAGGAGGGAAAAAAAAAAGGAAAACGGGAGGCAGAGGGAACATATGTTGGAGACAATCCTGCCTCCCGTAAAACTGCTGTTGAGTCAAGTAACCTGTTTAAAAACAATGTATTCCTCTAACTACAGCCACCTGGCTTGTAATTATAGTCCTCATTAGGAGCTGCTACAGGTCTTGAGTGATTAGTTATTGTTTATAAACTGTTCAACTGGAGACCACCTGTTTTCCTACGGCGCCGCACCTTCGTCTTGCCTGGCTGCCTGGGCGCCTATTAATAGAAAAGCACCTGTTTCCTGACAGGGCAGGCCCAGAGATAAACCTGAAGCAGCTGGGGGAAAGGTCTTTGTGAAGGACACCCAGATCTGTTTGCTGCTGTTAAGCTGTCGCCAGCCACGCTTGGAGCCTCTGATGGAGCCTCGCGCCCGCGCGCGCTCCCCGCTCTCCTGGAAGAACGTTTATAATGAGCCCTCCAGAGATTGGGAAATCCAGGGGAAATAAAACATGAGGTTTGAGCGCTGGCACTAATTGTTAAAAGAGTTAAATGCCCCTGCATGCAAAGCAGCTGAGGTGAAAGGGAAGGTGGGCGGCTGCGTGCGTGCAGATGCGGGAGGCGAGGCATGAACGCCGCGCTCCTTAAATAAACGCAAGGATCGCTGCGGCCCCACTGGCAAAGACAAAGAGGAGGCACTGATTGTCTCAGGGCGATTCAGTCATGTAGACAGCAAGCTCATGCTGCAGTTAAAATATTTAGAGACAAATTCTGCTCTGAGTCATGCTGGATTCAGCCGATTTATTCCCAAATCTAAACAGCATGAAACCAGAATTTGGCCCCTACACCCCTAATAGCTATTGTTAGCCCAACAACAAATTTCATCTATGTCCATGAGTGGCAAATGACATCTTTATTTTATTTCTTTTCCTTTTAAGCTGCCTACCTGGTTTTGAACTAGAAATGAGCTCTGTCTCCAAGGCTGTCAGTCTGGAGAGTGGACACATGGGCAGAGAGGCAGAGCTGGAGGCACAAAGCTCTGCACGGAGGAGCTGGCTGTCTGCTCAGAGGAGGAGGTAGCAGGCTGTGCTGTGTGAGGGGCACACCAAAACTTGCTTGAGCAAGGAGAAATGGGACCATTTGGCACTGGGATGAAGTCAGTTTTAGGGAGGGCATCTGGTGTTTGCAGCACTTGAATTCGCAGGTGATGCAGAGAGCAGTGGGAGCTGCAATCCCTTAATGTGATGGTGTGGGGTTGCAACATTCCCAGGCTCCCAGAACCCCTTTCCTGCTCTATTTTAAGCACTTGTGGCCATGCCTTAACCCTTATCCTGTGCAATATTTGCTGCTGTGGTTTTCATTGGGCATTCCCCATCATCTGGCATTTTACGGAGGAACATCAAGTCTTCCTTTTCTCTTTCCTCTCCTTACAAACCAAAGAGCTACCTCTTTACATGACCTGGGAGTATTCCATAGAAAAACAAAATTTAGTTTCCTGATCAGCATTTTTTGGGATTGGCTGATATTCCTTAAGGGCAATGAGTTATTGCTCACAGGCAGTTGGTTTTGCTTACTCATTTATTGGATTGCAGTTTCCAAAATGAGATGGCGCATCATGAAAAATTAGGGGATAGCAGTCTCAACATTAAGCCAGGAAAGTTTTCCATATTAAGACACAGTGGCATGATGAACAACCCAGTCACCACCCTGTGTTCCCACACAGCAAATGTTAGGCACCTGTGCATAGCAGTGAATCATCTTATCAGTTGGTTATTCATGGCTGAATATGTTCCCAGCCCTATTTCTCAGTGTTTGACCATCCTCAAAGCTCCTTTGCTCCCTGCTCTTCCTCAGGAACAAAGAAAAATCCTTCCACTTTATGTGAAACATACAAACTTTCACTTCATGCGAAATAAGCATGGCTAAACCAAGCAGTTTTATGCAACTGAACTGAAATGTACGCACTTATCTGTTCCATATGTAAATTATAACAGTGGTCCCCAGCATTATTTCAAGGATCCTGTAAATCCTCACCCCCAGCAGAACCTCAGGATGGGCAACATCAAATCTGTCCATGCAAAATCCCCCAAGTACACAGAGCCACTAAAGGATTTACACACATTTGGCAGAACAAGTGACAAATAACTTGATATTTTAGAAATTCAGCTGTGGAAGGGAGTTTTTTGGGTGTACAGGATCCTTGCTCTCTATGCTTTTGTTGGTTTTACAGCTGTAGATGTGCTCAAACCTATGAAAATATCAGAGAGGTCATTATTTATTGCAAAATACTATGTGGGTACACTCCAAATGGTTCATGGTGATAGCAGTCACAGGTTTGTGTTTTAAATATGTTTATCTGAAGTAAAATATCAAATGAAAGGAGTATAATTTAATAAATAACTGGAACAATAGATTGTAGGGAAAATAATCATATCATAATATTCTCTTGTCTAAAGAGAAACCCCATGGAAATAACCCTCTGAGCATAACTCCCAAGCATAAATGCATTTTAAATTCTTAAGGGATTTATCAATTTCCCCTTTCAAATATCAGAAACACTTGTTGCAATGACAACATCATCATTCTGGAACAGTGGTAAATACATAAATAAATAAATAGCAATAGTTGCCTCTCTATTGTCCTACTACAGCTTTTCTAGTAATGTTTGGGTAGATATTTATACAATTCAGCATCTTTCAAAAAGAGTGCATAATAGCCCAAACCCAACAAAAGACTGAAGGGTTACAGAGCAGCACAGAGGGGTCTCTTTCTCTTTTTATAGTGACTAACCCAGTTGATTTCAATACAAGTTTGGAAAATAATCAAAAGTTCTCCGTTGTGCAGAACTGGAAATATGATCTGCAGGAAGCCTGGGTCTTCCTTGCCCAGTAGTTTTCCACGTGTTTGGAGAAATCAGAACTTTCTGTAGCTGGTGCAACCTCTCTCTTTGAAACCTTTTTCTTGCTGTTTCTTTTTTAAAGGTGTTAAAGAAATATGACTGTAATAACCACTGACAAAAATCTCTGGGCTTGAACTGAAGTGGGAAATCACAGAGGTTACTTACTTCCTCATGCTTTTACCATTTGTTCTCTTTTCTCGAGGAAGTTGAAAGACCTGAGATTCAAACTTAATAAGGCCCCATGCCGTTTCTAAGAGTATTTACAACACACAAAAAATAAGCCAGCACATTTCTTATATTTAAATTTGTTTTCAGTCATCTAAGCTATTACACAGTAGGCCATCCCCAAACCTTTTGTAACGAGCAGTAAATGTTTCTCAGACGAGGGAAAGAATGATGTGTTCAACTGCAGCTGCTTGAGCCCAGGAAAGCGACAAAACATCGGAGTGTGTGCGCTCCCCACATCCCAGTTTGTTTCCAAATCATGGAAACGGAGCTGCCTCCAGCCCGTGGCACGGTGCTGCTGGTGGCAGCCTGTGGGAATGTCCCACAGGGGTGGCAGCAGCTCCCTCTGTCAGCTGGAGCTCCGTGGGGCTGTGGAACAGACAATGACTTTGGGTTTTGTTAACCACAGTCGCTTCCCACTCTCAAGGCTGTGCCCTAAACCCCTTTGGTTCAGTGGGAAGCTTTCCATTTCTAGTGGTGGGGAGTGAGGGCAGTTCCACTGAGTGCCAGTTGTGCAACGCATGCTCTAGACACCACCAGGAGCTCAGTTCTAATTTTGGTCCATGTCTAATATTTTGGTGTGTCATGGAGAAAAACAACTCCAGTCCCTGAAATTTTCTGGATGCGGCAGCAGGGCCATGGAAGCAAAGCCAGTTTTCAGTGTAATTTGTGTGTGTGATAACCAAGGAACTCTTGGAGCATGTCCTCACATATCCTAAATAAACAGCATTACAGAAGTCTTCCCAGTGAATCTGCTATTTGAATCCCTTCTCGTTCTGGAGAGACTTTATCATCTGAAGCAGCCATGCATGGAAGGAATGTCTGAAGGCCTCAGTGACACTCATTAGTGGTTTTTGGATGGCATATTGGGGAAAACTAGTTTTGTTTTGTTTCAATTCCTTTTGCAAACAAACGTTAGCACCTACAAACTCCAAATATACCCAATGTCCACCAGAGAGTTGCTGGAACGCCGATGAGACATTTCGTCCAGTGCTCTACTGAGTCACTGTAAAAATAACCCCACCAAGACTCACTTTCATGTCAATCTTTTCTCTCTTTATTTTCCTTAAAAAAATCCTCAACAACCAATAGCTGAATTCAACTAAAAGTTTGATTTTAAATGGAAACGCACAGATCAAGGAGGGCTATTAGATGGAAGATCCAAGTCATTATTAAAAAAAAAAAAAATTGAAATATGTAGACACATGTTCGCCATGGAAACCTTGGAAACAACATCAACATGAATCATGTTGGGAGTGAGTGGGCACGGGGAGGTTTGGAGGGTCCTGGTTGCCGGCCTGAGCCGAGCGAGATGCGCGCTCCGTCCTCACGGGTCACTCCACGCCGCGGGATCGCCGTGGCTGGGGTGACATCTCCATGGACACGGCACCTGGGGAAGGCTCAGCGGGGCCTTACGAGGCACAACGAGCCTGTCCCCAGCTGCTGTGCTGCCAGCAGTGATTATTTTGTCTCATAATATCATGTTCTCGACTCGACCAAGTGAGCCTCCAGCCACCGGGCATTTACGCAGCTGCAACGGGGCTGTGTGTAAGTGAATTCCTTGGAGGAGCATAAAGAACGTCCCAAAAATAGCTTCTGACAGACATTTTTTAACGTCTTCCTGAATCTGCTGCCTCATTTTCTGGATTTCTCTCTTCTCTGTTGGCCAAGATGGGTTCTGAGCAAGTTTGACTGCTTTCTTAGCTCTCGTGGACCTTCCTGATGAACAAGGCTGAGAACTCCCTGCAAGAATCTATTTAGTAGCTGTTAACATTTTTTTGTTAGCCTATGTTCACTCTCAGGATAAGTCTCACTAACAGTTTGAGGGTAAAATTGTTATAATTCCCATTTGAACTTTTATCCTACTGGGAAAGATAAGTGACTGAAAGTCTTAAGAACAAACAGCGAAAACAATATTAAAAAAGGCCTTTATCCTTTTGCTTGGTTTTGTTTTTACCTTTATATATTTTTTTTTTGAAATCTAGATTTTAGCTAACATAAGAAGAGCAGTCTCTATTTTTCAGTTTCTTTGAGTTAGGTTCCGACCCATGGCATGGGTCCTTCCAACCAGGGAAGGACATTCAGTTAAATAATCCTTTTAAAAGACATTTCAGAGCGAAAGAATAACCTCCACCCACCAAAGCAGGAGCTGGAAAAACCCTCAAGTTATGAGGATGAGGCATCTTATTGAGAAAAGCAGTATAAATTCTGAATTCCTATAAGCTTCTCTACATGTGATAAATTTACTTTGAAGTCCCTTTAAGCATATCCTAATAGGCGTTAAAACTGGAATCATCTGAATTTCAGCCTTTCTAGGTAAAGCCAGTGTTCATTTAGAGCACATAAACACAGCAAGGTGAACATAAATCAGTTTTGGACATGTGTTTGCTGCATCAGCTGCTTCAGACTCTCCTGGTGGTTAAAGCCAGAACTTGTAATTTTGCATTTACCCCAGTAGTTCCTGATGGGTGATGACTTGCACAGCCTTGGCTGGTCACTCTGGTGTGAAAAACCCCATAATTCCCCATGAAAATGTTTTTTATGCCCAGCAAATAGTACAGGTTACTCTATTTAAATATTTTTAGATGAAGAAATGTTACCTTAATTAAATTCAAAAATATTCTTTCCTACTGTCTCTCTAGAGATGGGTAGGAATTTTTCTCTTGAACAATTGTCAACAAAACGTAGCCCTTTCTGGAAGGGCTCAGAGCCCAAAATATGCTGATGCCCTCTCTGAATGGAAGAACACAATTTCTTACAAATTATATATTAATTTTTACAGGCTGTGGTCTTTATGGAGGCTTTTCCCCTTTATGCCCCAAATTATCTGGTCTATTAAAAAAAAAAAAAATCACATTAGGCATTCCTAACTTGTCTGCGTGAGATTATATGATGCATGCTGCAGTTTTTCCTGAAGGTGCTCACATTTCTGATGGGTTTATTAATTTGTGTTTATTGCAGGTACTCTGGTATAATGTTTTATCTTAATTAGTATTTTTATACCCACTATATTAAGCACGTATGCGGGCAGGTTTTTATGCTGCATGTCTTCCTAGTGCAGCTGAGGTTTAGTGTTTTACTTTAAGAAGGAAGAATTATAATCAATTTAAAAGTAATTACAGGCACATTTTGCTTCAGGAACAAAGTATGTTGCATTAACATGACACAATATTTTAGGTTGAAATCCATAAGTTTTTTGTCTGATAAGCCCCCTGTTGAACTGTGCATGATATCAACCTACCTTAAATTAGGATAAACCTGTCTTCTTAGGATAAAATCTAACCTTTATTTTTCTTCAGAGAAATAAATCCTCTTTTTGGGCATTCATTGAAGAAAGAATTTAATCCACCTCTTTTTAAAACAAGATGTTTTGTTATAAGACTGCAACAATAGTATGCATTTCTAGATTAATTTTTTGCATTTTAGATATGGGGCAAAAATTCTCATGCTCAAGGAAGTATTGAATTTCTTGAGCAAGACCCTTAAAATCAGATCCAATAGGAGTAGAGAGCACTAAAACATTTTGAATTTTTTTGTCATGAGAGAATCAGAGTTTGTGCTTCTTGGTTCTTCATGGTGGATATTCAAATAATTAAATAGCTACTGGCTAATATTTTTTTTGCAGTTTTATTCTGTGAATACCTTTTAGCTTAAATATATATATATTTTAATTAAAGATATATATTTGAGTTTTGTATAGAGGCAGGATTTAAAAAAAAATCTGATACTTTCCTGGTAAAAAGCTTAGAAAACCATAGTGCTTTTCACTTTTATGCACCTCATCTTCTACATCTGTAAATGAAGTTTCTGACTGCTTTGAGCAAATTCAAACTTGGATCATTCAAAATAATTGAACTGAATTTCCTTCAGTCAGACAAAAGAGAAGAATTTGGATGTTTCTCCCTTATTTTTCACATCTGGTTCTGACATGGGCTGCCCGAGCAGGGCATTTGCATTCAGTGGAGGTTGGTGCAGGAGCACTTTAGTTGGTGAGTTTGCAGTTCTGCTCTCAAGGAGGAGCGAGCTGTTAATTACCCACCACTGGGTTGCTGAGTCACTTGGATACTTCAGACTCCTCTAAATGCAAGATCCAGTGGGGCTGCTGAATTATCCTAGGCTGCTTTTCAGAAGATCCTAGCGTCACAATCTCATTCTGAGTATGATTTTTATTTTTTTTTTTTTTTTTGGTCTGGGTAAGTATTTAATTTGAGATTTCCGTAGTGAAGAGAATTGAGTCGAGACATTTTAAGTGCTTCTTCGTCTATCATTAGAGACACCAAGTGACACAGGAAAAGATAATGAACATAGAAAGAGCCCCCAAAGCACTTTTAGATTGTTTCCTGAGAGTCAGCAGGCCAATATTGACTTTGATTAAGCACTCACTTTGGTGCCATTAGTTTGGCAAACTGTGAAACAGAAGCCAGCGTCCTTTCCAAGTTGGTTTTGCATAAACTCTTTTACAACTTCACTTCTGACTTTCTTTAGAACATCTCTTTTTTTTTTTTTTTTTTTTTTTTTTGGCTTTTTTACTTCCTTCCCTCCTCAAGAAAGATATTTCTTCAAGTCTTTCAAAGATTCCATAATCTGAAACTCATGTAAGGATTTATGGTACGAACCAGTAACAATCTCGTTTTGTGCCTCAAAACTGCAGAGGAAAGCAAGGATACATATTTTGTCTCAGGAGTTTGTGTGTATGAGGTTTAATTGCCAGATTTTAAATTAAAGGATTAGTTTCTGAAATTATTTTCTGGAGTAGATGAATATGATGTCGTTTGTCAGGGAAAATCTCCTTCCCTTGTGCTCCTTTGGTGTGAGCTTGAGTCCTGGCCATTGGTGTGCAACTTCCAGGAAAGATACATGGGAAAATTGACAGAACTTGTGTAGGTTTTTTTACTGTAAGTCCCACAAATGCATTTTTACCTTTTTTTTTTTTTTTATGCCAACAATAATTTAAAAGTGGGCTTTTGTCCCTTTAGACTGTGTGTAGAGTTGGAGATACTGTGACAAACCTCGAGATTCTGGTGGTTTTTGGATGTTGATAGAAGAGGAGCTCACTGGAGCTGGGCCATCAGGAGATCTTTCCAACTTAAAAGATTCTATGATTTTGTGATCATTTAGGAACCCTGAAGAAACCCAGTGAATGCAGAGCCTGCTCATAGTCTGAAAGCAGATACTCGGAGTTGGGGAAATCATTACAGAGATGAGGGATCTTGCAAATGTTTCCTTTGCCCATGAGGGGACTTTTTCCCAGACTCTGTTTTGACTAGACACTCTTCACTGATTTATGTACTCTGTAAATCTCCCTGGGCCATGAGTGGTCTCAAAGGTACACAGATAGTTTTCTACTGTAACTTTCTGTCCATCTAGCTCCTTTCAGGTTGAGAAAATCCTCATCATTACTTTTCAATATTTTTATTTCTAGCACATGGGGGAAAAAAAATCGTGTTACACATAAATGAACAAAAAGGGTAAAAAAGGATTAATTCACTATTTCTTAACATTCCTCAAGCCAATTAGCAATAGGTCTGAAGAACAGACATCTGACAGATTGGCTATAATTGGCAGCATTTTCTGTGGCAGTTTGCTACCACTCTTCTGCTTCACCTGGAAAGTCTTTAAAGAGGTTACATCTCTGAGCTGACATTGCAACAGTCCAAGATCACATCCATCATAGTTTCTGTTTAAATTGATTCATTTTAGGAATACCCTACAAATTATTTCACATATTCTTGGCACTCTCTGGCACCAGAAATAAGTATTAATGCATTACTAAATATTTTCTAATCAAACAATGTGTTATCATAAATAAAAGGGGAAAGTAGGTTATTTCTTATCCCAGCATTATAATCAGGAATATTGTAAGGGTGGATTAATTAGCTGAGCCGAGGCACTGAGTCCAAGGTATTGCCAGATAATTTTTTATCTCAGCATCTTGTTTCCAAGCCTTAAAGGTAATCCAAATTAAAGTTTATATTCCTGTGTATCTGCTAGTGTATACACGAGCACAGTGGTGCACACACGCCTGAGCACAGCGACACAGAGCGTAGGCACACATAGATTTCTACATGAATTTGACATTGATTTCTGGGGTAAACAAATAGTTTTAAGTCTTTACTTGCCCAAAGCTAGATCATAATATTCTGCATTTCAAAGTGCCCAAGTACCTTTAAAGTGATGTCTGCAGAGTCCCCCAAGGCACAAAGCAGATAAAAACCTTCTTTTAAAAGTATTTTGCTCACCTTTGTAAAAAAAAGGAACTTGGGGTTTATTGAGTGCAGGAAGGGCTCATTCCCATAGTAACCAATGCAGGGCTGATATTGATCAGCAGAGTCAAAGGCAGAACCTACTGACAGGAATAAAGAGCAACTATTCCTTATGCTCATATGTATTCTTCCTGGGGTTCTGTAGGTAACCGATACCACAGGCGTGGAGCAGGAGCTGCCGTGCCTTTGGTCGCGTCGTTAGCACACACCAGGGCTCCTCATCCAGCAGAAAAGCTCTGAGTTTCCCCGATTTTTCACTAGATCCTGCAGTCTTTTCTCTGGCAAAACTCCCCGTGATTTTAGAAGGACTTTCCTTCGGCAAGGTGCGTGCAAAATTGATCCCTTTGTCTTGGAGGAGCACGGCCAGCCTTTGAAATCTCTTTAATGCTTTATTTTCTACCTCAATTAATGAGACCTTAAAGGTGTTTAAGTATCCCCTGCTTTGTTCTCCATACTTGTGGCAGGTGTGAGATCTGATAAATTAACATTTGCAATCACGCCTGGTCGCTCTTTAATGATTTCATTAGGAGTTAAATGCGAGGCTTTTTATGTTAGGCATTCCTTTTTGAACTGCTCAGCTTCACAGAGAAGATCTTTGAGACCAGGAGCTCATGAATTGTTAGCATTCAGTACAATGCATATACATACCTTAAATCCTCATCATGATTAGATCATTCCCAGAATTGACAGGTCTATAAAAAGGAAGAAAGGAGACCTGAGAGAGCTCTGCAAGGAGAGATATTTTGTAGAACATGATATCACATAATAAAGAATAAATTCTCTCAAGTCTGATAGTTTTACAAGGTTTTACATACTCCTAGGCAGGTAATAATCTTCCTTAGTTTTTTTTTTTTTTTCCCTGGACCTGCAAGGAGCCTTAACGTTTTTTCCTGACAAAAACTGTTAGATAACAACTGAGCCAAAATTAAATAACCCCAAAAGTCTTCCTCTCTAATCCCTTCTGTGCATGCTTAATGTTTCATTCTCCCACTTCAATTATGCCATCTGCATTATGTCTTTTCGCTCCCAACTCGGGGAGTTGTTAAAAGGAAAAGCCTCTTTGAGAGTGTCACAGCTCCATTATGCAGGCCTATACCTGTGCTGGCAGCATGCTCTTCTTCTCACCTCATATTGCCTCTTGCCTGGGAAAGAGATCCCCGCCGTGCACATCAAACTGGAAACTGAAATGAAATTAAGCTGGTATGCAGGAGGTGGAGTAGATTGTGATAAACGAGCAGAGGAGACTCCGGGAAGAGTTTTTAACTTCGTTCTTTGGGCCAGAAAAAAAAAAAAAAAAAATCACCAGGCTCGAAGCCCAGTTGTGGAGGTTGAAATCCTAGCTCGAAATATCGATAGCAGGGTTTGACTCTGGGTCCTTAATAATGAAGGTGGCCTGGTTTCCACAGATGCTGGGAACACACAGATGTCACTGGCTCCAGTTGCACATTCAGATGTCGAATTACAGGCAGGGATTTCCAGCCATTAGGTTCAGAGCTCTTCATTTCCTGTTGCAATCCATCTCTGCACAAGGTGTCATCAAGACTTTTTCTGGGATCTTGGCCGAGCAGCAGACACCGTGGGCATTTTTGAGAGACCATATTTGATTTCCAGTGGGATCAATTCCTCAAACTGATAATAAGTAACACCAGGCTTTTGGAAATTCTAAGAAAATTTCTGACTTTTGGAGGACTAGCTCAGTAAAATTCACTGATGAGTTTATGATTATTTGAAGAAGGTCACAGTATATTCATCCAGAAATAATTAAAGAGCAAGTTTTGGAAAAGTGTTTTATATTTGCACATTTTACAACCACCAATGTAGGCAGTAGTTTGTCCTCTGTTTCATATCTTTTCATTAAAACATGTTTTCAGTTTATTTCTATCTTACAACTGTAACACGTAATATCTCAGCCTGACACCCCATATGATTTGAAAATTTTAGGGGGAAAAAAAAATCCCATGCATAATATACATTTATAAACATCCATATACTGCAGATTAAATCGTGCACTGGAATGCAGAGCCGTTTTTCTCTGAGTGACTTACAGAGCTGTGCTCTGGAGACAATTTTATGTTTAGTTTAAAATGGCTGCAATATTCAACACAGAAAACCCACTGCCGCTTACAGCCTCCGCAGTCCCCATCCCTCCAACTAAAAAATTACCACCAGGGGCTTGGTTTCCAGGATCCTCTGGTGCTTCTGAAGCCTTGTCTGGGTGTCCCACCGCATTACCACGGCAGACCCAGCACCCGCTGAGGAGTGATCTGAGCACTACAAGAGCAGCTCGAGCATTTGCGCGGCAATCGCAAAGGTTCTGGAGAAGGATGTGCTGACACAAAATGCTGTCCTGGGGACTCTCAGTGCCATTATCTTTAAATGATCCACAATCATTGGGAAGCTCTCCTGGCACTACTAGGATGAGTTTCTTGGAGGAAAAGAAGTCTCCTGTGTAATCCAGTGCTGTCGTTTAAAGCTCGCTTTCACTTCTGGAGCCCCGAGAAGTTTTTAAGTTCGAATGGCTTCATTTGATGCATCCTGCAGTAGGGGCTGTCAGCTCCCTCCCCTTTTTCAGAACGCTTTGAAAAGGCATCAAAATGGTTCTTGCAATTCCAAAAAATATTAGCTGAGTGATGGTATGTTTATATTTTACCACTGACAGCTCAGAAGTAAAATTAGAGTTAAAATCTGAATGATACTTTTCTGTTATGAACAATTTAAATATTTTTCATCATATTCTGTCAAAACTTGGTTGGATACAGAAGCACAAAGAAAATTTGATCCAGAAGAACATCAAGGGCAGAGTTGTTTGAGTGTTGGCACTTAGGATAAAATAGCAATCCAGGGGCCTGGAATTTCCCAGCAGCCATTAGAGGCCTACCAGCATTTCCAGAGACGTGGAAAAAACAGTAAAAACACCACAGATAAATCCATCAGAGCTGTGCATGGCAGAAATCCTTATTGCATCCACAGGTGGAATTGAGACCAGTGCTGGAAATTCTGCAGGGGAAAAAGAAAGAGGATGCTGGGGAATGCTTCTGCCCAGCTCCCAAATCTGGTCAAACTGGATGGTGTGACACTGGGAGTTGGAGCATGAAGTTGGGTAATGAAGTTGGAGCACCATGGTCGGTGAAAGGTTTCCCTGCCCTTGGAATGGTGTTGGAACTGGATGGTCTATAAGGTGCATTTCAACCCAAAACCAACCCATCAGTTCCATGAGGCAGCATGGAAATTGTTCTGACATATTCAAGCTACCAAAATTCAGTGGAAGTGTCTTTACCCATCAGCAAAGAAGTAGTTCTTGCACTGCTAATGGATCAATTTTTATTGTTGTTGAGAGAAATTTATTTCTTTCTCCCTTCATCCATGGTGGTTGGGACATATTTGGCATTTTCTTTGCCTTGTCCAGAGGTCTTTAGTGTCACACAGCAACTTATCAGCTCATGGGTTCACCTGGGATTTTAGAAAACCCCAGAGGAAATAGATCATGCAGGATCACAGCAAAGAAAGGCAAATTATTTTCTCTTCTCTGCCTGAAAGCTAATTTTCAAGTCCATCCTTTCATGTGCTTTACGGGAGATTAAAATGAAATTAGTTCAGGAAGGATACTGCTCAAGATCATTTTAAGATTTTCCAAAGCTCACCAGCTTGTTGACCTGCAAACCACCTTTAGCTGGACAGATGGTAAGTAACAAATTGATCTCAGCCAATAAAAATCTGTCAGAACAATCTGCTGTTGGCAGGTGTCAGATAATTATCTCAATGAATAGATAAGCAAAGTAATAAGCAAATTAGAAGCTTCCATTGCAAATAACAGGAGGAATTTTATTTATTTGTTGCACTCAGGGCCTTGATCATCTGCTGAAAAAAAAAAAAAAGAAACAAGTTTTGTCTGATATCATAAGAAACTCACTGAAAAGTTGTGTGGGTTGAAGGTGGTGTTACCAACACTAAGTTTTTTTGCTTTTCAGCACTTTAACTCTTCTATATTACTTCAAATTTCCAAGAAATACTTGGCTGAGACGTGGCAAAAGTCCATGTCAGAGCAGTTGTGTGATATATTGTTGTGGTTGCAGTTATTTTTTATAGGAACAAGCTGTCAGAAGCCTGTTTGCAAACCTGGACCTCCCTGCCCTGGGCACGCTCATGAAAAGATGGTCTCTGTCCCAAAAACTCTCACCCTGAGATAGAAGACAAGGAGATACAAATTGGGTGTTGATGGGCCAGAGAGAAAAGTGCTGTGCTCAGAAAGGAATCCCCACAAAATACTGCAGCAGGATGGTGGATAGGCACAGGAAGGAGTTGGCAGTGCTGGGGAAATGGCTGGAATTGATGATTTTAGAGGTTTTTTCCAACCTAAATGAGTCCCTGTGATTCCAAGACCATTTGGGACACCACAGAGAAGAAATGTGCGAATGTTTGCATTGGGATTTGCAAATATTTAGCATCTTTGTGAGATGTTTGGGTTTTTTTTTTTATTATTGGCATCAGTGTGAATGCATGTGTAGTACAAGGGATTGGATAGAAAATGGCATAATTTCTTTTTTGCCTTTATAAATGTCCCTTTGGTACTCCCGGGGCTGTGTGTGACATTCTCAGACCCAGAATCTCTACAAGGGAGGCTGAAAATGTTGCTCCAGCTCACAAGAAGCATGTTACAAGTTAAGGATTCAGGTTGGAAAGAGATTGGAGCAACCTGGTCCAGTGGAAGCTGTCTCTGCCCATGGCAGGGGCTGGAATATGATGAACTTTAAGATCCTCTCCAACCCAAAGCTTACCAGGATTTTGTGATCCTCTAACTTGTGCATGCTGGGATTATTCCTTGGGTTTCTTTTACTTTCTGAGGAGATATTTCGTAAGCTCAGTGCATTTCTGTCAATCCTCACAATGCCAAATCCAGTGAGTGGGCCAGCAGCAGGTAGAGTGGCCACAGCCACTGAATCTGTGAACTTCTTTGTTTGCCTGCATCTGCTCTGCACTCGGCTGCGCAAGTCCTGCCCGACTGAAGGCATGCCTTGCTCCTTGAGGAAAAATTAGAGCTGGGATTCAAAAATCCATCCATCATAAAATAAAAACGTAAAGCGTCCTCAGAGTGAAACTCAAACTCTCTGAGACCAGTGGAGGGGGAATGTGGCTGCTCTGTGTGGCTCCTGTGTGCAGGTCGAGTAAGTGCCACAGGCAAATACTGACCTGGGAGGGGTGGTTTGCACACCCAGAGCCGTGTGCGCACTCACACACCCTGTGCACACCTGAGAATAGCGTTGTAAGAGCTCTTAACTGATCAGTGATAGGAAAATACAAATCTCTCTTGGTTTATTGATTCCAGGAGGAAACTAGAACTTTAAATATGTATCTTAATTACACCCATTAATGAGGTTAACTTTTAGTAGACTCACCTGTAAGAGGAGTTTGAAGTTAGCATAACTTGCATTCCTGAATTCTGCCAAGCCAAGGCCAGATTCTTTCCTCTCCTTACTTTTTGCTGGAGTTATACCTTGCATTAACACAGGTCATTAAATCTTTGCTTTTAGGGAAATGACCCCAGGGCTTGCTGTATTTCAGGGTGGGACAGGGTGACCGTGTTCACAGGGGTCTGAGGGTGAGGGAAGAGACGAGGATCTGACTCCATGTTTCAGAAGGCTTGCTTTATTATTTTATGATATATATGATTTATTATTTTATTATATATACTTTTTTGTGAAATGCTGGGAAGAGGCATCATCCTTCCCAGCATTTCACAAAAAAGTAGGAAAAGAGGGCACTTCCCCATCAGCCTCTATAACCCCAGGGAGAGGATTTGATGCCTTCTTTTAACATGAACCCAGCAAGATGTGGCCAGGAGCTCCTGTTTGGGAGAGAAGGGATGTGCAGGGCAGTTCAGAGCTCTGCTGCCCATCCCTGCTTTCCCCTGCTCTCCATGGTGAAAATCCTCCCACACTGTTCGCATTTCAGCCAGAGGTTTGCACTGCAGGAGGGTTGTCCTACGTAAATCAGAATTAATTACTCTATTAACCCAGGCATTTAGTTCTTATTGCTCAAGATGCTGCAAGGCAGGAGCATAAGGAGGGACACTTCAGCTTGAACAGGGTACAGGTGGCCGTGGAAAATTTGGATTTGAATGTTCTGTTTTCCAAAGGGTTGATCTCTCAAAATGAATAACAAATTTGCTGCTTTTTTTCCTCTGATAAATAGAAGCCTATATTCACTTAGGCACCTTATTTCCTCTGGTTTCAAGGGAGAATTAGAGTGGTTCCTAAATATTTTTTGAACATCCTCCTAGCTGTTGTGGCTTTCTACTGTTGAAAGTTGCACTTGATGATCCTGGAGGTCTTTACCAACCTTAATGATTCTATAATTTTATGTTTTCTTTACAGTGAGATCTCTGGGCCAGGCTCATCGAAGTTATTAGTAATCAGAGCCACCACATCTTGGCATTTTTTTGTGCTGGCAAGCTATTTTTCAAGGCACTGTTTTCTGGATAAACGATGGAAAGAACATTTTGTGACTCCTGCTTCAAAAAAAAGAAGCTCAGAACAGTTGCTTAAAATAATAAATGGAAAGCCACAACTGGGGATAGGCACATTTTTGTTCCAATGTTGAACTCGTTTCTTTCAAAGGACAAGAGTAATTCAGAAGGAAGATCTATAGAATAATAAGCTGTATGAGGCTGCCTAATCAGCTGCTTTAAGATGTAGATCCAGCCCATGCCATGCAGCAGAAATGCTTTTTTTTGGAAGAGCTGGACCCTTCTATCCCCATAATTTTTAGTCTCAAGCATTTTCACAGCTCCTAATTGGGAACCTTTTGTAAACAGAATTCAAGTTGTAACTTAGTGCATTGACTATTCCTTTAGTGTTTGGAACAATCTGTTTGTGACCCTCATTTCTTTATTTTCTGAGCTGAGTTCTTAGGGAAGGTCACTTCATGCAGAATGGTACCAAAAATTGACACACAAAATCAGAAATTATTCCCATATGTGTTTCTGTGTAGTCAGGGCAATGCCATCTCAATTCCCAAAATAATGTTTAAACAAAAAGTTCAAAGCTCCTTTCAACTTGCTGCAGATTTTTACTGCATATTCTTAATAAACCCTCTTCATCTGCTCCTGTGGAAATGGGAGCTTTCAAGCAATGTAAACCCAGCAAAAAAAGCCTTTTTATTTTTTACTTCCTCCTTTCCTTACCAGCACTGCTATTATCACATGGTGTGTTCCACATGATAAGCCATTCATTAAAGCATCACCTACTGTTTTTTTCCTCCTCACTACCAGCTAGAACATGATCTGTCTCTGCAGGAAGACATTGGACCTCTGACCTCTTTTGTAGCTATTCCAGGCAAATATAATAAACAGGGTTCAGCGAGTTTGTGTAAATCTCTGATTATGTTTACTCTGAAATCCAAGTGTTCATCTCAGGCAGAAAAATTAAGGCTGATTTTCAAATATTATGTACAAACTCTAGCTACTAAGCATTCCGTAATGAGCACTTTGGCAATTTAAAGCAAATTAGGGTTCCCACTAGGCAGGAAAGATATACAGTATAGTCAAGCAAAGATTGTATGGTGTTTGATGAAAAATAGGCACGCAGAAAAACACGATGCAGGCTCCTGGCTCCAGATGAATGAGGAGATCCTGTGTTAGTGCACTTCATTACTGAAACTTTGCATTGTTCCTCACTTCTGAAAGCCTGGGTTCAGCCTGCTAATGATTTCTGCTGCAGCTTGAGTAAACATCACCCTGGAGAACCACCTGTTGTGGCAGTACGTGCCCCTCTGCTCTGACCGCGGATGGGATATTTGGGATGCTGCAATGCAAAAGGGCAATTGAGATGTTGGTGCAGCAGTGAAACTCAACATTTGGGCTGATGTGACGCCTCTCACACGAAGGGACCTGCTGGGAAACACTGAAAAATGCCAAATTTCCCAGGAAGAGCTGCATGATGGATCTCTGCTCGGGACAGGGCATATCTCAGCACTGCATCCTTGCAGGTGGCAATATTTCATAGAGAGCTGATCTGGAGGAATGAGGGAGGAAAGAGATCCCTGCCATCAATCTCAGCAGCAGCTGGGTGCTCACTCCAGCCCAGCCACACCTGTGGGGTCTCAATTCATCTTTTGAGGAGCACAAAGATTTGCACTGGTCCTGGGAATCCAAAAAGGAGATGGAAATGGGTGGTGTTGCTGTTGTTTGGCTGGTTTGTGCAATGAAAACCCACACAGGTGTAGAATTTCTCCATCCCTTTTTGCCATTTCTGGATTAAATTTACCTCATTTTGGGTTAGCTCTTTACAGGTTGGGTGGTCGGTTGATATCTACCATCTACAGGGCAATTATGTTGTTTTACAGAATGAAAAGATATCATCTACAAGTGCTGTTCTCAGGGAAAGGTGGAAGAAAAAAAGCCCGAAATTAAATAAAAAGAGCCCAAATTAATGAGGTGTCTGGCACTAAACAATACACCTCATTATGCATTCTTTAAAAGCACTGAAGTTAAAGATCATCTGGCTTCTCTTGATTATTATTTTTACCTAAGAAAATGTGCTTTCTCTAGAAACTCAATGAAGATGAACATGTGAAAAATAGAAAATTACCATTTTATCTTAGGAAATAGGAATTTAGAATATAAAGAGTTTTTGGAATGCAGACTTAAGTTTGACATTTCTTATTTATTTGAAAAGGACTCGTAGAACTGGTAGGTTCTGCTGTTATCTTACACAGTGATAGAATAAGATTTTTAATTTCTTATCTCTCCTTTCACCCTGGCTAAAAACTTACCCTCATTGGCAACAGTAGCTGCAATTTAGTGGTTCTTTTCTCTATATTCTTAAATTCACAAATTTAGTTTGATTTAGTTTCACCAGTCCTCTTCCTTCAAGGGTGACTAAGCCAGCAGAATATCCAAATCCATGCAATTAATTATTTTCTCTTTCCCAATGGGATTACAATATGATATAACTGATTTAAAATTACAAGTGGCTTAAAAACTTTTACTTTTAGAAAAGGTAGACATGAAAGTGTGAGCTTGGAACGGGAGCAAAAGCACTTGATGAAATTAGATGCTTTTATTTCCTTGAATTTTGAGTGGAAGTGTTGGTCAGAATGTTGCTGTGGTTGGAATTGTTTGTGCTGTAGAAGGATAAAGAGAGGACAATAGGAATTTGAAGAATTTTGTGATACATACAAGGGAATTCTCCAATTTTCAGGAGCTGAGGGAAGAGAAATGAGTTATCAGTACCTCATGGAGTAATTTCAATAAGTTTGGGCTTTTGGGGTGTGTTAGGGAGATTTTTATTTTGCGTACCTCAGCTAAAGCTTTGAAATTTCCACAGAGCTTTGTTAAGAAAGAAGATGATTAATTATTTATTGTGGAGATAGGAGCAGAGCCTGCTTCCATCAGGATTCAGGGGAATGAATGGATTCAGGATTCAGCAGAGGGGTAAGCCCTGTAAGAGTGTAGAGTTGGGTGAGTATGGGTGGGAGAAGCTGAATCATTATTAATTGCAAATTGATCAGGGTTTTTTTTTTTTCCCCATGAATTATTCATGAACAGATCCAAACTTCTGTGAATATATTCAGTATTCACCTAACAGTTGGGATGAACAACTTTCAGAAACTAGTGATTGACAGTGAACCTTCTGGTACACTATTTAAACAATATTGATTCATGGGCTTGCTAATATGTTTGTCTTTATCGTAAAACTCGAGCAGACCCTCTCTGTTGGCAAAAGCACACAAAGAGCTGGTTGGGTGACCTCCCCACCCTGGATAAAACACATTGTGCTTCATCCCTCTGGGACATCTGACCTCAAAAATTACTCTGAAATACAGAAAGATAAGCTCAAAATAGGAGAAACAGAGTCCCAGACTGGTTTGTGTTGGAAGGGAGCTGAAGATCATCTCATTGCACCCCTGCCATGGACAGAGACACCTTCCACCATCCCAGGTTGCTCCAATCTTCATCCATCCTAGACTTGAACACATGCAGAGATGGAGCAATGATGCTTGACCAAATCAGCCCCTCACACAGAATTTATGCCCATACTGCAGATGGCAAAATCTCACTCTTCTTGTCCTGCTGCGAAGCAGGAGCTTTAAACACTTCATTCCTTGTTTTCTGCTTTTTAGACTTTGCAAATCTTCATGAACTTTACAAAAAGTATCAATTCCATCAGCACAGAACGCTCACTAAAATACTCCAGGAATGAAACGCTGACTCAGAGTCTTGCCTACTCCAGTGACAAGCAGAAGTTCAATATCTCTAAGTTGAGTTTAGTGTCTCTAATTTGAATTTAGTGTCTCTAAATTCAACTTCACAGAATTTTATGCAGGTTTTCAGTGTCAAGGGTTTTTTTTTTTTAGCCCACCACCTTTTGGATCCTAACACTTTGGATTCTGAAACAAAAAAGTGGAAAAAAAGTGAAGCAGAGCTCCCAACATTCAGGCAAAATCTCCAGCCCTTAGTGTTGTGTTGGCTCAAACCACGCTGGAATTGTTGCCAGAGCTGCAGAGAGAAAACGTGCACAGAAAACATGAATGCCAACACACAACGAGGGTTACAACAGGCAGAGTGATAGGTTTCCCTAAAAATGAGGAAAATAAATCCCCCAGCAGTTGGACTCTGTCTCTACACTGAGTCCACAACTAGATGAGGGCACAAGAGCTGCTTGTTTTATGGGAAGATTTGTGTGTGAGGATAGAGTACAGCAGAGTAGAATAGAGTAGAGTAGAGTAGAGTAAAGTAGAGTAGGGTAGAGTAGAGTAGAGTAGGATCTGAGGACGTGGCCAAGGACTTCAGAGTGGACTGAGGTGCAACAAAATGGGAAATCTGCTCCCACCTTGCTTAGTGGAATGTCTTGCTGCACAAAAAAGCTTTAAACCAGCCTTTTGTCTCCCAGATGAGCCTTTAATAATGTTGATTGAGTAGGATGTTCACCGTATATCCTAGGAATTAGGGTGATATCAGAGGGAAAGCAGCCTGATGGTTTAAGGTGATTTGCTTTTGAATGTCTGACTTCTCCTCCAGCCCCTGAATGCCCCAGTGCTCCTCAGACCCTCTGGCTGTGGGAGACCCTTCCCTCGCTGTGTGCCTGCCACAAATTCCAGCTCTCGTGGATGGGGATGCAGGGGAAGCTTTGAGAGATGCCTGTAAAAAGCAAATGTTTCTGCTGCAGAAGGTGGACTTGGCACCAGGGTGGCCACTGTCCCTCTGGAGTCCTCTGCCCAAGAGCTTTGAGGGGACGTGTGGCACCAGAGCAGCACCAGAGATGGTTTGCAGGGAAATAAAATTATTATTGTTGCACTTCTGGAGACAAGACAACCGAGGGTATCAGATAAAACCACTTATTGGATAGTGTGCAGAACAAGGGTGGCCTCAGAAGAATGGAAGGGCACCGTGACCCGAAATCTGTTTTCTGTAAATTAACTAAACACCCTTTTGCATTTTGTAAAGGAAAATTAATATGCATAAAGAGTTCCTTGGTTAAGCCTGTATCTCCTCACTTTACTCATCAAATTTAGTTGAAATCTTTGCCCTTTCTCTTATCAAAAATATCAAAACTTTCCTCAGTTGAGTCTTGAGGAAAGGCAACAGATTCAGGGATGCAGCGAAGATCAGGACTAGTTGGAAAAGGGAAGTTCCATCTGAATGAGATGCCAGATTTGATGTATCTTCAGATTTAAATTTCCTGGAGATTTTGATGGGCTTCTTTTGTTGTCTTTTCCTTTTCCTTCTCCTTTTCCTTTTCCTTTTCCTTTCCCTTTTCCTTTTCCTTTTCCTTTTCCTTTTCCTTTTCCTTTTCCTTTTCCTTTTCCTTTTCCTTTTCCTTTTCCTTTTCCTTTTTTTCTTTTCCTTTTCCTTTTCTTTTCCTTTTCCTTTTCCTTTTTCCTTTTCCTTTTTTCCTTTTTTCCTTTTTTCCTTTTTTCCTTTTTTCCTTTTTTTCCTTTTTTTCCTTTTTTCCTTTTTTCCTTTTTTCCTTTTCCTTTTTCTCCCCTGAAGGAGGTAGGACATAATCCACAGTAAAACAGAGAAATACCACAGAATCCCCTTTTTCCAGCTGCCATACTGCCAAACATTTTTAAAATACATTAAATTATTCAGGATCATAGATCCCAATATAAAGAAAAAAGAAGAGCAGTAGAGCTTAATGTGTGTCTTTAGGAAAAATCAACTTAATTGAAAAATAAAAAAATTAAATTCTGTTGAAATGCCATTAGCAGGGGTGAATTTTACTTAGCTTGAACCAGCCCAAGATGAATACTTGGCCAATGTTCCAAAAACTTGCCTTTTTGGACCCGAATTATCTTCTTGGCCAATCTTCCAAGAGCTTGCCATTTTGGAGCAGAATTGTCTTTTCTGTGTTCCTCCCCATGTACAAATCTGACGTCTTCTATCAAGGCACAAATGTGGGGAATTGATTGTAATCATGTGTGGAAAAATTACCTGGAGGTGGAATGCAGCAAAGGACCAACCTCAGGGCTGCCATGCAAGTTATCTGGCAACAATACAAATTATCTGGCAAGAAAAGGGTTGTGTGAGTGAAATCAGGGGCAGCTCTCTTCTCTCTTTGTAGAAAAAGTGAAAATGTTGGATAATTTTCCAGGGGAGGAAGCAGGAACCCCCCATGTGCCTGTGTGCAGGGGTTGCCATTTACCTGCTGCACACTGGTTCTTTGGGAAGTGTTTCATTGGGATTAGAACACCCAGTATTTTGTATTTTCTCATTTCTACAAATCCCATTTCCAGTGTTCCGCTAATGTCACACGCTAAAGCCGGAGCACCTTTGATCTCATTCTAAGCCCTGGAATAACGAGGAGACATCAGTCAGCCCAGCTTTGCTGTGAAGGAGATAGCACACAGTACCTGTGCTCAGTGTCATAATGCTCACAAAATATGAATGAAAAATCATTTACCTCTTCCCCATTATTATTTGCCAAAGGCTTGCCTGCCTAGCAAAGCTTTAGGAAAATATCTTTAATTGTATTTTGCACCCAGCACTTCTTATTTTGAACCTCTGGCTTTTTAAAGTTCTCATTCACCATATATTATAATCATAATAATCATTGTAATAATAATAATAATTACGAATGGAAAATTTCTTTGAATAGTAAATTTTAGCCTCCTGGGACTGTCAATTGTGGATGGGCTCGTGATTGATCAGAATATTACACAATGGCGTGGTGTAATTCTTTAGTGTGATGTTGTAAAATGGAGTATTGCTTCTGTTATTTTATCCAGTTTGCTTTTATATGACAGGGTTTATTGTGCGTTATGTTGTAGCTCATTCCTCTGTTCACAATGCCTACTGATGTGTAATTATGACTTGTCTGAACTGTAAGAAGGAGCAGTAAGTGAAAGAAAATCTGCAAGCGCACTTGATTTATGAGCCCTGATACTATATTACAGTCCTAATCTGCCTGCTTAACTTAGCTTCAGGCAAACTTACTGTATAACATGCTTACGATTAGCACTGCAGCAAGTTGTAGAAGATTTACTCTGTTGGAGCTATGAGACTTTTTTTTTTTAAAAATGATTTAGTCATTATTTCAGTTACAGGTATGGCAATAAATTATTCCCCATATAAAGACCCTGTGTCAAGGAACAGCAATTGCTAAAAGGCTTTTTATACAGTAACAAAGAACAGTGCTTGGAGTGTTTTCCTCGCACAAAACATCTTAATGTTATTGGTCATTTTTTTATGATGAAACTTCTTTACACATTCTTCTCACATTCATACAATTTGTTTTATTATACTGCGGCTTTTGTAGCTCGGTACAATCTGCTTATTATAAGAATGTCTATTTGGACCCAGTGAATCTCATATTTTCAATAGTGGCCCAAAATAGAAATTACTATGGATGTGCAAATGAAAAGAAGGCCATAAAGCAATGACCTAATGTCAGGAAGAAAAGATGTGAGGAGATTTGCATTTTTTTTTTTTAATCACCATTCATGAAGACAGATGCATTCGTTCACTCCTGGTGAAACTATGGCATATTCAGAGCAGCCACTTTGGGTAAACTAGAGGGGCACATTATTACCCTCAGATAATAAGGATCAGTGTTGATCATTCAGGGCCTGGTTTGGGGCTCATTGAAATCACTGCCTGGCTTGCCATTTGACTTTCCTGGAATCCCCATTATACTGTATTCACTGGCAAATAAGCAAGGGATCTAAAGCTTGATCCAGGGAAAGGCTCCCGTCAGTTAAATGGGTGGCAATCAGTCTTTTTTTTTTTTTTTTTCTTTTTTGACAGAACTGCTTGCTTGAGTCAAGATAGGTGTTCTCATCAGGATTTTCTAACTGGTCCTTAGAATGTTGATTTTTGCTAGGGTTTATTAACAGTAGGGTTTTTTAAAATAAAATGAAAATTCATGTCATAGAAGTGAGTACCAGATGAGATGAACAAATAGAAACTATGCATCTACAGGATATTAAATGCTAAAGAAATAACTCTATGAGAACAATTTCTAGGAAATTTTCCTTTGTTTTTCTTTATTTTGTAAATTTATTACCTTCTTTTCTTAATTAACACTAACACCATGAATTCTAATTTTTATTTTTCTCCCTTGAAAACACCCCCTTACACCTGCTATGATTGCCAGTGAAAGAAGGCCTTTCCAAGAGAGATTGTGCTCTCTAAGTAATTTGGAGTTTGGGTCATTGCAACAGCAAAGCAGAAAGGTTTCTGAGGGGTGCAATGGAACTGCAATCACATATGAACAGTGGACAATAACATCCTTTAATTAAGAACAACAGTATTTTCAAGCTTATACTGCTTCAGTGAAGTTACCATAAACAATGAGCTTTTTTATGGTAGAACAATAAAGCCTTTTAATTTCTTGGGTTTTATCTTCTACAAAAAAAAAAAAAAAAAAAAAAACAGAAAAAAAACCCCAAAAAACAAAAACAAACCAAAACCTCTGCTACACATTATAGAGTCACCAAGGAGTTTAGGAGTTTGCTTCCCTACAGCTGGGCTCACAAATGTGATCCTGAGCAGAAAACCAAAGCTGGAAGTGGATTTGTGTGGCAACCACGACCCACTGCCATCATTTTCCATAATGTCCTTTGGTAGCACAGGCCATTTGCAAGGGCAGGACTCACAGCCCTGGTCTCCAAGTGATGGTCATCATGTTACAGCCATCATCTGCAAGTATTTGTTGATGCTATTGACTGAACAAAAGGTTTATGAGGCAGAAGATGTATTTTTCTAAATGCTGCTGTGCTACCTATAACCTAATTAACTATACTTTAGCCAGCTGAGTATACCTGGAAACCAAATATATCATGTGGCAATTAGCTTTCCCTCCTTCTGGCTTGGTACACTTAAGCTGTTTATTGAAAAGGTTAAATATTGATTGAAAATGGATAATAGAACCATATTACAGTTGTATGCTAAATGGCAGAAGTTGCCTGTGAAACATTTCCCAGTTACCCCACAGTAATGCAGTTAGAGAGCAGCAATCTGCTGCTGAGGCACCCAGGCACAAAAAAAAAAAAAAAAAAAAAAAAAAAAAATTTAAAAAAAAAATCAAAATCAGGGACAAATATAAATCACCCACAACGCAGCCGTTCTTATCGGCACGCTGAATTCTGAATTCACACAAACATGTTGGGAAGTTCAGTCATTAATTATCACGATGTTGAAATAATATAATAAAAATAATAATTGCCAGTGAAGCGATCTGTTGCCTCCCTCCTCCTCCTCCGACGGAGGCTCCTCTCTGTCTCTCCCTTTCTCTCTTGCCATGAGAAGCCACACAGACAAAGTATCAAGTGATCACATAGCATGAACTGCAGCCCCAGGCAAAGCTTGTTATTTTACTTGAAACGGTGATGCATTTAGGACCCAGAAACTGTCAATAATTTTTTCTGACTTCCAGGGGATAAAAATTCCAATTACGGGAACTTTACTGTGAAGCTGCATAGTCCAGCGCCACATATTAATATTACAAAGCATCCTTAGCACCTATCAGCTCAGTTTTATCTGTAGTTTAGATCAAAATTGTGTGGATCTGTGAGATTAGGCTGATTTAGTCTAATTGTTGCTTGTTCTGAGAAGTGGAAAGTGTATCTTGAAAAAAGCTGGTTGAAGCAGGCTCTGTGGACAGTAACACAATTTGACTTGGCATCCTTCAGCCAGTTGGCTTCAATAAGTCTGAGAATATCCATTCAAGGGCCTTTGGCCATTTTTCTCCCTATATTTTTTTCTAGAAAATATGGGTTTAACTTCCCTAAGTCATCACAGCAAAGACCTTTTCTGAAGCAATGGGTTGAGGAAGTATTTTTTAGGTTCAGTCCCTTCATTTCTGGGATGTGGGAGATGAATTCAAATGTGTAGAGAAGTGTGCAGAAAAAAAAAAAAAATTATCTGTTCTTGTGCTCTACCCCCGGGGAATCACAGTGGAGATTAAAAAATAGACAGAGGAAGCGTGAAAAAATTAACCTTGCAGAGCATGTCCTCAGTGGAGGGCCACGGGGAGGCTCGGTGGCAGGGATGGGATCACAGGAGAAGCCACATGGCTGCCATGGAAATCCCGGGAAAAGGAGGCTGGAGATGGAGCTCTGCATTGCCCTGGTGCATTTCTGCTCACCTGCAGAATGTCCTCCCCTCGCAGCAGCAGTGCATGCCAACATTATTCCTGGTGCTCTCCCACCACGCTCTCCCATCTGTGCCACTCCTGGGGAGTGGGAAAGTGATGATATAACTCGATATAATACCGCAATAATGCAACCGCACCACAGAGAGTTCCTCCCACTCTGCTCCTCTCCACTTTCTCCTCCATCAGCTGGGGACTACAGATCTCTGGCTCTCATCTTCATATACACGAAGTCTTATTATTTTTTCTCTTTTTGTTTTTTTTTTTTTTCCTTCTCCCTTTAAATAACACTGCTGTGCTCACGTGGCATTATTGGTTGTTAATAGCCCAGTGCCAATACATCTCTCAGGGATGGACAGATGCACACACAAGGCTGCACAAGGCACAGCTAACAAATGTGTTTATTATTGACAGAATAAGAACTGCCACGCTGGAAGATTAAAAGTTGACTGCCTGAGGTTCCCCCCTCCGGTTAACAGTTCACAGCTTTGTTATTTCAGGTCAGAGACAAACTAAGCCTAAAGATGTAAAGCAGAGTCTGAGTGGACAGAGAGGTGAGGCTGCAGCAACAGCAATACAGGATTAGTTCTGCTTGTTGTCTTGCTAGTTTTGTAAAGGCACCCTGGGATGAAATTATGATAAAAATGTTTTTCACAATATAGTGTTTTTCACAATATAGTGTTTTCTGGAAATCTCATACTCATTGCCCAGTATTTTTAGGTATAAATATTAAATACATAATTGCACAGTGTTTCCTTCCTCTTAGTAACTGAATTGTTGTAGCTGTGTAGGTGTTAAGAGTGTACAAGAAACACAGTTTGTAGGGGTAAACAATACCTCAGCACTATATTTGCTGTTAACCTTCTTCATTTTAGCATGACGTGGGTTGGTTGGTTGTTTGTTTTGTTGTGGCTCCCTGATTTTTCTTTAGGTCCAATTTACCTTGTATGCCTTAGGATTATATACAAATGACTCCATATGATTATTGCAACATCTTCTGTTCATTTGGCTAAGTGAAAGTGGATGTTGTGTATGTACAAAAGGTTCCCAAATCAGTAATTACCTGTGGAGGCAAGATTAAAGTGGCTTTTGTTATTTAATATTTCTTTTTCCTACACTT
This sequence comes from Melospiza georgiana, assembly GCF_028018845.1. Classification (NCBI taxonomy): domain Eukaryota; kingdom Metazoa; phylum Chordata; class Aves; order Passeriformes; family Passerellidae; genus Melospiza; species Melospiza georgiana. The sequence goes on along the minus strand of NC_080436.1, from coordinate 37,902,640 downwards.
CTAAAACAAATTTTAATAGAAATAATAATCAGACATATCTGCTAGTGTTATAAAAAAATAACAGAAATCTTTGTAGTGTGAGAGAGAGACAAAATAATGCACCAGTTGTACAGTCAGGTGCTGAAATCCAAATATAAATAAGAAGAGATGAAAGAACATGTAAGATGTATGAGCTTTGATACACAGGTTGAGCTTTTTTTGTTTGTTCAGGAAATTATTTTAACAGTTTTCTTGTATTGTTTAGAAACCTTGGCATTTGGGGAGGTACTGAGGTCTGTGCATTTTAATTTTTCACAAGGAGTAGAACAGCTTCAGAACCATCAGAATTGCTGCGCATTTTATTTTTCACACAGCCGTTAAAAAGGTGTTTTCACCATGGTTAATTATTAACCTTTCCTTGTGTATAGCAGCATTATCTTAAAAAACAAAAACAAAAAAGAAAAAAAAGAAAAGGAAATGGAATGTTTTTTCTATGTTATCTCCTTGGTTGGTTGGTTTGGGTAATGAGGATCCAAAATGAACCTCCTGCAATTTTATACCTTATCGAGCCTTAACCTCGACGTTGCGCGAAATATTTTGAGAGCCTCCTCGGATCCAGCAGCTATAATGCTGCAGAAATACATCGGGCAACGCGTCCCCTACCTTCCTGCATCCTGCCAAATGAACTGCAGCATTCCAATATGGTGCCACATGTGCATGGAAGCCCGTAGCACTTCTAACAGGTGCTGCCGGAACGCGCTCGACAGCGATATCGGCGGGAAGGTCATCTGCGACAGCAAACACCCAAAATATCGGGGCAAGGTTGCAGCAAACACCCAAAATATCAGGGCAAGGTTGCCTCTGCGCTGCCAGGGTGCTGCAGCACCAAAAATGGGGCTGTGTTATTTTTCTGAGGGGAAAAAATTGCTTTGGAAGAAAGGTTTGGGGTGAAGGTAGTGAGGATGTAAGAGGGAGAGATGGAAAACGTGAGAAGCGATAAAAGGGATTATGACACCTTCAGAGGGGCATCTCTTTGAATTGAACAAATTGGACAGAGAATGAGCTGCTGCTCTGCATCTTCTTGCATGAAAATTTGTTTCTTCCAAGACAACAGACTTAAAATCATAAAATACGGAAGAAGCATAAAATACAGAAGAAGCATAAAATACAGACCATATCCTAACCATAAAGAGTGGTCAAGCTTAGGCTCTTTTATGAGGGCAAAGGTATTTTGTAGGATTATTATTGCATTTTGCACTTATTGCCGTGTTTTCAGGGTGGAAATAAACCCCCCAAACACAACCCAACAAACATTGCCTCCGTTCAGGCTGGGACTCCGGCAATCTGTCCTCTGCATCGTTCTTGGCCTTTGTCTGACATTTATGGTCTTATGTTTATCATGGCGAGCAGAGACCCAGTTTGCTCCCTCTCCTCTCCTCTCCCCGCCGCTCCTAACGTGGCATCTGAAGCTGTTAAAATTATAATTAACGGGGCTGCATTTCCCTGGGATTGATTCCCACGAAGGGGCTTTAGCAGATTTCCCTGCAAACTGCTACCGTGCAGCCCAACAATGCATGGAGACGCTTTATATCTTATTTGTGTTTAAAAGTCAGATATTTTGTTCTGGATAAACTTCAGAAATGCTCTTCAATTCTCAGTGAGGCAAGCATTTCAATTTTCTGCAATATTAGCAGGGGTAACTAATGATGGCTAATTTTTGCCTGTAGTATTTCCCTCAATCTGCTTGTGCACTTTCAGTTACTCTGGCAGCAGCAGCATTTGTACATTTTCTGGTCACTAAACACTCAAGTACAATTGTAAGTGATCAGTTTACAGTTGGCCAACAAAAGAGCTGCGGGAATGTCTACAAGAAAAAGAAATTTGAATAAATATGCATGTGTATAGCCCATATTCTGTGGGCAATATAGAAGGACAGAGGACAACTCAAGTATACTTTAGCTATATCAAAATATATTTTGAAAAATAAGATCATGTATTTGCCTGCCTTAAGAAGGTCCAGGATAAATCCAAACCACATAGATTTTGAAAATATATTAACATGTTTCTTCATGTTGAAAGCAAAACCTCTACATCCATTTTGTCTCTGATTATTATTTCCTTAATTTTTTTAATTATGTTCAAATTATAGGTTTAGGCAGAGGCAATTTGATTTATACATCAGTATAACACCACCTTATGAACATATTTGAAAGGTGTCTAGTTCAAAGAGGATAATAAGAAGATAGGAAGAGATAGGAAGATAACATTTTAAAAATATACATTTGTAAAACTGGATGAGAGTCCTTTCACAGATAATACCTCAGAAGTGGGAGGCTTCAATATAATTTGTTAATCTCTCCAACTCCTGGGCTATTCAGAAGTACTGAACATAAATGGCAAGGAAATATTTTTAAATGAAGAGGCAGCTCACTTGTGCCCTTACTAATTAATATTTCCCTTTGAAATTTAATTATTGTCTAGCATTTTGGACGGTGCTGTTTGTGACAGAGTTGCAAGAACAGTTCAAATTAAATCAGAACTCTATGGAGACAGTTCAGCAGCTCGTGTCACAGGGAAGCTTTCGTTAGAAATCTCACATCCTGCAGAAGATATTTCTCTGTTTTTCTGTGAAGAGGTGTCATCGTTCGTGACACCGCTCTGCAGACATAATGCCACAGAAACAGGGGAATGCACTGTGGGATTTGCATGTTTTATACTGAAATCATCTGAAATGCAGGAAACCTGCCCAGCTCCGTGCCTCGATCAGATCAAATCGACGCTCACTGAAAGGGAAATCCGTCACGTTAAGTATCAAAATATTAAAGGGTGAATTATGGCTTTTGCAGCAGCATCCTCGCGGGGCCCAGGGGGAGAGGGGCAGGGCTGGAGGCTCTGCAAAGTGCTGAGGTGCTCAGATATCCTCCAGGGACATGGAAAAGGCACTTAGGAGCAGCATCTCTCTGGCACAGACAGAGATGCTTCTGCTCAGCACCACCTTCCTGGCACTGGGCACCGCTGGCAGATTTGGACCCCGAGTTAGCTCATGGCCAGGGGGAGTGATTTCAGTGTCAGTGGTTATTACTCCTCTTTATCAGTGTGCAGAGCATTCCTCTGCCCATCCCTCCCGTCCCTGTCTCAGGACATTAGGAGACACAAATGCAGGCTGCTGCCCCTGCCCCTGCCAGCCATGATCCTGTGTAAAACGCCTCCTCTCCCCCTCTCTGCCACCTCCAATAGCTCCTGAGTGCAGGGAAGACATCCTGACTGCTTGGATTTGTAAAGGCAGGAGGCACAATGTTCTGTTTTCATCATCCATTGTTGTGAATTAAAGCCACCACGTCTGATCCTTAGTGTCAAGGCCGTAACCTCGACGGGTAAATCCCTGTAGGTTCACAGAATTGGGGTGCAGCCGTGTCTAGCAGGTGGTCCTGCCTTCCTCTCCCACTTCTTGATGCTGTTGGCTCTGATTTCCTGCTGAAATTGCAGAAAAAGGTGAAAATTTAGTGCTTTAAGCACTGCAAACATGCACATATGTGTATTAGGGATGAGAGAAATGAATCATAGATTCACAGGATGGTTTGAGTTGGAAGGGAATTGAAATATCTTCTTGTCCCAACGCTGCCATGGGCAGGGAAGCCTCCCACTGTCCCAGGCTGCTCCAAGCCTTGTCCAGCCTGGGTTTGGACACTTCCAGGGATTCAGGGGCAGCCACAGCTTCTCTGGGCACCTGTGCCAGGGCCTGCCCACCCTTACAGCCAGGAATTCCTTCTCAATATCCCACCTAAGCTTGTTCTCTGATGATGGGAATCCACTCCCCTTACCTTTTATCTGTGCCCACTCCAACAGCTTCGTGCCATGAAGCACCAGTAGTGTCAACCTCTCTCATAAAGCAATGTTGTGGATGACACTAAATGTGCCAATGATATTTAGAGGTAAGTTTCCCCTTACTCTTGGAAGTGAGTTGGCTCTGGGAACTTCGAGATCTGTGGCCAGCCGTGGCACAGGAGCTGGCAGAGCTAAGGCCACCCCATTCCTCCTGACTCTGGCCCATTCCTCCACCCACACCAGCAGGGTTTGTTGTCAAATCTCAGCGTCACAAACGGGCTGTTCTTTTGGGCCACAATGCAGAATCTGTCTTTGGGTGTATTTCCATGCACTGCTCAAAGAGCCGCAGCCCAGTCGGCACGTTTGGAGTGAAACACAAAGTTGTTCCCAATCTGATGAGGGAATTTCTCTGTGGAAGCCCAGGCCAGAGATTTTGGTGAGTCACCACAAAGTGCTTCTCTCAGCAGCAATAATTCACCCTGAGCCATTGTTTTGGAACACATGGTGCCGCAAGAAAATGAGAACCATCATTTTAACTCCATGCATTTTCACTGAGTTAAATTCTGTTGCATGTTTTCAGTCATGACTCTTGGAAATGTGAGCAAGTTCTGTGTTGGTGCCAATTCAGAGAATCCCATATCTCAATCAACCTGGAAGTACAAAGATATTATTTATCTCTTCAGGGAAAAAAGGTCAAAATAGTTGTGAAACCTTAAATAAAATCAGAATTCAGATTTGACTTAGGGAAACAATCAGGAATCCATGAGCTTACCTAGAGTTAAATAAAACCAGAATTCATATTTAATTTGGAGAAACAAACAGGAATCTATGAGCTTACCTAGAGTTAAATAAAACCAGAATTCATATTTAATTTGGAGAAACAATCAGGGATCTGTGAGATTACCTAGATCTTGGCTATTTTTTAAGGTTTCTGCTAATAGAATTGTACATTTGCCTTTCAAAAATGTCAGTAACAAGGCCATAGGAAAAGCTGCATAAATAGGGTTTTTTTGCAATCTTTCTTGTAGAATATTTAGAAATTTGACATAATTTGAAATTTGTTCTTTTTTATTTATTTCTTTGGGGTTTTTTCCTCTCATCTCTATTGTTGTTTTATGCTTGATGGTTGATTTGCACATAAATTCCTTCTGCTATGTTGAAAGTCACACAGGATCCGGCCCTTAGGGGAAATATTCACAAGAGATTTGGTAAAATATTGGTTTATATTTAACTGATTTTTTCCACAGCAGCAAAGAAATACTGTGTCATTATGGTAGTTTTAATTTTCTCTATTATATAATTGATAAAGGTGGGGGGGAAAATAAGATCTTCAAATTTAGCTCATCTAATGAGAAGTGTTTCTGAAAATCCTAGAAAACAAGAAACATATTTCATTTTTAAAATATGAAAATTAATCAAAACAGCATTCTGAAAATAAAAACAGATAAATACTGCAGTTGTTGTCCAACCAGGTATACCTTGTGATGTCTGAATATTTATTCTTGCAGTGACAAAACAGAATTTAGTTGTTGGTGGAAGAAATAAAAAAAAAAGCCCAAAAAAAAAAGAGAATAAAACTAATGCTATAATTTGCACTAATAGTATTTCTGGTGCCTTTATTGTGGGAGGCCTCTGTTTTGGGATTACCTGTGGGCATGGTATTAATACAAAAAATATTGTTGAAAGGTGAACACAGAGAAAAGAGAATATTTTTGTTGTGATTGCTGCTCTGTAATCAGGGATTCAGCTGCTTATCAGACAATCTGAGGTATTTAATAGGGACTTTGGGCCACCAAATATCTCAGATAAATGAGGATTTTTCTGAAGCTGAAGGCTACTCAGAGGCATAGACAGGGATTTCCAAATGTCTCCTATCCAAATGAACTGCTTTTACAATAAAAAATTCCTACTTTAAATGGAAATTTAATCCTTCTTTCACAATAGGATCTCTTTTGGAGAGGGGGGAAGTAGAGAAGAAGCTTTAGACAAAAATACCAAAACAACCAAGCCACAAAAATCAGGATTCCCTCTTAAATCCAGGCTGCAAACATATCTGCATTGGCTTTTAGCTGGAAAGTAATCTGGCATAGGGAAACCAATAAATGGTGGGTTTCCAGTGGCTTCCACCTGTTCAAGAGTTGCAAGACAGCAGTAGCCTTTTCAAAGCCATTAATAATGCAGAAGGTCAATATCTAAACAGATATATTGAATTGCACTCTGAATCATTATAATAGCCAGACTTTTCGTATCACAGGTGATTTTTTTTTCTGCCATTTGACCCTTTCAAGCTAATTAAAATACACAGTTTATTTTTTTTATAATGTTAAGGACACTATTGTGCTGTTTATCCCAGTGAATTAGAATTTAAAAAAAGACACTACCCACTGCAGAAAACTATACATAGATTTTTATTAACTTTGCAGCTCCAGTCACTCAACAAAACTGCCCAAACACCAGAAAATCAAAAAAGTTAACCAAAAAGTCTTTCTCAAAGAGTATTTTCACTACAGTGAGAATATTTCACCTCAGTAATTTTTTTAAATTCAGATTATTATCAATTTATGTGAGTTCAGAGGTATAAAATGTATGGAAACATTAGGAATTCAGTACTTGAGCTCCGCAGTGATCTGCAATATTTCAATATTACAATCATTTAATTGCTGAGCAGGTTAAAAATAAGGCATTGCATTCATTTTCTGTTATGCATTTCCCCCTTATGTTTTAAAATCCATAGTAATATCAAATTCCAAAGCCACGAAAATCTGCTGTCGGCGTCTCCCATTGACATTTTCTGTTTGTGTAGAGGAAAATCAGGTCAAACCAAGCCACTAACAGCATCACAGCCCTGTTTCTGCAAAATATTTTGTCACTACAGAATGTGGTGATTTCGGTGCATGTGTTCCAGTTTTCTGAATTTAGTGATTGATCTCAGGGTGTTTGAGAGCTGAATCTTTGCTGTCTGAGACCTTAAAAAACACAGACTGCAAAGGTTTAATCCAAACCCTGTTGCCTTCACTGGTAATAGATTCAGACCCAGATCACATAAATTGAGTGACTTACGTCAACAGGGAGGGATCCCTGATGGTCTTCAAAATAATAGGGAAGCACAAACCCTGACATTTAAGGAAAAAAATTAAATGAGATTAAATTATCTTCTACTCAAAACTGCAATTGTACTATGAAGTTCCTTCAAAATCAACTAATTTTCCTTTTCAGCTAACTTATTCAGTTTAATTAGCAGCAAACACTCCATTGATTCTTGTCCAACAAAGGAAAATTCCATAGTTCAAATCTCTCTTAAGGAAAATCCCATTCATTTAAATATGGGAATTACAGTTGCAAAACGAAGCAATTTTCCTTAACAATCTGTGAGGCAAAAAAGTCCTTATTGGAAGTTAAACTGCCTTTGAGTGGAAGATTATTTTTCCCAAACCATCATGCCTGTTAGCCAGGAATAGACATAGAAATTTCCTTTGGAAACTACCTTCTAAAGGCATAGTGAAAAATCCATTATGATGATGATTATTATTATTATTATTCATAATATTAATAGTAACAATAAGAAGGAGCAATTCTGATTTTGCTAAACAGGAAAAATGTTGTACCTAAAAATACACGAGGGCATCAGCTCCGTGATTTTGGAAGGTGGAGAGAGTTGGCAGTAGGGAGGTGAATTCAGATACCACAATTTTACGTGAATTCTGTGACTCAGGTCATGGATTAAAATGGATAAAAAGGCTGAAGAGAAGAAATGTTCCTGTTCCTCTGCTCTGCTCAGCCCATCACATGTGTGACATGCAGATCCAAGCCCATGGCTCTCACCAGCCGGCCAGCCCGAGTGCAGTACGTGACACTTTCTCAGATTCCTCCTGACACGCAGATATTGCCAAAAATATCATGTCCGACTTCACACAAAGCTCCACAGGCACAGAAATATTTATTATAAAACATTTGTCTGCATAGGAGGATACTGGGCTCCAGGAGAGAGGGGTTTTTATGGTCCAGATTTCCCTGTCAAAGATTACGCCGTCTCACAAAACGTGTGCTGAGCCTCTTTGGCAAAGCCCTTTTCCCTTCATATTTGATGTTTGCTCAGTTTTGTTTGTTTGCTTGGTTTTATTGCTGTCAGTGTTATTTCTGGTGACTACATGACTCAGAGGGACTCGAAATAAAATTAGAGACTTTCACCTCTAGGTCAACAGTTTCATTCTGGCCCAGAATGCAGGGACCTATGTAAAATAACTCATTGATCTCACTCCAGTTCCCAGTTGGCAAGTGTGCATATCACAAACTCTATCATTAAAAAGGGCAATAAATTGTCATCCTTTGCAGCAGTCCCAGAAGTGAGCTCAGTGTTTGCATTGGCCTTGCTGCTGCATCACCCTCTCCAGGAGGGTGTGCGAGGAGTTGGGGGGGTCCTGGAAGTTGGGTTTTCCTTTCCCCTTCCTTTTGGAAAGCAAAACAGGGGCTGGGTTTTGCAGCGCAGCCTCCCAGATCAGTAAGACACCCTTCAGCCAGGTTATGAGATGTCATTTCATAACCATACACTGCTTGCTAGCCAAGGCTTTCTTTTCCTAAGGATGTGACCTTGATCTGCATCATGTTTCTTCTCTCCCCACTAAACACCATTTGTGTTTCTCCCTAATCACAGGGGTTCCAAATAAATTGCCAAATTCATGGAGGAGAAAGCTGAAGAGACACAAAGAATTGGGCATCTCAGTCTTTAAAATTACCTGTTTGACCTGCTGCTCCCAGAGCCCAGCTCTGAGATAACAGCTCTCTCCCCACACTGAGATCAGAGTCTGGATCTCTTTCCTCAGATGAAACACAGGCAAAATATTCCATCACTGCAATCTATAGCAGTTACAAACACTCCTGCTTCTACAGAAAGACTTGGGGGGGAGCTATTATATTTCATTTTTGGCATTATTATTGATCCTAACAGGTGTTTTGAGCTGAGGACCCCCATGGTTTACAGGAGTCTGCACAAACCCTCAGTTTGAACTACAACAGAGACGTCACTGGTGCTCTCTAAAGAACTTTCCAACCTTTTTTGTACATCCCTGGGCACTTGCAATCCTCCATTCTCCAGCCCATCACCAGAGCAGGAGCGTTTAGCCCGGGATCTCAGCAGCACACCTGGGTTAATTTAATTTATTTAAGTTATTTCCCCTCCCTCCCCATCCTGCCGGCTCACAGCCGCTTTCCCCTCGTGTTTGTGCGTGGCTGTGGTGCCGTGCAGGTGGGCTGAGCTCCCTGTGCTCCCCACTGGGTCTGGGATCGTTTGTCTCCCGTGATCCGGGCTGGCTGCAGCACACGACAGCACACGGTGACAGTAATTTGCACTGATCTGCCCCCACTGCTAGCCCTGCTGCTACAAATAGCAATTGATTATAACGCTGTAGTGTTATTGACTGTCGCTATGAACACAAGCTTTATTTCATTTTTTTAAGGTAACGCGCCGCAGATTTACTTAGCAGACGTGGAGCGGTAGCAGCAATAAAATAAATAAATAAATAAATAAATAAAAAAGGAACAAAATCAAAACAATTTGAGGCGGGGAGGAGGCAGAGGCAGCATTGCATAAAACACGGGGAAAATTAATTAATGTTACCAGATGATGATGATACTGCTGATGAGCAGAAAAGCTGTAGAGGATGTGAAGGGATGGTATTTCAGAGAAACAATGCCAATTTACATCACCTGAGGATCTTGCCTCGAGCATTCAGGTTGTGGAAATCTCTCAGATCTATCAGAATGTAGAGGGAAAAAAGTGAGTCTATAAAAATCATCGTGATTGTTATTGTCAAAATCTGATTCTGCTGAGGCAGCAAAAGACGTTATAGCTGCACTGGATTTGCCCCTTCCTCCCCTCAGTTCAGGATACAGTTTTTGATCCAGGTTGTTAAAAGAGATCCTATTTCATACATCCCTACGTTCTCTCTCTGAATCTTATGTTCTTAGAGCATTAATCTGCAGGATTGTCCCTAGAGTCCATTTGAGATGGGCGCAGAAATTTAGTTCAGGTAATTATCCTTTCTTTTCAAGTGAATTAAGGAACCAGGAATTCCTGCTTATCTGACAGAAGTGTAGATTTCCTTCCTTAATTCTTGTCACCTTCGAGACAAGTCACACAGGTAAATCTCAAACTGTGCCTTTGTGCCCCATCTAAAGTGGATTTTGGATGTCTCTGCGGAGTGATGCTCCAAGGACGTTATAGTTCAGAGAAAATGGTAATGTCTGTGTATAAAATGTGAATTACTTTAATAGGCTTTGGCAGCACAAGCCTCAACAAGACGATCCACCCCTGCTAATCTAGAGCATACGGGTTTTCTCTTTTTTTTTTTTTTTTTAAGAAAAATAAAAAATCTGAATATAATTTCTCTAAGCTGCAATTTATAATGCTAACGTTTTACCCCCTCATTAAGGAGGGGAAGAAAGCTCCTAAGCCATTCTATTGAGCTGTTGGAAAACGTCTTACATTGAAATTCTGATTTAGAGATAGGCACAATCCATCTGCTTTGCATACCTTTGCCCTTTAAACCAGTATTTGTGATATAAAGAAGCACACAGCTTGCAGAGTAGCTGGTAAGTCTCCTACCCATGATTTTTTGATTTTTTTTTTTTTTTCCTGCATGTATTTGCAAAGTCAGATTTGTTTCCTTCCCTCCTTTAGGCAAGACGGCTTATGTAGCCTCAAAAAAAATATCTTTGTGTGGAATCACTGGTGTGGTGGTGGTGATGATGTTGCTTATAACAGCACTGAATATGGAATATTTATCCTTTTTTGTATTTTACGTTCCACTTATCCATTTTATATATCTTTATTTAAGACAAAGTGCCTAAAGGTTGTCTGTTCTATTGAAAAAATGAGAGAGTAGGAATGGCTGCACCTTAGATGGTTCAAAAATCCTGCTTTTGCTGACTTTTATGGGGTTTTGTTATCATTTTTTTATGATTTGCCTTTTACTTTGCAATGCTTTGATTAAGATGAAGCAGTGATTTTGTGGTATGTGGTAGTGAACACAAAATCCCCCCTTCATTCCTTGAATGCCTATTTCTGCCTGTGGCCCATGGGGCTCCTACATGAGCAGATCACAGGATCCTGCAGAAGATGTCGTGGCTCCCATCCTAAACTGGGGAGCAAATCTTTATGCAGTTGTAAGCCAGCCAAGACCATAAAAAATGTCATGCCTCTAAAAGAATTACTTCTTGTGACTGTAATACAGTGAAAATGGGAGGAGGGGGGAAGAAAAGCTGCATTTGAGGGGTTTTCCTTATGTATGCATTTCAAACAGAGGGATCTTTTTTAAGAAGGAAATTACAGGTATCACTTGTTTTACGACTCTTCCACAGCTCAAATTAAAGCTTAAGCAGCTATGTATTTATCAATTAGCATTATTTCTCTATCCCTGTCTGACTCTTTGTATTGTTGTAACTCCATCAAATAGTCATTTGCTTTTTTTATGGTAATAATCCCTTCAAATTCACTCCTTTCATCTGGATCCCTGTATGTTATTTGTTGTTCTGCTAAATCCCTATTACAGAGGCCTAGGAGTTCCAACGGCCTGATGAATAATTAGAAATGTTTTATCCCTAAGCTTCAAAAGGGTGCTAGAAATAATTATAAGCAAACATTTTATGTAGCTTTCTGTATCAATCCTAGCCCAGCTTTATGTTATTTGTGCTCCAGATAGGAGGGAGAGAGGGAGATCCTGGATTCCAACTCCTGCAGCCTACAGGGGACATGTGTTGACGTTGATGGAGATTTTGGCTTCCCTCTCCCCTCTGCTCCCTCTCTCCTGTGCCCACCACATCCTAAGCACCTCGTGGCACGTCTGATTTTATAGGAGTGTGGTTAATTAACAAACATAATTAGTTATTTTATCAGCTAATTCCCCCTACTCTCTTAGTGGCAACGTGACCCACGGACCCGCGCCGTGCGCGAAAAACGCCGCGTCAAACCGGACAAGAAAGCTCGAGTTCTGCAAAGTGGAAGTTGGTTATTTAGTCCAGACTAGATGTGTCAGTGCAGCCTCATTCCCTAGCAAATTCTGGGAGCTGTAGCAGCTCTAGCTGTCCTTCAGCAGACCAGACTCACGCCACAAAGTTTTTTACACAGAAGGCAAGGAGAGAGAGCTGCGTCTCGAAAGCCTACAAAACTAATTGGAACCCACCCAATGTCATTACATTTGACAGCATTTTGAGAAATACCCAATCACTTTGTCATCAATTTTCAATTTTGTCAAGGGAAAGTAGCTTTTCATTGGCAAACAACCTGCTGTCCCCACAGTATTTGTGAAAGTGTCCTGGCAGAGAGTAGTGTCATCTCCAAGAACATTTTTCAGGCTCACTTTCTCTATAAAACTTTTATTGAGGAGTTTTTTTAAAAAATCCTTGAAAATTGTGTTAAGATGAAGGGTTTTCATCCTGAAGATACCAAACCCAGTTATGGCCCAGTATAACAAAGGACAAAAATACATGATTAACTTTAAACTTGTCAACGGTCCTTCTAGGTTTCCACTAAAACCAGCACAAGTTTTGGTGATAAGGAATTTTATCTGTTCACTTCAAAGACACTGTGAGAGTTTAATGTTGAAAAAGAATGAATTGACATTAAAAGAGGGAGAAAATAATTTGTATTTACCAATCAATATGATGAGGATTCACGTGTGAAAAGCAAAGAAAAGTGTGCTCAGGGGTAGCATAGTGATACCTTTCTACCAATCTGCTGCTCCTTTTGTCTCTTTCCCTCTGAGGTAAATTAATTCATCCTTGCTCTTACTTTTCCAGAACAAAAGACAGTCTGATTCTGGGCCTGATATGCTGGAGATCCATATTTTTAATCTATTTCTGTCTTTTTATCCATTTGTTGCTTTTAAGAGTAGATCCCTAATTTTGCCATTTCCCCACCTGCCCATTGTGAAGCTGTGGTGTGAAGAAATGTGTGAGAAGAAAACCAGATTTATTAGAGGGGGTTTTGAGTGTGTACAGCACATGGACTCTGTAAGAACTGGTGGAAGCATTTTGACTGGCACATCAGAGAAGAGCAGGGAGTTTACCAAAAAGCATTTATCTCAGCTGGTGGACTCTCTCTAGCCCAGGGACAGCACTAGAGAATGTCTCTGAGAGTAGTGAGGGAATTCCACACAGGAAAAGCTTCCTTTGATGGGCCCTCTGGCAACCCTAACAGCCCCTGGGAGATCTGAAAATCCATGGTTGCCCCATTCCTGGAAGTGTCCAAGGCCAGGCTGGATGAGTTTGGAGCCACCTGGTCCAGCAGAATGTTTCCCTTGTCCCTGCCCATGGCAGGAGGTGGAACAAGATGGTCCTTGAGGTGTCTTCCAATGTTGCATTTTTGCTCATGGTGGGAAATTGTGACACTTCTTGGTGATCTCTTCCTCACCTCTGGAGGTAAAATTCAGCCTAAATTTGCAATGAATTATCTCAAACCCTTTGTTCCACTGCACAGGCAACAGGAAATGGTGTGGAATACTGAAAAAATGCTGTAAGAACCCAATGGCTCTTTAAAATCAGAGACTGTAGAATCTACAGTTTTTCAGTTTGGAGTTGACTCCTCTCTGACTTAGCCCCTCCTAAAATAACTTAAAAAAAAATGTTTGGAAATATTACAAACCCACCAAAGACTATTTTATGAGCATCAGAAAGCTTACTTGGTTTTTGGAATTAATATGCAAATCATGTGTGCTCCCAACTTTCATCACTGCTTAAATACTGTACAAGCATCGTAAATAACCTGCCTATTCAAGTTTTATCTTGTCCACTTTACATTGCCCTGCTCTTGTACAGGAAATGGATTGTATTTAATATTGATGGCTCTGTATGTGTCATTTAATCGTCCCTATTGATTGGATTTCATCAGAGTGGGGGGCTTGGACAGAAGCTTTGATTATACTGTAAGGAGTCTTTGCAGTTTTCTGTTACTCAACACCATATCAATGCACCTTCTGGTGTGATATCACTTTCACGATCAATACCTGGAAAGAAAATAAAAAAGAGGCCTCCAGGAAAGGAAAAGGGAAAAAAAAAACCCTGAATCAGCCTCTAATTCCCTTTCTGCACATAGATTAAACCTCTGCGACTCAAAGACCATTTATTGTGTGGTTTTGCATAAGAAAGGGGGGAAAGAGAAAACCTGAAAGAGTCTCCATGGGTTGTTTGTTTAATTTCTACATCATTTTTTATTTATGAGCGTCAACTCTTCCTTTCAGTGTCCCTGACTGATGTTTGGTGGTGTGTAATTTTTAACAGTTACATGTCATGTCTCAGTTAACCGTTTCTCTTGATATAATAATAGTGCCATAAACGTGTTATTTGATCAAATGGATGCTTAGGGGACATTTTGCTTTTCAATATTCTTTCTGCTGAGACTGGACCATCTCGGAGCTTTCAAAAAACATCCTTTAAACTGACACTGTCCCACGGTGGCTCGACCTCATCCTCACTCCAGAGCCACTCTGGTTTGTGCTCCTCCATCCCAGACTCCCAACACCGACCGTAGGAACCAGGCAGCAGGAAACAATAATTCCCTGGGGAATATTAATAGGCAGCAGATGGGTATTTCATGGTGCTGGTGAGAGGGTTTCCCCATCTGGGCATCCCCAGCTGAGATGCAGGCGCTGACGTGCTCGTAAATCCAGCTGCTGGGTGCATGACAAGGAACATCGCTCAGAGTTGTACCAGAGCAGGGAGAGCACACTCAGCTCCTCCAGAGCTGTTTGTGCTCTGCTTCTCCTCTCTCACTGTCCTGAGATGAAAGGGGGTTTATGGGCTATTTATGAGCTTGTTGTCTTTCCCACTCTGGTGACCCTTTAACTGAGATATAGCTAATATTTAAGAATAATGACAATGTTAGTTGATTCTTAAAGGAAAGTAGATTTAAAACTTTTTTTTTTTGAAGTACTGAGGTTGTCACCAATAAAGTCTCTATGGATATGGATGTGTGGTGCTCTGGGAGAATGGAAGAATACAGGTTGACCCTTGACATAGAGAATTGTCTAGAGGAAAAATGAGTTAATCTTAGTCGAGATTGCAGTGACAATTTAAAACATCTGACACAGACCTTGACTAAGTTTTCTTGGTCCTTCCAGATGAGTAAGCAATGGTTTCTTAGGAATAACTGCTTTTTAACATGTATATTTCAGGAGAGATCATTTCTGTTGACACAGGGCTAACTCTAAGTCTGCATAGAATTACTTGTTCATTGACTCCTTAAAATGGAGTGAAGGGATTTGTGTTCAACAGGAAGAATTGCGACAAACACGAAAAATAAGTGCCTTGTGTGCATGGCATTCATCAGAGAGGGTTCCAAAGCCAGGTGTGGCTCTTTCTGCAGACAGACACCCCCAAATCCACCCAGCAAAGACACAGCCACAGAAACCAGTGGGAGACCCACCAGACAATCCACGTTTCTTTGCTCCATCAAGCACTCTCGGGGTGTTTATTTGAGTTTAATAAATAAGAAAAGGCAGAGACTGTCGGGGACGGACTGTGTTCCCTTACCTGGAGCGGCGTGGAAGGTTTTGGGCTGGTGGCACTGCCCTGTGTGCCAGGGGACAGCCAGCAGCACGCCAGTGGGACAGCCTGAGCCTCAGCGGGGAGCAGAGAGCCGGAGAAGGCTGCCTGAAGTGACAGGTATTTACCCAAAAGGGTGCAGACGGATGCCAGCATCTGAGCTGCTAGACTTGAAGGCTCCTCAGTCTAAAAAACAAAAGTATGGTGTTAGGAAAGTGCAGTGCCTGAACAGATGTAACTTACTCATAAAAAGAAGTGCCTGTAGGCTTCCTACCAAAGCCAGAAGTGACTTCTAGCCCTGAAAAGACCTCCACTGAGACAACTGGGACTTTGAAATGTATTTTCTCTGCCTCTCTGTTGTTGCATTTCTCTATTTGAGTAGTTGCATTAATATATTTCTGGCAAAACTTGTAGCGAAACAGCAGTCTTATTCCCAAATATTAATGGAACCTTAATTTTCTTGTTTACATATAGATATTTGCAAGAAAAAATGGTTGAACAGCTACACCAAATAGGGAATGGGATTGTTTTGTGTTTTTCTGGCCAGCCCCATCACTGAATTTTGACAGTGAGCTTTCTTGGTAACAAAATCCAATAATCCTTGTCCTTTGTCGTGTGTCCTCCAAATATGTGCTTGATCACCTTCATTGTTAAGAAAACAGGTAAAAACTCATCAAAATGGCAAAACTAAAACTGAATGTCTCGATATGAAAATGGAGAAATAGAAATACATTCCTGAATTAGAGCTATATTTATTTAAACCTGGTCTTAATATTGGAACTATGCTGATAAAATAGCCATTGTATCAAAAATACCCAAATAACTTTGAGTCAGTAGGTAACAATAATAAACTTTATGATGCTCAGTATAGGGTACTTCTTTAACTTAGCTTTTCAAAGTTAATTTAATTGTAATGACAGTTAGAGAGCCCACCCAAAATTAACTATTAACCAATTAGACTGCTGCATCTCATTGGGCATGATGCTGTCAGGAGAGAGCCATGACCATCAGGGACATAGGGAAAGCATGGGGAAAGTGGAAACAGATTTATTAGAAATAATTAATTTGGAAATTTTAGGCAATAACTTCAGAACTTTATTTAATGATACTTGGAGGTAGTAGAAAGTACTGAAATATTTACAAAAGAAGAGCTTTGAGTTGCATAATCTTGTGTTTTCTCCTGGATCATCTGTCTCCTGCTGGACACCCACTGCAGCTGATGCACATTCTCATGCTGAATTCTGCAGATTCCTCTCCTGTAGGGATGCTGAGACCACAAGCCCCCCAGTGATTACCAGATGGAAATGATGCTCAGTCAGAACCAACCTGTGCCACATTCAGGTTGGTGACCTAAAGGTGAAAAAGCTTTGATTCCCATTAATAACACTTTGAGCCACTCTGACCCCCAGGATGTGATTAAAAGCCCATTAAATTCCCTCAGTAGCTTTGGCTCATATTGTTTGCGTTTTGCATTATTGTTGTGTATTGTTTGATCACCTAATTTTCTGATTTGATTAATTTAGGACGCGAGCGTTTTTCTGTTTCGCGATCGAGAATTCACCGCGCTAAGAGCTCCCTTCACCTAGGAAATACCTTTTTGTTTCACTTTGTATTTCTCAGGGGGCTGAAAGATCTGCTTTTTCTTTGTCTCATCGCTCGGAATAACAAATGTCAAAGCTTGGGACCTGGTAATTTGGCAATTTTAGACAATCGCCTCATAACCACGTCTTAGCACACCTTTGAAGCGGTGCAAGTTCAAAGGCTCCGCCAAGACGAGCGTTGCTTTGCCTGTTGCTATGAGTCATTTGAAGTAATTGGTCCTGTCTGATGAATGTTTTGAACTGAGGAAGTAGTGCTTTATTACCACAATGAGATACAGGTTTTTTAGCTGAGGAAGTGGTGTTTTCCTCGCAGATGTAGATGTCTGCTTGATAAGGCAGAAAACAGACAGATGTGCCTCTCTGCACTGGGGGAGAGGTGTGGAGAAGGAGCAAACATAAGAGCTGAGAAAATTCCATGAAGCTACATGAGAGGGGATTTGGAAGCCTTCCCAGTAAGAAAAATTCTCAAAAGCAAGGAAACTTGCCTTTTAGAGACATAAATACTTAAAGTTTTATATATCAAACAACTGTGCCTATCATCGGGTTTTCAAGTGCTTAGACTGGACAAAAAAATCAGATTAAGCATTCTGAAGGTACTTTAAACAATGTCACCTAATTTTAGGCTCAACATCAGGAGGCTGATATTCCATTTCCCATAAACATATGCACTCTAACAATGCTAAAAGTTGAGGGATTTTAAAATTCAATATTATAAGGTATCATTGCATGTTAAGGTGGTTTTTGGAATAATACGATATAAGATTAAAGCCCAGGATTTATGTTCTCTCCTATCAGTGACTAATGCCTGATGTACTGTGAGGAAGTACCTCTCCCTTGTAAATATTTTGCTAAAATTAGAAAGAGAAAAGCCCTGCCAGAACCACATCTATGCTTTTGGACGTACACGAGAGCATCCCGCAGAGCTGGATGGAGTCTCTGCTCCCCGACAGAGAAGTGTTGAGTTGTGACCCCAGCCTGGGGCTCGCCAGCTCCTGCAGGCAGAAACCTTGTGCTCACATGTGCTGAGCTCAGTCCATCCATGTGTGCCACAGACTGGAGTGGGAGAGCGCTTTTTGGCACTAGGAGGGTTTTCCTTTCTCAATCCCCTTTTGAATTGCTCCCGCTGGCTGAGGTGGACCTGTGCTGTGCCATTTCCAGTGGGCTCCTCAGTGCTGGTCTCCACTCAAGGCTAATGGTGGTTGTGCACATTTTTCACTGAGAAAGACCTTTTTCTTTTCCCCAGGCAGAGAAATCTTGAGGAGGGATCTCTGCTCCCACTGCTGCACTGCAGAGGCCAGAGAAACACAGGAAAGCTCTGAATGGGAATAGACAATATCCACTTCATCATGTGAGTGGTGTCCAGAGCAGATTAAGGAAAGAAAGACTCATATTTCAAAGGCAAGGAAGACCTTGGATGTGCTGGTGTGTGCTTTGGAGTGGAAACCCAGTACAGCAAGAGTGGTACACTCAGGTATTTTGCAGCACCATTTTTTTTCCTCTTGCAGGTGGTGACAGAGCACAGAAGTGGCTCGAGTCCAGCCAGTTTCAATAGATCAACCCCTTTTATCAGTTTTACGATATCACATTTACTCAATATCACATGGAGCAAAGTGGATGTCTGCTAGGAAGGGCTGGGCTGCTGCTCAGCTGACAAACGAGCTGCCCAGCGTGCTCTATCTCCTCTGTTCCCCTGTGTATTCACCTGCACCTCCACCACAGCCATCATTTTTCTCTTTGCCATCTGGGTTCTGGTTGCTTTGGCCAAGTCACACCTTCACAAATCAAAGGTTGCATGTGCAAACTTTCCTGATGAGAGAGGCAAGAAGTTTTGCAGCAGGGAAAATTAATATAGGTGGACACAAGTTTGGAAGGAGAACTCAAGACCTGGGCTGACCCTCATGTCCACTGCAGTCAGTGCAAAGTCATATTTTTACTTTTTGAGAACTTTGGCCAGTGCTCTGGGTTTAGTTTTCATCCTGGTGAGTGTAACAGGCTCTTAGCTCAGCCTGCATTTTGCCCACACAAATATTCACATATAAATATTTGAAGATCTTTCCTCCTTTAAATTAATTTTCAGTTTTGTAGTAGATCAATGGTAAGGGAACAAAATGATCATAGAAGAGATTGTGGAGAGATGGGCACTGATAGCTTTGAAGATTTCTCCAGTGTTTTTTTACTATTGGAAACATCACATTTCCATTTAATCTAATGAAACGGGGTCTGATCTCATCCCCCATTTGTGCCCATCACAAAGCTGTCACACATTTTGATACAATAAGAATATTCTTATGATCAGTGAAGTTGCCAAACCAAATTATGGCGATGGTGGGTTAACCCATCCTCCTGCCCTCTCTGAGAGCTGCCACACACAAGCACAAAAACTTTCTTGCTCTGCCTCCTTCTTTATATGCTTTATGTATTGTAAACATAATTAATATTTATTAATAGATTTTATTCTATTTATTTTTCCTTTTTAAATTTGTCTTTTAATTTTTAAGTACTTTAGCTCAGTAATGTTTTTTTTTTTTTCCACAGAAATGGGTAATTCCATTTTTTATCTAGAAGAACACCATGAACAGGTTAAAGGGGTAGAAGTGCAGCAGTTTGGCCAAGCTATTCCAGAAGTTCCAGTTACAGTTTACCCACATTTCTCATTGCAACATCCTATGAAAAGGAAAACCCCACCAATAACTTAAAAAGTAAGTTAGTGAATTTAAAAAAAAAACCTCACCACATTTGGCCTCTGCCAGCCCCAACGAACAATGAAAATTCCATTTTTTAATATTATTAAAAAATGGAATTTCACCTTTCCTACAGAATGAAGTCAACATCCAGATGTGGGCACAGGATCCACCAGCACTCCCTTAAGCCAGCAGGGATCCTTGTATTATAAAAACAGAATCACATTTCGGGCTCGAGTCCATTACACAGCAGCAGTTCCTGTTGAGAGCATCACCGGGCATCCAGCTCAGTGATTTCAAAAGAAAAAGCCTCAGTGGCTTCACTGATTAATGGAAAGGCCTGGATATACGGGTGGATCTGGAAAGCATCTCATAATCTTTGACAGACAAGATGTTTCTTATTCTGATGGGATTTGATCATTGTTTATGAAATTATGTGAGTGACATAGCATCACTGTTATTTTTATCCTGGCATTACAGCTGGTGTAATAATTTGGATAATAAAGTTACTTATTTTGGCAATAAATCATCATATGTATCCAGAGTTCTTATCAACATTTTCATTTATTAATATTCCCTGTCAGAATTCTTATCAATATTTTTCCACATTTGTTTTTCTTTTAGAAATCCTCTGATTTAAACTTGTATTAAACTTGTATTAATGCAAACCAGTTGATTTATTTAAAATGCTGACATCATTTTACTCCGATCTGTAGAAGTTTACACTTTTCCTGAATTAAAGTGTCCGCACTGACTTCAAAAAGAATATTTCTAGTTTATCAAGTGCCTGTTTGAAATACATATTTTTTTGTTATACACCAAATTTTCATTTCCATCTCCGTATGCACTTACACCTGTGTTTGAACCTGTGTGAGCATATTTGTATTCTTCATTTTCCTACGTGGTTTCTGCCTATTTGTCCTTTCCATTTCCACAGGAGAATCACAAAATCATTAAAGTTGGGAAAGGCTCCCAAACTCATCAAGCCCAGCTTTCTGAACACAATTGAGGGAAATATTTACAGTAGCTTTATTATTAAGAACGTTGCTTAAAGAAAACATAAAAACAGAATTAAAAATAACTGAAAATTGTAACAACTTGTAATAGCCTATCTCAAAATTTCTGAAAAACAGAAAAACCTCAAGACAGTACAATCCCTTTGATAGTTGGATGAGTGAGTAACACATTTTTACTGGGAAGGGAGAATGAAAGTGCATCCTGAAGGAACAAGAGGTGGGATAAAAACACCAGAGCTTAACCATAAGTCAAGACCAGCCACCTACTACCAGTATTAACTCAGATTTCGAGTAAAGCTGAGGACACTCATGAAATAATGAAAATTTTCCTCCTGAAATAATGATCAGCACAGGAAAATGAAGACATTCTGTGGGTGAGCAGACCATTGCAGGCTGAACATGATCGATTCTACGTGGAGAGTTAATAATTTATCATTAAGGAACAAACTGAGAAGGAATTTATGCTGTCAGTTCATGCAGTGGGGATAAAAGAATATATTTATATGGTCCTGTTTTTGCAACAATAAAATTTGGATTAATTTACAACAGCAGTTCAATGGAGATGTCTGCTCCATAAAGGGAGGGAAGGCAAAGAGGGAACCGTGGGCAAATATAATTGTCTTGAAAGCTGTGGTTTAACAGAAACAAGCCTGGAAAAGCTTCCTTGAGCCACTGAGTTAAGCCCAGCCCCTCCTTCTCTCACGGTATAAAATTCTCACCAGAGCTCTCTCTGAAAGAACTGGATGTAAATATAAATCTTCAGCTGAAATACAGCAGAAGTTCTACAGACCCCAGCATGTTCACATCTGTCACAGCCACTTTACATTAAGACTTTCAGAAACTTGTGTTACAGCTCAGCCATCAGATTTGATTTTCCTATCACCTTGAACACCTAAAAAGATTTTGGAGGCATATATATATATATATATATATATATATTTATTTTTTTTTTTAAATCATAAAGCAATTTAAGTTTAGTTGGTTGAGCCCTGATCAGGCTCATATTTAAGCATGTGCTAAACTTCACTCGTATAAACAACCCCAGAATTGACAGCGGGGCTTCAAAATGCCATTTTGTTCCCCTGAATATTGAAAAAAAAATGTGGCTGGTTTAAAAATATCCATCAGCCTAACCAGCACAGCACAATGCAAAGTGTGTCAGTCCACTGACAGAGAGGAAAAATAGACAGGGAGCATTGCTCTGAACGAGCCGGGATGACAATCAGAAGGAATAATGCCATTCCAGGTGTGGGGATATTTGTGTTTGCTCCTGGTGACGATGGCTGTGGCACCCAGCTCATCCTCAGTGCTGTGGCAGCAGGGGATGGAGCTGGAATGCAGGAAACAACTCCCTGTGATACCCACAGGTAAAAATTATGAAAACACATTCAGCGGTTGCAGCTCCTTCAGTCTATCGGCTACATAAAAGGCATTTATGAAAGAAGCCTAAATACATATTTAACCAATTGACCAGAATGGCACTGAAGGAGTTTTAACATATTTTGAAAAATTGCCTAAATACATATTTACCCAATAGACTGGAACAGCTGCTTCAGAGTCTCTCTGGTCTCTTGGGTCTGTAATACGTGTTTTTAAAAACTGCCTGGCTATATATTTACCCAATAGACCAGAACAGCTATTAAGTAAATAATGCACATTATATAACTGTCAATGTTCTTTTTTTTTTCATCCCTTTTAAAAATAATAGAATAAAACAAATTTTAGAAGATAAAAGTTTAAATATAAGGTATTTATTAAGGTTGGGAAAGGTCTGGAGTCTGAGGTTGTTGTATGTGTGTCACATTGTAGAAGATATCTCAGATCACCAGAGTGCTTTTGTGTGTGTGTTTAAAGTACAGGGCACTGTCAAGTACATCAGAGCCTGGGGTGCTTAATATAGAAGATAGAACAGCAGTTGGGAGTTGGAAAGGTCTGGCAGAAGAGAGGGGAGGGAAAAGAAGGGAAGATATGAATCATAAATTCCCAGGAAGGATGGGTAAATCAAGCAGCTGATTTTGAGAAAGCCTAAAGATAGTACATGAAACACTGCAAAAAGAAAAAAAAAAAAAAAAAAAAAAAAAGAGGCAGGGGGTGGGCATCATGGCATCTGAGACCTGCATATCAATACCTTAATATACTCCTCAGAAGGACAAACTGTGCTCTGCCTTCCAAACTTGCCTTAAAAGAAAATCAGTCCTGATTGTTGAACTATCAAGGGTTGACCTTTTCTTAGAATGATACAGCTACCAGGATAATGTCTCCTTAAATCTTTATGCATTTTTAAACCATTAAATTAATTACAATTTATAACGTGTTCTAATTGGGATTCTTCTCCTCCTTTTGAAATAAAATATTTCAAATCTGAAATCACGCTCATGGAGACATTGATTTCTTTTTGATCTGAGCACATTTCAGACTGTTTTGAAATAGTGAATCTGTGTTGCTTTTGGTGTCTGTCCTGCAACATAGTGAAGGAAAAGCTGTCTTCAAAAATAATGCTGTCACTTCTGCATTTACTCTTTTTTTTTTTTTTTTTTTTTTAATTAGGAGACTCTCCGTGGCTGAAAAATCAAGGAAGGCTTCTCAGACTTTGCACAAGAACTCCAGGCTGGCAAAAGATGAAGAATATTCAGGAAGTGATGGGAAGTGGTGAATGAAAATTTTACTACGGGCATATTTTTTTTCCATAGAAAAAAGTTTCTATTTCCTGGCCAGGCCTTGTTTTACAGTGAAATTTCTTTGTCATCCTGTTTATCTGGTTGGTCAGCAGACACAAATGTGTTGGCATGGGGCAAAACACAGCCTGTGGCAGGTGGAGGAGGTCCTGCAATAATTTAGATTAATGTTCTTCCTGGGATTATCCCTCCAGGTGAGAAGGGAGAAAAGATGGATGGATGGATGATGGATGGATGGATGGATGGATGGATGGATGGATGGATGGATGGATGGATGGATGGATGATGGATGGATGGATGGATGGATGATGGATGCATGGATGATGGATGGATGGATGGATGATGGATGGTTGGATGGATGGATGGATGGAGGGATGGATGGATGGATGGATGGAGGGATGGATGGATGGATGGATGGATGGATGGATGAATGGATGGATGGATGGATGGATGGATGGATGGATGGATGGATGGATGGATGGATGGATGGATGGAGGGATGGATGGATGGATGGATGGATGGATGGATGGATGATGGATGGTTGGATGGATGGATGGATGGATTATGGATGGATGGATGGATGGATGGATGGATGGATGGATGGATGGATGGATGGATGGATGACCCTCCTGCACTGATTTACAGCTTTTGGTGCATCACTACAAGAGCTGTTGGGTGCAGTGGAGGTAACAATGGTGACGAAAATCCAGCAGAGGAACTTCAGGACACTTCATCATTCCTTTATTTTTGCTTCAGCTTTGATAGTCAAGCCCATAAAAGAAAGATGAGCAGCAAAACCACTGCTGCTCATCAGTTCAGTATCACTAGAGAGGCTCTTGGCTATTTCATAGTTTTAACTCATTAAACCCTTATCAGGCAAAACTGACCTCTTCATTTATTTAATGAGCTACTGAATGTCATTAATGACATCACCTTGGACTGCACATGGCTGCTCTCAACCCAGAGCCCACTGCCAGGGCTGACTCCACTCTCCCAAGCTGCTCCAAGCCCTGTCCAGCCTGGCCTTGGACTTCCAGGGATTCAGGAAACTTCTCTGGGCACCCTGTGCCAGGTCCTTGCCATCCTCACAGGGAAGGATTTTTCCAAGTATTTTTCCAGTCATTATCAACTTCATGTGAGCTCTGACATGGCAGCTGATGGGTGAAAGCATCTCTAGCCTATTATTACCCTCTACTCTACAGTTCCCATTTCCTGAGCTTTTCAACTGAGTCCACTACACCAGAAATAGTGAAATGAAGGTAACATTAATCAGTGGGTCTCTCTTACCCATAAAATTTAAAATAAATATATATTTATATCTAGCCATCCATTTGTTAAAGTAGGGCATTACTTTTGTTGTACCACTTCCAAACTCGCTATTCACTATTTAGCAGCCTTCCTGCAAGACACAAAATCCATTGTGTAATAATTTCTAGCAGGCTGCAGGAGTGTAAAAGTAGACAGTGTTTCCTTCAAAAATGGAATCATCTTTCACAGATGTAGATGTGTACTTGTTATGCCAAGATGAGACAGATGTGGCTCTATTCACTCAGGGACAGGTGCGGAGGAAGAAGAGATAAAACATTTGTAGAAAGTGTAAGCAACTGCATCGCTGTTGTTAAATAAATAAACATTCTGCCAAAATGAAAAAAAAAAAAGTTTATTTGCTTATTTTTTTTCCCCCAGAATGTTTATTTTAAGCTGCAGCTTAGCTGTGATTTATTCAGATTTATGTTCCCGTATCAATTTAAATTTATAATATGCATTCTATATATAAACATCTGTTTGTATATAATCAGGGGAAGGTGCATTGGCACGTATGGGTGTAAAAGCACACACACATTTTTCATGGAAAATGGGCTCACGGGCACGTGCAGGCAGCTAATCAGGTGAAGAATGGGAAAATATTTTATTAATATAATGAGGCTTTGTGTGTGCATGAGCAGGGGGTGGGAGGGAGAGGAGAAGCAGATGCTTGTGTTGCCTCACACAGATTAAGCCGGTTCAAGCTCCAAATTGCAGGAGAAAAGCCTAATTGCCCTTTGACCACACGGACACTAACAGGAAACCTCCATGCAGAGACATCCTTGGGGAAAGGCTAAAATGGTTTGGGCCATACGAAAGAGCTTAACGCTGGTTAAAAGTTGGCTCCTGAACCACAGGAGTGGCTGTGGAACGGAGATGAGAGTGGTGCTGGCTGTCATCATGGGGAGGGAGCACAGTGCAGAGCAGGGACAGGAGGTGGTTCGGGTGTTGGGAGATTTATTCTACTTATTACTCCTTTGTCTGTTGGTTTAGTTTTGTTTCATCAGAAACACTGGGGCTTGCTCAGCCAGAAATGGTGGGGAGGCAGGGACACCCCCAGGGAAATTCAAAAGCTGCCTCAGTGAAGGGATAATGGGCAGATCACAGCATCAGCTTGTCCTCTAACCACAGGAAATCTCCATGCCTGAGCTGGGACACCAAAATCTTTGCTCTTGGGGTGTGAGGGCAAAATCACTTCTCATGCTTGCACGGGGGAGCCATCAATGAAAATTTCATGATGAAAATGGGAATATTTTGGTGTTTTGGTCAATATGTGGTTGTCCTGACAGCTACTGTAGAGTTAAGAGGCTTGGGCCAAGTTTTTTTGGTCCATGAAGAGAATCTTTAGTAGTCATAAACCATTAAAAAAACGTGCGAGGCAGGGCTTGTCCTGCAAGGGAAGGCAGCTCACCCCAAGCTGACCTCCTCTCCCCCAGAGCACAGGCCCTCTGCTCGCTGGCCATCTCCTGCCTGCCAAGAGGATCCCTCTGGAGCCCTGATTTTTGGCATTTATGGGATTTCAGGCGCTCCACGTGAGGTCATCGAGCAGGCGGAGCCCAGGCGCCAGTGGGAGTCTGGGGATGCTTATCCCAGGCTTTCTCTGCATCACTTTAGAGAGCCCCATGTGATCCCTGCAAAACTCAGAGCTCCCAAATCCCTTGGCTGGCACTGGCTGGGCCCATATTGCCCATTTGGTGCCCAGCTTGGTGCTCATTTGTGGGTGGGTTCGTTAAAAAGGCTGATTCCAGGGGTTTGAGGGTGCAGGTTCATTAAGGAGGCTGATTCCAGGGGTTTGAGGGTGCAGGGTTTATTTAGGAGGCTGATTCCAGGGGTTTGAGGGTGCAGGTTTGTTAAGGAGGTTGATTCCAGGGGTTTGAGGGTGCAGGTTCATTAAGGAGGCTGATTCCAGGGGTTTGAGGGTGCACAGAGTTCATTAAGGAGAATAATTCCAGGGGTTTGAGGGTGCAGGTTCATTAAGGAGGCTGATTCCAGGGGTTTGAGGGTGAGGGTTTATTTAGGAGGCTGATTCCAGGGGTTTGAGGGTGAGGGTTTATTTAGGAGGCTGATTCCAGGGGTTTGAGGGTGCAAGTTCATTAAGGAGAATAATTCCAGGGGTTTGAGGGTGTAGGTTCATTAAGGAGGCTGATTCCAGGGGTTTGAGGGTGCACAGGGTTCATTAAGGAGGTTGATTCCAGGGGTTTGAGGGTGCAGGTTCATTAAGGAGGCTGATTCCAGGGGTTTGAGGGTGAGGGTTCATTAAGGAGAATAATTCCAGGGGTTTGAGGGGGAGGGTTCATTAAGGAGGCTGATTCCAGGGGTTTGAGGGTGCAGGTTCATTAAGGAGGCTGATTCCAGGGGTTTGAGGGTGAGGGTTCATTAAGGAGAATAATTCCAGGGGTTTGAGGGTGAGGGTTCATTAAGGAGGCTGATTCCAGGGGTTTGAGGGTGCAGGTCATTAAGGAGAATAATTCCAGGGGTTTGAGGGTGCGCAGGGCCTCATTGCTCCCAAAGGCAGCAAGAGAGGAGGAGTGCAGACAAGAGGAGTGCCACAAAGCCTGGATGAAGCTGGATTACTTTCCTCTGAAATATTTAAGGGAGCTGGGGGAGGGAAGAGAGCAGGATGACAGCAGAGGCAACTGGAAGGAGCAGTGAGGATCCACAGCTGTGAGGAGGACTGGGAAGAGGAGGGGGAGGAGAGGCAGAGGGAGAGAGAAGGATGATGTGATTTAACAAAAAAAAAAAAAGTATTAATCACAGCTCCAGAACAGGAATCAGGGTGGGAATCAGCAGCTGGGAGAGAAGGGAAGAAAATGGAAAAGATTATTTTTCATTGGAAATACATTTCTTCAATCTCAAGTCTGCCTGAAAGCGGGAGTTTGCAGCTGGGCACAGCAGAGGGGTCCGTGGCTGGAGGAGGAATATTTTATATTTTTATTTTGAGTGTCTCTGCGGTCAGCTGGGCTCCACTCAGGGGTCGGAGCAGGTGGGGGACTCTGTGGCCAGCACGAGGTGTCACTGCCAAGGGCTATCGGCCCAAAACACTCCTGTGCTCCCCTCTCTGCAGCACAGCTACAGATGGGCTTTGTTCTGTGTCAGGACAAGGCAAGAGGAACATCTGAAAGGAAAGTCAAGTGACTTTTACATTTCCACAAACTTGTCAGCTCAAAGCTTTCTCTTTTTTCCTTCCTCTTACATTAAAGGAGGGAGGGTGGAGCAAAAAGTAGAAAGTTTGTTCACTGTGTGAGGGTTGGTTTGTTGTGATTTATTTTTTTATTCTTTTATAGCTTGACCAGTGAATCCAGCTGAACAAAAACATTCCCCTTTGTAGGCTGAACGTTCAAAGACTTCACTCATTTAAATCAAAATATGAATTACTACTTTGAATGACAGGAATCATATGATTAAAAAAAAACCAGGTAACAGAGGCATTGTATAAATTCTCATGAAGTCATGAGGAGCAATGACTGTTTAGCAAAATTTCTCTTTTTTATAGATGTCCAGCATGTAATATATGAGACTTACCACGTGTGTCAGCAGGAGTAGGAGAAAGCAGCCACTGGTTTTCCTCCCCAGTGAAGCTGAGAGCACAGAATATGTCACAACAATATTGTTACTTCCTTTACATTTATATTTTCTAACACCCAAGCACTGATTTGCTCCTTATTTAAGCAACATTTTCTTGATAAATTAAAAAAGCAGCAATAGCCATTACTGCAGGCTATATACAGCCTCTAATATCACTTAAGCATATTACAGAATATAATATCTGGTACTTAACGACTAACTTGCATATGAAAGCTCACATAATGTCTCATAAAACCCTTAAAATGGCTTCAGTTTAAGAGTCTCTTTAAAGAAAAAAACACCTTCAGGGAATATTGTAAATGAAGTAGCACTCCAGCCTTAGAAAAAAAAAATCACACACTTGCAGAAATTTTTAATATAAATTGAACACATTAAAAATTAATTTTGCATGACCATTTCGCATTGCAGTGCCAATGCATAGTTAAGATAAGGCCTTAACTCTTCTTTGTTTAAAGTAACATGGAAACATCTCTGTCTCCCTCTCCATTATCTGTACATAATTATAATTTTCATTAATCAGAAACTGGAAACCCATCCTCTGATAATGACAGATCTGGTGGAGATCAATGAAACCCTACCTGTGCCACTGAGGAAACTTGCTGTAAACTTTTAGGAAACTCATTAAGGGGAGGTGTGACCTCAGAGGATGCTGCTCAGAGCATTTCTCATGTATGCCAGCCAGGGAGAGGGGCTGGGTTTGCAGGGTTGGATGTTCCCTTCTGTGACACTTTTCTGGTGGAACTCTCGTAGGTTCTCTGGCAATGTCAGCTGTCAGCCTGGGAGGCTCAGCTGACACAAATGCTGGCAGCAGGGACTCCAAACCAGGCAGCAGTTTGTGTTACAGCGCTGCTCTTGCCTGGCATGTATATATAGAAAAGACCTTGAGTGATTTTCCTCTCCTTTTCCAGGTTTTTGGTTGGATTCATGGCCAGTGTTCCACAGTGAGGAATCCCCTCTGCAGGCCTGGGCTGCAGCTGGACTTTTACTGATGACTTTTGCCCCCCTGGAACAGCTCTGATGGACCAAATCTCTCTGATGTCGCCTCACCACAGCAGGCAACAAGATTTTTTTATATTCTGACTAGTTCATATGATGCCCAAGGTTTTTGTTTTTATTTTATTATCCCAAATGTATGCTAAAAATCATAAAACCTGAGAATAGTTTGGTATGGGATGGACCATAAAGACTATCATTGTTCCAACACCTTCTGCTAGATCAGGTTGCTCCAAGTCCCATCCAAGCTGGCCTCAAACACTTCTATTTGTTATTCACTCGATATTTTATTTCTTCATTGTTTTATTTACCTGCATGTAAATCAGGTTTCTAATCCAATTCTGAAAGCTTGGGGTTTTTTTTAATAAAATCTTTAATAGTGTGTCTGCCTGCTTTAATGATACTTGTTTGTAGCACTTTAATAAATACATCCTCATGTCAAATATTCAGGAACCTTACAGTCATTTGCATTAAAGATGCTACAAAAGCAAAATAATTTGCCACACGTCACTCATCAGGGATGGATTTGATCGGTAGAATCCTGGTTCTACCCTTCTTTGCAAATTAAAATAAATAGTTCCACTCAAACCAACAAATGCTGTCTTCAGTCCAAAGTGTCTCAGAATTCACTGTGACTTCTAAAATATCTCAGTGTTCTAAAGGGCTCTAAAACATCCAAATGTTCTAAATGGCTCTAAAATATCCAAATGTTCTAAATGGCTGAACAGGGAGAAAAGTCACAAGGGGCTGCACAGCACGGAAGCAGACAGAGCTGGTGAGAACAGAGCTAGGAAGGACCTTCTTTAACACGTTGAGCTAAATGTTACCACATTTCCCAGGGATTTTAATTGAGAAAAATAGTACAGGCTTCCACCAATGTGCACAGAGCTGTGTTGGGTCTCTTTTACTTCTCCCTTGTAGATGGAGAGCAGAAGAAAACGGTTGAGTAAAGCAACAGCAATGTCTGTGTGAAGTTTTTCTATCATGCTTGATTCTGCTGAGTATTTTTCCATGCTTTGGGTTTGCTGGTAATTTTTTTTCTTTGGAAAACAGATAGAAACTTCCAAACAAATTCTGGAAACTCATGGACCTGTGCAGGAGGTTTACCTTCAGAAGGGCACACAGAATAAAATGATCATTTCCTCCTGCCTGTCCCTATCACATCTTTAATCTCTTTGCGCGGTTTCTGAGGCTGCAGCAGCACCTCCAGTTCCAGACCATGAAAGAGAAGCTGCAAGGTAGCCTGGTGAGGCTGGTAAGCCATCCTCACCACACTGTGACAGCCTGTTTAAAATGACACCTATTTTCATACTGAACCCTCACCTTTCAGTCCACAGAGCTGCTTAAAGAGAAAAATAATTTATTTGGGGCTCCAAGTAGCGCAGGGTGGGGATTTCTGGCTGTGTGTTTCACATGAGATGTGGGGACAGACAGAGCTCCATGGTCTATAAAGGAATTTGGAGTTGTTGACCACTTGGAGGACTCTGGTGAAGGATTTTCACAAAAGTTTTGAGGAGACTATCCCAAAATGAGGGAGGAAACTGAGCAGGGATGACAGAAGTGAACAGGGGAGGAGAAGAAGCCTCTCACCACCCTGTCCAGCATGGAGAGTGCTCAGGGTTCACCTCCCTCATCCACACACTGACCTGAGGGCTGTGCACCAGGCAAGAAGTGGGAGTCACTGCACTCTCTCAGGGTGGTGAGCAGATTGATTCATTTTTTCTCTACTGGGAAAAAACAAAAAACAAAAAAAAACCAACAAAACAGGTCAAATATATAAAACATTTCTCCAAAATATGTATTGTTGCTGTTTTCATGTGTTAATTTTGACACTGAGGCATTGTCTCTGCATGCAGTTTTCAGCTTCTGTCACGATCTCTGCATCACTCCTCAAATTTCCTGCTTGGAAACTGGATTTTTTAGAATTTTTCTCGTCTGCCCGAAGGCTTTACTCTGTCCAATAAATCTGCTGCTGATCTCTTCAACATGGTAAACACACTCATCTTCTCACAGGGCTGGTGGGTCTGTGTCTGCACAAGCACAGAGGAGGTTGTGTATGTTAGAGACTTCAGCCTGGAAACTGTTGTGCTGTTCTTTAGGGGGTGTATTCCTCCTTCCTTTCTCCCACAAAGCTGTAAGAGAATAAAAAGAAATTACCTTTCATTGCAAGTCGATTTGTGGGATGTAATGGCACAATTTAGAAAGGAATATTGCAGACAGTGAGACCACTTGGATTAGAAATCTTGAATCAGTTTGTGGGGCTATATATTTCCATAGTACTGTGTTTTGTTGTGTGGGGAATTTAATAAGAGATGTAAATCTGCAAACTGCAATGGTATCACCATAAAGCATAAAAGATTCATGTATTATAAATAGGTATGACAAATAAATTATTGATGTGAATGTATATCTGTGTGTGTGTGTGTGTACATGAGTTCAAGTTCCCTTTCCTTTTTGAAATAATTAGTGGCAAAGTCTTTTATTGAGCATTGCCCTATGACCTGTGCGAGGGCTTTAATGACATTTCACACAAAGAGCTGAAGGTAGAGCCTGCAACTGGAGCATCTCAGACTCATTAACGTGGGGATCATCACAAAGCATGTACAGAACAAAAAAATATCCCAGCCCAAGGAGGGTGAGGATCATCCTGGAAGTGCCCAGGTACCCCCAGGAGCTCTGAGACAGCAGTGTCCAATGATGTAAAGCATTACAGGCCTCCTACATCACCGCTCAAAATGCTTCTGCATTTTGTAAATTCAGGTAAATCTGAATTCCATCAATCTGCTGCTCGTGCTGTAGCAGGTTTTGGCAGCCACGGTGACAACCTGACTGCGATGACTTCTTCTCCCAGCTCTGACTGACAACATCCCTCAGGAGCCTGTGTATTACTCACTCCATGGAGTCACATGAACTCCACAGGAGCTCCAGATCTCTCCTCAGGAACCTGTGCCATCTATAGATAGCTGGCTACACAACACTGGCCTATTTTTAAGCCGGGGTGGGACACTTCTAAATTAAGGCATGAGTAAAACAAAATTGTAGGAGAGCTCCAGAACATTAGAGAGAGAGAGAAGAAAAAAAAAAATCCTGTGTGACTTCAGTTATGTTATTAACTTTTCCACTTTTGCTGCAGAAGTTGTTTCTGTCAATATTTTACTTTAACGGTGCTGAACGGGAGGAAGGAGCAGGGTCCAAGCAGATGGCTGTCAGCAAACTGATGACGGCAGTTGAGAATTAGTGTCCAAATACAGTATTTAAAACTTGCTACAGTACATAGTTTCCTGCATATGCATGCCAAAATAAATCTGGTTTGGAGAACCTTTCAGGATCTTAATTTTATTTTTATTTGGAGCTTATTCTATTAAGAATAAGCAAACAGGCAGCGTACCTTAGCTTAGCAGGAGGGTTGGATCCATGGAGCAGTGAGTACAGAGCTGGGTGAGCCACAGGGACCTTTCCAACCTTTATTCACTCCAGCTATTGACTTTCTGAACATCCCTGAGTACCAGAACGAATGATAATATTAATAACATGAATAGTATTAATTTCTAGCCATTTTTGCCTACCTCATGCACACACATTATTAAAATCCTTCCTTCTCTCACCAGCTGTGGTTTGGTTTTATTCCTGTCCAGATAATCTTCCTGAAGGGATGGGTAAGGGATGGGTGCCATCACTTGGGGAATATCTGATGTCAGGCTTCAGATCACTCAAGGCACCTGAACCAGATGCATTTTTAGCAGGGAAGGACAGCAGCAGGTAGTGGCTGTTCCATCCTGCACACATTTTTTGGTGTAAAAGTGTAACTAATCTGTTGGTTTGGATACCTGGCTGCAGCGGGGTCAGAGCAGGGCCAGGCTGTCTGTGCTGCACCGAATTAGGGGCTTACATTCATTATCTCCCAATACCTCATTAAAAGGACTTTAATGTGGTGAACATTTGATGGTAGACAAAAGCTTTAATCTTGTGAATATCAAACACACCTGTGTTACATTTCCTCTTGCGAGCAGTTAGCAGAAACAGGTTAACAAGCTATTTTAACTCCTTAATCTGCTGAATTTGTGTGGAAACCAGACTTTCACCAGTCACCTGAGTTTGAACTCGGAAAAAAAAAAATCCTACATACACCCCTAATTTATCAAGCTCTTTTTTCAAACTCTGCCTGCTCTAGACACTTTTAATCATCTGTTTAATTTTGCACCTTTTTTTTTTTATCCTGATATATTATATGCAGGTTATACTTAAGGCCCAGATTTGCCCTATTTTTCTTCCTCATCTGACCTAGATTCAAATTTACACACTGTGAAATAGCTAATAAATCCCCATTAAGGTTGTAAAAGGTGAAGGTTCAACCAATGTGCAAGTCATCAAGTTCTAATGTAAAACTGAATGAGCCTTGATATTAGCAGCAGTCTCAAAAAGTGAGGCTGAAAGGCTCTACAGGTTTCCAGCTTTTTTTTATGGCAGCCTGTGCTTAAAGCACCTCACCTCTGACAACACTGTTAAGCCTGTACAACAACAGTGACAACAACAAGGCCTTAAGCACAGTAGGAAAAAATATATTGACACTTCCAGAAAAGAAATATAAGTAGTTTTCTTTTTACACCAGAATTCTCCCACTAAGATATGTTTCATATTCCACACATCCTGAATATTTTGCTGCAAGAAAACATAGTTCAATAGATATTTCCCAATAAATATTACAACGTCTAAACATAAAAATTCATATAAAAGCCCTCATAACATACATTTCTTTTGTGTATCTCACAGTGTCAGTGCTGCCCTGCAGAAATGGGAGATTTTGCTTTGCTATTGAGGTCTTGGAAAAGTGGTTTGTCAGTCCAACTGGAGAGTGCTGCCTTTTTTTTTTCCCACTAGCCATAGATAGTATTACAATGATTTACAGAGACACGCTGAAAGTAAATTATGTTGTAAATGCCTGTCCCTTGGGTCGAAAAAGAATCACAGGGAAAAAATGCAAAAAGTTTGAAATTCCCAACAGCAAAGGTTGACAGGGAAATATGGTGTTGTTTTTCTATGAGTAAAAGTAACTTTTATGTTGTGTTTTCCCATGAGAAATTATAAACTTTCAAAGGAATTTTAGTCTCTTGTATGCACACATAAGAGCAATTTATCTGGTACTGCCCCAGTGAAAACACTGTTAAGACTTTAAAGCTGTTAGAACTATGGCTGAACTTCATCTAGGCTGCTACTACTTATTTGTTCTTGCTGCCTCTTCTTGTCAAAACATTTACTCAGACTTCGAAGAGTTGCAAGTTGGCAACGTGTTAATAATATTAGAATGCATTTGTGTCCGCCATGTGGCCGCAATATTTAAGTAAATTCATCATTTATTTAATGAATAATGAATTCACGAGAGTAGCTATGGAGACATGGAACCATATGTAGTAAATTAAATGGAAACTTGTCAACGTACAGTAACAGTGAATGTCACCAAAGTAGTTTGTGTCTGTTTTATAGCAGTGGTGATGCACTGACACCGAGCCTGGGATGGATTCCTCACTAGGTACAGGACAGCCACATTTTTTCACACCTAAGCTGCAGCAGTGATTTCTAACAGGTGTGGTAATAAAGTGAGAATTTACATGAGTTCCTCATTGGTGTGTGCAGGGAAGGTGGAAGAATCTCAAGTTTTTCAGGCTGTAAATTACTTAGCAGCATTTTGAAAAGAAAGAAAGGTAGAGAGCTGGAGGAGTTTGTTGTTTTTTGTTTTTTTTTTTTTTTTTTTTCCAATGGGAAAATGTCACCAAGGAATGGGGGGTGGGTGTTACTCAGCTCAGGTCTCATCTGCCCTACAGCATAATGAAAACTCCAGATATCAAGGATGATTTCCAAGCTAATTAACAGGGAAAATCAGACCTGAAGAGCAGTAAAGGATATACAAGAAGCTCATTAACACAAAATCAAGAAAAGAGGGTGGTGCAAAAGTTCAGAAAGCTAAATCCATCTTTCTGTTTGACTCCAGAGCCACAAGCAGTCTTTTGGACATCATGTCAGTACTCACCAACTTAAGGGTGAGACTGTTTTGCTCCAACCCCCTTCCAAGGACTGGGAAACCTTCTACTATCTCAGGTTTTTCCAAGCCCCATCCAACCTGGCTTTGGGTACTTCCAGGGATGGCGCTTCCATCCCTGATTTGGAAATATGCAGATCAGCTGTGTTCAGAGTGCAAGAAACCTAATGATTAATGGGACTGGTGAGCCATGTGTGGCTTTGGGTTAGCAAGGACCTGATCTTTGGTTATGCATGTGACTAAAGAACTTTCACCTACCTGAAAATCTTCTCTGGTGCAATCCTGTCGGCTAAGGAATTCAGGCTCTTCCAGTGAAATCTTCAAAAATGGAGGGAACTTCACTTTCTGTGCTTAAGTGGCATGTTTAAATGGAAATATCCTGCTGTTGATGTAGCTGAAGGTCCTTTTTGTGTGCACATGGGAATAGTTTGCTGCAGTCAATAAAAACAGATAAGACACCATATACAACACAAACACTGGAAAGGAGATAACACAGGAAAGGAGATAATTGCTAGAAAACTAGGGCAGAACTCATAAAGATTGCAGCCATCTTTGTTTGAAATATATTAGAAGACCACATCCAACTAAATCCTGGCTTAAAGTAATGTTTATGCTTAGGACATCCCCTGAGGTTTCAGAAATTTTTAAAGCTCTAAAACACTTAAAGACACGCAGCCTTTCAGGTCAGAGACAGTTCTGGCCTTGTCACATTTCAGACGTAAAGCTCATCTTTCCAGCAAATTTTTTCTTGAAAAACTCACTTTTAGGCTAACAACAGTGAGAATAACGGTGAGTAGAGTAACTACTCACTGCCGCTCTACACTGAGCAACTCAGAGCCCACCTTCACAAAGACAGAAGTCACTCAGCTGCCCCATTTTGCACATTTGACTCCTGGGATCATCCCAAGGCTCATTCCAGTGTAATTTTGGGGGTCCATGTCACACCTCCAGAAGTTTCCCGTTGTTTTCTCAGCCGTTGAGTTGCGTTCGGTCCCGTCATGTCACGTCGTGTTGAGTGGCATTATTGCCTTCAGAAATGATGGGACAGAGCGTGACTTGATGTGCTGTGAGTGATGTGACACGGTGTGACATATGTCATAAAATCATTGTCACCCATCAAAAAAAAGTGACAGATCAAATTCAAACAAAGCTCGCCATATACTTTTAGTGGCTACCCAATCAACTAAAAACAAATATTTCGAATGGTGAGCCAAAAGCGTGGGAGTGTGACTCATTTTTGGTCAGTCCTCACATGCCTAACTTGGCATTTTGCATTTCTTCCACTTTCCTTCACACTGTATTATCCAGTTGGTGGGGAGGAAACTTGTTCAGTTCATTTATATTATTCAGTCTGCATATTTGTCAGACCATTACTTCTAAATATGTTCTCCTAGTCCTTTTCACGAATTGTCCCCATTTACCTTCTCTTTCTTGATGCATTTGAGTTATTATCATGTTATGAAAGTAATAACGTACGGAAAAGGTTGAATTTGTCATCCTGCAACGTTGTACAAGCCAAACTATCAAGAACGAGGAGATAATTTTCTGTAATTCTACATCTGAAGAACACACTATCTATTCAAAAATATCACACTGCTTTATTTCCAGGCTGCATATCTGCTCATTAAACATTTCTAATAAGGAATGTAAGATAGAGGGAGAAAATAAAAAGCACTTTTGCCTTGTAAATGAATTGCTGCATCTCTGACTAAACCAATATCGGAGTGGGAATAAGCCCAAAGAGCTTTTCAAGACTGGAGTTGGGACAACTGGCAACATGCAGTAAGTGGTACCAGAGCATTACCATTGCTCTAATATTCATGGAGTCAGGGAGTGAATTTCCAAATTTCCCATGTCCAAAGGGGGAAGGCAGGGATGTGAAGGATGATGTGGGTGCGCTCCATCGCTGTGATCGCATAAGGGAACCCCGAAATGTCATAAAATCCCACTCGGATCTGCTGTCACTACTGCTGCCTGTATGGAAAATTAACACATTTAATTAACTGCCTGACCAAGGCAGCTGTTACCTTATATAAAACCTTGAACATCGATGCCCAGCATATCCCATTAGGTGTTCCAGTGTGCCAGTGGCATAAGACTGATTATCCTTTTACACCAAATAGCACAGCAGGACTCCTCTTGCAGCACGCTCAAGTCAAGATCTTCCTTAAATTCTTCATGGGGCATAATGATGCTCCAGCCCAAATTGCTTAATAATGTTGTCTTTCAGGACAGCCAAGAAGAGACACCATGCACAGCAAAGCATGTCCTGGCCAAAGCAACTCCTTTCCCTGCCTTTGTTCCTGACATCTGAAAGTATTCCTGCTGCCTCGGCTGTGGAAGCGTTTGGCATGTGATTTCCATTGGAATACTACAAGCACTATTTTATTTATATTCCCTTTCTATCATTTATGGCAGATGGTTACTTGCCTTAAATTTTTAAATAATATCTTGGCTGCAGAATTTCAAATTAAAAGTAAACTCCCTAAGTCAGAGGAAAGGGTAAGTTCAGTTATTTTTTAAAAAGTTGGTTAGTGGATTTTTTTTTTTTTGGTAGTGCTCATTCTGTACATGCAAGTTTGCCCGCACTGAGCATCCAGATTTATACATTTAATTTATTTATTAATATTTATTTATTAATATTTATTTATTAATATTTATTTATTAATACCTATTTATTTTTCCCTGGAAATACTATTCTCCTATAAATTTGTTTGCATATAGACTTCAATAATTAAACACTTGAAAGGTAAACCTTTTCTTCAGAGCTGAAACAGTTACAGATTATTTCATCATAGAGGATGATATTTTGCACACATATGAACATTTCCTAAAAGAAATTCAAATTTTTAATCAAGATTTGGAATAGAGCAACCTCTAGACATGGAGAATTTCCACTCTTGGTATTTTTGCTCTTAATTATCTTTACAAGCCCCTTTTTATGCTGCGATAGTCACAAATTAGACAAAAAAAATTTAGAGGCATCAAACTGGACACAGAAAAGGACAGGACCAGCTGGCACAGCCCCATTTGTTTCAGCAGAAAAATTCAGTTTTAATGTTTGGCTGTTAAGCAATATTTTAATGTTTGGCCATTAAGCAATACCAAACTTGCACACAACATTTTCTATCATAGGTTTCAAATCACTGCAAGAGGAATAAACCCCAATCCTGCAAACACTTACGTGTGTGTAACTACACATATGGGAATAATCCCATTAAACTGATGGGATTACTCGTGTGCATAAAGTTAAGCATGTGTGTAAGTGCTTGCTGGAGCTGGGCCTGAGGGAGAAAAGAGGATTTTTGGACCATTGGTACAGTGGGTGTGAATGTTCATATTCCAGTTGTGTGGCTTCAAATGCTCCTCCCCAATTCAAAAGTTTTGCAGGAAGAAGTTGCCCTTGTTTCCATCAAACCAGATTGTTTTAAGAGCCTATGAACCATCCATTGTCATAGCACAAGCACCACTTACAAGGAGGTCTCCATAAAGCCAAGCAAACTTTGAGCACAAATACACAAAACCACAAATAACCTGAGACCTGTGTTGTGTTCCCTGCCCGCAGTCTTCTCACAGATCCTTTCAGATTTGCAAATTTATGTAAACAAATTCAAATCTACAAGTTGTAAACTGTACATAGCTGTTATTCATGTGTTTGGGTTTTCTTTTTTTTTCTTGGTAATCTCAGGTGAAAAGATTCCTGGACTAGATATTTGAAAAGGAGAAGAAGTAAATGGAAACTGAGTTATGAACTCAGTTTTAAAAAGAGCTCCATACGTAAAGAAAAAACAGTTCATCTAAGGTAGAGGGTGCAAAATTTCCTTGTGTAGGAAGGAGATAGTTTAGCCAAAAATATTTTCAGAAAAGAGCAAAAATATAGACAATACAATTCTCTGCTTGGAACGTCTTATTTTGTGTACAGGGAACAGCTAAGGGATCCATCAACTTGGTGTCAGATAAGGAGACATCTTCTTGCCTAAACTCCTCTCCCCCGCCATGCTCCCAGTCAAGTTCTTTGCACATTGGGTTAGGAAAAGTTCAATAATGGGAAAGAAAAATCTTCAGGTGCAAAGTGCTTGACAACAATACCTTGGGGACCAAAAAGGAAGAATTTTTATAACCAAGTTCCCAACCAGAGGAATGTCTAAGGAATCCCCAATAACTGTTCCCACTGAAGTTCTCTCTACCTAATCCTGGATATATATTCTCAGCCAGGATTTCAACACTTCAGCTCCCAGGGTTGCTCAGAGACACATTTTCACAAACAAAGGAAGATCTGCATGTCAAATTCCCAGTTCTGTATTTGGGAGATGTTAAGAACATCTCCTTCATCCTCCACAGATCAAGACCTGGTAACTGCAACTGGAGAAACTCAGCTTATGCTTAGACCATTTTGTTATGTTTTCACAGAATGAGCTGACAATTTATATCAGTTCTCAGATCCTCTGGTTCCTGGAAATAGCTGAAATATTTAAAATAAAAAATAAAATTATTAATGTTTCATTGAATCCCTTAGGTCTAAAGATCTTTAAGATCATCAGGCCCACCATTTGACCATGTTCCTCACTGTCACATCCACACACATTTTATATTCTTCTGAGGATGGGGACTCCACCACTGCCCTGGACAGCTATGCCAGGGCTGGATCACCCTTTCCATGAAGAAAAATTCCTTGATATCCAATCTAAACCTCCCTTGATGCAACCTGAGGTCATTCCTCTTGTCCTATTGCTTGATACTGAGGAGGAGAGACAACCTGGCTGGACCCTCTTGTCAGAAAGTTCTTCAGAGTGAGAAGGTCCCTCCTGAGCCCCCTTTTCTCCAGGTTGAGCCTCTCCAGCCATTTCTGGTGCTCCAGAGCCTTCTCCAGCTCCACTGCCCTTCTTTGGAGATATTGCTATGAAATACCAAATAGAAACGTGTCTGTGTATGTAGGAATTCAAATAGAACCACTTATATGTGGCATTTGAACCCTGATACTTCACCTTCTTGTCAAATCCGTGGAGAGCAGCAGAGCAAAGTCTGTGACAGCAAAAAAAAAAAAAAAAAACCAAAAAAGCGGGAGGACTATAACAAACTTGACCCTTATATGCTACAGACATAAAGCTGGAAAATTGTGTGTGGTCTTCCTCTGATGCCATACTCAAGATTTTTATTGCAAACACCTTCCTTCCAACATCCATTTAACATGCATCCATCTGTCAGGCAGTGTTTCCCACAGCAGTGTTAATGTGCATGTGCTCCCTTCCACTTTGGTAGTTCACACCTTTAACTAGGGCTGGAGCCAGAGTGCAATAAACAGCCTTCCACAGTTTTGAGTATAAAA
This sequence comes from Melospiza georgiana, assembly GCF_028018845.1. Classification (NCBI taxonomy): domain Eukaryota; kingdom Metazoa; phylum Chordata; class Aves; order Passeriformes; family Passerellidae; genus Melospiza; species Melospiza georgiana. The sequence goes on along the minus strand of NC_080436.1, from coordinate 37,862,085 downwards.
GGCTCGAAATGTGAGAGACACTTCATCAAAAAAACAAAAGAACCAAGACAGAGCAGTTTGGAGCTCTGGAGGGCACAGGGGGTGGTGGGGTTTAGAACCCTGCTTGAAAATACCTCTCCTAAAAGTAAGAATTATGAATAATAGCTCAAAAAAGAGGATAAAAAATTGCATCTGATGGGAAGGACACAGCCACAAGCTAAAAAAAGAAGCCCTCGCCTGGCTCCCAACCAGGTGTTGTGTCTTAACTTGTTTAAATATACTTCTGGTTGTGTTTAATTAGTTATGACAAAAGATCCTCAAAGAATGTATCAGTTCAAGCCTTGAGTTTGCCTGCAATATTTCACCTCTGTTCAGGGAAAAAAAAAAAGTATCACTGAGATACAAAAACTTGAAAAAATACAGTATGAAAGTTACTGCCTTAATGAAATATTAAAAATGCATCAGGAATACTGTTCTGGCATTAAAAATAAACAATAACATTTCTTCCTAGTTACGGTTCACTTCAATTCTTTAAAAATTAATTATTACCTCTTTAAATATTTGATTAAATTAGATTTGGGTGGGTTATCGCTATCCACAAAATACAGGGTGTTGTGTATAAATTTGCTTTCTTCAGTCCCTGACATGTACAGGCACGTTATACAGTTGTTTGATTATTAGGAAACTAAATCCAATGGCTCTGTTTTGGCAGTCTGCAAAATATACACTATTGAATCTTGCCACTTGGAATGGAAATGCAGCAGTATGTTGGAAAATCTCTAATAAAAGAAGGAAAGTAAAGCAGCAGAATTACACTATGTGATATTTGGGATTTTCACATCGCATCTTATCGCGTTGTTATATCTCACATTCTAAAAAGGACACATTATTTTTAATAATGGTTAATTAGGATTTGGGGATAATAGCTTAGAAATCATAAGAAATTTCTGGGCATATAAAGTCTATTCTGTTCTCAGTGCACAAGGATTTATGAGTACAACTACTTAGATAGCCAGGGGAGAATAAACCCTCCAGCATGTCCTAAGAGAGGTAAGACAATAATTTCTCCAGCATTATGATAAAAGTAATTTAGAATGTCCAACTGGATAAATAAGAAAAGTCTCTGAATGAGCACAGGGGCTGCTACAGATATAAAACATTGATTTAAATTAACACCTGGAAGTGTCTAAGGCCAGGTTGGATGGGGTTTTGGAGCAACCTGGAAAAGTGGAAGATGTCCCTGCCCATGGCAGGGGTGGGATGGGATGAGGTGGGATGGGATGGGATGGGATGGGAATGGGGGTTAAGGTCTCTTCCTACCCAAACCATTCCATTCCCTACCCCTAGACCAGGTGAACCTTCCACTGGACCAGGTTATTCCGAATCCAATCCACACTGGTGGATGTATAATTTTTGATGCATGCGTATTTTTTAGAAACATTTATCTCAAATCAAATATAATGAGATTCCCAGTGGGTTTTTCATTTCATGCTTTGTCCAGAAAAAAAATTATTGAGTTTGAAACAAACAGGGTTTGGGGATACGGCTCTCTTCTATCAATATATTGAAAATATCCAGCTTGATCCTCAAAAAGCCAACATTAAAAAAAAAATGAAATTCAACCTTCCCTTTAGATTAATATCACAATATCAACATCTGGTTCCTGAGCATGTGTGATGGCTGTTTTGAAAGGATAATTGACTTTGTGGGAAGGTGCTCTGTTCATTGTTCAGATATTGTGGATGACACTTCCTCTCCCCTTGCTCCTCAGCCCACAGGATGCTCCCATCTCACACCCACTGGGATAGCACAGGGAGGGCTTTCCTATGGGTTTAGGCAGAGGGCTTGCTGGGAAAATCAATCATTCCTTGATACTGTATTAAAAAATTGAGCCAAATTATATAAAGAATTTTGTAAAAATTAATTGGTTGCAGAAGTTTAGGGTTTTTTCATTACAAATTTAAAATGGAAATTTGTATGGAATTTTTTTTAATAGATAGAGTTTGGGCTTTTGCTGATTCCGCATAGAGCATTACAAATAAAGAGATAAAGTTCCCAGGTGAACTTAATCACTTCTACCTTGAAGGAATTCTTCCCTGAGAGGGTGGTGAGGCCCTAGCACAGGTTCCAGAGAAGCTGTGGCTGCCCCTGGATCCCTGAAAATGTCCAAGGCCAGGCTGGACAGGGCTTGGAGCATCTGGTATAGTGGAAGTTGTCCCTGACCATGGAAGAGGGTGGAAAATTATAATCTTTAAGGTCTCTTCTTCCAACCCAACCCATTCTGAAATTCAAGATACACACTTTTTGTCGCCCAAACCTGACTCCAGGACTCAGCTCCCTGCACTGCGTCGTGTAGTTTTACTTTTCACTTTTATCTTTTTTTCCCCCAGCGTGAGATGCCGAACTTTAGAGAAAGATTGAGTTATTGGCAGGAATTGCTCCCACTCTCCAAGTAGCACAGGCTCCTCAAACTAAAATAGAACTAGAGTGGACTGAAGAGGCTGAACGAGGCATTTATCTCCTCTTGGCTCTGAAGTAGAGGCATCCAAATTACAACAGTGAAAATCCGGAGGAATAGCAACTATCTTGTGGGGGAATGAGAAAGAAAGTGTCTGGAAAAGCCATCCTGCAGATTGAACTCTCTTCCTGCTTCAGGAGCCATCCCCGGGTGCTTCAGCTCAACAGCTATAGACAGTGCTGAGGCACTCAGAGCAGTAGGGCAGGAAGCTGGGCACAGGCAGCAGTGCAGGAAAAAATGTTTGCATGATTATATATGGGATCATCCAGGCTCCATTTGCATATTTTGATTTTGCTATTCACCAAAGTTGGGTCCCCGAGGCCCTTTCTGAGGTCACTTGGGGGGCACACACAGGGAAGTGGCTCATGAGAGGCAATGGGGAGAGCTCGCCCTCGGCCAAGAAACCTGCCCAAAAGTGGAAATAAATTGTTCCTGTTTGGGGAAAAAAAAATATAAAGGAAAGGAAAAAAAAAAAAAGCAGCTTTGGATGGGAAGAGTGTTTCCACAGCCAAGAGGAATTATTTAAGTTGGCTAATACAACATGGCCAGTTGATCCTTTCCCTTTCATATTCCTACTTGCCTGTCTGCCCCCTCCTTGGGAGCGTCTGAAGGAAGGGAAGGAGCAGACAGATGTTCCTGGCCTGTGCTGGTGGGGAATCAGGGACACATCTGAGCTCCTTGTCTCTCTTCAGAGCCACCCAGCTGGGAATGGTGACTCACAGCTGGGTCACGAGGGCCTTGCCATCAACCTGGGAGGATGATGGATTCTCAAAACATTTGCAACTGCAAAAAAAAGTAAAAAGGGAATCGAAGTAAAAAAAAAAAAAAAAAAAAAAAAAAAAAAAAAAAAAAAAAAAAAGGAACAAATTTATGTGAAAGGAAAAAATTTTCACCGACTTCTGCTGGTTTTTGTTGTCTTTGGAGAGACAGGCTGGAAAGGAGATGGTTACCCTGTCCCCTAAGCTCCCAGCAACGGGACAAACTCCAGCCATTCCCTATCCATGCCTGCTTGAAGGACTTTGGACAAGTGACAGGACAAGGGGGAAGAGAATCAAACTCACAGAGGGCAGGGTTAGGTGGGAAGGTGGGACATTAGGAATAAAATCTCAGTGATGAGGTCCTGGCACAGGATGCCCAGAGCAGCTGTGGCTGCCCCTGGATCCCTGGAAGTGCCCAAGGCCAGGCTGGATGGGGTGTCCCAGCATCCTGGGACAATGGAAGGTGTCCCTGACATGGCAAAGGGTGGAAAAGGATGAGCTTTAAATTCCCTCCCAACCCAAACCTTTCTGTGAGTCTATGAAAACTAAAGAACAGATTTTCTTTCCTTAAAGTATCAGCATTTATGAAAAGGATGCTCAGAGTTTTTAATGTCACTGTGAAGACAAACCCATGATAACTGAAAAAGTGCATCAACTTGTACTGTACGTACAGTTTGGATGAATAATAAGTTTTTATAATTTTGTGGGTTTATTTAATTTTAAAATGGATTTTAAAATCCTTTAGCTGCTGGAGGCAGCAGGATCCAGCAGGTCAGTGGGGGCTGTCTTTGTTTTCCACTACCTTCAAGTATTAAAGGAACTGAAGAAGAGTTATCAGGAAAAAAATTCATCAGTTCCTCGCAGGACAGGAAATGAGAGGCACTGTGGAAAAGCTCACCCCATGGCCAATGTTAATGACACAGGATACAGCAGCTCCCCATTTTTTACCCTCCACTCTCCTCTCTGACTGTTGGTGAATGAAGCACCAGCCCAGCCTGAACACACCATACCATTCCTCCTTGTCTCTGCAGCTTTTATTTCCTTCCTTCTCACACACTACTTAAAATCAACACATAATTATTATTATACTTTTTTTTTTTTTTTGGAGAAGCATATTTTTCTGCCAGAGAAGGAGGAGTTTTTAATGTAGTATTTTCTGACAGAGTTCATTCTCAGATCCTTTCCCTTTTGCAGTGACAGACAAGCTTCCTCTGATCCATTCAGAAGTAAAGCACAAATGATATCACATCACAGTTACTATTATTTCCTTATTGATATATTTCCTTTCTATGGTGTTTTCCCTTGGGACGTCTTTTTCAAACAGCATGTTCAGCTATCAGCAGGTTTGATTCAGGAATATAAAAATGGTTAAGACACCAGAACTTAGTGGCCTTTAATAGAAATGCAGAAAAGGAACTGTGTGTCATGATACAGAAGGATTAAGACTTTTTAAAAATAGGGAAAAGACAAAATGAGCTAAAAATTCTTTTCCATGTAATAAATCTGAAGGTGTTTCCTCAACACAATGCTGAAGAAATTTTCTGTCTTACCTGTTTTCTCTTTCCTCCTGTTGGCCTGTCCATCCTTCCCATACACATTCCTTCTCTTTCCTGCAACCAAAATTCACTTCAGTTTCTTTGTCCCACCAAAATCCAGCACAAACCCCCAAAACCTGCCTGCAACTTCCAGTCCCAAAGGCCATGAGAGGATGTGACCTTCTCTGCTTGAAGGATTGGGATATTTTAGCCTATTTATTTATTTCATTTTATCCATTTGAAGATGGGAGCATTTTTCAGGGGATTATCACTGAGTGCTGCATTCATCACCTGGTTTCTTGAGGCAGAATTTTTAATTTTACTGGATAGTAATAATAAAGAGTTTGAAGTCAGCTCAGAGATCCAACTCTGTGTCTTCTGGAAGTGATCTAACTGTTGGATCAGTGTGTCCCTGGCACATTTGTAGAACAAATTCATATGTCAGCTTCCACAAAGCACTGGTAGTGCCTGAGCTTGCCAGCTCTGCCGTTCTACTGCAAATGAAACAAAATTCAGGCTAAATCCAGCCTCTGCACCCTGTTCCAAGACTGCAATTCAAGCGTGGGGATCAGAGGCCACCTCTGCAATGTTGGTTCTGGTTAATCACAAGTTTAAATGGGCTCCTTTTTCAGACAAGGACTGGGTATTGTTGAAACCTTGCAAAAGTACATTCTTTTTGAAAAGAATCCATTTCGATGTGCCAGAGACGTTTGGAGAAGTATTGATCTCTTGTGGTTTCCATAATTTTAAACACCTCCTGGATCAGGTAATCTCAACAGACTGGCACATCCACCTGGGCCAAAATTTCATGCTTTCTGTGTGTATATATGTTGCATAAAATGAAACGTGTTCACAACAGATTTGCTTAGCTGGCCCCACATTAATTGCTGCTGTGCCTACAGAAACTTCACCAGGCACAGACTTAACACCAGTTTTTATTTAATCAAGCTCCTAATTTGCATGCTCCACAAACTTTCAGCTTATGACTGGTTTGAAAAGGCTGCCCTGTCCCTGGAGGATTGATACATGATATTTTACAGGGCATGATAAATAATATTTTTAAAACTTAAATAAACAAGGTCTCTGAGTGCTTTCTCCTGAAAAGTTTTACTATGTTTATGACAATTTAAATATGCCTCTTGAGAGCCAAACCATGAAGATAAAGAATGCAACAGGGCCAGACAAGAGAGCACTGGCATTCTCAACAGAGACACATTGTAAAAGAAGAAAAGCCTGACATTTGCCCCAATTTTGGATGACCAAAAAGACAGATAAATAAATTACTAAATAGGCTCATTACAGACTCATTCTGTTTTTCATGTACCTACAGCAAAAATGAATCACATTTTAATGCATGAAAACCAGGTGACAACACATTTGAATCCTGTATAAAATAATGAGCTGTATTTTCATTTGAGATGTGTCAAAATAAAATACCACTGGGAGAAAGTGTGTCTTACTGAATCCTTTATAATAGGCAACATAACCAGCAATGTGTGAAACCAGAGAAATTCAAACCCACACACTCAGAATCACCTTTAAAAGGTGGTGAGACTGGGTTATCCTTTAATTCTTTTTGGCTCTTCCTCTTAAAGAGAGGAGAACACTCAAAAAGATTTTGGGCTCCACTAGGAATGCAGTTGCTTCATGGCGGATATTGGAATTTTGGGTAATGCAATGCCCACCACTGTGTACAAACCCAGAGCAGAGATGCCTCAGGTTTTGGTTGAGCACAGTCAGGCAGATCTTGAAACTCACTCTGATGTGACCATCTGTACTTTGGGGCTTTGTACTTATTATAGACTCCACTGATTTTCCATGGGGGAAGGGAAAAAAGGTTGTGTTGTGCATGAACATGTGAACCAAGAATGAATGAAATACACCCATGAATCCCTTCTCTTGCCATGGCAGGTGTGTGACCATGGAATACCCCACTGAAGGGGAAAACAAATAAAGAAAACTCAAACAATGAAAAAAAGAAAAAAAAGGAAAAAAGGAGGTTTCTTTTTAAAGTTAACAGAATGAAGCAGAGGTCTATGATAAAATTAATCCAAGGAAGAAATTTGTCTTGGTTTTGTAAATCTCAAAATTAGCTAAATCTCAAATTGGTGAACCAAAACCAATACAGAACTTCATCTCTACCCCTCCCTACAAGAGGGACATTGCCAAACACACCCCATTCCTTGGGACAGCACCACAAATTTCCTTCTGCTCTTGATCCAAGTCTGTGTTTGGGATTTTGCTGTGAGTGCTCCCACATCTGCAGCAGATGTTCCCTTTAACTCCCACCACACCTGCACTGCAGGTCACAGCCGTGCCTAAAAATCTTCTGAACCCTTGAAACACTCATGTCCCTTCTGAAATTCTCAGGTGAGCACACAGCAGGTCAAAGCCCATCTGAGCAATAAACAGGTTCACTCAGTGGGAGTGAGTATGAATTTATGCTTTTTGGCCTTCCCATGCAAGCTGTACTTCAAAGCTTACCTGCACTCCAGCTCTGAGCACTGCAATAACCCACTTGGGATCAGCAGAGAGATCAGAGGAGAAAGCAGCTTCCTCCAGTGTTCAGCATCCCTTCTGTGGGGAATAAAAAGGTAAAATGATTTTTAGAAGCTTTAGAAATAGAAAGAGTAGAGGGAATTAGAGCTAGCTGTAATTGTGGAGCTTTTGCCATCTTTCTGTTATCTCAACTACGTAACAAGGCTAATACTGCAATAAAAGCTCAAGGAATGTCCTGTTCATGGAACAAACTCCCATTTTTCCCCTCCCTGATCATCTTTGCCTCCTTTCCCAGCAGCCAGGTGAGCTCCTGGCTCTGGAGCAGACCCTCCTGGGCTCAGCTGGGCTCTCACACCGCGTTCCCTTGGGACACTCCAGCCCCTCCTGCCCTTGTCCCTCTGCCATGGCCTCCCTCTGAACTCACGAGGGTGACAGATGCTTTTTCTCCCCTACCCCTTTTTGTCAGCAGGATAAAAATAAGTGATTTAAATCAGTCTCTCTTTAGTACCCAACCAGCTAGCCCTGCCTAATATTTGTAGTCTAAATAATCGCCATATGTGGCAGTGGAATACAAGTTTGTGGCCCTTTTTTTTTTTTTTTTTTTAAATAGAAGTTAATCCAGCTTTGAGCTGGATTAATTCCCAATGAGGCTTGGGGACAGACAGCTGTTTCTCTTCTTTGGCTTGGGAATACTGCCCTCAAAAACCCACCTATACTTGTCAGCATCCCTGATGGACTCGAGTTGCGCTCATTTTCAGATCCCTGTTTCACCCTACATTCAGGGGCAGCATTGCACCAGTGTCTGATTCTCAAAAATAAAATCTATATTAAAAAAAAAAAAAAGGTATGACATTTGGAAATGTTTTGTTGACTATTTTGCCATGGAATAAGAAAGACTTCAAAGCTCCCATCTTCATTTGGAGAGTTGGGAAGGAAGAATATTTGCAAAGGAGACATTTGACAGGAAAATCAGTATTAGCCTGTAGGGCAGTAGAGGAGCCAGATAAATCCTGTGCTGGCTCTTAAGGCTGAAACCTCACAGAAACAGTTTTAAGGAAACAGGCCCTGAAGTGCTTATTTACCCTGTGCCACATGACAAGCAGTGGTGAAAAAAACAGCAGGAAAGAACAGCAAAAGAATCAACTAAATAATATTCTCTTGTACTTTTCAACCTGTTCATCCAAAAAAAAAAAGACATAAAGAAAGACAGAAAGACGGAAAGAAAGAAAGACGGAAAGAAAGACGGAAAGAAAGACGGAAAGAAAGATGGAAAGACGGAAAGAAAGACGGAAAGAAAGATGGAAAGAAAGACGGAAAGAAAGAAAGAAAGAAAGAAAGAAAGAAAGAAAGAAAGAAAGAAAGAAAGAAAGAAAGAAAGAAAGAAAGAAAGAAAGAAAGAAAGAAAGAAAGAAAGAAAGAAAGAAAGAAAGAAAGAAAGAAAGAAAGAAAGAGAAAGAAAGATTAATGTTCTACGGTTACACATTCCCTTATTATTCTTTGGCCCCCAAAACTGTATCCACAGCCAGAAAAATTACCTGGAGACCCTTTTTTGGCTGGAGAATACAGGAGGAGCAGGATATCCAATATGCACATAAAAATAGTCAAGGAATACTGTTTCTGAAGTAAGGCTAGAAATCATACCTGAGGTTTGAAGGCAAAGGCTGTTGCTTGGCAAGGTTTAAATCTCTGTCTCTGCAGTTTTGTTTTCTCACACACATTATGTAAGCAGCAAGTCACCTCACACCTAAAATGTGTCTCAATTTGTGTTTGCTCTGCTTTTTTATTGCCACATTTGAAAATTAATAATTCAATGTCCTAATATTAGCTGTCATCTTAGCTGTGAAAAAATTAATAATTCATCAAACCGAAATCAAACAAATGCCACCTTTTTATGCTGGATGAGGAATATACTTTGCTACATTTGCAGAGCTAAATTTGGTAAGATTCACCACTTTATTCTGAATGAAATCATGTTTTACCAATTAATATATCATTTTATCATCCCCACTCTCTTTGAAATTACCTCTAAGGAAGGGTTTTGCACAGCCACACAGGTTTTATTTTTACAACATATTTTTCCCAGATGAAGAGAACAGAGGAAAAGGCAAAGAGCATTCACTCACTTTTACACCCTTTCCTCCTGGTCATGCACATCCAACTTTTCCTGGGAAAGTATCCACTGTACCTGCAGAGCTCTGGCTAAATTCCAGATTTGTGTAATTACACTCAGCCTGTCTAAATTATTGCTGGAAATTTTTTTTTCTCTTTTTTGGAGAGGGAATCCCCCTTTTCCCTGAGTTGTTGGGGAGTGCTGCAAGTGCTGCTCCTCTCAGCAGGAGCGGAAGGGGAAGGGATTTCCAAGTGTGGAGAGGTGGAGAGCAGCCTGTGTTAAATTTGCAAAGCGTTTGGAGATCCTTTGGGGTGAGAGGTGCTATGTAAATGTGAGGTCACCGCTGTTATCTGGGGTGCAAATGCATCCTGGGCTGTGATAGAAGCTTAAGGGGGGAAAAATGAAGGGGAAAAAAAAAAACCTACAACAAAAAAGGAGGGGGGGGGGAACAGAGTAAGGAAAAAAATAAAAAGAAGGGGGAGAAATGAGTAAAAAAAAAAAAGGAAAAATAGAAGGAGGAAAAGGGGATATAAAAAGGAGAAAAAACAGTGTAAAAAGGGAAGGGAAGGGAAGGGAAGGGAAGGGAAGGGAAGGGAAGGGAAGGGAAGGGAAGGGAAGGGAAGGGAAGGGAAGGGAAGGGAAGGGAAGGGAAGGGAAGGGAAGGGAAGGGAAGGGAAGGGAAGGGAAGGGAAGGGAAGGGAAGGGAAGGGAAGGGAAGGGAAGAGAAGGGAAGGGAAGATGCAATTTCTACCCTTGTTGTGCCAGACTGTGGATGACAAAATTTACCTCTTCTTGTCTTATTGTTAAGTGGGAGCATTAAACACTAAATTACTTGGTTTCTGATTTTCACGCCTTTCAAATCTTTCCATAGTTTACAAATTCTTCTCCCTTCACCAGGAAATATCAGTTCAGTCCACACAGAAAACTCCCTAACTTTCCACCACCACTGCATCCCACGTGCTGCAGCTCAGGAACTCCTGATCCCTCCTTTTAGAACTGGTGCCACATCCTGCTGCAAGTCCACCTCCACATTCGGCCGTCTTTTCTTCATATTTAGAATCAGAGAACCATGGAACTGCTTGAGTTGGAAGGGACCTTAATGATAATCTCATTCCACAGCTTGCCATGGTTGAGATCTACTAGCCCAGGTTGTCCCAAGGTCCATCCAAAGTGGCCTTGCAGGTAGAATGTGGCATAAATCACATTCCATATTATTTTAGTCCCCATTTACTTCCATAACTCACCTGTCTCTTCCAAATACCTTAACCAAACTCCCATCTTTTCATTTTTTTTTTCCTTTTGCTGTTCCTCACCTGACTGGAGGATGTGGAATTGTGATTCCTGTCACTTAACCACCCTTAAAGGGACAGACTTTCTAATGGAAATTGAACAGGAAAGGTTGGATTCCGTGGGGAAATTTCAAATTGACAAATTTTCTGAATGGATCTCTCCTAACCTTGTTGCATATAATATATGCATGTATTGAGCTTAATTTTTGGTTAGTATCAAAATGTATTGATCTGCAAGATAAATATTGACTTGACCTCGCTTTCTCTCAGTCTATATTTACTTCTAGAGTCAATAAGTCTAGAAACTGATCTGACAGGAGTCAATAATGACTTAAAATTCTCAAAATAGCAGCTTTGCTCTAAGGTTGCAATTTTTTATTTTAAAGTTACTGCCTCAAATATATAAAATGCTCAGGAGGGACTTAACACTTTACTGCACAAAGCCATTGGGGAAACACTCAAATGCCAGAAGACCTTGATGTGACTTCAGGCCAGCTGTGCCATTTCAGCACTGGCCAAGCCATACTGTAAATATTTTAATAATGACCTACTCTGCAGTCCCTATTTTTGCCCTGTGTATCCTCAAAAGTTGGAGCTTTGCTCTGGAGGGTATGCCTGAATATCACTGATTGGATTTGTCAGGACAAAATTGTCTTCAGCCTTGGCAAAATGCAAAGCTTGCTACTGGGTAGAGGTTGTCATCATGAGAATGCCCTCTCTGCCTTCATTTCTCTGCTTAGGGAGGTTGTAATTAACCCAGCAAGATTTTCAGTGTCAGATGGGATCATGTTCTTTCCCTTTCGCCTCAGTGGTGGACAAATCTCCAGTAAAGACCCCATCCCTATTTTTCTTATCAAATCTTCATGATTTGATAGCTCAGCTTCTGATTTTTGGGGTTTCTTATGAAGAACTTTCATTAGGAAGCAGTTTAATAATTCAGTTATTTGATCAGTGTTTCTCTAACACCTGAGAAAATGCTGTAATTTGATTTAAGGAAACCATTGTCACTGCCAAATATTTCCCTGTCCCCTAGAGATTGGTCACTCTTCTGAGAAGTGCAGAAAAAAATTATTAAAATGCAGAGAAAACAATAAAATTAAGAGAAAACAGATGAGAAAAAAGACATAGTAGATTGACCTAATATCCCTTTCTAGGATGAAACTGAAAAATATTCATTTTCTCTCACTGTTAAAGGAACCAAGGAATGTGACAGATAGTTTTAAGTGTTGCTGAAAAAGAAGAGAAAAAAGATTTGTCTATATTTTTTCCCCAGGAAAGAGTCCAGAATTTGGAATTGGAAATTTTCTTTTTAGATTTTTGTTCTTTTGAGGTTTTTCCTTTTTTTTTTTTTTTTTTTTTTTTTTTTTTTTTTTAATTTTTTATATAGGCAGCCTGTAGAGAAGGTGTTGTACAAGACCCTGGGCCTGCATTAAAATAGTCTTCTGCTGATACTCATTTATCTGCATGTTTTAAGAGTGGGTGAAGCATGAAGCGGAGCATGTAATAGACTTAAGAACACATAGGTACAATTAAATGGGGAGGAAAACAATTACTTGTCATTCTTGCTGTGCTGATATGGCAGAGAAAAACTACCAACATCTGGAAGACAGTTTTCCAAAATGAACAGGGGGAAAGGAAGATGAAAAACTCCCATCCTTAAATTCCATGGGTGCAAAATCCCACATAAGCAAAGCAAAAAAAAAAAAAAAATCCTAAAATCAGAGCAAAACAGAATCCTTAAAAAGCCAGGAATCATTCCATGGATAGCATGGCATATTTTTTCCAGGGAACTTGTAGGAAAGTTCCCCTCAATCATCCACCCCAAAGCTGTTCCACAGTGCTGTTTGCTTTGATTAAACACAGAGTTTCACATCTGAGCTCCTTCATCCTTGGGCAAAACTTTCAGGTTTTGGGTAAAGAGTTAAAAGAGTCAGGCATAGAATGAGCCCAGCTGGAAAGAGGGAAAGGGAAAAGGAGGAAGGACAATAAATATTTGTAAAAGAAGTAAAAGAAGGGGTTGAGATGGATCTGCCCTTCCCACCAGCCCGCCCTTCATGCTGAGCTTGGGCAATGCTCTTGCCAAGGAGAAATGAACCTCTACATCCTCAGCCTGAGGTGAGGAGTCCTTTCCTAGAACTGAAAAACAAAAAGTAAAATAAAATAATTCATTCCTAGCCCGAACGGGCAAATTTCTACGAAAAGAATGTCTGATTTCAGGAATCTGCAGTCTCCCGATGCAAAAAATGTCTTTGCTGAAAACTGTCCAGCCAGCCTCTGTGATTTTAATTAAATAGCAAAGACCGTGTGTCAAAATTCACAGTCTCCATCCCCATTTACTAGTGGGTGTTGAAAAATAACTTTAAAAAAAAAAAAAGCATTTAAAAAAAAAAAAGCTTACTCTTTACTCAGCAACTTGAACAGATTTCAAGTCATTTTGTAGTTGGGAAGAATGCTCACAAAGACAGAGATTTTCTTGACTGAGATCATCAGAGCCGAGAGCTGAAGCAATTGTGCAACTGAGAAATGTATTCAGGCTTATTTCACAAGAATTATTTACTCTTTAAACTATTCATTCACACTACAAGAAAAAAAATGCAAAAAGGAAAAAACAAGAAAAATTTAAAAAAAGAGAAAAAAGAAAAAAAAGAAAAAAAAGAAAAAAAAGAAAAAAGAAAAAAGAAAAAAGAAAAAAGAAAAAAGAAAAAAGAAAAAAGAAAAAAGAAAAAAGAAAAAAGAAAAAAAGAAAAAAAGAAAAAAAGAAAAAAGAAAAAAAATGTTTTAGACAAATTATCTCCCCTGATATCTTCAAGATGATTATCAGAGCAGGGACCTTATCTCCAACAGCCAAAGGCAGGAAAATGCTTGGCCAAAGCCCTTTAATTCAATAGGCTCCCGAATTGTGCCTTTGCATCCTCATAGCCTGATACTCACAGAAGGGAGAGGCTGATTTTCATTTTCTGTGCTCTAACTTTCTAATAAACAATAAGCAGATCGCAGCCTCCCTCTTTTGTGCCGGGGAAAATAAGCATTTTTTTATTATTTTTTTTTTTAATATTACAAAAAGGGACAATATGCTAAAAATATGCAGCGAACAAATATCATCTGTACAGACTGGAAGAGAACCTTCATAAATTAACCTTATTAGTGCATTACTGTAAGCGAATGCCAAAAAAGCTCCTAATTTGCATTAAGATAGATTTTTCAGGTTGGCTGCATGATTTAATTAAAGAAAAGATTAAGAATCATTAAACAAGCTGCTCTACCTTGCAATAACAGAATTTATATCTGATTCAGGTTAACGAAAACACAGATGGTGATTCAGTAACTGTTGAGTTGCTGTAACAGAATGAAAATGATCCCATTAGTTCTCTGGAAATGTGAGGGAATTTGAAAATTAGCATGCAGATACATTGTATGGTGCTAGACAGCTTGGTCTGCTTGGATCATCACTGATTACTCTTTGTTTGGGTTGGCAACACTGAACTTAATAAATGAAAAAATGTTCCAGTATACCACAGTTGGAAACTGTTCAAGGTTGAAATAGGTGTGCAGACTTTCAAGAAGAGAGAGTTAAGTAAACAAATGTCAATCAATTTGGGGCTGGCAACGTTTTTTTCTTCCAGAATGTCTGTTCTTGAGAAGCAAGTGTCATCAAAATTGAAATCCTTTGCTTGATACATATGTTCATGTGGTATTTATTATTACAAAGGTATTTTAAATGCGTGTCGTTCATTTACAAAGGAGCCTCGGCAGCGCTGGGATGCTAAAAGTGGAGGAGAGCTCTTAGGAAAGTGGGTCGGGTTGTGTGTGGCACTGACAAAGAAATCAAACCTGCTGCAAAGGAAGGATGGGATGGGAGGAGATGTAACACAAAGGTAAAAGCCCTCTTAAATAATCTGGTGAATTGGACAAGGCCCATAAGTGATCATTATTATGCCATGAGGGAGAGCGGAGCCTGGGCAAGGGGGATTCTGTTCAGCAGGTGACATTTCCAAGGCTCTGCCAGGGATAACTGCATTATCCAGGGGATGACACCTGGATCACAGCAACCCCATGACCAGAGCAGGAGGTCTGGATGACAGAACTTGCTCAGAGCAGTGCACAAGCTCAGATCAACACCAAATTTTCCACCGTGACTCATTTCGTGGCATTAGCACTCAGGCAGCAGGACAGGAGGGTGTCTCCTCCTTCTAAGAGGTTATTTTTCCTTTTCTTTTTGACTTCTTCGTTTTATTGCAGCTGACTTCAAGGCCAAAAGGTTGTGCATAGGGTGTTACAACAAAAACGAGGTTGTAACACTCGGACTTTTAGGTTAAAGTGTTCTTTGCTTATCACGTGTTAAGATCTTTCAGAAATGATGTAATGCACCAGGGACTGTGGTGCTACATTTGCAAACCACCTTTTTTTTAATCATTAATTGACATCATATAATAATGTCCAGCTCACTACTCCCAAAGTGATGGCAATTAATCTTGCAGGGAAAAAAAATGACATTTTTAGCTTTTAGCATAGAAAGGTCATAAACAGGTTGTCTTCAGTTTGACTGGATTTTAACCATCTGATCAAACTTTTTTTTTCTTTTTTTTTACTTTAACATTTCTTGAACATTACCTTGTTTTTTCTAACACTTACATATTTAAAGATTGCATTTAGGAGAGATAGCCTCAGCAACTTGGCAGTATTTAAAAGCACACATGTTATTGCAAACAAGTGTGTCTTAGTTACAAAGGAAACCTTTGCTGTTCTTCCATGACCAGCACTTTTCTTTTTTTACGTCTTTAGAAACTGTTTGGTGCACGATGAGTGACGGCACTGAAAAACATTGATTTTTTTTCTTTTTTTTTTTTTTCTTCTCTCATTTAGGAGCACGGGTTTGTTCTCAAACAAGGTGAACCACAGGGAAAAATATCATTAAATATTTTCTCAGTACTCCAGCTTGCCACAGACCTGTTAAGCATCCTGTCTTTGTACTGATCGGGCTGCTTGCAGTTTTCATATAATTGCAAATCCGTCTCCCTCCTTGGCTCCTCGAGCAGGGATGTAAAGGACTGTGAATTGTGCAGAGTCTTCCCTGTGAAATTGTACAACCAAGGAAGATGCTGAGGGGTTATGCTGTGCATGCCAACGTCAAGTGTTAGCTGGAAAGGTCTGGATTACCGAGGAAAGAGAATAGATCAGGATATTAACTGCCAGCTATCGAATGATCACAGGATATTTTGGTAGTTGCTGCAGCAAAACTGAGCAGACCTTTTTAATATTCTGCCTTGTTTTCCGTGAAAGCTGTGAGGAGCACAAGAGGATATTTGATTTATATTTGTGCATTCTTCTTTGGACGAGGACTGTGAGAACCCAGTGGTTTTTGGTTCATGGGAGATCTGGCACATCGCTCTCTTGGTTTGGATTCAAGCGGGTTCACATCCCCCGAGTTTCACTTTGACTTTTGATTTTGAACAAATCCAAAAAAAGGCAAAACAAAGCCCTGATGAACCAGCTAACTTTCTCATGATTTCCACCCAAAATTATAAACTTTGCCCCCTTCACAAGTGAAAGAGTGTATTCAAAACTATAGGCTTTCCAAAAGCTGTCAAGTGGAGCTATTTTTATGTCAGCGAGGAAGATAACCCAAATTCTTCTGATTTTTCCAGAATGAGGGGTTCAAATATCCAAATGATCTTCTCAGAAACCCTATTTACCAGAGAGGTAGTACTGTGAGTAGAAAAAAATCAGAATAAGAGCTTGAGGGCCCTCCTGGCCCCTTTTTTGAGAAAATACGAACGCGTTATTCCTACCTCCACCCTTAAATTCACTGCACTGGGCATTTCAAGAACGGGTTAAGCACAGCAGAATTTCTGGATATGACTCTTGCCAGAAGATGCCATTCCCCTAAAAAGAAAGCTCTCTCGCATTCCATGGGGTCATCTAAGATGGAAGCTTCACAAGGACTTTTGGATGCTTGTCAGGACCTTCTTGTAAATGCTGTGTCCTTGGCCAGTTCCAGAATACCTCCCGTGTGAATCCATCACAGAAAATCATGCACACGGTTCTGGCCCTCATTAAGAAAAAGGAAAAAAAAAAAAGATAATGAAAAGCAGGGAGAT
Source organism: Melospiza georgiana (assembly GCF_028018845.1). Lineage (NCBI taxonomy): Eukaryota > Metazoa > Chordata > Aves > Passeriformes > Passerellidae > Melospiza > Melospiza georgiana. The sequence continues at coordinate 37,845,299 of NC_080436.1, read as the reverse complement.
CTCTGAACATTCAGGATTAACTTTCTCAAATGTCCTCAAAGGAGAATCACAGAAGAAGGGAAGGGATCTATGGGGATCTTCTTGTCCAATCTCCAAGAAGGTTACATAGCCCAAATCAAACACCTCTGAGACCTGCTTATCCCAGTGGGTCCCTTTAAAAAAAGTATCAATGCACAGTAAAAATGTATTATCAAATAAAAGTATTTTTCAAAACCTGCCATTTACCATTTTCAATTTCAATGTATATTTCTCTTCTTATCATTGTGCTTTTCTCAGCTGATTGGACTGAAATAAGAGTTACATTTGTATTCTTTTTCTTTTTTGAACATGGGATTTATGGATTTGCTTAAAAAATTATTTAATACTTTTCCCAATGGGAGTTTATTATTCACCTCAACTCCCTCACCATTCTTTGGTATAAAACAATAGTGCTTCATTTGCTTTTCCTATAAGGAAATAGAGGTAAACCCCACAATTTAAGCATCAAACTGCAGTTTTGACACTTTTTCTTCCTCCCTCTCCTTTTTCTCTCCTTTAGATTTCCTTTCCTTCTTTTGGCAGATTTGTCTTGGTAACTTCAGAGTGTTTGGTTCTCCCAAGCAAGAAATTACAGCATCTGGCAACTCTACCCAGGTTATCTCACACATCTAACACTGGATTTTCAGCAGACATTTCACAGGGTGCTGGAATGTGCTCCATTATCTCTGTAGAAGCACTTTGAAAATTTGGATGGGATCCAGTTAGGGAGCCAAGAACAATACTGTGGAAATTACCTGACCAGTCAAGTCTATAAAAAGTGAGTTACAAACAGCATAAGCTAAAGCAAATAATTCTAACAAATATTCCTTGGGAATCCTGTAAGTTAAAATGAGAGTAATGAGGACATTATAATGCTTTAACATGAATAAATAGCAAAAATATTCGCTCTCTTTGTCTGAAAAATTGTCAGATTCTAATACTCAAGCCAGGTTATTTGTAAAATTGTTTGGGATCTTGGATGCTGGCAAGCAGAGTGTAACTTTGAGCTGGACTCTGGAACAACCTCGTGGAGTATGAGACCCCTGAGATGCACCAGGCAGCCCCGAGTAGTGCTACTGGAGCAGACCTCAGCTTGTGTTCCCATGACACTCAAAGGAGGCAAAAAAGGCACATTTTCCACAAGTTTGTAAACATAACAGCTTCCAGCAAAAGTGGTGAGAAAATTTCAGGGATTTGGTGGGGTTTTTTTCAGTCACTGGTGGGAGCTGGGAAAGTGACTGTTGCAATAAAATGGACCATAGGCTCTTTACAAAACAGGATGAAATGTTTATATTTGGCTATTATGGTGATGGATGTTAAAAAAACAAAGATAAATAAACATATTAATTATGTGTCAAACCACAGGACATCTCTTAGGACACTGTGATGGGAAGACTCAAATGCTAGAGATAACTTTGCTTCATTTAAGTGTATTTCTTGATGAGCTTTATTAACCTTAAGGGACAAATTAATCCCAGAAACAGTATTTGTTACTGTGACCTTCTGTATTTCCTCCTCATACTTAAAGGCAGGATGATTCCAGCCAGAAAAGTATCTAGATGGTGGAAATATATACCATCCCAGTGACTTAAATATATCTCTGTGCTGAGATGGGACCCAAAAATTAGTGTCCCCTGTTTCTAAACTGCAGTGGAAGATATTTAGTTAAAGAAGGACAAGTATTTCCCTCCTTTCCTACTCCTACTGAGTGAATTTGAAAATCACTCAGCTCATTCCCCATAATTTCTCTCCATAGCCCAATAAAAAGGATAATCTTCTATTTCTCAAAACCAAAATTCAGAAACTGCAGCCCCATTAGAACAGCAGAAATAACTTTCCCATTCCTCGCTCCAGCGTATAGACTAAGTCCTTTAATTAACACAACTCTCTGGTCAGGCCAACACTTCTTTTTATAATTGCCGTCTCCTGACACTCAGTAATTTATTTTATTTTAATTCTTCGGGGTGTGTGAATGTTTCAGAGTGGCCCAAACGAAGTGGGGGCTGTCAAAAGATGCAATGCTGCGTCACCGCGGAGCCGATGGCCACGAGCCAGCTCTGTCAACACTTGGCTTTGTACTGTCCGGGGGAGAGGAGCTGATTCTTCAGCAGTGTCTAATCAGTTTAAAACAAATCTGGAAGATGTTACTAGAAGACAAGATGAGATCCAGGCCGCAGCAGCCTCTGCATACAAAGGAGTGGAGGGATTTCGTTTGAAAACGAAATTAAAGAGGTGGAAACGACTCTTGACAGTTTCAACGGGGTTTTAACTGGGGGTAAGAAGGAGTGAGCTACTGGTTTGGGAAATGGGGCTACTGGTACCTAGAGAAAGGGCCTTGTTCTGTCACCTCTGCTGCAGCAACAGAGATATCGGTGGAACTGATCTCCCAGGAAGCAATGGCAAAGTTCCTGTGTATCCACAGCAGCATTCCAGTAAACAAAGGGGACTTATAGAAGGTGGGAGAGTGACTTCCATGCAGGCCTGTAGCGATAGGAGCAGGGGAACTGGTTTTAAATTGAAGAAAGGAAGATTTAGATTAGAGATTTGGAAGAAATTCTTCCCTGTGAGGGTGCTGAGGCCCTGGCACATTGTCCAGAGAAGATGTGCCTGTGCCTGAATCCCTGGAAGTGTCCAAGGCCAGACTGGACAGAGTTTGGAGCAACCTGGGATAGAGGAAGGTGTTCCTGCCCATGGTAGGGTGTGGAATGAGATGTGCTTTAAGCTCCTTTCCAACCCAAACCATTCTGTGATTCCATGATTCATCACAGCCTGGTAAATTCTTGAAAGGAAACCAAAGTCAAATAATTTGGAGGGTCACAATGACAAGAAACAGTTACCTAATAAATCACAGGAGGTGTATATAGCAAAGGTAAATACGGACTTTTGATTTATGGAACAACTTCCATCTGACTCCATCAAAAGGTTTCAGAAACTAAATGTTTCTATATCCAGCACAGATATCAGAGAGCTCCACATTCATCTTTCAGTGCTTCATCTGGAAACCTCCTAACAGCCCTGGATCACACAGGTATCCCTGCAAAAGAGAAATTCTGATGGCTTTCTCTGGGACGTGTTTTCTGGAAAACTATGTTTCCTTCGGACACCACACAGCAAAGGAATGAAGGAAGAAAGCCAAAATTTCTTTCCTGCCTGCAGGAACCTGACCTGGCCCACAGAACATGACCAAGATACACTTTGCCCTTGTAGGACTCAACTGCAAGGACACGTGGGTCACTGCAGTACCCAGAAAGGGAAAGGAAATAGTTAAGAAAGTGGTAGAGGAGCTACTGGAGCCTTCTCTTACTGCTATAGAGAAGATGTGGCAGGGGTGAGACCAAGATGTGTTGCTGAGAGAGTTGAGTGCTGGATTTAAAGCAGAAAACAGAAAATGCCCCCCAACATTAATTTAAAACCAATCAGACAAGGTGTTCTATAAAACAGCTGTTACTGGGAAAGGGGAAGGGGGGCAGGGAAAGAGCTGTACATCCACAGGAAATTCCTCCACCAAGATGAAGGAAGCCTTTGGTATCTCTCATGATTGCAAACCTGTGGGAAGGAGTCAGGAAGGAGCAGGAATGTCCTGCCTTTCTCACAGCTGCCCAGTGGGACCTGGGAGTTTCCATCATCTGCACCAGAACAGATAAACCCTGAGGAGTCCAGGCATCTTCAACCCCAACAGATGCAACATCACCCCTCTTCATTTCCCCCTCATCCAACATTTTATAAAGATGAGATTTAGGTTATTTTCTTATTATTAAAGGGAAGAATAAATCACAGTGAAAAGAAAAACTTTCCTTATTGCAGGAACTCGGAGTACCAGGATGTATTCCTCTTGCTTATCATTTCAGAAAAAAAAAAAAAAAAAAAAAACAAAAAAAAAAAAAAACAAAAAAAAAAAAAACAAAAAAAAAAAACCCAAAAACCTTTTTCCCTACAATATTTTGTCCTTGCTATTTTTCTCCTCTCAGAGATCTCTTCCCTCATTCCCTTCACTTTGATCTTTGATCCCTACCCATGTTTTTGGTGGCATGGTCATTGGCTCCAAGGGAGCAGAGTTTATCCCTTGCCTTCTAGGGCTGCATCTATTAAACCTCCCCAATTTTGCTCAAGTAAAGCCTGGTGAAACATTCTTTTGCCTGACGTGGGAATTAACCCAAAATCTGAGTTGAGACAAATTCCTCCACTTCTCTGTAATTCATCTTTTTCACTTTACATGAGGATTTTTCTCATGGTCTGTGAAGCAGGTCAGATTACCTTAGATACTTTGTCAGTGGCTGAATGGATAGGGTATTATAAACTCTAATTTACAGTCTCCTGTAACTTACTGTATATAAAATACTGAAAGATTACAGATCTGCTTCATCTAAACCCCTAAATGCAGCTTAGCCAAGTTTGGCCATGGAATCTTTGCTTTTAGGGCCTGAAGGGACTCTGGCCTGGTGTCCCCTGAGCAGTATGGGACAAAGTTTGAGCAGTTTGAGCTGCCCCTGTTCACCCAGCGAGGTCCTGGGTCACACCTGGATGTTTTGGGTTCTTGAATTTTCCTCCTTATATTTCCTGAACCCTCAGAATGTGTTGAAGTCTATTAAAGCAACCTCTATGGCCACTGCATGCAAACCAGAGCTCAGGTTATACATGAGCAACCAAAAAATTGATGCTTTTGCACCATGGTGCATTTTTTAATTAACACAGGGAATTAAAGCAGCTTTTAATAATGGTTTTCAGCCTCTTTCCTTTCCTAGATTCATGGAATGTTTTGGGTTAGAAAGGACCTTCAAAGGCCATCCAGTACAACCCCCCTGTATTGAACAGGGGCATCTTCATCTCGGCCATGTTGCTCAGAGCCCTGTCCACACTGGCCTTGGATGTTTCCAGGGATGGAGCATCAATCACCTGAGGGAGACCTTTGTTCATTCCTCCTTGCAAATCAATAATTCCATTTCCCTTCGTCTCTTCTACTCTTTTCCCACCTCATTGTCACATCAACTTCAAAGGACAGGAAGATCTGGAAGGTCTGAAATCCTCTGTTCACTCTCAGTTTCTCCCATCCCTTCACCCCCACCAAGATTCCTCATTGCCCACCACAGAAGACTCCCATAATTAAAACTAACACCACAACAGGAACTATCCTTGTTGAAAACTAAATTAGATCACATCCCTGGCTGAGGGAAGGAGGAGAGAGCAGACACACATTGTGCAGGAAAACCTTTGGCTGCTCCAGTTCATCTCATCCCAGCAGCACTGCTTACCTTGGGGAGAGGCAGAGGGGATGCTGCAAGCCTTGCTGCACCTCTCAGTTTGGCTTCCACATCTCCTTCATCTCTGGGAGATGATCCCAAGCAGCTGCTGAATTCTCCATGATGAGGAAGAGCATGGGCTGATTTATCTGCAGTTCCCAGCATGGAAACTGGTCTGTGGGTAAAGACCTGAGTCTGCAGCATCTCCCATCAGCACAAAGCACGCAACTGTGCAAGAAACCTTTTCATAATCATGAGGAAAAAGAGAGAGAGAGAAAAAAAACCAAACAAGTTCTTAAACATATTCAGACTCAGCTGGAATTTGGACCAAGAGATGGACTAGCTACTTACTTATCCCTGAGGCACATTCACCCCTCTCTATAATTAAGCTCTTGGGCTGTTTTGTTAGTGGTGAGAAGCAGGCTTTGCCAAAAGTCATCTGGCTTTCCCCCTTAGAACACTGACAGGTTTTTTCCCCCCTCCTTGCTAAAGAAAGCTTTCAATTTTCATTGCTTATGTGCTTTAGGTATAATTATTTTTTTTACCTTTCACGGTGTTATTTCCTACCCATAAAATTATACAAAAATGGTCATCAGTGAGCCTGCTGAAAAGACCATCCACCATACATTACAGAGAATAACCTTAATATTTCTAAAAAAAAAATAAAGACCATATTTCTTTTAAAGATCTTGCTCTAAACAAACTGAATTATTCATGCATAGAATTGTACAGCATTAGAACACCTGTTTTCAATCATGCATAATGTAAAATCACTCATTACCTCACAAGAGCCTCTACATCTCCAGCAATCAAATGGCATTGAAACAGAGGAACAGGTGCTTGGCAGGTGGATCCAAACAGATGTTTTAGGCTTGGTTGTCTTTTCTTGTACAGGTGTGGTGATCTTGTTTTCAACGGCATAATTGCTATTTGAATAGGTGATATTTAATTCTTACGTGCTTTAATATTTATTTTTGCTTCTTCAATTCCTTTTTTCCCCACTCTGCTAACTGCACGGGCTCAAAGCAGCCTATGAGATGTGGGAAAGCTCTGGACTGATACATCAGTGATGCAATGGAAAGTACAGCTCCTCTTACTCAGACCTTCATGCCACAAATTCTCAACCAGGAGACTTTGTCCTTTTTCTAGACAACTTGTAAAAACCACTGCAGAGAACTACAGACTCTCAATCATCCCCTTCCTGAAGGATATTTGAATCTTGGATATATAGAGATAGGATAAACATTCCAGAAAACAATAAAACAGGAAATGGAGATCTCTGCATGCTTTTCTAGGGTTCAATTATGCACAATTTAAATGTGCCTAAAACTCCAGCAGACTTAGTACACTGATGTCATGAAGGAAAAATACACCATCCCCTGATGGAGAGCAGGGTTAGATTAGAAATTAAAAAGAAATTCTTCCCTGTAAGGATGGGGAGGCCCTGGCACAGGTGCCCAGAGAAGCTGGGGCTGCCCCTGGATCCCTGGAAGTGTCCAAGGCCAGATTGGACAGGGCTTGGAGCAACCTGGGACAATGGAAGATGTCCCTGCCCATGGCAGGGGGTGGAATGAGATCATCTTGATGGTCACTTTAAGGTCACTTCCAACCCAAACCATTCTAGGATTTCATGGTTCCAAACCTGACTGCTTTCTCAAACTCCTGATTTTCATGTGGGGGTCATGGGAGAGGGATGTGGACTAGTGGCCTTTGCTAAACCAGATTGTGGACCTGGCACTCTGCAAAAGCTGCAGGAGGCACTGAACCTGCAAGGAAAGAAAAAAAAAAAAAAAAAAAAGGCACAAATTTGACATCTTCCCCTTGGAATTTAGAGAAAATTAATGAACAGTGGCCAAGAAGTATTTTGGTGCTCATCGCCTTCAAGCACCCATTGCTGGTTGGCCAAAGCCAATGTGTTCCCACTCCTACTTCAGTTTCAACAGCAAAGTGGCAAATCATTAGAAACAGCTTTAAACTTGGCACCCTGACCAGCATCTCCAGAGAACAGCCAAGGACTGAAAATCCAGGGTGGCAGCTTATTGCTCTGACAGGTCACCTGCCCTCAGCCTGTGTCTGCTCCTCGTGATCCCACACTGCAGGTGCAGAGGGATAAGCAGGGATGCAGGGACCTGGATGGATGCTCCATCCAGGTGTGTCCAGAACAGAACAACTCTTCTAATCAACAATGATTAACATGTGATGCTTGCAGGGTGTAAATTGAAATGATTTGACACAAAACAACGGATTTTTTTTGTGTCAAATCATTTTGTGTGTCAAGGACCAGAGCAGTAGCGTTTTTGGACCACAATGTGCCACCACTGAATTCTTCTCTGTGAGGGTGGTGGGGCCCTGGCATGCCCAGAGAAGCTGTGGCCTCCCCTGGATCCCTGGAAATGTCCAAGACCAGGCTTGGAGCAACCTTACCTAGTAGAAGATTTCCCTGCTCATAGCAGGGATAGAATGAGAAGATCTTTGAGGTGCCTTGAGCCCAACCATTCTATGATTCCAGGATTTTAGAACACAGACAATAATCTGTACAAACATACAGTTCAATTATTCTGCCCCACTATACTATTTTATTTCACTGCATTTTTCAGTGTCAGAGATCTCATTTTTCTTTGAGTATAAGCATTTCCCAGTATTTTTAAGCAGGAATGGCAAAATAACCTGATTCCCCTGATCAAAGGATTTATTTTGTATTTACCTCACTGAAATAGGTGCTCATTTGAAGGGCAGAAAGAGCAGTTAATGAATCTGTCCCGAACCAAGTATGACACAACTTAGATGACACTATCACATTAACAAGTAGGGTATCAAGACTGATAAGGACACACAAATATGTAGATGCATTTATCTACACAGTTCACACTTACAAAGACATAAAGTACCTCCAGCATTCATTTACATGCTTTTTTATGTGTAGCAATTAAAACATACAGGGAAAATATCTCATAAAAATTATACCAGTCCATGTTAACTTACCTGTCCAAAGTCAGCACATACCTCAAAACAGAAACTTCCAGAAACAGCAGGTGCCTGCAGTGATTTCTGTACCACCTCCTTCACTCCAGCACTTTGTCCTTCTCCTGGGCTCCGTCTGTGGTAAACAAATGGGCAGGAGGCTTCATTCCCAGCTGAAAAGCTCCAGAAAACTTCCCTTCAGCACACTTCCTCAGAGGCTGTGAAACTCTTGTATTTCTGGGTCAGATATGTGTGACTTCTGGTAGAAGTTACTTTAAACACAAGAACAGCAAAGAGAAACAAAGGATGTATCAGTGCATCCAGGATGAAATTAAAGCTCAGTAAACGCTTCACAGATTCCATTAGGGATTATTTTCTGAACATTTTTCTTTCTTAGGAGAAAACATAAACTCTTACCTTTGACACAACAGGTCCATCTCGTAGCTCCAGCACAGCCTCAGCATCTACTGATGTCCCCCAGTGTTCCTCCTTTGACCTCCTATCTAGCCCCAGGTACTGGAGCTCATCTTTAACCCAGGATGAGGTGGTTTGGGTTGTTTTTGAACATTTCCACAAAGAGCTGTTTGATCTGGAGTGCCTGCCTTCAGGAAACAGAGCTGCTCTCGTCCTCCTCTTAAGAACTTTTGACCACTTTTTGCTGCAGGATCTTTTCCCACATCCTTGTCTCCATGACCAGGCTTCAAAGGACACCGTGCTCTTGCCTTTGACAGCCCTCACCAGCTCTGCACCTCCTGGCTCGGAATGGGTCTGCGCAGCTTTTCTCCACGATACATTTCCATTCATTCCTCACATTTAATTTGTGTCTCAGCTGATCACAGAGGCAGCATGGATTGGCCTCTCCAGGATGCTTTGGATCAATTTTCTTCTCGCATGAAGCATAAATTATTAACAACACCAGGCACTCAAACCCAGCTCACTCCCAAAGTTTCCTGCAGTTTACAAAATACCTAGATGGATTAATAGCTTCAAAAGAACAGTGAGTGTGAGCTGTGTAAATTCCAGGTGGGAGGGAAACTCCTGAGATAAAGGACCTGTAATGAAAAATATCTTGTTCATTTATGGGCCAGTAACAGCTCCTTTGTGTCAAAGGCCTCAGAATCATTTAATATTGCTGTGGCTCTGCATATTCACTAATAAAATGGTCCTACTGCTCTTCTTAGAGAGATGTTGCAAGGGGGTTATAAACAAAGTGGAGAAATTAAAAGGTTTTTTTCCAAGTTGCAATGTGCTCTTTGTAACTTGTTTACCTGAGATGTGCACCCTGCAGTTCCTTCACTCAGAAGTGCCTCTGGAGAACAGTAAGCTGCACACTCTTCCCTAAGGGTGAGCAAAGTACCAGCTTACTGATCACAGAATTGTCAGGACTGGAAAAGCCTTCCAAAATCATCAAACCCAACTGTCAATGTAACATTGCCAAACCCACCCCAAATCATGTCCTCCAGGGCCATATTATATAGTTCTTGCTCAAGGCCAGGATGGATGGGGCTTGGAGCAACCTGGAAGTGAAAGGTTCCCTGTCCATGGCAAGGAGTGGAACAAGATGAGTTTTAGATCCCTTCCAACCCACACCAGTCTGTGATGCTGTGATTCTACCAGATAACACAATTGCAAATTGCTCAGAGGCAAGATACAGCATTGCAAAATTGCAGCAAGCCTGTGACATTGTGGGGTTGACAAACTCAATTTAGTCATGTTTTAGACTCTCTGACTGCAACGGAGTGACTTTACCTCCTCATTAGCATGGAGGGAACAGCACCCACATGGAGACCAAACCCAGGTGCTGCAAACAGTTATTTCAACTGCTTAGGTGTGCAAAGATATGTTTAAACATACGTGTGTTAATTTATATAGACATATACACACATGCACACACATATATACAGAATTGTGGAATCACAGAACAGGTTGGGGTGGAAGGGACATTAAAACTCATCCAATTCCAACCTCCTGCCATGGGCAGGGACACCTTCCACCAGACCAAGTTTCTCCAAGCCCCATCCAAGCTGGGCCTAGAACAATTCCAGGGATGGGACAGGCCCAGCTTCTCCGGCCAACCTGTGCCAAGGCCTCCCCACACACACGTATATACAGAATCATGGAATCACAGAACAGGTTGAGGTGGAAGGTACATTAATACTCATCCAATTCCAACCTCCTGCCATGGGCACAGACACCTCCCACCAGACCAAGCCCCATCCAAGCTGGCCTAGAACACTTCCAGGGATGGGACAGGCCCAGCTTCTCCTGGCCAACCTGTGCCAAGGCCTCCCCACCCTCTGAGCGACGAATTTCTTCCTAATCTCCAACCCGAACCTGACCTCCATCCTGCAGCCATTCCCCTTTGTCCTGCTGGCAATAGGACATTCTATATAAAAGCCATAAACCCCATATTTTTTACACAAAAGGGAGCATACACAGTGTTGGGCACCACAGCCGGTGCAGGCCCCGACTCCGCGGTTCCCCAATGGCAGCGGGGCCGTGGCTACCCTGGCAGCTCCTCTTTCAGCCCGACAGCTGCAGATCCCAGGTGGTCTGACATTTGAGAGAGGGGCTGCGGGGGAGACTGGAGGTGTTCTAGGGGAGAAGGAGGCTGCGAATAACACCAAGCCCTCATCCAGATGGAATCGTTCACGGAACAACCTGGGATACTCTATTACTGTCCATATGCCTCCCAGGTCTCCAAAGGCCACACTCCATTGATTTATTAGAAACCTGCTTCTTTTCCCCCTGCCTTGGTTCTTTCCCAAACAGGGCATAATGTGGGATTTACTGCCATCTGAAATGCTCCTTTTTAAAAATCAGTTCTTCGCCCAAGCTGAGCTTCAGAAATGCTCCAATAAACACCAGATTAGAGAGCATTTCGGGACGGGAGCCCCCTCTTTATGTAGCCCTTAAACAAATTTCTTCCTGCCACAATGAATGATAAAACATTTTATAGGACATTTCTATGATAAGTAAATGGCTGAAGGCATGGCACCAGTAGAATTAAAGCCACCAGATATAACTCTGCTAACAGTCTGCCTTACACTTATTTCTTCCTTTGCATATAAGGCTGGAAGAATTATTTTATTGTTTTAGCACTGCAAACAGTTGTTATTAGTGTATCTTATTTATAGCCAGTTCTTTGAAGCACTATAGTAATATAGAAAAATATCAGTTATTTCATCACACTGGTGAATTTAATGAACCTGAAGGTGTGTGTTATTTTAGCACTTGCTGCAGCTCCTGTGAAAATCCAATGGTGCTAAAATCTGTAAACCTGTCACTGCTTAAGTAATAACCTTGTTAAAAGCATCTTCATTTAACTTATTTCAGCTTTTGCAGAATGCAGGTTTTATTTTATCAGTGCAGGGAATAGGTGTTTCTAACCAAACCACTTATTGTAAATATAGTTAATTGTAGTTCATTAATTTATTCTCAGTGTTATTGCTTTTATTTTAACACTTAGTTTAAATTAAGTGTTGTCTAGAATTGAGTTCCCATTTTCGATTTTTTTTAAACAAACTCTTAATTTATATAAAATATCTTTGGTTAGAACAGTAAATTTTATTCTGCAATATGGAAAATGCTCTTTGCATTCATTAATATCCCTTTATGCTGCAAGAAATGAGCTTTCTTCCTTAACAGCAGACAGGAAAACAAAATGAGATTCTTTTTTTAATCTTACCACTGTGAAATTGGGCTTCTTCTTTTCATTTAAAAATATAGAGAAAATGAAATATTGATAGCATGTGATCCAAATTATCAATTGATCCCTGAAAATGCACATCTACAATTATCGAAATCCTGGCAATAGAAGAATGGGAACTCCCTGCTATTTAGCACCATTCAGCAGAAAGAGAAGTGCAATTTGCACCATCACCTTTTTACAGCACCAATGATACTTCCTATATTATTACACCATGGAGTTGTTTGTGACACACGATAAAAGTATCAGGTTCCCAGTAAATTATTACAAGGTGGGCAATTATCCAGCCATTAATACTTTTTGGGTTTGAGACCTGCTGTGCTCCCTGGTGCTCCCTGGCAGACACATCCCAGGGGTACAGACCTCAAAACTGATGCTGGATGCCAACAGGGCCCTGAGCTCTTGATGGCAGCAGTAAAATCATAAATGTGTCAGTTGCTTTGAAAGAATTATCAGAATTAGCTATCCAAGAAGTTTCCATTGGTTTGTCATTTGATTAGGTGTCATTAATTTTTTTTTTCTCCCATAATTTAGCTCTCCTTCTCTGTGTGTTTCTGTTTCAGGGTTTATTGATCTGTGCTCCAGAGTAGGGCTGTGACAAATCAGGGCATTGCCATCCAAGAGGGTGCAACATCCCCAGCCAGGCACAGAGCTGACCTGGGTTATTTCATTGTCCTTCATTACAACTTTCTGCCCTAATCATTCTTACTTACACAAACAAGCTGAAAATGTAATTAACTTCGTCCTTTCTTCCAGTTTTGGTGCCAAAACCTCTCAGGGGGTGCAGACCCCTGGGTGGGTCCTCCACAGTAAGCAAGAGGGATGCTGCAGGAATTACTCCATACTTGGATGTTAGAAGCAAGAATGAGTGAGAATGGTCAGCAGGCAGCCCCAGAGGTGGGAATGAGGAACTGAATTGGGGCTGAAGGCATCAGCATCTCCCAAAGCCTTCATCAGCATCTCAAAACCAAGGTGGGAGCAGACAGATCTGATCTCCAGGATGGGAACACCCAGATCTGCCCTGGTGCTGCCCAAAGAGGTGAGGGGTGGGAGGAGAAAACACAAACTGCCTACGTGCTATGTTTACAACAGGGTCATTCCACCAAAAATTAGGTTTTGTCTCAAAGCAGAAGAGTGTCAGTGTGCCCCAGGAGCTGCAGCAAACTGAGGAGGAGGAGGAGGAGGGAAGCCAAGCTGCCTGTGCCTCCCCACAGCACCAGGGCTCAGGGCAGAAGTTAGGATGCTTCAAATCCCAACAGCTGCAGTGTGTCTTCAGGATCTGAGAAACCAGACCAAGCAATTGAAAAGGAATCCAGTTGTTTAAGCTTAGGCTGGGATTGTGTTTGTATTTGTTTTGCTTGTAACCTTTCGTTTCCAGCCTTCCAGCTAAAAGCCTGACCTTACGTCTTGCTTAATAAACCTTTTGGAAAAAGCTTTATTTTATCATCCAGCCTGGTCTGTGCTGCAGGGAAGATGGATGGGAGGGAATAGGTGAAGCTGTGGAGGTGCAGAGGCACATCCCAAGGGTGCAGGGTGGGAAGCTGGGGTGCATCCTGCCCTGAAATGCTGTTCCACAGAGCCACGGGCACTCCTGTGAAGGGTTAGGCAGTCAGGAGAGAGCCTCTGCTAAAGCTTCTCACAGCTCAGAATGCACTCAGTGGAAAGAATACAGATGTCTGAGAGTGTGCTCAAAAGGATCTAGCTGATAATGACCAAATGCAATTGAGATATTAAAGCAAATTTGAAAATGCAAGGGTTGTTTTGGAGCCTTGGGAGCTGCCCTCATGCACAGCTGGGGGGTCCATGGGCCCAGTTTGGCGTGGGTCAGCATCACACTTCCTCTGGAACTGCCACCTAACTCAGCTTCATTCCTCCCTGCTGTGCCTGTGAAACTGCACCACGATCTTCCTGCCCTGGACTCAGCTACGAGTGTTGGTAGAAAAAAATTTGAGCCTTTTCTGCACCAACACAAAAAAATTTTCCCATATCAAACATCCGGCCTGTCTGCAGGGGCCTGGTCTTTCTCCTGACATCCTGTGCTGCCACAACCCACAGAGTGAAAAGACAAAGCCAGCACACACGAGATAACCCCAAATTTGATGCTCAGGTGCTGAATTGAGCAGTGGGAGGGAGGAAAAAGGCAATACCAACATCACCATTCCTCCAGACTCTTCAGCACAAAGCTGGGAAAGGGGGATTCTCCTTTCTCACAACCAGCATAACCCAGCCCAACCATGGGGTATAAACCCATTTGCACTCTATTGACTTTGCCTGATTTATAGCTAAATTATTTACCCCCAGTGCTGAGACACAAAATAATGCCAGGTAGGATTTCACATTTTCTTTTCAGAATCTAAAGCCAGAACAACACAGTTCTGTACCCACTGCTGGTGCCAAACAGGAGTGAAGTCAATATTATGTTTATGGCTGTAGTGCTAAAAATGTAAGATTAAATTTAAAATTATGGAGCAGAAAATTTGAATTTAAGAAGATTTTTCGTTAAGCCAGCATACATTTATCCCTCACACTGACACAACAGTAATAGCAATTTGACCCACATAACTATTTTGTTTCTTAAGTTATACTATTACAGGCCAATTACATGTTCTTTAAAGAAATGTTATTAATTATTGAAACATTAAAAAGCTGAGGTCATTGTTTTTCTGCACTTAGCATAGCTTTTAAGACAGATTATAGGGAGAGAATCTTTTGGTAGATTGTCTTAAAATATTCACCAGAGCTAGAACAATTTAATGAAATTCACATTTATTTCAAGGATTTTTTTAATTAAATCTATTGGTTGTTGGTATCCGTAAACCCTTAAGAATAAACACCTGCAGTGTTTTATTATGTAAAAAGGTAGTTTAATTGCATCATATTTATCACAGACAAATCAAGCCCTATTCAGAAGATAATAATGACACAGTAATTGGACCAGTAATTGGTTCAGGATGATTCAATATTGTACTAATAATCATAAATACAACTGTCTCCTGCTTTGGTACAAGGCTGACACGATATTATAGATTGGATTTGGTGCCATAAATATCCATGAACTGGGTCCAGTAGTGCCCAGGTCTTTAGTTCAACTGCCTTAGTAAATAACAGGTATCTAATAACACAGCCTACATGAGGAATGATTGTTTCCTGGAGGGAAACACAGGGAATGCTGCTTCCTTCTGCATCTGGGAATGGCTGGAAGTGGCATCCCTACAGCAGAGCTTCCTTTGGCTCCCTGTGTTCAGCATTTGCCTCAGAGATGATTCCACTCCAAGTAAACCTGGTCATGCTCAGAGCCAGTTGTAAAGTAGATCTGTGTGGTGGAAATGTGGCTTTTCCTTGGCTTTTCACTTATTTGTTTGCCTTCCTGACAACTGGAGAAATGTCACGCTCCAAAAAGGCACAATTTTCCAAATTGCTCAGCATCTGCCCTCAAACCCTCCAAGGAGAGCAAGAGAACCTGAAACTGGGCACCCCAAATGCCACAGCAGGCAGGAGATACACACGGTGTGGTTCATCCCCAGTGGGCCACAGACCCTTGGGGATGGCCACTGATGAGTTCCTGTGGGCCACCAGACCCCAGCAACCCCTGGAATCTCTTATGTTCCCCATAGAAATCAGTACTGCTGCTCCTTGCTTTAACTCTGCTTTTTCCCTGCATTTCGGGTACTTTCCCTGTCTGATCCCGAGCACCACCACCCAAAGTGAGGGGCTTTCCTTGCTCCCTGCTCCCTGCCTGCCACCGTGGGGGTCTTGCTGCAGCATTTTGGCAAGCCACGCTTCCTATTTCAAATTGAAGTGGTTTTCCCTTAAAAAAAACAGGAATTTTTTCTGCTTAGGAAAACACCCATTGAAAATAACAATGATAAAAAGGCCGGTTTTGGTTCCTTACTCTCGCTGAATGTGACATGTGGCACTCAAGTCAAAGCTCCCCGAACACAGATAGTCCAAAATAAAAGTAGTTGTAAAAAACGTTATTGTATTCATATTTCAGCAGTTAAAAAGAGATGCCAACATTACAAAGACTCCACAACTTCACCAGATTTCACCTGGAGCTTCAACCACAGTTTTCCAGACTGTCCTTTATATGATTTGAGCACCTGGTTAGTTTCATGTTATCATGATTTCCTTGTGGGGTAATTAACATGTTATTTATGGAACTACATAAATCGGCATAGTAGTATCCAGCTTTTTTGTGCTGTGCATGAATATAGAATTTTTAGGAATATGGAAATATTCAATATAGAAATGGAGTATGGGAATAGACACAGAAATTTAGAAAATACTGAAATTTTAGGGCAGAAGGAGGCTGCAAGACCCACGGCACAGCTCCTCCACCAGCACCAGGCCCTTTCAGAGGGAGCCAAAAGGGAGTGGAGAGTCAACCCCCAAAACAATGGTCCTCATTCACCAGACACAGAAACATACTTTTCATTAGCATGGAGCTAGAATGGAGATAATACAGCCCCTTTATCATCAGGGCAAGAGCTCAGAGTCCATGCCCTAGGCTCAGCAGATAAATTGTAAGAGTTTACCTTTTTTCCTTTGATTTCTCTGCACCATAAGGAGGAGCAGCCAGGCCCAAGTACCAGCCCAAGATGGACAGTGTGATTCTGACTGCACATCTCCTTGATGCCCCATGCCCCTGGCTGATGCCTCCACCCCAAAACACAG
This sequence comes from Melospiza georgiana, assembly GCF_028018845.1. Taxonomy (NCBI): domain Eukaryota; kingdom Metazoa; phylum Chordata; class Aves; order Passeriformes; family Passerellidae; genus Melospiza; species Melospiza georgiana. The sequence continues at coordinate 37,828,700 of NC_080436.1, read as the reverse complement.
CACCTGGAGGGAAGGAGGGATGTGAGGAATGCAGGCAGAAGAAGAGACAACTCGCATTGCAGGAGGCACATAGGGAAACCCTTGGAGATTCTATGGCACAGCAGCCCTGGAATGGGCACTAAGGGTGAAACCAATCTGTGCAAATGGAATTCCATGGCAGAATGGCACCAGGGGACCAGTTGGAGTCCAAGGGATGGACCCCAAGCACGCCAGTAAGGTGGCAACCAGGGGAAGGCACGCAACACTGGACCATCCCTTTTAGTATTTTTCCCCTTGGAATGCCATCTCCAAGACCTTTTTTTTTTCCCTTTTGCCTGAGTCTCTCTTACCTTAGCCTTGCTCAGGGAGGAGGGAAAGGTGAGAAGACAGGAGAGCTATCGCTGTGCACAGCCAGGCAGGCAGGCAGCAGAGGTAGATGAACAGAATGTGTTGAAAGCATCATGATCCAGCGCCAGGAAATAACAGTTAGCATATCCCTGAATGACATTTACAGGAAACCTATGTTTCCTTTTCAGGGCCATAAGCTTCAACAAACTGGTGTGTTCAGTCAGCCCTTCCCCATGTACAGTATGGATGCCACAATTTTCTCAGCATATGCTCAGCTGCGTCCTTCTGATGGCATCCATGTTGGCGCCTTTCCATCTATAGGCATGGAGGGATGTCTTCATCTTCTGCAGGAGTCTGGGGCTACTGCCAAAGGCAGGGATCCAAGCACCGCAGGCAAGGAAAGTGGATCATTTTGGTTCCTGAATAAGGATTAGGCTTTGCAACACCTGAGCAGTGAAAATCCTGCAGAGCCGCGGTGGCCGGAGCCAGGAAACGCCGCGGTTCTGCGGAATATTGCTGAGCAGAGCCCTATTTAACCAAGGTGAATGTTTGCTGAAGAGCAAATTAGAGGAAATTTAGGGAACAAATGGCAAATAGGCAGCCGCATGTAGTGTCAGTATAAAGGCTCTGATGGGTCTGGCTCTGGTGTTTTCTCAACTGTAATAGATAACACCTTCATTATCTTAACTCTCCTCCAGCCCTCACCTAAGGAAAAACCACACAGCCTTCACTCCAAGAACTCCTTTGCTTATGTGAGGCAGAGATTCCTTTGATCTTTTGTTCTATATGCTGAGGAGCCCAGTTATACACCATCCTAAGCACCAACACTAGTCAAATCCCTTTATTATTTACTTTATTTTTAATCGCGAACAGCAATGAAAAAAAATCCTTCTATTTTCCCCCTGAAGCTTATCCATTTCTTGTCTTTTCAGAGTATGGGCCAAAATGTACTTTTCTGACTTGAGAAAGGAGGATTTCACTGAAGTAAACAGGATACCCAGAATTAAGGGCAGGATTTTGTCTACACACTGTTTTATCCGATCTACATTTTTCGTCTCTAATACACTTAGGAGAGAAGAAGGGAATTTATTTGGATATTAAATGGCCCTGGAAATCATTCTCAACAAGGAATAAAACATTTCCTTTACATAAAATCACATTATAGAAAAAGTGTTCAAGTTAATTTAAGGGGAAAATTTAGAAAACAAAAGCCAAGTCACAGCCACACACACAGAAACTCTCCTCGCTCCTGCCTGGGGAAGAGAACTGAAATATTTCCTCTCCTCCTCCCTGGTCAGCTCATTTTACAGAAATGAGAAGGTAACCTTATCGATCAGCAGTGCATAAAAGCCAGGCATACACAAAGCAGGGAGAGGTGGGTGATACAGATGAGAATTTAAAGTGTTTTTATGGCTCTGCACCTGATCAGGAAAAATCTTTTTTGCCTCAAACACATGAAAGTTGTCTCCTACTCTTAAGCCATTTTTCACCCCTTCCATCAAACACTTTGCCCAAAGAAATGATGACAACACATGGCTAATTAACAACAAAGAATAATTGAACTATGGCTCTAACTATCTACCTTTAAATCAAAGGAAGAAGGCAACCAATACTAAAATTTAATCTGTCCTCTGGGGCTGGAGACAGCTTACAGGTTCAAGTCAGATAGCAAATGTAGCTAAATGGCAGTCAGAAAAGATCATGTGACTGGGGGCTAAAAACTAATTAATCTCCATAAAGCTGTAAGTGAGGTAGGTAAGATGACTTGAAATCTGATTACATTATTGCATTTAAGGAGGGAAAATGCAGCATGTATTTTTCATGTTGATTTTAACCACCTGAGCCCTTAATGACATTTTGTACCTTGAAAGAAAACTCGTATTTCATTTATATTTTAAAAGACTTACAAAGATGCTATTGTCATCTGCACAGAATTTACAAATTTAGTCTAAATAATGCTGCTATGAATCACAGAGAGTGCATTTCTAAACTTTTTTTTCCTGGTGTCAGCCAGAAGAGTCCGTGTAACTATGGGAAGCCATAAAGCCAATCATTTAACAAAAGCTGAAATAAATCTAAGGGAAAGAATAATTTTACAACATACTCAGACAGAGGAGGGAAAAAAGACCCAGTGCATTTCAACTGACTGCTGAGGATGCACATGCATTGCTCCTTTAATTTGCAAATAATCTCCAACACTAAATTTTGAATTACGTGGGAACGCCACATTGATTATGGTTTTTATTATTTATAAATTGCTACAGAGAAAAGAAAAAAAGAAAACAAGAAAAACCCAAGAAAACAAAATATTCTAGGTGGGTGAGAGATCTCAATTCAATTGATTTAATCAAATTATGTATGGAATTGACAAATTCAAATGTAATATTTTTAATTGTGTAGGACAGATGTTAGAATACAGGATAGGAAAAGGGGAAATGGTTTCAAGTTTCTCTAGAGGAGGTTCAGGTTGGATATTAGGAAAAATTTCTGCACTGAAAGGGGGGTTAATCAATGGAAAAGGCTGCCCAGGGCAGTGGTGGAGTCACCAGCTCTGGAACTGTCCAAAGCACGAGGAGATGTGGCACTTTGTGGCATGGTTATGTTTGGTCAAAGGATGAAAACTCCATCTTGGAGGTTTCTGCCAACCTTAATGATTCTAGGAACAGAAAGGAAAAGAGAGGGAACAGAAAACTGCAACCACGTAGCAAGCTGAAGCCAACCCTGAAGTTAATTTTGGAGGTTTTAGTCATGGCTATGGACCGCTGTGCATAATCTCTGCTCCTCGTGCAGCAGCATCCATGTTAATATTACAGACTGGAAAACACCTCAGACACACCAAAAAAAAAAAAAAATCAAATAAAATAAAACTAACCTAGAAGCAGAGGCATTATCAGACTCAATTCCATGTTTTGAAATTCAGTACCAGCAGTACCTGACAGCCAGTGCAGGGGGCTGAGGCAGGGACAGTTTTAGGTGATAAAAACCTGTACTTTTAAAATGTTCATAAAATACTTGATATACACTGCTGAACAAGTATATAGTGGCAATAAATAAACAGCATTTAACTTAACAAGCACACATTTATAGGTATAATAATAATGGCATTTTGCACTTCTGCAACACCTTTGATCCCAGAATTTCCGAGTTTTTTGCAAGGATTAATTAATTAAGCTTCCACACGCCCCTGCACCAGATGTCATTAAAATACTTTTTATGGCCTACAAATTCTACGAAAGACACGCTTGTATTTCATGTCTTATTGTGCCTCCTACCCAGAGCAATTACTTTTCTCCTCGCTTGGCTGTGTGGTGGATGGGAAATGATGGAGGGGTCCTCCTGCCCCATTGGGCTGGGAGATTCCGTGACACCTTTGAGTGTCTTCTTGATGATCAGGGAATTCAGGAGGTTCATGCCCTTGTGAATTTGGGGAGTTCATACCATGCACCCTTCCCTCAAGCAGCTTTGCCTGTCTTGCTCTTAAAGCCTCAGGTTTTCCTTCCCCGCCTCCTGTGTTGCTCTTTGCTATGATCTCCCTGAAATGCCTAAGGATTTTGCAATTTTGCTATTTAGAGTTAAGAAGACATTTTTCCCACATGGTGGAACTGCCATGTGGCTGCAAAGTGCCCCCACACTCCCCCCTTCCCCTGCTTTTTCACTCAGGAACCACATCATGACACTTCTTACATCTTTATTTCCCGTTTTGCCAGAACCCAACATGAATTACAGCTCAAACCCTCCTTGAGAGTGATTTAAGGTAGAGCAACTTGGCAGTAAAACTCTCAGGGTGAGAGCACGTGTTTGTAAAGTCTGGCACAGATGGATGCACCTCCTTGCATGAACCCTTAGCCTCCATGGGAAAAGGCAGAACATGGGAATCAGCTCCCAGACCTCATCCTCGGCTTATCACGCTTATCTAGAGCTGGCAGTGCATCTTTTCCTGGACTGTGATTAGTGAAAAACTCCCACACAGAGCAAAGTTTGACTCCATGACTTATTAGACTTAGGAGAAGTCACACAGGCAGCTGAATTAAAGATTTTGTTGCTGCTGGGCTCTTCCTAACACCTTTTTCTCTTTTCTCCTGCTTCCAGGTACCTGATGAGATCACAGTGCTTGTGAGGTTGTTGATTCAAAATTCTTCTCTACCTTATCTATAATTTATAGAAACAGGTTGTGTCTCCTGGCCAGCAATCCAATTTAAGCAAAATTTGGCCAATGAGTTCAATTGCTGGACATGCACATCACCTCCTAAAAGCACACCTGATGAAATTTCGATGTCACTTATACCAGCCAACCTTAGGCTGGTTGTCTCCAGACCTATCTATATTTTATCCTGGAAATAAAACACTTATAAGGAGCTTATAAAAATATGGAGACTGATTTTTTAGACAGGCAGATAGTTACAGGACAAGGGCAATGTTTTTGAATTGAAGAGGAAATATCAAGATTAGATGTTAGAGGGATGAAAGATATTGACTGAAAGATGTTAGAAAAAGTTGCCCAAATTCTTCAAAGCACCAGGAGAAGGATTTCCTTGAGACCCACCAGCCACAAGCACTGATGGCAAAATAACCCTCCCAGAAGGACAGGTCTGTGGCCACAGGTGGTTTGGTGACTCATAGCACAGCTATCCAGGACATTTTTACCCTCTCACTGATAAATCTGATAAATCAATGAGCAGTGATTTATCTACTTACCTTTAGACAGCAGATAGTGTAATGGTTCCCAGACATATTAATTATTTTATCATTTACTAGGAACTAGTATTTAAATACCATTTTATGCATCTATTTTTTTTTAATCTTGACTGTTTTTTTGTCAAATAATTAAACCATATATCCCTACATTATCCAAATCACTTGTCATCAATACACTTTCAATTAACCTTCCTCTATATTTCCTACTATCAAAAACAACGATCAACCATCATCATCACTTTACAACCACCCCCAAACAAACAAAACTAACCCCAGAGCTGACTCCCCTCCAAAAATCAAACAAAAATACAAACCATGATGATAAATCTTGGACTAATCACCCACCAAATTTTACGTTCTTGTAGCTTATAAAAAGCATGACACTGAAGATGTAAAGATGGCTGCCACACACACCCAAGGACAGCAACAAAATCCTTAATTCAGCTGCTATGTCCTGACATTTCCTGACCTATACAATTATTTCTCAAGGTGTTGGACACAGTTTGAGTTCCCTTTACCTGAACTGTGCTTTTTCCTGCTGTAGGAATGGATCACCAGAAACCAGTTCCAGCAGTCCTGTGCTACCTCCAGACACTGAGCACAGCCCAAGCCACTGCTCCCTCTTTTAGCAGATGTGCTGCCCACCAGGAGCTGCAGGTCAGCATTTTCTCTGTCACTGTGCTTGCACATTCAGGCCATAAAGAGCAATTATCTGACCAGTGGACAAACACAACTCAGCCCAAAGTAGGGGTTTGTTTGGCTTTTCTACAGCCCTGTGCCTTAATGTTTTGTCACTCGAGCTCTAGTGCCAACTGCTTTTGAGAAAAGCCCTGCTGACCAGCATCAAGCAGAACCTGTTCCTTAAAAAAGGTACTTTGTGCATTCCCTTTTTGAGGAAAATTATTTTGTTCCTTCCACAGTGGAATGAGAGGGAATCTCTAGGCCAGACTTTGGATTCCTGGCATAATTCTCCACCTACTCAACAACAGAACTAGCATGTTCCCAACACAGTTTGTGGATGTTGAAGTTCCATGTGCCTACAGAGAGTAAGAAAGGCAGGACTTCCCACAAAAAAAGTGTATTTTCCTTAAGAGAAAAGAATCCTTTAAAAATAAACCATGATTTTGCCTTTTTTCAGGTCACTTAGATAATGCAGCAGAGGCCAGCTGGGCAGGAGAAGTATTTGCACCATACGGACGTTGATATCACAGCTCTGCCTGCTTAAATATTTAATTCCACTAAGGTACTGCACAACCAAAATACCTTGGCTTAATTTAGGCTGCATCTGGAAACATGTCATTTGAGATGCCAAGAGGTATCTCTCTAATTTTTTGCTTCTCTCTTCTCATGAATCTGCTATTTCTACTCTCAGGTTTAAAGCGTGTAAAAATTCTACTTTTTTCAGGTAGAAAGATAATGTTGTAATCCAAGGGTTGGCTCTTGGTCTGAACAGCCCTTGGTTTTATGTACTGAAGCCAAAACATTAGATACAAATCTATCTGAAGGCTCTTTAAGAAGAAAGATGGCAAGTAAATTCTGGTCTAATATCAAAGCCCATTCAACTATTAATCATGATTGCAGATGATTCTTAATGTGGCATGATATCATTTAATTCCCAAAAACTACAGGAAGTGACAGCACACATTTTCTTGAACCCATGCAATGATATCATGCAAAGAAGTCCTTTCTAACCACTTCTGTGCTCAGGTCATAAATTACCAACCAGACACGTAGATTCCCCCTTTAATATTTTAAAGTCTCATTTTTTTGTGTATTCTTTTTCACTTGTTCATGCTTTGTCTTAACAAATACGCTTGGCCATAATGAAAATAAACCTGCTGGAGTCTCTGTGGCCTGAGACAAGCTATAACACATTTCTGCACCACGGGGTGGGCTCATGGGATGCCTACTGAGAAAATGCATCCCCTCTGCGCATGCCCAGACTATTAAAATGAATTGACATGTTAATGCTGACAGGAAAAGAGCACAAGAGAGCTTGCTAAATTACTGCTCAGTCAGGCACTAGGAATTCCTGAGTGGCTAACTCCTGAGCAAAACCTGCAGCAAGGAGACAAGGAGGGAAAAAATAAAAGAGGAAGGAAGGAAGAAAGGAGAAGGGGGGAAAAAAAGAAAGAAGAAAAAAAAAGTGGATGAAAAAAAAGAAACTTTATTGTCAAATGCAACAAAACAAACGAACAGTAAGGGTTTGTCGTGTTAGTAATGCACCTACTCATAAATCATATGGATTTTAATCATACCTGCCACCTCAGCCTGCTTCTCCCCTGAGAAATTGTTTTCTTTTTGCTCCCTCCTTCACTCGCTTTCAATTATCTGGAAGCTGTTTCTCCTGTTTATTTATTTATCTAAAGTTCACATACAGTATGCATGCACAAATTTCCTCTGGGGGCCTGAGCCCAGGCAGATCATACAGGGATGCGGCGGAGCGTGGCAGCTAAACATCTCAGATGAATGTACTCAGCCTCTGAAAACCTGCTCTGGACCACGGTGACAAGAGGAGGGGAGGACAGAAAGTAATTAGTGTGTGTACAATGATGGATTATGGCTTAATATTCAGGCATTTCACCTTTGCACTGCTATAGGTAGGCCCGCAAGATGACAAACCAAGTCCACATTATTGCCAGTGAGGGGAAAAAATTAGAGGAAAAGGTGTGTGTGGGGAGGGAAAAAAACCCACAGGATTTTCACTCCTTTAGCCATGTCCTCTGTTCAGTGAATAAATTGCCTTGGTTGTTTTAGTTGCCTCTCAGACCTTTTACAGTTTGGAAAATGCCAGATATATGCACATATGCATCCACGAGAAACCTGAGGGGCAGCTGCTCGGTGGATTTCTGACAAGCTGGCACAATATTGTTTTTGTGTCTCACAGCTTCTCTGTGTAACTTTAGTACTACAGAGAAACTCACTCTTTCAGATTTTAAGGAGAGAGTGAACTGCCAGTGACCTTTTCTCAGCTCTGGGAGGTGAGTGTGCAGCACAGATCCATCATCAGAGGAAGATCTTATAGACAACTTTAGGGGAAAAAAAAAAAAAAGGCATCACTTTTTCCAGCCAGATTGAAGGAAAAATAGATGAGGAGAATTCAGTAAGGAGTTACAACTACAGGTTAAATAGAGTTTTAACTCCAAAAATGAGTTTAGAGTCTAAACTCATTTTGAAGATCTGTATGTGCATTAGGTCTATCATAGCTTTTTCAGGAATATTTGAAGCTATAGTTGCTATGCAGGGTATTGCTCAATTAAAGGAACATCTAGACAGCTCTCTCATTTGGAACACTTGTAGAAATTAAATGGATCACATGCAGTTTGACATTTTGCAAAATAAAGGAATAATTGGGGCACTGTATTGTTTTTGCCTTTTAAAGAGAAGAGTCAAGATCACCCTGTGAAGCTTAGCTGGAACCAGGGTCTGGAATCTGGGTACAGATTTCTTCCCCCCACTGCTTTCTCAGAAAACTACTGATGCTCCAGTTAACCCTTGCAACACCACACACGTCCCACTGGATATTTAATACACCTCTAACCTGATATTTTGAAATAGTCAGAACTTATTTAGTCAAATTCATTTGAGGGGAAGTCTGCTATGGCAGATTCAGTTCAATATTTCCCTCTGAAGGCCATGACCTGGTTATGAAAAAAGTCCTGTGCTCCATTTCCCTTGAATAAAGACTTTTTGGAGGATTTCAGCTACCTTCCAATGTGAGGAGTGGGATAAGAGTTGGTTTCTCAGAACCCCCACCCTCCCCTGCAAAAGCCAAGCAGCTCACAGACTTTCACGTGTTTTTTGTTCCTGTGCAAACCCTGCCAAAACCAGAAAACCTTGAGATCAAGGGGTTTCTGGTGTCCTGTGGCACTTCAGCCCTCTCACATGAATCAAGCTCATGCTGTGGTCAGGGCAGATTGTTCACCAACTGAGGAGCCACAAACACTTCTGTGCGTGCCATCTTTTAAACATTTCAACGGCCCCGTTAAATGTTGTCGCATAAGCTCAAAATTAACCGTGAAGACACTTTTCCTCACATCCACTGCAGCTGAGCCTGAAACCAAATCCCAGATGTTCCCAACAAAAGCCATCTTGAATCACTGCTTTCCAGAAAAGTGTTTCAAGGAAATCCGAGGAGGCGTCCCTTGTCTTGATTTCATGGGCACTGCCAGAGGGTGAAGTGGCTTTTGGGGGACCTTCAGTCCAACCCACCAGGGACATTCACTCCAACCCACCAGGGACATTCACTCCAACTCAAGAGAGCCTCATGTGTCTACACAAGAACTCATGTGTCTATATAAGAAAAGACTTTGAGGTGATCTGATTTCAGCCTTACTTGAAGGGAACCGACAAGAAAAATGGAGACTATTTACAAGGGGCTGGAAAGATAGGACAGAGAGAACATCCTCAAACTGAAAGAGAGCAGATTTAAATTAGATATTAGGATGAAAATCTACCCTGTGAGGGTGGGGAGGCCCTGGCACAGGGTTCCCAGAGAAGCTGTGGCTGCTCCTGGATCCCTGGAAGGGTCCAAGGTTGGACACTGAGGCTTGAAGCAACCTGGGACAGTGGAAGGTGTCCCCACCCATGGAACTAGATGAGCAAAGAGTCTGTTTCCCTCTGTCTCTCTGAATTACCTGAGCCAGAACATATCACAGGTGTTTCCTGTGATCACAATTTAGTTTTGAAATGCCATGAGCACTTCCTGACTGTGGCTTCTCCCACCTGAAGATCAAAGCCCTGAATGTGTACAGCTCACCCAGAAATGCCATCTTCCTCGGTATAAACTACACATTGCACATTTGGTACAACTTTCATTCCATTTTGTATTTTCATTTGCAGTCTCAGATATCAAAGAAAGCCAAGCTGACAAAAGCCAGCTTGTAAACCCAGTCAAGTGGAGTTTTCCACGGTTTACAGAAATCAACCCATAATCCACTTTATTTAAACCTCTGAGTGCATAAAAGGCTGCAGGATGTCAGAATAAGGCAGAAGCATAGAAACATGGAATTGCTTAAGTTGGAAAATATCATCAAGGTCATTGAGTCCATCCATTCTCCAGCACTGCCAAGGCCATCACCAACCCATGTCCCCAAGTGCCACTTTTACACTGCTTTTAAATCCCTTCAGGACTGGGGACTCAATTACTGCACTGGGCAGACTGTTCCAAAGTTTGACCACCTTGACAGCAAAGAAATTTTCCCTAATATCCACCTAAACCTCCCTTGGCACAACTTGAGGACATTTCTGTTCCCATCACTTGCATGGCCAGGTGTCCCCCGGCAGGGCTGGAGAGTGGGTCTGAGGGATTTATTTCAGCACAGCATTCCCCCACTAACTAACACCCAGAATTAATTGGGACTTACCTCCACAGGTGTTTCTTCAATCTCACTTTTATTTTTTATGAGCTCTTCCATAAGCTGGTGCTCCCAATGTCACAATTTTTTGACTGTTTCGTCTTCATGAATCTATAAGGGTTCATAAGTTATCAGTCAACCAATTTTTTGCAAAAGAAGTATCTCTAGCAACCAGTTCAGGTATCATCAGCAATAAAATTATACAGCATGGGACTTTTATGAGTTACATGGACCTAGATATAGTAAAAATACCTCACCCTCATTTTTTTTTTTACTCCAATGTCAGGAATTAATGCCAAAGTTTTGACAGATCTTAAAAACAAACAACAGACAAAACAAACAAACAAAAAATCAAAAAAAAACCCCAAGCTCTTTAGTTTGCTTCAGTTTCTCCCAACCTTGCAGCAATGTGAGTTTTCCTTATGGTTGGGGGGAAAAATGAATAGTTACCATGGAAATTGCCACAAATCTTCTTCTTTCAGCCTCCTTCAAGCTACAGAGCACATTTATAAAGACACACATAGAATCTACTTGTCATTAAAGAATTAGGCAGCAACAGAACTACGTTTTCCCAAGTTTTACAATGTATTTCACAATAATTTTCTCTGCTCTCGTTCTCATTACAGAGGCAATATTAGAATGATAATGACTTACATGCTCTGTCATAGTTTACTACTCTGACCTTTTCAGTATTCTGCCTTTTGAAGCTTGACAGGGCCACCTCTCCTGCTCGCTTTAACATGGCAGAGAGCTGGGACCAAGGAAGGAAGGGGATAACAGCAGCAGACACTCTGCCAAACTCTCTTAAGCTTTAAATACCCTTCCTGCAGCTCATCATTTCTGGGGTGTATTTAAACAGATTTCCTGTCTTTCTCCCAGCACTTTGTGCCCCTGGAATTGCACTGGTCATCCAGAACAACGGCTTACCCACACTTTAGGTGCATTGGGAAGTGAGAGGTTCTACACCCACACTTTGCTACTTGAATATCAGTTTGGCCTTTTGAATTATTCATCAGCTCAAGAACAAAGTCAGATTTTGGTCCCAGATGACCAGATGTCTGTTTTCACAGCATGTAGAACTTTTTTGTTGGGTTTTTTTTTTAGTGCACCGTCGCAGACCCCAGACCCATCCCCTTAGACATATGCAGCACTTACTTTACTTTGTAACGTAGCAGACTTTTTCCAGCTGCATTTCCTGCTGCCAATTCCACTGTAAATTATCAGGGGCATGAAGGAAGCTCCACAGGGACCTGCTGCACAAGTGTGGGGTCACAGGTAGGCATGCTTGCATCAAGTGTGTTCCTCCCACTCCTTCATTTCCTAGAGCATAAAGAGTCAGAGGAACATCCTAAAAAGAGTCATTTTCAACTCTCCTTTCCCTTGTGTACCTCTTTTAGTGTCATAAAGCCATATCCTTCTTGAAATGAGGGCACAGAAGGGCAAGAGCCTCTCAAAGCAGTGGAAAAATTGTGATGGAGGAAACGCTTACAGGGATCAAAGAATCGCAGAATTGTTTAAGTTGGGAAAGACCTCCAAGATCATCAAGTTCAACCTTTGACCAAACACCACCCTGACAACTAATCCAGAGCACTGAGGTTCCTGGGACCCCTCCAGGGGCTCCACCAGCTCCCTGGGCAGCCTCTTCCAAAGCTTAATGACCTTTTGAGTGCAGAAATGCTTCCTGATGTCCAACCATGTTTTGGACAGCGAAAGGAGTTCCTGCTCTCCTGGGACAATTGCTCCCCATCCCAGCATTTGCTGTGCAGCACTGAGGAGCAGCCAGGCTGACATTAACCTCTGCTTTTATAGATCCAAAGGCAGCTTTCAGCCTCCTGCTGCTCGACCTGACCTCCCTCAAACACTCCCCTGATGCTGCTCCCTGCCTTCCTACAGCTGAGGTGGGGATCAAGCCACTTTCACCCTTTCACATCTCCCTCTCACATCTGTCCTCTCCAATATCACTTGCAGGTGCTTTGAGAAGACCCACGCACACTTCAGGCTGCCTTTCCCTTCCCCCTTTGCTCTGCTCTGAAACAGGCTGCCCTGAACACTGGATCTGCTCCTCGAGTGCCCCCCTTCAATAAAGCCCAGGTGTTCCTGCGGGCTCCTGTCCCACTGCCAGGCATGTGCTCTGCACAACACCCTGGCGTGGTGATGGAAGGGTTAATGATCTCTGAGCCTGCTGCTGGGGGATCATTCAGCACACCAGGTGCCTGCTGCGCTCTCACTGGCGAGGAGAGCCTGGGAACAGAGAGGAGTCAGGGCTGCAGCTGTGTGAGAGGGGGGCCTGGGAGCTGCTGAGACAATCGGCATCTCCCTGGGACCCTCTGCTCTTACACAAACACGGGGCATGGGCTGAGCAAACCCCAGCCATCCAGCACCCCCTTTGTGGTTACACAGCTCTGAGGGTCTCACCAGAACCCTCAGAGTCTGCTGGCACTCAGATTTGGGCAGGTGCTCATCACTACCTTTCACCTGTTGCTTGTAAAGCTGCTCTGCTCAAGTACAAACTCTTCCCGTGGCTGTAGGGAAATAGAAATGTTGCTGTGAGTTGTAGTTCCTCTTATCTTCACAAGAGTCAGTCTTCAAGACACCTAAAAGCTCTTATTGCTCTCCTTAGGCTCTCTTCTCCAAGTGAAGCTTCCTCTTCCTCCAAAAACGGGTTGATTTTGGAGCTTTTTGGTGGGTTTTGTGTTGGGGTTTTTTCCCCAAAAATTATGTATTGTAATTATCTATTGTAAACAATACATAATTTTGTAACATAATTAACTCTCGAGTTTTTATTTCACACAAGAGCACAAAAGAAGGGGGCAAACCTGTCCCACACAGGAATGCAGGGGAGACCCTCACGTGGCACCAGGAAGAGCAACTGGAATTGCAAAAGTCACAGGACCAGGAGTCTGTGTTAGGTACCAACCTGAGGCACAAGAAGCTCAAGAGATGAATCTCAGAACTGTTCCAGGCCAGTGAAACTTCCCATTATCTCTTAATCTGAGTCTGTGGAAAGTTGTCCTCTGGTCCAATCCTGTATGGTTTGATTTGTGCAACTCATAATGTAAACAACAAATAAATCCATAGGGTTTCAAACAGCTTGTCAAAGGAAGGATATTTTTGATAATGAAAGTATTAGAGGAAAACCAGTATGGAAACCATATATTGTACCACTCCCAGGGAAAGAAGGTTTTGATCCATCTCAGCATCTTTCCCGTGCTTAACTGTATCAGAAAAATCCATAGTGATAAACTCTCTCTCTCTAAGAAAGTTTTGCTGTGAATGAGGTAATTCTGTTTTCTCTGGTACATCACCTCTCCTCCCAGGGGGTTAAATATGACACACACAGAGAAGGCAAGGCAGATGTCCCTTGCACCAGTGGTCTCGTTATGGAGATCTCCATCTACAGCTCCCCTGCCCTGGAGGAAAGAAAAATGAGTTCATGTCAAGAATATTGCAAGACTTAGAATCATGGACTGATTTGGATTATAAGGAACCTTAAAGTTCATCACATTCCAACCCCCTGCCATGGGCAGGGACACCTTCCATTATCCCAGGTTGCTCCAAGCCCCATCCAAACTGGCCTTGGACACTTCCAGGGATGGGATGACACACTTCATCTCCTCTCTTTTCATTTCCTTCTCTGACTTGTGAAACAAATATTAATTAATATTAAGAAGAAAATTAAAATTAAAAAAAAAAAAAAAACACAAATATTTACTCCACTCCAGAGGATGAAAAAACAGAAAAGAGAGTGATGGCACATAGATCTGCAGTCCATGCAGAGAACTGTACACACTCTTCCCAAGAGCAGCTAAATGACATTGTAAACACCTTCTTTTCCATATTGGACACCCCAGAGCAGAGCCACTGCCTGCCCTCTGCCCCACCTGCCGTGACATCAGCTGGTTTCTCCATCCTGCAGAAGTGAGGTGGATCCTCCCTAAAATGTGCTGGTCCAGCTCCTACTGGCACGGAGTGAAGCATTCATGGTACGCCCTAAAGTAATCCCTAGGTGACTCTTACTGCCCTGCATCCCATACCCAACTCTTTTTCCTTCTCTGTTCTCTGCTTCATGAGTTTCTTTTCACTTTCCTCAGTGTTTACTGTTCTTTGAATAGTTCTGTGGCTACCATCCGTAGGAGAACCATGGGAACTGGCAGGCAATGAATGACTGGCATGCAAAAGGGGTTTTTTTTGGGTTTTTTCTTTCCCCTTCTTCTTCTTCTACTTCTCCTCCTTGAAAACAACCCTGGCGAGCCATCAGATGAAAAAATCCATTTTTTCTGCCAGCTCCTGCCCGGTGCCAGTGTCAGGCTATTTAAAGCTCCCTGAGAAGTGGTTTGAGGAAAGGTAGCACCACAGCAGCAAATTGAGCTGCATCTTCCCCCTCCATATTAAAAAAAAAAGAGAGAAAAAAACCAACCCAAACCAGAGGTTGCTGAGCTCTCTTTGCTACCAGGCTCGACTTAAGTTAAACATCCAAGCCCCTGACATAAATGTGCTCTGTAGGAATCTGTAATAAGGTACTGCAGTTAAAACTAGCAACTGCATTTTCGATGCGAGAGCATAATCCCCATTGTTACTGGGGAGTCTGGATCTTGCCACAACAGAGGGCTTTTTGTTATATTACATGCCTACCAACCAAGTCCTTTTCTTTTACAGCTCCCTATGGTCAGGAACGGGGGAAAAGAGTGGATTTAAGTTTCCAGGGAGCTGTCGGCCTTTGTAATAAGGTACATGGCTCACTGCTAGTTCACAAAGGGGGTTAGCAGCAGAGCTGTGGTGAGCCATTCATCCTGCCAGCCAGCTCAGGTGAACGCGGCGCTCGCAGCCAAACAGGAACATTGCTCAGCCCCATTCACCCGGTGCCTGTGCAATGTACCACAAGCTGGAAGCTGTTCATGGAGCCAGCGGGAAATTCAGGCGTTTAGCAAGTGCTGGAACGGGAGCTGCTGTGATGGATGGTGAAATAAACACGGGCAGGAGACCTTCCTCCTTTTTAGTGCCTTTATTAGAAGTGATCTTCTTGGGTGGGGAGAACCGATGGGTCCGCACTCATGCCACCACTGCTCTCAGGAACGACTCAGAGGAGGAGGATGAAGAGTGCAGCTTTGTCCACTGGTCTGTAGGCAGAACTGGGGGTTCCATCCTCACGAGAGCATCGGGAAATTCCCTTGTTCTACTTTTTTGGTTTGACTCCCGGGGTCCTGCCTCTATCCGAGGTCCTCCTTGGCTGGGGAGAGGGGCAAAAAAATTGTCTCAGCATCTCTGCAGGCTCTGGATTTTGTTCCTCACGTCCAGACATCACTTTAATCTCTTAATTCTGTGTTGGCTCGTTGTTTTTGGGGTCTTTTGGTAATTTTGGTGGGGTGGCTTTCCCGTGGCATGCTTTCTCCAAGGTCATTTGCATGCTCTCCGATGTCCCCTCCTTTCACTGTCCGAGAAGGGTCATCCACCTGGATGGTGGTTCTTAACAAAAGAACAGGTAGTTTATAAAAATGACCAGTGATTACAATACTAAACAGTTAGAACTCCACCCTGGCAGCAACTGGTCCAACCTGTACACTCTGCAACCCTTTAAAAAGAAATGGCAGCTTTTTCTACTCATAACAGATGGTAATATCCAGAGCTCTGGAGCTGTGCTGAGAGGTCAGGCCAGGAGCGAGAGGGAGATTGAAGAGAGAGGCTGGGAGTCACGAGAGGGTGGGATGAGGTGTTGCTCCTCTCCTCCTCCCTGGGAAACTGCAAGAAAAAGAGATGAGTTTGATTTATTTCCCATTGTGAACTTCGGGGAAAGAGCAAAACTAAGAGCAGAATACACAAACAAAACAAAAGACTTAACCCTAAGGGAAAGGAAAAAAAATTAAAAAAAGGCTATTCCCTCGGTGGAAATGTGATACTCCCCAGCTTGCCCACTATCAGCACTCTGAGACCCGCTCCCAGCTGCTCTGCATTCTTGGGTTTCATCACTCAAATCTGAATTACAGGAGAGCGCTAACGCTGCCCGTGCTGCTCCTGCTGCTCCCCTGGCGCTGCCCCTGGGAGCGATGCTCAGCCACCACCAGAGTGATGAAGCCTGGACAGGTCAGAGCAGGAGGCAGAGAATCACACACACCTGGCAGGGCTGCCAACCCAGGGGTCCCAGAGCATAGAAAACAAAAAAAAATTAAATTTCTATCAGGATGAAATTGTGTCCAAAACTGGCAAAATAAGAAGTTGTAGCATTTATCCTTTTGAGCTGTTGCGTGCAGGTTGAGAACAAACCCATAAGCAGCCCTCTGATCCACCCCAGGAGCTCTGAAACAACAGGGAGGAGAAATTGTCCCATAAACTGCAGCTGATCCAAACCTTTTACCTTGAGATCAGAGAATGGTTTGAGTTGAAAGTGAACTTAAAGTCCAAATCTTTCCAAGGCCCCTCCTCATGGACAGAGATACCTTCCACTAGGCCAGGTTGCTCAAAGCCCTTTCCAACCTGGCCTTCCTCAGTCACATCCCTCCAGTCACTCTTGACACCTCTGCTTCACTTGACAGCTCATTAAAAATATAAAGAACATCACAAATATAAAGTTTTATACATATTAGTGATTTACAGAAAACATGGCACCCTGCTCTGTACTGAAATAACATCAAATTCATGAAATCAAATAATATACTATTTGAGGAAACCAAGGCACCCTTGGGTGAAGACCCTTGCAAAGGAGAAAGGAGAAATCACTGCCTATCCATAGGGGGAGTTTGGTAGGAGAAGATATTCCTTTTTTCCACTCAGATGAATTCTTCCCCAGCTGCACACTGCCCAAAGCCACTGTGGTGCTCAGGACTGTTAGTGCAGCCCGAGCTCTCAGTGCCAGAGCAAGTCCTGCTGATAAAAGGACAATAAACTGCTAAAGGTCTGCCTGAGCTCTCTCCCCACCTGCTGCTCTTCAGGCTTTCCCTGAGGACTGGGAAAAGCATCCCTGAAGCTTCAGCATCACCTTTTCAGTGATTTGGCAGGGCCACCTCCATCTTCCCATGCCAGCTGAGAGAGGCAGGGATCACCCTGGCTGCTCATCCCCACATGACCCTGCTGCCTCTGCTGCCACAGCTATCACTGCCAGCCCACCACAGCACCCCATGAACAGGGAAATCAGACAGTGACCCAGAGCTGGCAGGGCGTGGGGGGAACACAGTTCCAACCCCAGCCCCAGCCTCGGCTGTGGAGCGGGATTTACATAATAATTAACTCCGGTATTCTTGGACAGCTCACTTTCTGTGCAACAACTGCAGATGATTCCCCCGTACACCCTTAAAAATCTGTCTAGCTAATAGATCCAAAAATCCAACACCTGTGTGTCAGCACGAACAGCTGTACACTTGCCACTGCTCCTCTCTCTGCAGAGGATGCCACATGCCAGTTGCTTTACTTAGAGCGTGTGGGGAGGCCAATCCATTAGAGGGAGAACACAGCATAATTAAGGAGCAACATGCTTTCTTGTTCCTGCTGCCCTAATTGTTTTTTTTTAGTTGATTTTTTTTAAGGTTTTTTTTTCCTCCCCCTACTTACTTTGTTTAAACAACTCCATCCACTCTATTCTGCTGATCTCCAGGCTTGCAGGGGTAGTGAACTTCAGAGGCAGGGTCTGTTTTCCCAAGTTCTCACAGCACTCATCAGCTGGCGTGTCAGGGTAGAGAAGCTTCCAGTTGAACTACATTTTTGTCTATTTTTTAATCCCTTTCCTTTTTCTTTTTTTTTTTTTTTTTTCTCCTTTCCCTGAGAAATATCCTCAATAAGAAAGATCTTCTTGGAATAAATAATGGGAGACACAAAGAGTGCAGAATCTAAACACGCGCATTCCGCACGCTGTACGACGGCAACAAATGATTACATCCACCCTGAAACATCCACAGACGGTCATGTTTGTTTTCATTGCGTTCCAGATATCAGTTGCAATCACTCTATATATATTTCTTTCTCTCTCTCTTGCTTTGTGTGTGAGTGTCTGTGTTGCCTTTGTACACGGAACAGAAGAAACATTTTGCTAAACTAAGCTTTATCTTCAAAACCTGTGCTCCAGCGATGCACACTGTGTATAAAAATGTGAGTTAAAAAGGGGGTTTTAAATCCATTTGGAGCCATAATGTGAATTTATCTTCACATGAATAATTTGCACCAGTATTCCTAATTTGGCAAGCAAAGAGTGCAGCATAGCTTCACAAGCCATAGTACCTTTGTGCTCTTAATCCTCATGGGGCTACCTATACTTGTCTTTCTGTACATTGGATCAGTGCTAGTGGAGGTCTGAAAAGCATCTCCAGCAATCTTTAATTCATGTGATTAAAAATTCAAAAGAAGCCCTTGTACCAGCTGTTAAACTATGTTAGTAAGCTGTAATTCAGAGTTCAAATCCCAGCAAATTGAAGGTTAGGTTAACAGGATCATTCAGTGGAACTGCATTATATCGTAGCAACTAGAACAGTAGGTGGACTGTTTTATACATGCTCATTTGCAGAAGATAAACTAAGGATGAGCAAGCTCAGAGCACTGCAAACCTTGCCTTGGATTTATTTTCCCCCCTTTCTCTTTCTGTGACATGATTTTTTTTTAGAGCCTGGCAGATGAAACCAACTGTGGGTTTTGTTTAATCTTTGCACAGATAGAAGCAGAATAAAATCAGCATGAAGTGTTTTGTTTAAGATTATCTAAAATCTGAGCAATGCGTTTTTCATCTCTGGTCCTAATTAGTTTAAATATTACAAAGGTGAAATGAGTTTGATGGTCTTAAGTCTACTGTTCATTGTCCTTCAGCAAATACAGAGAAAGTATATCAGAAAAGAAATCCACCTTATTTAGCACAGTTTGATACACTTACTCTTTGCTCAGACTGGTTCCAAGGTAAACTTGCAGAAAGTCTGGGAGAATCAACCTTAAGTGCAAGTAAGGCTGAAAGTCTTATGTATGATTACAATTATTATTTATTATTAACACCACAATAGTCATTAGTCTTCAGCTGAGACTGAAATGCTGTTGTGGAGAGTGTTGCATTAAAAAGTGACATTATTTGCTCTACAGTGCTTACAGGCTCTGCAGCTTTACAGAGCTTGCAGGGAGAAGGTGAGAAACAGGATGTAATATCATCTTTAGTTTGCAGATGGGGAATTATGGCACAAAGTGTCTTTCCCAAAACCACACAGGAAGTGTGCAGAGCTAGAAGCTGAATCCTGATCTCCTGGAGGCTTTAACCAAAATACCATCCTTCCTGTCTATTGAAAGGATCACACATTATATAATAGGTTGTAAAGCAGACCTTTAAGGAGCCCAGACTTTAGATGTGGTCCTGTCCTGTACCTGTGGTACCCTGCAAAACAATTAGCCCATTTAAAATATCCTTTTAAAGTCTTGAACTCCGTGAGCAATTCTATGATTCGCTCTTGTGTTTCTGGCGAATTTGCTAAGGTGGGTTTTGTACAATAGAGGGAAACTGGAAAAGGAGACAAACTGGTGGGGAAGGCTAAGAAAGGTGGATAACTTGCTCAGGATGGCAGGAGGGAGAGGGGCAGCAGACTTTTGTGGTTACAGGGTAATATTGGGGAAAAAAGCTTCCTGATAAAAGCAGTCAGGAAAACTGTGTCTTTCAAATTAAGAGGAAAAGATGCTAAAGGAGAAAGTGCTGAGGATAAGAGTGTCAGGGATTCTGGTAGAGGCAAAGATGAAGTGAAGAAACAGGTAAGGAGAAGTTTGGTAGGAAGAAAAGGCAGGGGTTTTAGGACTACTCCTGCCAAAGCAGAGGAAGTTTTGCATAGGTTGCAAAAGAATCAAAATTAAAAAAAGATATTTGCAATTTTGCCTTCTTGCTGTCGGTACGATACTACCTAGTGAAAGCCCCAACAAACTTTGTTTTCTTTCTAGGGAGGCACTGACAGGTTGGAAGAAAGAAGACATCTGCTAATGCATCTTTTGGCTGAGACGCCTACGAACTTTGATCGTGCAGCTCTTTTTAATTTCCCACCTGAGACAGCATTTCTCCTGAAATAACTGAGAGTCCTGGCCATTCTTCCCAATAAAGGTCTTCAAATAAATTTATAAAAACCAAACCAAACCAAACAAACAATTAAAAACTGCTTGTGACCAGCAGGATTTCCTGCATGTGGATGATGTGTGGTTGGTTGCTGCCATTAAAACCCTCCAGTGACAAATCTCTCACACTGTGGGTCAGATGTCGTGTCTTTACACATGGCACTCCCCAAACAATTTTAATGCTGCATCAAATACAGTGTTTAAAAATAACTTTGCCTAACCAAAGACTGAGTAAAACTTGTGAAGGACTTGGCCTCATAATTTAGAGTCATCATCATCAACAGGCTTTCACTTGGATAGCACCTTTCATTCAAAGATCTCAGAACACTTAATTTAATTAAGCCTTTCAACAATGCCATAATGCAGCCAAATGTTATAATAACTGCTTGTAGAGGTTTGAATCTGAGACAAAGAGAGGTTAAACGAGTCTCCCAACGTCCCAGAACGAATTAATAACATCGCCAAGAAGAGGCTGCGAAGCCTCCCTGCGAGCCATGCTGCTTCCCTCCTTTCCCACCCTGACACGGGTGGGTTTCTGTGCCCATCGGGCTGTGCTGAGGGTGCCTCTGGAATTCCCTCTGCATCCCAGGGAGCCTGGGAGCAATCTGTGTGAGAAACAAGCAGCGATTGTTCAGCAGGCTTAGCTGCACCCTGGAAGGGAAGGTGGTGATGGGAACGTCCTCCCCCCAGGAACAAGATGAGAAAAGGTCTCGCAGTGCTTTCCTGCACGCCACCACTTCCTCTGGGTTACCTTGGGAAGTGGGATTGTTTGCTGTTTTCCCATGGCTGAGAGCTGTGAGATCTTTCACGGCGCATTAGTGGTCTCTCATAATCCGAGTCCAAAAAGCCACGGCTGGGAGAGTACAGCCACCTTAGCCCCGTGTGGGGAATTGCCTCAGCCCTGAGGGAGGAACATCCTGTCCTCGTACCGGCAGAAAACGCTGCACTCTGACTTTTTCTAGGAGGTCCCTTGCATTCAAACGCTGTCTCGTCCCGATTCCCTTAGCCTGGGAGATCTGAGCAGCATACAGGCTGCAGTGGTATGGCTCCAGGCCATACAGCACACACTAAGCATTACCATATGTCACAGAGGCAGCTAGACAAAATCTTCCCTGCAATGCGAAGAGCAGTGCTGGATTCATGTGCAGCTCCACCAGCTAAGACCAAACAGCAAAGGTTTTGTAAAACAAAATCGGTTTGGTTTACTGCTGAGCGTCAGCAGCTGCTTTCAAATTTACAAATGCATTTACTTTCTACAGTACATAAATGAAAAGCAATTGATTTCTGAGCCACCTGCCAAGACCTGAGACGGGGATTTGTTTTTTCCCAGGCATTGCTGCAGGGTTTCAACCACCATGACCCACAGGTGGAGTGACCACAGGAACACAGGGACCTGCAGCTCCCACCCTGCTGCCCAAGGAGAGCTGGATCTCATGGATGTGAATTGCCACAATCTCTGCAGGATTTGCCATTTATCACACCCAGGATTTCCCTGGCATGGAGGAGCTCCGAGATTAAATATTTGGCCCTTTTGTTCTGGGGACTGGCACAAGGGAGGGGATGCATCATGCACAGGGAAAGTGGGGTCTCATCAGAAAGGCCACATCCCATATCCTCCCAACTCTACAATCTCACGAACACAAATATTTAATGCCATTCCCAGACCCATATTTATAAAGGGCCATCTATTATCTGCTTCCAGTAGCTCCAAATTAAGTCATCTCCCTGACAGGATTGATGCCACTCACTAGGACATGATACCTTCAGTTTGAGGGTAAGATAGTTATTTGGGCTAATTTTCTAGTGGTAAAGCCCTCTGTAATTGAGCAGTGTTGAAAACAAGCGAGGATGGGCAGAACTACAAACAAGGTCTGCGTTGCTGATGTTACCCATTTCACCAGACCATTTAACCAAAGCCCATGCTCCAGGAATAATATGATGCTTCAAAACATCGACTTTGGCTTTTAAAAACAAGCCCCTGGTCCTTATTATTGAGAAGTTCAAAATGTGTTTACTGCAGAAAAATCAAAAGACAAAGAACAATTCCAATTGTATTTTTGAAATCTAATTATTTGAAGCATGATCTTGGAACATTGGGAGCTGAATGCAACAGTGTAAATTACACACAAATTCCTACAAAAAGGAAATTATGTGGGTTTAAATGACAGTATAATGGCTTAAGCTTATTTATATTAATTAAGCACATCAAAATAATATGTGACTGTTAATACATAAAACAACATCAAAATATAATGGCTGTTTTCTCTTAAAGGTTAAATGGTCTTGATTCTTTGCATGTGCAAATGAGTGTCATTGTCATTAATTGCCGTCATCTTGCTCGCTCACATTTCTTGGAAATGCAAGGCTGGGCACTTTTAGCATGCAAATTTAGCTTTAAACTCTTTGCCACCAGAGACCTGGGTCTCAGCAGGACCCACACAGGTAAAGCAGAGCCTGCAGATGAGCCCTCAGCACTGTGCACTGCCTAGCTCAGCTCACAGGCTCCACAGAAGGCTCCGAGCTCTGCAGATATTTCCATCCTGCCACAGTTCCCAGTCTTTACAGTACACAACGAAACTCTCCTCTTAAATTTATCTTAATGAGCTGAAATCCGCGGCCCTAATTGGCGCGCGCACACGGCGTGGTTTTAGTTACGAGATAAACAACTCACTCCGGCATCAAGGAAACATCGCTTAGCCTTTTACGAGGCTCCCAAAAATGTTTGATAAACCCACCCTTCTGTTTGTTGCAACAGCCAGGGTAAAATAAACTCCCAGCACATCCAGCCTGTGGTGTCCAGGCTGAGCTCTTTGTCTCAGCCCTTGCTCCCACCCAACGCCCACCAGCTTCGCGCCCAGCTCGGCCAAAACACCGCCCTGCAGGGCTCCTACAGGTGTTACATTTTTTGCTCTCCCCAGTGACCATTTCCACTGCGATTGGACTAAAATAAAAAAATCTCCAAAAGCAATGTGCTGGCATGGCTGAGAACGTACATATAAGGCCGCTGAGGTCCGCGCAGAGAGGATTGCACAATAACCCATTAAAATAAACATTTGCAACCACAGATAGCTGGACTGAAATCTCTGCTCTGATACAAATAACATCTGGACAACTTTTGTATGCATCTTCCAGCGTAAAACACCCTTGAGAAAAAATAGAAGGCAAGCTAAAAGACAAAGGACCACTAAAGATTTTATTATGCTATGGGTGTGGTGCCATAAATTTGAGGGGATTCAGGCAAGAGTTGCCAAGCTTGAATTTAAACAGCATGTTGTTTTTAAAAGTTGTAACATTAGTGACGAACAAGTCAGTATTCTTACATAATTAATCCAGTGTGAAATAGAGTGACTGGAAGACATCCAGTGGTTTAAAAATAACTCAATCATCTTTAAGATCCACAATACTATAGGATTTAGCATTAAGGCACAGGAAGTGAAGGCATCTTGGTACGGAGCATGCTGTTTTAATTCCACCAAAGCTTTACGAATTCAGCTTCATCGAGCTCACTGTAAAACAGCCCTGAGCCATGCAAAGCCAGGGAGGTTCCTCTCGAGTGGATCCCAGGTTTAAGCACCAGGATCGTTCCCTCTACCAGAAAGAATTGTGGCTGGAGATGCCGTTAAAAAGACAAAA
Source organism: Melospiza georgiana (assembly GCF_028018845.1). Classification (NCBI taxonomy): domain Eukaryota; kingdom Metazoa; phylum Chordata; class Aves; order Passeriformes; family Passerellidae; genus Melospiza; species Melospiza georgiana. The sequence continues at coordinate 37,804,638 of NC_080436.1, read as the reverse complement.
ATAGGAGTGCTTCTTTGTTTTGCAAAACAGTAATCCTTGACTGGGAAGACTGGGAGAAAAGACAAAGATATGCAGGGAAGGTAATGAGAGTCTTCAGAAGATGTGTAATCATGGGTTGAAGTTGAATGGACTTCAACATCCAGGGTTACTCCTCAGTGGTGTTTCCAGCTGGCAACAAGGGAGTCCAAAGTGGAGACACAGCCTGAGAGGGACTCAGTGTAATGATAAAGAAAAACAGCCAAACAAAACCCTCCTTCAACCTGAAGGCACTACTTACATTTGTAAACTGAGAGTCTGATTCTTTTAGTTATTCCCATGAGAATCTCCAGCAAAGACACCTGTAAAAGTAAGATATGTCATAGTCACTGTTCCTGCAGGCTGGATAAATTCTAGTGAAAGGTTCTCTGGCCATGAGCTGGATTTTTTTAAGGTCTCTTCCAACTCTAACTGTTCTGTACCCTTATGTGTCCAAAATTGTCCCTTCTTAGAGACGCACTCGACACACTTTGCTCACTCTGAAATCACGGAGGCACCAAACACTTGTCCCAAGTGAATTTCCATATCTGAAGCATCACAGGCCTGCCCAAAACCCTGAGTCTGCACAAGGATATCATGTTCCTTGCAGCACAGAAGTTGGTGGGCGTCCAGAAGAAGCTAAACCCTTAATTTGAAATCAGTCTCCAGAAAGCTGCTGGTCTGGATGAAGTAAGATCCAGCCAATTTTGAACCATGTTTGATGGTGCTGAGCCAGATTTTGGCCAATTTTCCCATATCTGAGTCTAGTTACAAACAGAGAACCTGGGGCCACCAGCCTGGAGCCACCACCTGGGTCTAGCTGAACACCTCAAGGATGTTTCATTATCCACTGCATCATCCCACTGTAAAAACCTACCAGAACCAGGATTGTTCCAAAGAATATGTGAACTCCCAGTAAAGGGAAATAAACCCTAAACTGGTGATGGAAGGTGACTCTTCCTTAGCAAAACATTCCCACTTTCCCTGGCTTGACACAGAGGATGCCAGCAAATATATCAAAACTGTAATCTTGAATGATCAAAATAAATCACACACAATTGATTTTGACTAATGTAAAACTAACTGAATACATTTCTGGAAACAGTAGTTATGAATTAATAATAGTGATTAAGATGAATTAAATACACAGACTAAATTCTGCCCTGCAACATGCTGACTTCCATGGAAACTGTGCGTGCACTTAGGGGCTGAGTCTAGCAAGTTAATTTTGAATTATTTTTATCTGTTGATTCAAAGTAGTTTGTTAAAAAGAGTTTATGTGACTAAATAACACGCTGTACCTATCAATGTTTATTGAGCTTTGACTATCATTTTCTCAAATTAACAGTGTATTTGCTTAACTATGCAAAAAGTGGCTTTGTGAAAACTCATTATTACAGGACTGCAGCAAGTCTTGACTAAACAAGTGTGACTCAGAACAATGTCTTCATTTCAGTGGATAGGGTCACATTCCAAGAATCATTAATCCCATCTCCTGTTTTGCACCTTTTTCCCATTCAGGTACCATTAAAAGTTGAATCCACAATTTCTCCCTGCACTCTGATAGTATTATGTCCAAAATCTGACCCAGAAATATGATGACAACTAAAATTAATTCATATTTTTTGTTATATCTTCTATAAGCCTTCCCTTCTTGAAAATAGATATATGTAAAGACATATTTTTATATTTATTTTATTTCTCTTTGTATATAGATGTGCATTTTCTCATATGTATTTGTCTGCCTCTATAACAGATTAATTCATTATGACAAATTTGTTCTTGGACTAGAAACTGTGTGAAATTTAGAGAAATTGAGTAAATTGAAATGCACCATGGGGCATTTCCTATGAGGATTTACATATGTGTGTTTGGGAAAGAGAAAAGATTGTCTCAAGTTCAAGCCCACCAGGTGGAAAAATGGTATTTAAGACTGGGCATGAGAACAGAAAGAAGGGAAAAAAAATTTCTGGATGTGGAAGTAAATACAAAATGAGCAGCGTTGCCATATGGGTTTCTGGAAGGTAGCATGTGTCAGGTTAACCTGGTATCAGTTCAGATTAATTCTGATGAGAACATCTGCAAAGAGGGACTTGTAGGTGAGCAGGGGAGAGCCTGTAGGTGTTGTCAGAGGAGATTAAAGGAGCTGGGCAAGCTCAGCCTGATAAATCAAAGGGTGAGGAGCAGTTTCTGTCTATGGATAAACCAATGGGGTTAAAGGAAGCGGGGAGAAGATTTGTAATTAACGCAAATATGAATGGATATAATCTGGCAATGATGAGATTTGGGAGGAGGCTGACAAAGGGACCTGCAGTGTGAACTGGCCCACAGCTGGCCCACAAGAGCATGGGGATGAGGGAGGGAAGAAAACAGCAGCCTCAAATGGGATTATGATCTGTGAGAGTGACCCAGTGCTCACAGGACTCCTGCTGATCCCATCCTGTTAACTTTTTTTTTTTTTTTAAGTATGGCTCCACAAATTTTTAACATTTACAAAAAAAAAAAAAAAAAAAAAAAAAAAAAAAAAAAAAAGAGCCAAAGTGACAAAGTTTACCAAGAATGATAAAATCAAATTTTTTTCCCATCAAAATGGGGAAAAAGCCTTCCCCCAAACATGGAAGGCTTTGGGGTGATCTAATTGTGGCCTCCCAGTTCCTGAAGGCAACCTGCAAGAAAGATGGGCGAGACAATTTACAAGGGTTTGGAGGGACAGATCAAGGGGAAACGGCTTCAAACTGACAGAGAGCAGGTTTAGACTGGATATTAGGGAAGAATTCTTCCCTGTGATGGTGGGGAGGCCCAGGCACAAGCTCCCCAGAGAAACTGTGGCTATGCCATCCCTGGAAGTGTCCAAGGCCAGGTTGGACAGGGCTTGGAGTAACCTGGAGTAGTGGAAGGTATCTATGATCCCATGGCAGGGTTTGTAATGAGACAATCTTTAAGGCCTCTTTGAACCCAAACCATTCTACTATTCTGTGACAGAAATAAAATAAAATAAAATAAAATAAAATAAAATAAAATAAAATAAAATAAAATAAAATAAATTAAATTAAATTAAATTTAAAAAATGAAATGAAATAAAATAAAATGAAATGAAATGAAATAAAATAAAATAAAATAAAATAAAATAAAATAAAATAAAATAAAATAAAATAAAATAAATAAAAAACATTTTATTTTCAGTAGAAAATCCTCTCTTACATTTGTTTCTAGAGGCTCAAGGCAGAAACCAGGATGTCTGGAAGGGATGTGGGTATTTGTGCCTCACTGCCACTGGCTGGCCTTCTGCAGAGGGCTCAGGACACGACGGGGTCAGGGTTGGTCTCTGTGTTTCTGGTGTTAAAGAGCTCTTGGTCTCACCTCTCGCTGCATCCTGATGACAAACACTGTGGTGTCTCTCTGCTGGATGCTAACAGGAAAACCTTTCCTCATCCATGGGGATGTCCCAGTCCTCCTTTTTGCCCCAGACTGGACCAGAGCGAGGCCTGGCTCATGGCAAGGACGTTTGGAATTCTTTCTTGGAGTCTCTGATGGCTCTTGTCCCTAGGAGCTGAAAGAACTGGTTGGGCAAATGTTGCTCCATACTCATAGCTGCTGCTACCTTGGGCCAGCTGGGTGCACCAGATGCTCTAATTAGCAGACCATAGCAGGATTTTTCTGTCAAAATTGCTCTTCTAATAGAAAATGTCCTCTCCATGAAAAGGAAAACAGTATTTGGCTTGAAGAGTTTTCTCTCCGTGTCACTAAAATACAGGTTTCTTTTTAACTGGTTGAATTTTTCAAATCAATTTCAGTTTTATCAGCAACTTAAATTGTGAATTTCTAAAAATATTATATTTTTGGAAATCCTTTCATATGAAAAATGTTGTGGTTTTCAATTTTCATCCAAGAGTTAGATTAATTTCTTTTCTAAGACCAGAAAATATGTAATGGGCAGGGATTTCCACTTTCTAGCCAGCCATGGCTTTTAGTGGTATTATTATAATTAGTTATTTTCATTCCTTTTATGTAGAACCATTCATAAATACCCTGAATCGTAGCAAGGAGTACACACAAGGAATTTTTTTAAGCACAGGGCAATGAAAAGCAGAATCATATTTTTTAACAGAAAAAAAAATCAGTAAATTAAAACTTTAGTTTTAGATCACAACTTGTATACACAAGTGAATTTACTGGACAGGACAGAATGTATTAAAAGCAAAGCTTTACAGTGAAATAATGAGCCTGGAAATAACTAAATGCATTTAAATGTTCCCAGTGGTCCCAACTTTGTGAGTTACTAACATGCAGCATAAAGAGAATTAAACTTGGCCCCTGGTCCTCACGTCAGTGAAGGTTCTCCCATACAATTCCTAGATGGACACAAGCTGCATCTGACACAGGAGCTGGCTGCTAATTGAGGCCAATGACAAATTAGAGGCCAATGACAAATTAGAGAGAAACATCCAACACAAAATCTGGAGTTTTCAGGACTCTGATCCTGATTGCTCCCTGGAAACAAATAAGAGAAGATTTTGCAACAGTGACCTGGTATTTGCAAGTAGACAGCATAAAGGGACAGCTTGGAATTCAAATTTTTAACACTGACCTGGGATTTAGATGCCAGGGTTTGACATTCCTATGTGGACAAATAAAAGAAATCCAGGAGGGAGTTTCCAGATGCAAAAGGCATATTCAGAATGAGGGACAGGTATGCTGTGGGTGTCTCAGATGTTAATCCAAGAACCAACCATGGGAGCCAGTGACAAGCCAGGTGTTGATGCTACATCTGGATTCCCCTGAGCAGAACATCTGTCCTACAGTGGTTTAGCACACGGTATATGCAGTTAAACATGATGGTCCTGCAGCAGGCTGAGAGCTGGCATTAACATATGTGTATTTATAATTAAAGTTTCTGTAACTCTGTGGGTCCACAGGTCAGATAGACTTCGGCAAAATTAAACTGAGAGCATGTGGCTGAAAGGTTTGCTGCTGAAATATTTCCTTTCCTCATCAAAGCAGCATTCATCTGTGGTATCTCTGAATGAAGATGGTTAATAGCACCTAGAGAAAGGACACTGCAGTGCTGACACTGGTTTTGGTATAAATTATTCACTGAACTTGATGTAACCAGGAGCTTGTACTACCGTGGTTTGTGCCCAGCAGAGAGGAGTCTGAGAAGCTGGTAGGAGACAAAATATCTTCAGAAGATGAACTGAATTTCATAGAATCACAGAAGAAGCCTTCAACGGTTTGAGGTGGAAGAGATGTCAAATCTCATCTCTTTCCATCCCCTTGCCATGGGCAGGGACACCTTCTACTACCCCAGGTTGCTCCAAGCCCCATCCAACCTGGCCTTGGGCACTTCCAGGGATCCAGGGGCAGCCACAGCTGCTCTGGGCACCTGTGCCAGGGCCTCACAAACCTTTGAGCAAAAAAATTTCCTCCCAACATCAAACCTAAATCTCCCCTCTTTTAGTTTAAAACTCTTCCCCTTTGTCCTGTCACTGTATGCCCTTGTAAAAATTTCTAGAGTAATGAGTGAAGGGGAAAAGTAAAAATGAGAATAGTCCCCAGGACAGAGAGGGGAAAAAAAATTCCTAGGTACTATATTGCCTTCACCATTTGCAGTGGGAAGCCACATGAGTCACCCTGTAGCATCCCCATGTGCATGTTAAATGTTCTGCCCCTAACCTTTGCTGGAATCAGAGTGAAGGGAAAAGCTTCAGTCCAACCATTAATGGGAAAAGTGATTATTTGCCTTTAGAGAAGATACCAACTGAAAAATGATGACATTATGTGCTCTTTACAGGGATGCTGCAGCTTTTATAGATGCTCTTGGTACAATTCATTTCTGGGAACTGCATGTGAGAAGGTTTTACCACTGACATTACAAAAAAGTGCTATGGCTGGGCTGGGAAACCTGCAGCGTCTTTGGGGCTGCATCCCCTAAAAGCAGCTGAAGAACAGCTGAAGTTAAGCTAAAGACTTGGTGATCAGAAAAAAATTATAAAATTGTTTCTACCTGGCTGAAAGTGAGAATCTGAGAGCAGTGGGCACTGAAGGTACACAAAGGAAATGAAATTGGCTTGGAAATGGGCTCTGGGCTTTGCAGACCAAACCAAATTATATACTGCTTCAAAAATTTCAACAGTGACGCACCTACTGCTTGTGCTTGTGCAATCCATTGCTTTGCTTCTTTGAAATAATACAAACAAACTGTGAATTATCTAAATTCAAGCTTAAAACTGCATATATGGCTTATCCTTAAAACTGCCCAGGAGAGCCACATAGCTCTTTCTGAAGTGACAACATTTTTTGAAAACATAACTTCATGAGTTACTCATAGTTAATAACCAGAATAGGGCATTTTTCCCTGCTTCAACACTGACATTTTTTAAACTCTCAGTTTTCACTAATACCAAAGTCTCGACTTGCTCAGCACAGCTGAGATGAAATATTTCATGTGATATCAGCTTTTTGGCAGCCATTGGATTTGTGTACCCATCAAAACTTCATCTTCTGAGAAGAGAAAGAATTAAGAAAAAGTCATTTACCCAGTTAATTCTGTAACTATCGATTTCAGTGTAAACCCCTTCCTCTTTATAAGATTAATTTAGTTCTTTCCCTGCCCCACAGAAAAATCTTGTGCCCAGAGAAAAGCTGCTATGAAAGGGATACAAATGAATCTACTTAGATAATTGTAATTCCAGTCAGACACTGGCACCATGTAGTTCATGTTTTATCATAAGAGATCAATTTCTAAGGTTTAGCCATCAGTCTAAAGAGTACAAGACAAAATTTCACCCCCGGGAATGTAAAGAAGGCAGGGTTGACTCCAGCCAACAGGATTGTACCTGGGACTTGCAAGATCTTTAAATGAGAGAGATTTTTTTGCACTGTGAGAGTAAAAACATCTCCATAGTTTTGTGGTTTTGAGCATGTATTTTTCTATAAAGTGAGGATCTCTAGCCCCTATGGTCCATCAGTGATGGGTAACCAAGCCAGCAGCCATGAAACCCTCAGCTCTGCATTACAAAAGCCTGCCCTACATTTGAGAAGTAACATCAAACAAAAACCTCACCAGTTTCATGCATTTTTGTAGTGGAATCACAGCACAAGGATTTCCCCCTCCTCTTTTTTTCTAATCAAAGACTGATTAATTAATTCTCATTATCTCCATCTCTGTCACAAAGATAGCATGGTGACACTGTCACAAAGCTGTTGCAGTTTGCCTCAGGCATGGCTGTAATTTGGTGGTGGTTGATCTCTCACTATTTTTACAGGTCTTATCACCCCCATGTCCACAAAAAAAGCTCCCAGACAAGAGCTGTGTGTGCCAGGAAATAGGTGGTGAGACCAGCACAACCTCCAAATGAAAAGAGCACAAGAGAACAACTCACAGCCTCAGATATTCCCACAACTGCACCAAGGGCAGCATCGGACCAAGTCAGGAAAGGAACTAGTTTAAAAAGTAAAGAAAGCCCTTTTGCACAGCAAAATGTATTTAGGGAAAACTTCTCAGCAGCTGCTGCTCCTGGGACAGAGGGAAGAGTGAATAAACCCTCTCTCCAAGCAGACAGCAGAGCAGCTCCCCCTGAAAGGGACCACATCAGGAAGCAGCGCTCACCACAGCCCCATCAGGGTGAGCTGGGACAACACCACGGCTGTGGGAGGACCTGGAGGACAGCTCGTTACTGGCAGCAGGAGCTGAAAGCATCCATGGACAATTGAAACCACATGGCACCGATCCCCCTCCAAGCCCAAGGTTAGCGCCGATCCAGCTTTCAACTCAGCCAGCTACATAAACCAGACGAGGTGCAGCGAACAATGGCTCACGCGGGTGTCCCAGTTCCCACCAACAATGTCAGCCCCACTGCTGGTGACTCAGTTTGTTCCCATCATATGCTCTTTAGTGGCCTCTGGCAGCTTTGTTTTTCACGCTCCTTTACCAAGTGAGCGTTATCCAGCGGCAGCGCGATGAGATCGCGCACGGAGCTCTGTGTTCAGATCATACCTCAGCTCAGATCTGATCTGTTCAGATCATAACTCACAATTCCAGGTTTGAGGGTTGCTCCTCCTCTTCCCAACCCTTCTGGCTCAGTCCTGGCGTTCAGCTCAGAGCATGACATCCTTCCATACCACTGTTCTGCAAAGCAAAAGGAACCAGCAATACCCATCTATAACAATAACAAAGAAATGGGCTAAAAATATTTACCCTATGCATACATGTACCTGCCTTTTATACAGAGCTGTGCTACATCATCTTCAGTGTAGAAACAGCAAAGTACTCAGAGCAAATAAAATAAATATATATCTGACCTCAGTGAGAAAAAAAAAAATCTTCTTTCTCAGTGTAACATACCGTAACTTGAAGTTTGCTCTCCCAGCATTATTTGTTTAATAGAAATATTTTCTGTACCACCTTGTTCTGGCAGAAAGTCAGAATTTGCATTTATATGAGGTAGTTTATCAAATATAACATACAGAAGTCTGTTAAGTACACATTGCATTTTGTTTGTGAGAAAATCTGTTTGTATTTAATGTAGTTTTTAAATTAACCTTAATGAAAGCTTCTGAAAATTGTTGTTCTAAGCATTTGAAATATGCAACAAGAACTAGTGGAAGACATAAACATGTTTTCCATTATATGTTATCAGATAGTCCAAAATTACTACAAAAAGAATGTGGGACTATGTTAAATTAGAAAGATAAGCAAGCATTTAGTTAAAAGGCAAAGGTCTTTAGAAGAGCAAAGCATCTGACAGTTAACCCCAACATCTTGTGATCTCCTACCAAGAGCAGGACAGCACTCTCAGAATACAGTAGGGTGTTTTAACCACATCCATGGCTAAGAGAGAACAAAAAAGAAGTCATGTTTCACAGAAATCCCGTGGTGGGTGTTTGTTCAGTCAATATTTACAGAGTGTTAGCACGGCCATGGCCATTTTTAAAGATCTTACTCAACCACTATCAAATATGGTCTGCCCACAGTATTTATTATCTTTCGAAAAGAACCGAATGTATGAACTTCACAAATGGCCTTAAAAAAGAAATAAAAATGTATAATCCCTGTAATTATCAAAATAGCATTTTTTATTGTCTTCTGCTGTCTGCTGACTTCATTTTGTCCTTTGACGGGCTGCTTTCTGTTAATAGTCACTAGGGTGGCTTCATGAAGAGTATAATGTAGGGAGCAAAAATCCCATTGGTATTATGGCTTTCTTCCCATCTTTTCCTCATATATCCAATTAAACATATTATAAAGAATAAAAGGGCATTGTGGAAAAATTGCCAAACAAGGACAGGCATCAACAAGACATTTAACATATCATGTGAGGAGTGAGGCAAGCAGTACCTAAGCAGCCCATGGATGAGCTGTTGTTACAATAATCATTCAAAAAGCAGCAATAAAACCATCACTGGTAATGATCAAGTAAGGGAAGGAAACTCTGACTAACAACGTTGTCTTACTATTCTGGTAACCCTTTGCATAGAGAAAACTCAGTCAAATCAGGTTTTAATCAGGGTGATATTTTTCTGGAAACTCTTCCTTCCCAACACATTCTGGCACTTAACCAGTGCTTGAATACCATTCCCACAGCAAGTCTCGAGTCAAGCTTCGTTTTCATAATCAACTGCTCTGGAAAACAGGGAAATCAGAGGGCTTCTCTCAGAGCACCATTAACTTCTCTTAGAGATAAAAAAAGGGAGTAACACCCAGTCACCAATCAAAATTTTCAAGATGAAAAATTCTAAGCTCCAGGTGCTGGAATTACACACGAATCTGTGCAACATAAAGGCCACCTCCACTGAGCATCAGAGGCTGCTCTTTGATTTCCTTTCACTTATATTTTCTCACTAACACACTGGAAAATTGGGTCATTTTCCATTTTACTTTTGAGCATAATATAGGCAGGTCAATCCAGCTGTCATCTAGGTGATGGAATACTGGAAATCCTGTTTTGGATCACATCCTCAGTGTCTCGTTTAAAGGGAATGATTTCCTATAACTGAGTTGCAGATTGTTGCACTCATAGGGTGGTCACAGAACTCCAGCTCTGCTTTGCATTAAAAGTGGAAATTTTAATAGCCAGGGAGGAAAAAGGGGAAAGAATTGAGAAGTTGCAGTATGAACATTTTGCAGTACAGACCAACCCTAAATGCCACACAGGCCCATTGCCCATCATGTCCAGAGTTCTGGGGCTCTTTTCAGTGATATCAGACAAAGGGTGGGCTGGAAACAGAAAGTCTGGGAGAGCCAGCTTCCCAAAGCCCTCCACCCTTTGGCTTTCCTGAGTTTTCTTGGAGGTTATTAACCAGACATTTACAGCCGTGAGAAGCGATAGAAGCTCTTGGATCTTGCAAACTCCTCATTAAGAGGAGAGAAACCCTAAAAACTCCTACATTTCATGCTTTTGGCTTCCTCACTGAGTCTGGAAGGTTTAAAGTGCTTGACTCAGTTTCCCATGTTTGCAGGCTGCACTGGAGATGGGATGGGGGATGAGCAGAGCTGTTGTAGGAATGCTGAGAAGCCAGATTGGGCAAGGGCAGGACCTCGGAACAATAGCAAAGGGCTTGGGGACATCTTCCACAAATAAGAAAGTTCTTGGCATACACCACAGCCATGCCTAAGAAAGTTTTCTGAGTCTTTCCTAAATAGCTAAAAGAGGTTCTTTTCAGGCTTTTTTTTTATTATTATTATTTTGAGGGTTGGAATGAACAGAATTTGCATGTTCTTTCGGACGCTGTGGGGAGAGAGATGGAACCAAGCTTTTGTAGATAGGCCAAAAGATAATTAAAGCAATTATATACTGCAAAGGAATATGTTATTCTATTCCTAAAGGAAGACTTTTGGCCAGATAGAACTGATGACAAATATTTATTTTCTTCTTTTGGCATTAATAGTCTTAGTAGGCAGTATTAGGAACACTTATCAGTATTCATATATGGTATTTAGGGTGGCATTTTTATTATGTTTAGTGCAGAATTTTTTCACACTTTAATAGAACACCCATTTGTTGTAAGAAGATACTAAAACCTGTCTAATGGCAGAAAAAAAGGATGAGCAGTTTGGGGCAGCTTTGGGAGGATCTGGGGTCGCATCCCTAAAGCCAAACCATGCAAGTTCAATAAAGTGGGGAGAATTACCTGGGGAAAACAACACTGGAGCTGCAGGGTGATGGCCCGTGGCACGGAGAGGATGCAGAGATCTTTGAGCAGGAAGCTATTTGGCAGCCTGTGTGCCTTAGCTGGCAGAGAGCAGCCAGGAGCTGATTTAGTCAGTGGGTAGGAGAGTGAGGAGTTGAGAAAGCGAAGGCGGTCCCAGTGAACTATCAAGAAATACCGATCCCGAGCCATTATGTAACATTAGGGTCAGAACTGCAGATAAGAGGCTGATGCATCACAGCCCTAGCAAACAGCCAGTGTTAATATGTTTGCATAGATAAGGCAGATTTGGCGTGGTGCACGGGCATAAAAATGAGGAGCCAACACGAGCTGAAACGGAGCTCAGAGCACCACTGCCAAGAGATGTAATTCTTGTTTTCATCTCCTTTGAATATCAAGGTTTATTTAGTTTACAAACATATGGGTTTTCAAAGCTATTACAACTGTGACATCGATTTAGAAGCTACAGACATGCAAGAGGTTAAGATTAGAGCTGGCCAGGAATTTTCTTACAAAACAGAATTTTGCTTTTTAGCCAGGATTAGTTAAGACAACTGAGCCTTACAACATCATCCTGCCAGGTGAAAAAATGACTCACTTGACAAGCACAGTGCTGCTGGGATGAGTCCTTTTAAACTGTGTATTTACATAAACATTTATGGGCTGTTATGTTTATTAAGAAAAGATGTGATAGGCAGAATTGCACCTTTCAGTTGCTTAGGCAAGGGGAGGATAGCTTGGGAGCCACTACCTTCCTTTACTTATTAATTTACTTATTAAACTGGTGAGGAAAATCTGGGTTCTCTGTACAGCAGGGTGGGTTATGCCCTCCTGCCATGCCTTATACCCACTATAACCTGAGGTGTTTCAAAAGGACACCAAAACAGAAGAATTATAAGTATTTTATATCTGAACTTAATTAAAGCTGACATCTAGAAACCAAAATAAAAAATAAATTAAACAAAGAAAACTTGCTTCATAAAAAATTCTTCACTGGAACAAATGCCCAAATATTAAAGTAACAGAATCACAAAATCATTTAGTTTAGAAAAGACCTCCAAGACCAATGAGCCCAACCTTAATACTACCACTAATGATAATGAACAACACATCTGTCCTTTTAGCACACTAAAGCTCCTTCTACAAAACGAGAAAAGCAGCAGAGCCAAATCATCACTGTACTCTCAATCAAAGAATTTTGAACTTCAGCTCAATTCACTCAGATGTTGGGGATTATTTGGGCAGAACCTGAGATTACAAACCAAAGAGCACTGAGCAGCGCATGTATATGCTCCAGTTATGAAAGCTGCTTAATGATTAAAGTCAGCTATGCTAAAAAAAACAAAATAAAATAAAAAAATGCAAAACTGATGTTGAGATCTGAAAGTATGTCTGGATTGATAGGGCAGAGGTTAAATCCAGATGAGGGTCACTCAAGCCTGGTGTTAGCCTAAATGAGTTCAGCATTAATGTTGGAAAATCCTGGCGCTGAGCTCACCACCTGTCTGCCGCAGAAATCTGAGGTTCAGCCCAAACTTGAGGGTTTCTTGCATTTTCAACACTTGTGTGCTGCTAACCTGGCAGGAGGAAGAGGGTAAATCTGGCTGTTCTTTCAATTGCTGCTACCGTCCTTAAATTACTTTTGTCTGCTGCCTTTTAACTTCTCACTCCTAGTGCAACAGGATGCTTGTACTGTGCAAATAGGACAGAGAGCAGGGCTTTAAATAGTGAATCCTGTCAGGAAAACACTGCACAACCTTTCCACTTTTGTTACTTTCCTTTTATATTCTTTTTTCCACTTTTTTTGCAAAATAGGTCTGAAAAAGCTAAAGCAGAACTGCCAATTTTCAATCCCAGCAGTGATGACAAAGCAAACATTTAGGTCCTGATCTCAACAAGAAAAATGCCCCACAGGCTCAGAACTGAGCTTTGTGCAACATCAAAGGGTTAAAATAACCAACACTTAAAGGAAAGAGGAATAGATCACTTACAACACATATCCCATTATTTGTTGAAAACTTGTAGGGTGGATGTAAGCTCGTTATCATTCACCAGGAGATAAAATTTGCTGCAGAAGGTACACACTTTGCAAGTGCAGAACAGCTAATCTCAGACCACTAATAGATTTAACCTTGTATATTCACAGATATTTAAAAGTGTTATGGTTTGAAGGTCAACTCCGCTGTCTCCTAGTACAAGGAAAGAAAAGAAAGGAATAAAAATTAGAAAGAATTAATTCTTCAAAAAGTTTTTACAAATCAAAACCCTGCAGTTTCACACTGAGAACAAAAGAAGCATATTAAACACCAAAGTTTATCAAGACAAATTAGGTCCCAGTTTCAAATTTTCTTTAATCTTTTGCATCTGAACGTTTTTTTGCCTCATGCTGTTTTCCCTAGTTAAATGTTAAAATGAATTCTAGCCAATACCATTGACTTCCTCCCTTAAAAATATTGAGACACATAATAAAAAATTAATTACTTCCCCTAATTTCCGTGTGATTCTTTAAAAAGATGTAAAATTCATTTAAAGTAAGTGGTGACTTTGTCTTTGAAGATCACGACAATTAACATGGATCAAAGCTTAGGTTCTGTAACGATGATAGCTTATTAGCATAATGAAATTAACTTAGAGACAAGAATCTTTAATAGGTACAACAAAAACGCTTTAATAATACTTGAAGAAAATTATGTATTTGCTAGAAGTACAACAGTTTCAGACTTTCTATCCAATTAATAACTTGTTAATTAACTCCTTTTCCAAACAATGTGCACTTTAAGTTAACATCTGCCCATTGGATAACACTTTCCAATGGTATTTTTTTTTAATATACTGTAGAACTGCAACGCTGTTTTACTGGGAATTCCTTGTAGGACTATTCTTATACAGGGAAACAGGACCCAAATATAGCAATATGCCTTCTACAGCCAACCAATTAAAGAAAAAGAGGAGGCTTATTTCAAAGATGGGGAGGAGGAATGGGTAATTCCTTAATTCTGGCTGCATTGTTTGTGTGTAGTCTCAGATTTCTTTGCATTTTCAATGGGAATTATTTCCAGCAGTTTGTATTCCCCTGCAAAATGGCTCTCTGCTGATTAGTGCCTTATATAGACCTGATTTGGGAGCAATTTTCATATCTTTTAAAAATATCTATTTATAGTTCCAGGGTAGAGGATTTTACAGTCCTGTTTTATAGATTGTAAATCAATAACTATTGGTTTTGAAGACACAGAGAAGGAAGGTTCTCCACAAAAAAGTTAAAATAGGACCTTTTGTATAGAAAGAACATTTTCACAGACTTTGCTTTGTAGTGCAGAATAGTAAGGGCTTTCAGCACTTGAATTTTTAATTAAAATGACATTTTTATTTTAGGGGCTTCTGCCTATGGAGTGGTGTGGGGATCAAAAATTTCACAGAGCATTTTGCAAGTGGATTTGGAGAACACACGTGACTCTGCACTGCATGGGCTGCTCAGGCCAATGATGGAACAATTAAAGAGGCCTTATTTGAAACAAATGAGTTATTATATTCTATTGGGTCAAGGATTCATGTTTTAATAAATCCCTAATTACAGTAACTTTTCATTTAATCTGGCGAATTCTAAGCAAGTTAAGAATTTATGAGAGTTGGAATCAGCAATAAAAAAATATGCCTGTCTGCCATTCTGCTCAGGGCCACACAGGTTGAGCTCATTTTGAGGAGCTTGGGAGCCAGGAATGCCTCTCCTGAACAGGGCACTGTGACATGATTACATCTATGTACGTATGAAATAGTATTGTGCATGTGTAAAATAATATTGTGCATGTATAACATATACTGTATATTAAATTATGCATAAAATTGCATAGAGAATTATTATGATATAATCATTATTAATAATAGCCTGGAAAGGCTTCAATCCCTTTTTTTCAGAAATAAAAAAGAAACAGCTAAAACCAACCAAATCCCCAGTATAACCATGAGAGCACTTTTGAGGGGGGTTATTTTTTTTTTTTTTTGCTTTGGCAAACTTTCCCACCACCAACCTGTGACTGCACAAAGCTTTTTGTGCACCATCCAGCCAAAACTCTTCCATCACTCCTGGCTGAGCTCAGGATTTCTATTTCTGATCATTTGTGGTGCTGGCCAGGCTCCTCTCAGCTCCTGGTATATGGCTCATTACAGACAACTTTGAAAAAAAAAATAAAATTGAGTCAAAATGAATATTTTCATATGCAATTTTCAGATTTAGAACTTTAGAATTAGGATCTGTTGGTTCAACACCACCTTGGCAAACATTGTCTCCTCTACAACAACACCCTTATGAGAATTAACCAATTAACACCCAGCAAACAAACATACCACAGGCTTCACCATCCACTGAAGCGCCTTTTTCTTTGGGGCTGAAACAAGGTGCCACCAATAACTCACATGGAAACTGCATCACAATGGAAAGCAATCAAAGAAACTGCTGTTTTCCGCACCCAAACAGGCAACACCTCTACCTTTCCAAAGTTTGTGGTCTCTTTATTGAACATAAATATGCAAAGTCCTGTGAATTATGGCTGTAGCTGGCTGGAATTACCTTTTTTTTTTTTTTTGTGGTTGTTTCAATTTGAAAGTTTCTAGGGTGGGTTTGGTTTGAGGATTTTTCCATTGCGAATCAAAAACTGATAATTTTTTGAGACTTGTCCCGAAACATCAAAGGCTGAAAATCCTTGTTTAGAAACAAGATAGAGCAAGAGCTGGGCACTGCAAGCCCCTTTTTGGGGCTGAGCCGTTCAAGAGCAATGGGGACAGCACAAGGGACGTTGGTTGTGTCCCAAATTACTCAAGAGCTTCCAGGTCTACCTTGTTCCTTGGACCTGGGGCAATTCTGCCACCAAAATTGCTGCAGGGATGGGTGAAAAGAGGAGCCCTGTGGGCAGAAGGTTCACACAGAGGAGGCTGCTCCAGTCCTGGCAGGATCTGGGGCCATGCCCTGGGGATCTGAGCATCACCTGGGTTCCACAGGCTGAGCTCACCCACGTCCAGCAGAATCCTTCTGAAAGCAAAGACACTTCCCTTAAACTCCTGGATTTTGGCACGCCGGGGTTTTCTGAGGTGAAACGTTTCCAAGCTGTAAATCCATCAGATAACTGCCCAGTTCCAAGTTCCTTGGTATCCAAGAAACACGATACAACCTTGGCTGGGAAGTGCAGCCTAAAGAACATCATCACCTATTGCCTTTCCTGCATACTTCCATCCCATACCTATTTTTCCCTGGATGACTCCCAAGCTAAGAAAAGTCTCTCTCCTTGCTTAACAAAACCCAGTGTTTCAGCTGTACAAGACACTGAGTGCAGGCCAGAAACATTACAGGTTCTTCTAAGTAAGACATTATTGTTCTTTACAGGAGGAAAAAGAGATCAGGCTCATCTCTGGGCTAAGAAATGCACTCACTGTTCCAAATTTTGAGTCAATATTCAGAGTTAGTTTATACATAAGGCTCTAGTGGAGATTGATACAGTGCCAGAAGAGACTAAATTCTCATTTTTAGTGAATGACCACCACAAAGAGTTGCCAGCCGTGAATTTCCTTTATGATAACAAAGAGCTTGCCAGGAAAACCCTTGGTAAAAAAATAGTGCTGATAAATACATCGATTTAAAGATAACCAGTACAGCATTTCCTTTGTTCACACATGGTTTCATTTTTTCAGTTTTCATTTTTTCAGCAGAACATGTTTCCCTTACCCAACTTCTCCTTCCAACAAGGTATTTCAGCCTTTTTCCTGCTTTGGAAACAGAAAACTCTATGACTAAATCAAGAGTAGATTATTTAGTTTGAACACACACAAGAGCAAGATTTGGCTGTTGAGAAATGGTGATGTAGCAGGTTCTTTGAATTTTATAATAGCTTTCTTCACCCATCCTATTCCAAATTATCTCCATAGAATTAAAATTAAAAAAAAAAAAAAAAAAAAGAAAGGTCTATTTGTCTATTTTTCATTGGTTTTTCCCTTTGAAATATCACCTTTGCCCATCAGTGTGGTGGTGTCAGTCCCAGCTTTCTGTGATTTCTCTCACTTGTGCCCTGGATCTGGGATTCTCTTGATGGCCCTGTTCTTCCAGTGATGCTGCTCCTGTCTGCTTGCAGAATAATTTCTCTTTCACACTTCATTTGCATGTTTTTCTCACTGCATGGGGAAAAAACCCAAACAAGCACAAGTTTCCTTGTCTCCAGCTTCACAGCTGAGCAAAGCATGCATTCCCCTTCCTTCCCATTCCCCTTACACTGCTGTAGAGCTGGAAACGTTGCTTCAGACGTTCATGTGCAGCATTGTGGAAAACCATGAGCAAAAATCCTGGCTGTGAATTGGGAAAGTCTGAGCTGAATCCCTTTGGATAATGACCTGAAGGTCACACTGCACTAAAAGGGCAGAATCCACCCAAGCTTCAGGTGAAAACATAATTTAATCTTTTTCAATTCATCTCAGTGTAAAACCTTTTAGTTTTACTTGCAGATTTGGATGAATTCCACCTTTGAAAGAGGAAGTTTTTTCCAGAATTTTTGTTTTTATTGACAAGGACTTCCTAAATTTCAAGTGCAACACAACAGACAGACAAACCGAATCGAAGGAAGGCTCCATGGTGGGGTCAGCCCAATTACAGAGGTTTTAGTCACCACTTGCAATTTAGCTGCTTCTTTCTGCAAAAATTGCATCACTCACTAAAAAATTAAGGCAGAAACCACTTTATAAAATTTACATCACCCACTTCAGAAAAACAAACAATCCAGAATCTAAGTTATGATGGAGGTGCTCCTGCCTATACCCAGAACTGAGGTGTTACCTGCCCCTCCTGAAGAAGCTGTAGACCAAGATGAGTCTCCTCGTCTCCAGCTGAACAGACCAAGTGACCTCATCCACTCCTCATGCTTTTCCTCTTCTTCCTTCAATACTTTTTAGCCTGAGTTTCACAGGTTGGGGTTTCAGGGTCCTGCCCAGCAGTTTTTATTTGTTATTTATTTGTAATTTGTGTTATACCAGCAAGAAGAAGGCATCAAGAGCCTGCTCCATGTGCACCCCTCACAGCTGAGTTCCAACCCCCAGCATTGCCCTGCTCCTCTTGGCCCTCATTACTGAGCACTCAGCATTCTCACCCCGCTCGTCTGCTCTTTAATAAGAAATAAAGTTGTTTGTTTATTTTATACCTATTTAACTTGTCGCTTAAGATTTGCACAATGCCATCAATCTCTGCCTCGGCACGTTGACCTCGCTTTAATTGGTGGGGCTCTAAATTCTGCACAGATGTTATTACTGTGAATTTAACTTTATATAGCAAGAAATTCGGGGCTGCCATATGCTGTCTTTTATGAGCTCGCAGTTTGCAATGAATATCCATGACTAATGCCTGTGACCCAGGTAAGCCCGTGATTAGGGAAGGTAAAAAGTTTACCAAACTTTATTGCAGCGCTTTCGGTAATTTCACCAACAGCTAATGAACACATCTCCCCTGCCTCTGCGCTGGTACAAAAAAATTGCTTAGCTCTTCTTAATATATCTGTCAACATCTAGTGCCATTCTGGGAGTCTCATGAGTCAGCCGAAATATTCTGCATTCATAGATTGCATATCAGAGGGGATAAGATGATTTCCTCTGATATCCAGCATAAATCAGAGCTTTTTATGTTTTTCTAATGGTTTCTAGTTGTGCTTGGCTTTTATTTTGTTAAATAAACTGGGGTGAAACTTTTTTGAAGGATTTTAGTAGGATTTAGCCAGGTGCTAAATCCAGAATTCAAATATATCTACTAAGTCTAGACAGAAGTGAAGGAACCAGAAATACATGGAAATTAGGAAAAACTTTATGAATTGTGATTTATCATAAATGGCTTAAATTTCATTCCAAGCAACACAACAGCATCAGTTTAGCTGGAGCTCCAAGAAAACCTGTTCACTGTGAGTGAACTTATTGGTCTCAAGGCCTGGGAGAAGCAAACATCATTTCAGTGAAAGGGAAAACTGGAGAGGAAAAAAGTAGGAAAAAGCCAGTGGGTTTGAATTAGTCACACATATATTTGCAATGCAAAGTAGGAGAAAGTCTTCACTCAAAGGAGAACTGAGGTTGTGGTGCCTCCTCACTGCAGGAATGGAGTCAGGAAACCTCACTTATCCCATGATAGAACTTTCCAGGCTTTCAGAAGTGATGACATGGAGTGCAGCAGCAGATAGAGGCACCTGTGGATCAGAAATCCTTGCCCAGGCTTATTTCCATGTCTCAGCCTTGCCCCTACTGAATACTTTGCCCAGCCATCAGCAAACAATAATAAATTCCTGCTCACTGTCAATAAAATTTGTCACAACCAGAAGCATAGAAAAAAAAAACCCTGAAAATGTGAATAAATCTGAAGCACTACAAAGTTAAACTTGCTCGTTAATAAGTAGGAATATTTTTGCAGCAGGTCCTGTGTTCCCAGCAGCTCTGTTCACATCTACAGAGTCAGCTCACGAAACAGGAATTGGAGCATTGCTCTCATGAGTCACTCTGCTTGGAAACCTTTATATATTAAGAAAAAAAATAAATCCCCAATCAAAAAAAAAAAACCCCGCATGTTAAAAGTGTCTTAGCCAAGCATGTTATTTCTCTTAAATATATAACAAAACACAACTGTCCTCAAGGTAAATATCCTCTGTTTTATTGCTTTAGATCACTTTTCAGCGCTGTAATCATGTCATTAGGATTGCAGTTCCTGGCTCCAGAAGAAATAACCACCTAACTATAAAATTCTGGTTTCCCAGTCTATTTTGAGGGGACAACCAGAGGTCAGTGGGTCTGAGCCCCTGCCACTGAAACCAATGGCAGGAGGTTCAAGTTCTCCTGCTCCATGGTGTGTCCCAGGGAGAATTTTATTTATTTTTTTTTCCCTCAGCTGCAGTTTCTAACAGATGTTCAGGCAGTTCATGCCATTCTTCTGAACTGAATTAGAGAGCTGTGTCAGGAAAAAACTGTGGGCAGTCTGTGTCACCCACAGATGCAGCAACTTTGCTGCTGGTACCACCAGGGACTTCTGTGTTTCTGCTGCTATCTAAAAAAAATAAAAATCTAAATGGGGAAAAAGCAAAGCTTCTTCCTTTGCCTTATAGGTGGGAATGAATTTGGACAATAAATCATTGAAATCAGTCTTCTACAGGTCTGTGTGAGGCCACCACAGTGACTCCAAGGATCTCAGCTTTTCCTCTGAGACATTTTTACCTTACTGTGCAATGTCCTCGAGGATAAGAGCTCAAAACCTTTGTTTTCAGTGTATTATAGCTAGGACAGGCTTACGTTGTGAGAATTCCATATTTCGTAACACATTGTAATGTTATGCTTTATTTTCACTACCTCTGGAGGCAGGAAAGTTGCATCTGTCATTAACTTCTGCAAAAAATAAGACAGTGGAGACCAAAGGATGACAGAAAATTATTTCACACTGAGAGGCCTCTCCCTGCAACAGCAGCATTCATCAATAATGGTAATGGCAGGTGGCAGCAAGACACAAATGTCCTTAAACTGCCTTTATGCATCTCTATGTTGTTTTCTTGTCCCATCCTGCAGTCAAGATTTGTGGGAAGGTGCCCTCCTAGGTGGTCCAGATGTGGGCAAAATCTGCATCAACAGGTGTTAAATAACACATCCATAGACCAAATCAGCTCAACCTTACCCCAAAAGATGCTGAAAGCTCCTTTTAATCCAGGCACCTCAGTTCCTGCTGAGCCTGACCTAACATGGATGTGCAGATGAGGACTCCAACGGCCTTTAAATAATGAATTTATTTGTTCTTTTTTAAGAGCAAGATTGTGGGCATACTTCAATCCCCTTTCAAGGTGATTTTTCAGCACTCCAGTGTATATTTGCTGTGTTTCCTGAGGTCAAATCAGTGGCAGCTTTAATTGCACTTACAAGGAATGCTGCTAAAACGGGCACAGAGTCCTAAACTCAATGTTTTCTTCATTATTTTGCAACTTTGGGAGCCTGCCAACGTCGTTGCGAGATTTGGCATGCACTTACCTGGAAAGAATGAGGCTTAATATTTCATTTCAGCCTTGCAAGGTTTTCTCCTGCCGCCAAAAAGAGAGCAAGCAGAGGGACCAAAAACACAGGGGAAAGGGCAAGGCTGGTCCCTCTGATGCTGGCATGGATCAGCACGGTTTTGCAAGGATCTGGGGAGCTCTCCTGGAAATCAAGAGCAGCCCCACCACAAGTGGCTGCACCTTTAGCAGCTGCTTCTCTGTTCTGCAAATTCACGCGCATGGGGAATATTTTTACCTCCTAATTCCTGGAGGATTGGTGGGTCACACAATCATTAAGGCTGGAAAAGACCTCTAAGATCATCAGCTCCAGAAATTAAGAGGTGAGAGGCTTGCCACGCTTGGAGGTGTGAACTGCAAAGGCCAAGGTGAGAGCCTCACCTGCAGCCCCAAAGCCAGATCTGTGTTTAACTCCTGCTTTAGACCTTTAATGCAGAAAATAATCCTCTGACAGCTGTTACTTGGTCCTTAGAACCCATAGACTGCTTTTTGCTGATTATTTTAATGTAAAATGTTTTGACAGCCTCAAAAAGGGGGTGGAAATAAAGGTTACCACCGCCCATATCCTACAAGAGCTGCTGTCCACCAACACGTCAGCAAGTTAAGGCTGGGTTGGAGAGGGCTTGGAGAAACCTGTTTTAGTGGAAGTTGTCCCAGCCATGGCAGGAGGATGGGACGAGATGAGATTTAGGGTTCTTTCCAACCCAAACCATTATGTGAGTCTGTGAAGTCAAGCTTCTGCTTTCTTGGGTTTCCTCAATAAGGATTTAACCCAGTCACGTTAGGTTTCCTTTTTACTGGTTTGAAACGAGGGCTCCATAGGGCCCCTCTGGAAAATCAAGACATTGGAGCTGGTTTGTTTGTGGCTGGGATGGTACTTACACAGTGAAGGTGCTGCTTGGAGTCAGGGCAGTTCCTGAGGAGAGGACCCATTGCAATGCCAAGGAATGGATTGTCCTTCATCTGTCAGGATGCTTCAGCTATTGAACAAAAATATTTCCCTGGTTAGACTCCCAGAGCTGTGCTTCCCCCATCCACAATTCCCAACTTTCTCCATGCAGCCTGCAAAGACCAACTCCTGACTCAAGGTAAAATAATCTCCCAGGCCTACAATTTAAGCACGGCTTATGTCAAAACCTTTCTGTGGATCTGGTCCTCCCTCTGCAGCCGCCCCACTGGAAGGATTCAGCTGTTTGGGGAATGAAACCCTGCTCAGTGGGAACGAGGATGTCAGACACCGCTTCCAAGGGAGCGATGCCTCAGTGTATTTTGGTTTAACATTCTTATGTCAATGACACCGGTAGGAAACGGGGAAAGGTAAAAGCTCTGCGAGGCATGTAAATCAGGAATGGGAGTGTGACAGCAGAGGCTGGCACGGCTGTCACCAGGGCCAGCACAAAACATTCCCTAAGGACCCGAATCCCCACCAGCACTCCCGACCCCAGGAGTTAAATTTTGCTGCTTGCCTCGGCGGCATAAATCCGTAGCGTTTTGACTGAATCCCATAAAAGTAAATCAGTGTAAGTGAGGCCAGACTGTGGCCCCACAATCCTGCAGGACCAACGCTGGGAACAGGGGCCACGCTGGTGGCAGAGCACGGAGCCAGCCAGGGAGCAGCTGGGAGGCAGCCAGATGGGCAATGAAAGGGGCACAGCCAGCGCCTCAAAAAAATCGGTTTTTAATTGTAGGAAATTTTTTGCAAGGCATAAAGTTGAATTATTTTCATTTTTTTTTGCTCCGGCAGCAGAAATGTAAATGCTGCCGTTTGCACAGAGAGTGGGGTTTTTTAGGTTGTTGTTGTTGAGAGGCTGTGCTTAAAAAGGGGCTGGTATTAATCATCCCTACGTCAGGCAAGCTTAAAGGAGCACATCAGGCAGCTCCTTGGAGGAGATGATGGACAGGGGTCTGCTTTGCTGGCTGGTGTATTTTACAGAGCTGGTATCAAATGGGTCCACGTGGCATGAACAGAACATAGCTCCAGATGGGAGAGCAGCTCCCATCTCTTGCAGAGTAAATCTGCTGTTTGAGACTATACTCTATGACTGAAATTTTATACATATGACTTTGTTGGAGCTGGGATCTCTTCCTTTGAAAATGTGCTACAATAATAATTGCATTTACCAGTTGCCAGTCCTTCTCGCAAAACGTGGGTTTTGTTTTTTTTTTTTTGTCCGGATTGTGAAATTAATTGTCTCTAGCTAATATAATTAAAAACAAACACTTCGGATTTCAGCAGAGGGAAAGGGAGAAAGAGAGAGAGAGAGGGGAGGAAAAAAAAAAAAAAAAAAAAAGCAGCAAACTGCAGCCCTGATTTTCTATTGACAACAAGAAAGCCCTGCCATCCCCGAACTGTTTAATTATTGAAATGAACTGTAACAGCGCGCTGGATTGCTGCCGAGGTCACCGAGGAGCGCTGGATGTCGAGAGGAAAGCAGCAGCAGCTCCAAGGGCCCTGCAACGCCCCGGGCTCCGGGTGAAATCCCACACACTTTTTCTCAGGCGTCCAGGCTCCGATAGGTAGCCTGATAGCAGCGCTGCTCCGCCGCTCTCGCAGAGGCCCGACGGTGCTCGCTTGTTTTAAGAGGAGCCAAGCTATGCTCTGGTGGCCACCGTGACGCTGAGATTCCCATGCCCTATCGCATTCCTCTTTCTCAGATCCCAGGCGTTCCTCTTTTCCCCCTACGTGCAGTCCAGGATGTAGACAAATGAATTCCAAGTGACCTATGTGGGGGTGGAAACTCTTTGGAAACAAACAACAAAAATAAGATATCTCCTGTCCTCACTTTCTCATTTGCTCGTTCCCTGGATACAGTTTATTCGTGGCAATGAAATACACATTGTGTCTCTGGAGTTAGATCCAGCAGCAACATCTTTACCACCCCATAACCTTGGCTTTTTTTTCTTTCTTTTATTTTTTTCTTTTTTTCTCTTTTCTTTTCCTGATTTCCTATTTAAGCCTTTACAAAAGACATCTTGTTTAACATTATCTGCTCCTTTGGAAGTCAGGCTGCCCTCTAAAGCCTATCATATCAAGGCTTGCTATTGATTTAAACAATGTTTTTTTTTTTTTTACTGGAAAAAGTTTAGGAAACTGAAAGTTTTGTAAAAAAAATTCTGTATCTGCACTGACAGGAGGATCTGTTGGCCAAATAATGACTCTGCTTGCAGGGAAAAGGAAAAACTTCTTTTAAATCTTTCATAGTGGAGAAAATCCTGTAGATACAAAAACTGCAAAAAAGAAATAAAACTGCAGTTGAGGAACAGACAATAAACATTTCAGATTGCTTTATGGTGCACTATTACAGGCAACTATCTTGCTTAAGTAGGCATAACATTTTTCACAGTATATATTTAAGGTTTTTTTTATGGGGTAGATTAACAGCAGGGATACATAGCTCTTAAAGGGAGGGCAGAAATAATTCCTGCCTCTTCAGGGTCACAAAAAAATCTTTTAAAAATGGCCAGAAAAATGCACTGCGTGATCGAGCGGGAGCAGCCTCCAGCCCACCCTGGTGCTCCTGTTGTGGGCTGCACACTGAGCCATGAACAGCAATATCCAGGAGTGACCCCTGGGATCAACTCTGGCCCTGCAGGCTCTGGGGGGGCTGCTCTGGGCTCCCAGAGTGTTGCTGGCACACCTGTGGAGGATGGAGCTCTGCAAAGTGGTGGGAGCAGAGCTGGGAACAGGTTCAGGTTTCAGACATCACCCCTGTCCCAGCATCAGCACCCTTGGAGCATCCGTGGGCATCCACTGAGAGCAGCTCCTGCTGTCAGATCAGCCTGTTCTCCTCACCACAGATATCACACTGTCTGGGCCACCACAGCCTCTCATGGACCTCAGCCATGCTCCAGAGTGGCTCTGTGGGACAGGGAGCCATGCAGTGACACTCCCTTGCCAGCCCTGCTAGATTGAACAATGGAAGGAAGAATAATGGAGAAGGGGCAGCACTGTGCTGGATTCCCCTTGGCTTCGTTAAAATCAGTCTTGTCCCTCAGTTGTGGGTGCTCCAGAGCTCTCCTGGCTGTGCACCAAGCAGAACTCAGAGTGGCAGGGTCTGGCCTGGCAGAGGGTTCTCAGCACTTCTCTGTCCTTGCCTCCATGGGCTGATTTTGTCGAGGAGGTTGGGGATGTCATGAAAGAGTCACTTCTGTCTCACTGGATGGGCGCACAGACTTTGTGGCTATTTTTATGAGTGGCACTGCCCCATCTGCATTGGATTTTCAGAAATAAAAAGATCTTCAAGTCTTAGAATTATTTGAGTTGGAAGGGACCTTAAAGCTCATCTGTTCCCACCTTTGCCATGGGCAGAGACACCTTCCACCATCCCAGGTTTCTCCAAGCCCCATCCAGCCTGGCCTTGAGCACTTCCAGGGATCCAGGGGCAGCCACAGCTGCTCTGGGCCTCTCCACCGAACAATTCCTTTCTAGCATCTAATCCAAGCCTGCCCTCCGTCCGTTTAAAGCCATTCCCATTTGTCCCACCACTCCATACCCATGTGAAAAGTGGCTCTCCAAATATTTAGCCAATTTTTTAACAGTCCAAAGGAAATGAGAGAAAACGGATTGTTATTATTCCCCATGGAGCAACAACTTGCTCTGTTCCCCAGTTTGCTTTCACCTCCTTGGAAACACACACTATTTACTCCAGATGCTCCCACCAGTGGCTGGGTCCTCATGGGACCTCCTTCACCTTGCCTGGAAAATGCAGAGTTTCCACAGAGGCAGAGGAGCTGATCTGTTTGTGAATTATGTGCACTGAGCTAAACAATTTAACAGTTCATTCCCCCAGGTAGCCAGTGACCACTGAATGTCTCTCTCCCTAATTTGACAATTAATCTTTGGAAGGCTGGTAGTCATTTTAGATTAACTTTTTTATCTTAAAAAATCAGTAAACTACTTCCTTCTGGTGAATTTTTCTTTTTATTTTTTAGTTTTTCTAAATATTTCCAGTGGTCATCTTGCCTACTAAATTTTTCTATGCATCACTTTGGGAATCAGGGGTGGGAGGGAGGAGGGAGACTTGCTAAGAAATTGGAAAACATTTTACATTTTTTAAGTAGGTAAGATTAAGTGTTTGTGCCATAGTTTACAATTATAATAAAATAAATCTAGAAACTATTTCATGTATGAGAGCATGTGCATTAGAAAACATATTTCTGTAACAGATAACCATCTTCTGAACACTAGAATGCTGGTAATTTGTCAGTTTTTCTTTTAATTAAAACTGTGTATATAGTTCATGCTCTGTTTGATTCAGTGTCAACATTTTGGATGGGGGCTAAAACTGATTTCCTCTTAAATCTTTGCATTTCTCAGGACAACTGATGAAGTGTGCCTCAGCATTAAGCTCATGAACCCATGAGGTTTTGCCTGTTTCAAGATCAGTAAATCAAGAGATATTAGAGCAACAGCCCTGATGAGACTCAAGACTTCCAACACTCCTGTAAATGCTCTCTTTACCAAAACTGCATCCATTTTTCCTCTCAGACAACCTGTTTTAATTCATTGCATCATAACCAAGCTGGTCCACTGTAAAATGAATTAAAATTATGCTAGTTAGGAATTCAATTCTGAATGTGTTTCTCAATGCAACCCATGAAATGCTTAAAGTGTTTAATTTCTTTTTTTCTTCGTAACAACAGAAAAATCTGCCTGGTGTTTCTCTAAACAATTAAAAACAATATTTTCTTTTTTTTTTTTTTAATTTTTTGTCCTCCTTTCTGAAAATATGGAAACTTGCATGGTTTGGTTTGGAATGGACCTCAAAATTCATCAAGTTCTGCACCCTGCCATGGTCAGGGACACCTCCAGTGCACCAGGTTGCTCCAAGCTCCATCCACCCTGGCCTTGGACACTCCCCATCCTCACATGGAAGTGTTTTTTTTCCGTATATCCAACCTAAATTTCTCCTCTTTCATTTTGAACCCAGCACTCCTTGTCCTGTCACCTCATTCCTGATGAAAAGTCCCGGATCTGGGTGAGTTTGGAGCCCAGCCCTCCTGAGTGTCACACACAGAGTGGAAACAACCAGCACATTTCTCAAAAACACACACGTCTCACCACATTTAGCTCTGAGCCCCAGTTCCTTCTACCTTGCCTATTTCAATAAATATACTCATGGCACTCGATAAAATGAAAACATCAGTGAACAAAACAGATCCATATGAATTTTCCCCCAGGGATTGAGAATGGAGAGGAAGCACATCTGGTCCAGGAGAGTTGTGTTGCTAACTGTGCTCTCTGATAGGTGAGTGATAATCTCATTTATCTGCAGTGTACCTGAATGCTTCTTGGATCAAAAACCTGGGAAAAGCAAAGGAAAAGACTGAAAAGGGAGAAAGCCCACTCAAAAAAAGATGGCAGCTTCCAGATGTGTTCACCATGGCAGGGAGGTGCTGGATTCCCTGGGAATTACCTCAAGACAAACACGGTGAGAATTACTTTGGAGAGGATGTGAGGAAAAGCACACCATGAGAAAGAGGAGCAGATGCATCTTTCAAGCTCAGTATTCCTCATGCCTCTAACTTCACATGCCCTTTTGCTAATTTTTCTACACTGATAATCTATAGAACCTAATTACACAAAGTCTAAAAAAGCTCCTTCCACGAAAGGCATAATGCTGATATCTGAGTCACGAGCACAGTTAATGTAATCTAACACATATTGCAGGAACCTACTGCACACAGATATTACCAATTAGCACATGATTTTAACAATCAACATTCATGCAATTAATAGAACACTTCATATTCCTTCTAATTTTGAGCTCTGCATGAGCATATGTTATCATGACGGAATGTGGGATCATTTATTTATACTGGAAGCAAGGCACCACATAGAAATCAGAGAGGCTGAAAGTTAGCCTGAAAGTGAAATAGGCTCAGCTTTGCATTGAGGAAAGGATATTATTACTCTGACTTCAAAAAGTTGAACTTTTACCTTACCTTCTTGTTGATCCTTGCTGTTGATGAATTTCTGGAGAGGAAAATGTACCTTGATTGCAGCTGGGGAAAACAGCAAGGTGTGCATCAACAAACACTTCTCTCTGAAATTGAAAATTAAAACATAATTATTACTCAAAAAAAAAAAAGTAAAATAGTAAAAGTAAAAAAGTAAATAAATATGTCTTGTTTAGATATTTATATATATATATATATATATATATATATATTCAAAGATAACAATAGACACCTTGTCACCTTGTTTTCCATAACTAGCTATTATTTTTTTTTACTGTGACTAGGAAAGATTTACTATACTCATAGGACAGATGAGGCATACAGAGATTAAACCCAGCTCCCCACAGCATTTAGCCACTCACTTACTCTGAATTCCATAGGATTTAGGCATTTGATACCTTCAGGATCCAGTCCTGTCTATTTTTATGGCAGCAGAGGAAGCAGGGAACCAAATACCTGATTCCCAGAGAGTTTTCCAACCTACCTTACCTGACTCTCTCTCCTTCCTCCTTGGTGCTGACATCAGTAAGAAGCAATGACACTACTTTAATTTGGTTTACCAAACATTTTATGTGTATTTATCAACTGGAGAAAAGCATCCTTTCTCTGGGTAAAATTGTATTTCTAAAAAAATGTCATATTTATGTCTCCCATTACTGTCTCCCCTCATTAAGGGAGCCTTCACAAAAACATCACTTTTTGGGCTGCTGCTGTTTGAAACAAGAACAGATTGGAGCAGTCTACAGGTTGATAAAGAAAAGAGAGATTTCACCTGTGAATACTCCTCTCATGTTTATCTCAAGGGTTCTCCAACCCAGTATTGGTAAAAAAGGTGGTGAATCCTCTCTGAAAGTCCATGTTTGGTCGTGCAATATCCATACTTAGAAATAAGGGTGCAGTTCAGTCAGTCCAGATTTCCATGATGATCAGGACAGATGTACAGATATAGACAAATGAGAGAGGGGGGAAAAAAGGAAGGTCTCAAACTCAGCTTGTCTGAGGTGACTTCAGTGAAGGTAATAGAGCAATGTCAGTATCACTGACAGAGAGCTAAACTAAGCACAATGGCTTTTACACTGAGTAAATACATTAACAGTGTCCTTCCTGCCATAAAGAAATCAAAAGATAGTTTTTTCCACCAATATTTTCAGTAAGCTTCCAATTTTTTTAACCATTATTTTTATTGAAGGCTTTACTGCACAAAGAATCCAGGAGGGAACAGGAATTCACATAATGGTGCAGGTTGGGGAATTCTCTAAAAATACGTAACCATGGCACCCTTGTCATTACCAATCAAGTGTTCTTGATAAAAAGTAAAGTAATTAGCCTTTGAGAGGAGCATAAAGCTAATTAAAAATGACAACTTAGTCATCTCAACAAACAACAGCAAGGAACCAGCCCAGAGTTCTAACTATAGCACAACGTGATAACCTGACCTGCCACAACCACTTGCCTTCAACCCCTTAGGAGAAGCCACAGTTTGTGAGAGTGAAACTTTGGTAACCTCTTCCCTCATTGTAAAATTTGGATTCATCTCACCTACCATCCAATATTTCTGTTTGTTCTCACAGTTTCTTCGTCTTTTTCTAAGAAAGTTTTGCCCAACTATCAGAAATTTTTCCTGAGTGAAATGATGGAAATTTGTGTAGTCTCCTAAAAGGAGATGACAAAATGTGAAGCATGAACATATGCATTGTCAAAAAAATTCACAAGTTGCAGATGAGTTGAGTCTCATAACAAAGTTGCTTGCTCAGAATTTATAAATAATAACCAGAGACAAAAAGAAAACCACTGGTCTCTCACTTACAGAGCAACTGGGGTTCTGTCCTCTCACAGGTGGTAATGACAAGGTTTTAATTCAGTTCTATGGAGCAAGAATAAATATTTCTTCATTTCTCGCCCTACAAAAAATCCTTGAGAGGATACATTATCAGAAAATCATTACAATTACCACAGTTTTTTCTTAGCAGTTGTATTACTCAGGTTGCAGGAACTGAAGGAAATGAGTTGCTGTATTTTCATGGAGTCACAGAATGACTTGGATTGGAAGGAACCATGAAGATCATCAAGTTCACCCCCTGCCTTGGGCAGGGACAACTTCCACTATCCCAGGATGCTCCAAACCCTGTCCAGCCTGGCCTTGGACACTTCCAGAGATCCAGGAGCAGCCACAGCTTCTCAGAGTCTCCACAGGAAGGATTTTTCCCAATGTCCCACCCATCCCTGCCCTCTGGCAGTGGGAGCCATTCCCTGGGTCCTGTCCCTCCATCCCTTGTCCCAAGTCCCTCTCCAGCTCTTCTGGAGCCCCTTCAGGCACTGTTTTTAAATCTTTCCCTTTTCACATCACCAGATTCAGCTAAATATTTCCTAACATAAACACACACACACACACACACACACACACATATATATACATATATATATATATATATACATTTAATTAAATACAATAACTACAGCCAGCAGCCTGTGGTACTACATTACTTACAGCTGGGAGCTCATTCTCTCTAAGAATTAGAGTTTTGGAAACACAAAATCATTAAATTTAGAAGTAACTTCTGAGTTCATCAAGTCCAACCATTACCCCAACAGTGCTGAAGTGTCCTAGCCCAAAGTGTGTGCATACAACAGAGTCTCCACAAAGTTTTGGCACAGCTCCAAAGCTCATACTCACAAAATTAGATTTAAAAAGGATACACCATTATTGTGATGGGCCAAGCCCAAACACTGGCTCCTCAACAGGTCCTGCTGAGTGATGCTGATACTTCATCACGCTGACAGACTTTCCTCAAGCGCTCAGGAAATACAGATTTGGTCCTGAAAACAAGGATTGACTGGAATAGGAAAGGAGGTAGAAGAGATTATGGTTAGGTTTATGGTTGGGTTTTGAGTATCCCACACTAATCTTTCACTACAGTTTCAGTTCCTGCTTGCTGGGAAGGTCAGAACAGGGACTTGGAGAAGGCCTGAGGCTGCTGAGATGCAGCACATCGGAAGCACCCCATGAAACAGTGATTGCAAGGCAATGCAAGCAGTGAAAACTTAAGCTCCTTTGACTTACAGTATATATGAATATATGAGAGGGTAAAATACTTACAGATGTGTATCTAGACCAAATAAAAAGGCCTTGTAGAGACAGGGAAATCTGTATCTTGCACCGCGCTGCTTGCAGTCCTAGGAAAGCTTGAAGCAGAAATAAAATGTTTGCTTATGCTCTGAATAAACTTTGGATGAAAATAAATTCTGAGCAGCCGTGAACCTGATAAAGATCTTGATCCTGCTCTGTAATGCTTGGTAAGATACAGCTCAGGAAGGCCATGAAGGCTTAGGAGGGAGAGTCTCCCTAAGCCTGCTCCAGAGCCGGTGGAGAGAGGGATCATCCATCCCCAAATGGAGTAAGGAGGGACTGCTCCATTCCAACCCATGGATGCAGACCAACACATACAGGCTGAACATCTTGGGCTGCAATCCCAAATCTACAGATCTGCACCTCTCCATAATTATTCACAAGCCAAATGCAACAACATTGGACAATCTCCCTGAGCCCTGCTTTACAAGCTTTTCATTGAAAACATTTTCGGGGTGAAATTCTTCCTCCAGCTGAATTCTCTGTCGCGAATTCGGTGGAATTTTGGGTTATTCCAGTTTGCTTTTTCAATTCTTTAAAGTGTTTTCTCAAAGATTTTTGTAAAGGCCTGTGTCTAAAAAAGTTTTAAGGGCCCTAAAGGAAATGCAGTTTATTTTCATATGCCTACAGGACAAGCAGGTGTTCTGGTCTCAGACTCTTAGATGTTATAGGACATAAGGGAAGATAAGAGAAGTGCTGCTTTTCTCTTCCTTTTCTGCTTTCCCCAAGCAAAAATTAAAGTTTTACAGGGATGAGGTAGTAATCTGCAACACCTGCAAGGAGCAAGAATTACTTGATCTTTTGACATGCCATTTCCTTGTGTAGGGATGGTGGAGATGAAAATGAAGTATTTTTCTTGTTAGGAAAGGAGAAAAGAGTGAAATCTCCACTCACTCCTGTACCTCTCCTTAGACCCTACAGGCTCTAAACTTAATTCCAAGTTTCACCTGGAGAAATAAATGGAAAAAAAAATACTCTGTAAGGAACAGGACTGTGTTGGCAGCAGAGTGGATTCAGTGATAAATAGTTCTTTTTCCAGCTCTGATTTCTTTGATACGATTTGTAAAAATGGAATAAAAAATAATGGACCACTCCAAATAAATTGTTGCCATAAACCAGCAGCGAACAGCAGAATTGGCCCTTTAAGAGTTGTGTGGAGAGAGGGAGAGGACTAATAACCTACCTTTCCTGGTCCTGGGCTATGTTTATCTCCCATATTTATTTAAAAGCAAATCAAAATACTTTTAAACAAGTCGGCTGGTTCCAAATTTAGGAACAATTGAACAAAGAGGAATCTGCTAATTCCAGATGGAGTACATATAGTCCCTTGGCACTTATTACTTACCAAATGTTTCAGAAAGCAAACACATGACCTAAAAGATTTCGTGAGTGTGGGGTCCTCAAAAAGCTTTTAACAAGTCATGTATTTCCAACCGTATTTACTTTACCCACACACAAAACCCCTACTTCGTTTTGCTTTCCATTCTTTTTTTTCTCCTTTTTTTTTTTTTTTAGGCAGACAATGCTGCCTTTAAAGACTATTTATGGATGATTCAGTTATCCCATCGGGGCAGGAGCTCTAAAGGTGTCTCCTTTGAAAGGCTTCAGCTGTGGAGCATCTGCTGCCTGCCAGGGCCACCTTCTCCAGCGGGTGCAGGTGTTTTGCTAAAGTGGGATCCTCCTGCCCAACCCTGCAGGAAATGGGCACCCACAGCTGGTTTCTTATCTCAAAGAGACAGCAAATATTTCTCTGCTTTGGGTTTTTTGTTTTGTTTTTTTTTTCTCTTAAACCCGCTCCTTTGCACACCAAAGTTGTCCTACAACATCCTGCCAGGCAGTGCCAAGCCACTGTCGTGATGCATCTCCAGGCAAATTAATTGAGATTTATTTTTTTTTTTGTATGCATTTCATATTCGTTGCTGAGGTGTTTTAAATTAATTTAATGGGAAAATTAGTCTAATGAATACAACTTGGAATTTTTTTAGGGAGCATTGTATTCCGTTATTACAATTGTTCCCTCCCCAAATTAAATACTTCAGGGGAAGAATAAAGTAGAAATTTTTTGATTTTTTGAGGCAGTTTGATGAAAGTCAGTGATTTTTCACCAGCTCACCTACCCCAGTGGAGCAGAGGTGGCAGCGACATTGACATCTGTCTGTCCCAAGCCTCTGCAGCCACCAGCATGTCCAGGACCTTGTAGGCAAAAATCCCACCTGGGTGACTGCTTCAGGAGATCTTCACTAAAGCCCTTCAGTCTGAGGGTTAAAAAGCTTCACTTCTGTTCTAGGTGACAATTTCCATGACACAGACTACAAAAACTTCAGCATTTATGCTGTTCATACACTGCTGCTGGAGAGATGAGCCTGGGATGAGCCTGATCCTGCAAGAGGGGCAAAATCAAAGGCAGCAGAGAAAACTACTTAATAAACATTTAATTCTCTATTGAGGTGATTTCATTTTTCCTATCCCTTCTTTCAACATTCTAACATGTCTTTTCTTAGAAATTAAGCCCCTTCCTTGATTCTCAAAGGGGAAAAATCTAGAGGCAGTGAGTTGCGACTATGAGACTGAAAAGAGAAATAACTTTCCATGACAGTATGAACAGGTAGATGTAATTAAGTCTTGAGTTTTTGATGAGTTCTACCTCTTCTCTTTAGGCTGTTTAATTTTTTTTTTCCCTCTAGCTTTTATTTTAATAACCTTCCTTCCAGTAATGCTGCAACCCCTTCCTTTGGGCTTCTATGGATGTCATTTTTTCATAGTGACAGACTCAGCCCAGAAAGAAACTGAGGGCAAACATTGTAATTCCAATTTGAGTAACTACAAGGTGAAATTTATCTGCTGACAAAGACTCTTTGTTCAGTAACTCTTCTCTCACTCTGATAGTCCCTAAAGTTTTCCTACTGCAAATCCTTAAGCTGCACTAGCAAACTCAGGCAAACATGTTATTTTACATTTTTAACTGAAATGCTTTTTGTTTTTATTTTAATGAATCCCCTAACTCCAAGTTTAATTAAACTCATGTTTTTTAATTAATTACCAACAAATGCAAATAAGGGAACTACACAAACATGTATCCATCGTTCCCTGATAGATACGTGGGTGTTTTTTTTTTTTAATCCTGAAGTGTCAGGATTTAAAAATCTCAAAGTCTTGAGGGTTACAACCCAAAAATTCTTTTCATTTGGGGCTTTATGAGAATATTTTAGTAGTTTATGACAGGGAGCTCTTCTGCTTAAGGGAGGAGAAAGCAAACTGCAGGTTCTTTAGTTTTTGCCCACATTATTCTTGCTAAACAACAGTGACACTCAGCAGATTTAGGCTTGTGCATATATTATTATAAGGAAGCAAAAAAGTAGAATACAAGGATTTCATAGAATCACAGTTACGTTCAACTTCCCTAAACGCTGACAAATGTGGATTCATGAAATGATCTCTCTGGTTATTTAAGTGCAGCTAAACCAGAAATCCTAAATGAAACACATAATAGTTCAAGCATCAAACTCAAATGTTCAAAGCCCAGGAACCCCAAATTTAAGACACGTAATATAATCATGCTAAAATATTAGAAACTCTCTCCTGTGAGGACAATGCACAGTTGAATTACTTTTTTAAACTACATAAGTATTATTCTCAGGAGGAAATATTTCAAGATCTAATGAAATATTACTCCAAAGACTTGCTTAGAAATTCCTTCACTTCTCTGATCACTTTTTTCAGTCCAAACCCTGCAAGAGCAGCCCGTCCCTAATACGTGGGATTATTTAAATCATTAAAGCAAGCAGGAATATTTGTTTCTGCTCCCTTCCATGGCTGAATTTGGCTGTGTCCACATGTCTGGTTCAGCTCTATCTCACAGTCCCAGCGTGACCTGAATCCACACACAGAGACCTCGAGTTTGCTTAAAGCCTGAGCTCAGTTCTTGAGCTCTGGCCCTCCTGGATCCCAGCCCAGAGTCCTGGCCCTCTACACCCTGGACACGAAGTAAAGCCAGCACTGGAGTGCTCAGCAAGCTCCCTGGACAATGCATTTTCCCATCAGCCAGCAGGTAAAGGGCTGTTTTTCCTACTTGGCAAAGGGTTTTCTTATTTGCAGCAGCACTACACACCTTTGGGAAACATATTCTGCAAGTGTTTGCAAGCACTCGTGTTTCCACTTCTATTTAGAGTCATTTTTTAGGTTGTATTTTTAGTTTTATACATCTCTATATTTATATGTTTTACACGTTATCATAAATTTTTGTATTATTTATGCACATACGCAACTCTCTATGAGCACATCCATAGAACCATTTCTACTTCTCCCCATCCAAAACAACAGGCAGATATCTCCATCAATTACCATGGGCTGGAAAGAAGAAGAAAGGACTGACATTAAACCACCTTTATCTCCATAAAGAGGTTTCCTGCCCACTAAGACGGTAAATGTGAATGCACAAGTTTGTGGTGCCTCTTTTCCCACCAAAAAGGCAAATAAACAACTTAAAAGGGAAATTAACAGCTTTGAGACCTGCCTATATAGATAACTTTAGGGCTAGTAGGAGTTTTTCCAGCTCTCTGTCCCTCCATTTGCCCAGATGAAAAATGGGAACAAGCTGCCCCTAATGATCTTATGCAAAACTTTAATTATGTTTAGCTTATCTAATTGATGTATTTTGAGGAGCTTGGCTAAAAGATGTCATATTTGCAAAGCTATTTGTTATGTTTAAAGATATTTGCGCTCCCATCCTTGGGAAAATTCCTCACGTTCCCTGTCCTGCTGCACTCAGCAATGATCCTGTCTTGATTGTGTTCCAGCTACCCAGTGTCAAAAATAATCAGGAATAGGCAAGATAAATCACAAGAGTGTTCTGTGGAAGGCTGTGAATCCAGTGGCTCCTCCTTCCCCTCCCTGCCCAGTCTAAACACATGCAACCCTTTGGAAATAGCAAATAAATAATTAAACCAGCAGGGCAATGTCCACTCGTCTCCTGAACTGCTCCTGTAACACGATAGTCCTTAGGCAGCTATGCAAGATTTATCATCAGGATTTCAAGGCTTGAGAAAGCCCTTAAAACATTCCACATCCCCCCAGACAGCTCTTCCAAAAGGATGAGGAAATAAAGATATTCCCTCTTTTGCTTTTTCCCGGTTTCCTTCCAGCCCACAGGTTGGCGAGAGGCGCGGGGACCGTCGAAACCAGCTCTGGTAAAAAGGGGGTTTCCTTCCTTAAGAAATATTGCAAACAGAAGATTCCCATGTTTGAAAGGTCAGAGGAAAAAAAATATAATGCACTCATGAAGAGACAACCTCATTAATCGTGTTGTTCTTGGCCCAGTCAATAGAAGAAACATAAATGCTGTCAACACTGCACTGCTAGATAAAGGATAAAAAGTGGGAATGAAATGTTTTACTGCAAGGACTG
This sequence comes from Melospiza georgiana, assembly GCF_028018845.1. Lineage (NCBI taxonomy): Eukaryota > Metazoa > Chordata > Aves > Passeriformes > Passerellidae > Melospiza > Melospiza georgiana. The sequence continues at coordinate 37,767,954 of NC_080436.1, read as the reverse complement.
CTCTTATGGTTTGAGAACATTTCTGGAAATAACCTGAGCTGAGAAAATGTTCCCTAGGAGGAATACATTCTGTGGGAAACTGTGTGGAAGATAAAGTTTGGTCAGTGACCTTCTCACTATCCTCTAATCACACAGCACACACTGCTCCAAAGAGAAAAAAAGGGATACTGTGCAGCTAGAGACACTTTACCTTCCCCACATTATGTGAACTGAAGTGGAAAACACAAGAGTATCATAAATCTCTATTTCATGCTTTCAGATACTGTAGTGAAATAATAATCTACTGTAACTCACCGGGATAAAAAAAAAATGTGACTTTTGGTTTAGGGCACTGCAATAACACCAACCGTGATACACCTTGGGTGAGCATAAAAACAAATGACTGGAAGTTGCTAAAAGGGGAACTTGCCTTTTCATCTGTGCAATGCTAGAAACGGAGAAAGAGCCTCACATTTCTCATCCAAGAGCAGGAATAACAGAGAAGGGGAAGGCACGAGGCGAGACCTCTCCCGTGCAGGCAGCTCCAAGGGATGAGACAGAAAAGCTCAGTTTAAATACTTGCACATTAATGCAGCAGCAGCAGCATTCAGACACTGTATCTGTACAGACAGAGAGAGTAAATATTGGCTTATGTAGTTACTCCTGGGAAGATTAGGGAGACATCAAATATGGATGTGCCCAGCGCTCCACACGCAGGGAGGGTATTGGAAAGCTCCTACCTTTAGATATTTGTGGGGAATATCGCTTTTCCCCTTCTTTTTTTTTATATATTTTTTTATTTGTCCTTTGAAAGCAGAATTACAGTAATTACTGTCTCTAAAAGGTGGTTATTTGAAGACTGGTGTTACACGCACGGAAATGTCAAAGCTTTTTTAGTTTCTGCAGCACGAATCTCGGGAAGGCAGTGTGATCTTCCTGAAATGGCACTGCTGGGGTAATGCCACAGCACAGGAGTTGGGTAAATATTTTCCCTGTGCTCATCAGCTCCTGGCTGTTGACAAATACACTACCTAGAGCAGTAATGCAGGGTAATGATGTCATTACTGGGGGATAAACATCGCAGCTGCCCTGCGTGCCTGTAGCTCTTGCAAAACAGAGCTGAGGGTGAATTGGTTTGTGTACTCCACATCTTTCAAATATTTCACTAATCACCATAGAAATAATGAACTAATTCAGACACAGGCAAATCTGAAGTGGTCCAGTTCAAAATTACCCTTTTTTTTTTTTTTTGGGGGAAGGATCCTTAAAGATAAAGAGAGTGGAGTGGACAGAATGAAATATTTGTGTCGCTGTCCCTTGCTGGTTTCCAATGGGACGTGAAACAGAGAGGGTGCAATGACATATTCTGATTTTACTTCCATCCATCTGGAACCAAGAGCTACCAGAAGTCTGACAAGACAGCCTGATTTCCAGCCAGATTTCTAGAAATGTTAATAAGAGTTCCTTATTCAAAAAGCACCTTCAAAACTTCTTAACTAGCAGGAAGAGAACCTCAGATGTCTCATCAGCCACCACAATTACTCCTGGAAAAAGACCAAGAAGTGCCCTGCAGAATTCTCCTGCTACCAAACCTGTGAATGCCTGTACATAATCAAACCTATATACATCAAATCATAGAGATAAATCATCCACACACAAGATAATGCAGGTAAATAGAGGTCAGGAATAAAACCTTTTGGAAAACCTTCAAGGGATGGACAGAAAGGAGCAGAATTTTGACAGATATTCTCTTGAGAACTTAAATACAGAAAATAATTTTGAATTAAGTGTATTAATTTATATATTAAGGAGATCCTTCCCTTTGCTTTCCAAGTGTAAACCAGGAATATCTCAGAAATCCACAGAGGATGAAGCACCTTTTCCAGTGCTTTGTCAGGTACATATCAGCTGCAAAATGAGCTCAGGACCACACAGGGCCTGCAGAGGCTTTGGGGGTGGTTTATGACAATAGCAGAAAGTCACCAGCAGAATTTTCTCTCTCCATTTTGTGCAGTGTAACTTAATGGCATTATCGACATCTTCTGTGATATACATCCTGTGATCAGTGCAATTACTGCATGTCATCACCACTGTAAATTTACCCAGCCTGAAACCATTTTAAACTTAAACTGCATACTTAAGAACTACTATCCACCTCCTCTTTGTAAATTAGCTGTATGATTTATCTGTGGGAACCATTTCAAAAAGTATACATTCAGAAATACATATACCACATGATGTCTTTTCCATATGGCATCTCATAATTATTTTGCTGTGTGTGAACATGATGAAAACAGTTTCATAATTCTCTAAGGGTTAGGGTAAATTATTTCAATTAGACATATTTCAGAGCAAACATTACCTTAGGGTTTATTAATAATAGTACCTGAGAAGGAACAGCTGCCTTTTAAGCAGTGAGAGCTGTCAACTTCTCACTGCCCCCCTGTAGCACCCCTTTTGTGACTCTAAAAAAATGGTAGAATTTCTCATGCTTTACCTAAACAGAGAACTTGGCAGCTGAGACCTGGTTGTAATCCTCAGCAAGGGAGCTGGTGGGTGGATTTTTTTTCTCTATAAACTCTTGTATAAACCACACCAGTCTCCTGGTATTTATTTTGTGTAATGCTGGAAATCATACACAGATCCAACAGGCCATGTAAAGGAGTTTTGTAACTTCCTGAAACTCTTTCAGGCAAAATCTTTTCTCCAACAGCAGTCCCAGGCTGTCAGGATAATATCATAATTTTGTAAGGGCAAGGTTCCTCGACTATTTTTAACAGGATAGTTTTGAAAAGACAAAATGCAAATCTAAATTAGATCAGCTAATTATTAGGAATTTCTCTTAGAATGATTAAAAAGAAAATTAGCTCCATTGTCAGAGTATATGGACTGTTGTACAAGCTTGCTTTGCAGTTTTATGTGTTGTGTTCCTTATTTAGCTGTTTTTGTATACAAAAACTCTAAAATTTTGGGCCTTGACTTTGAATGAGCAGTTGTGTGGGAATACCTTCTGCTCAGATCAGCCCACCTGCTTTCATGCTCTCCACAAACTCATCTCCCTCCTTGTAAGGAATACTTTAATTCAACTCACAAATGCCTAAGGATCCATGTAAACCCCCAAATCTGAAAGGGAAGTGAGCTGAGAGCCAGCCAGGAGCAGGCATGGCAAATCCCTGCCTCTCCTCACCCTCCGCAGCGTGCAGAGCGAATTGACCCTGAATGCACAGCCACCAAAGCTGGGTTGAAAAAAGGGACAGAGTTACATCTGTGGGCTAATAAATAATGCAGGTACAACCTCACAGAGGGCTGGTGTGACTGAACACTTGTTACAACCTGTGGGCTGCAGGAAAAGCGTTGTGGAGCTGCAGCTCTCAGTCACAGAGTGGGAGGCGAGGCCATCAGCCCTCCCCAAAATCCTGCCTAGCCCAGACTCATGCGTGGAAGGGGGATGAAAGCAGCCAGCATGGGAAAAGCAGAAATTCAAACTAAACTACCTCTAGGAAGAGTTAAACTTACTGAGTTTTAAAATTAGTGTGTTGAGAAATCAATTCTCACCTTGGCTGCCAGTCTTTGATCCGGCAATGCTCGTGTGCCTGTGGGGAGTGGGATTCTCATTTAGTTCATCAATTCCACCACAAATATTTGCACACACATTCACACACAAAAATAGCACAAAAAGTGAGGAAGAGCATGTACTTATATGCAGAACTGTAGGGGCTGCACACAGAATTACAGAATGGTTTGGGTTGGAGGGGACATTAAAATACATCCCATCCCATCCCATCCCTGCCATGGGCAGAGACACCTCCCACTGTCCCAAGCTGCTCCAAGCCCTGTCCAGCCTGGCCTTGGACACTTCCAGGGATGTGCAAACCCATGAAAGCCAATACCAGGCTATCCAAAATGCTCAATCACCCAGCCAAACATGATTCTTCCACAGCATCATTATCATATTTTCATTCTTTTCATCTCAACCACAAGAGGAAAAAAGCATTTCCAAACAGAAAAGAAAAATTGATAGGTAAAGGGATTCAAGCTATAAAATATTTCCTTTTGATTCAGGTCCTAGTATTTTTGCCTGGCTCAAGTTCAGGAAGATCTATAACTTTGTTGAGTAATTTCCAAAGGCCTCTTGCCTGTGTCTGCTTAGGAACACCTTCAGCTTTGAAATTGCCACTTTAAATAAGAGAGAAGCCATTTGCTCCTCTGCCATCCCTGGTGCAGTGAAACCTGTGCATTTCTACAGAGGTTTTTGTCTGTCCCAGGCAGGTCCCACTCCACAAGGGACTTCAGCACTGGGTGTTCCATGCTCAAAAGTTCTGGGGCAGACTCTCTGTGTCCTGCTGCAGTGTGTAGAAACCCATAAGAAGTGAAGAAATGGGAACCCCAAGCCTGAGACCTCTTTAATAAATTGAATTAACAAGCTTTTTTCTGATATTTGTATTTTGAAACTGGTTTTTAACTTAGGGAAGAATATATTCCCAATATCAATATATTCCCAATCATGATCTCTTTCCCCATGTCATCCAAGGAGGGGACAGACCTCTGATCTTTGCTTTCCTCTCTACTTAATTCCTTTATTTGTTCTCCTTCACTCACTCACTCCCTAACCAGACAATCTGTGTTACAGTTCACATGCTGTTATACTTTTCAAAATCTCACCCTTTTCTGGGTGAGATTTAAATTTTCTGGGTTCAATTCTTTTTGGGCAACTCTCCTGAAGCAGCGAAGCTTTCACACTGGCCCTGTCTGCCAGACCTTTTCTCCCTTCACCACTTGCCAATTCATTGGCTTATTTCAATCCAATTTAATAGAGAGGTAGAAGCCCTGAAGATAATTAAATTCCTGTAACTTCTGCAAACATTGGCAGCTGGAGACAGGTAGGGGAATGAAAAGAGGGCCTCTGCCACAGCAAAAAATGCAGTCATAGGTTTAGCTTGGATATTAGGAAAAATTTCTTCACCAAAAGGGTTGTCCAGGTCAGTGGTGGAGTCCTTATTTTCCCTAGGGATTTAAAAGCCATGTGGATGTGGCACTTGGGGACATGGCCTTGAGGTGGCAGGGCTGGGGAATGGTTGGGCTCAATCATCTCAAAGAGATTTTCCAACCTAATAATTTCTAGAAGGTTCTACAGGAATATTTCTGCTGGCCTGGGCTCAGCCAAGAGGTTAATGTGAGACACGGCCCCTGGGGAAACTGAGGCACTATGGCAAAGGATGGCCATGCTCAGATCCTTCATATCAAAAGATGAAGGATTCAAATACTGAATCTGCAGAGGCAATGAGACTTCAGGAATTCTGCATCTCAGGGTACAATTGCTAACTTTGCCCCTCCTTCCCACAGGTGTTGATTCTCAAGTCCCAGTTTCTCCTAGTTTCTGCAGAAGCACCACGAGCTGATGTGGTACCTGGTACCCAGGGAGGACAATCTAGTTCCAGATTCAACACCTGTGCATAAAGTGCTGTCCTCAGCCTGTAGGTTTTGAATCTGAAAGCTAATGACACCAATACAGTGAGTATTTGTATTATTTGTCTTTACAACCACTTCCGCCTTATGCTGCTCTCATACCTGTCCACAACATCATTGCATGAGTGACTTGGGTACAAACCTGCACCCAACAGTTGCACAATGTCCTTTATTGGCAATGGGACTCAACTGGGAGTCCCTCACTCAGGAGACAAACTTCCATCTGTTAGCAAAAGGTTGTGGGACTGTGAAAAATTATCTTTTTTTTTTTTTTCCTTCTCTGTCCTTTTTTTCTCTCCCACACTTTGCCTTTTTCATTAGTTGGAGCTAAAAGTCCTTGAGCAGAAAGGCCTCTTTTTGCACCAGATGTTTGCATGAGCCTAACACATTGGGAGCATTTCTTAGCTCAGGTCCAGATGGGCTATTGCAAAGAAGATAATATCAAGACTAGCAAATACTGGTGTTCTTATGTCTATATGACAACATCACCTTTGAAATGGGAACACTTGTCTGTGTACGTTATGAGAAAACATTTTTACTTGCATATTTAGCTGTAACAGCCCCGCTGAAGTGCAAACATTAGATCTTAAAAGTACCTCCATCAAAATTAATGGACAGCCTGACAGAGATGAAACCTGTTTTCTGCAAAGAGATTAATAATCTCACGGCATCTAAGGTTTTGCCATGCCTGTCTTGTTTCTGTTTCTCTTGCTCTGAGAGAAAGGCTGGACCTCTCCTGAATGTTGCCTACCACCCATCAGCTTGGCTCAAGACCCATCTGTAAATTTCATTTGCCTTTTGAAGAGACAAAATTTTCCTTGACGAAGGTGATTATCAGGTATTAAAGGCTAATCTTATAATAAATTTGTGAATTAGTAAGCTTATTTCTGAACTAGTCAAAAGAAAATCCCTCTTGCTCATACCTTGTTACGCCGGCATCGCGTGCTATCCTACCTCTGGAATTTAATCATTTGTCAGGGTAAAAAAATCCCAAGCAGAGATATTTGCTCACTGAAATGAACCAGGGTGGCCAGGTTACTCCCCATAACGTGGGGTTCTTTTAAGATTTTTTTTTTTAAATTTAATCCCAAAGGGCTTTTATTTTGTGTCAATTCGTACAATAAAGTTCTCTTTTATGAGCTTGACTTCGCTCATGTGTTGTTAGCACACTTAATTAAACTCTGAAATGCTTAATTCTTTCTGGGGCCCTAATTCTGTTCTATACAAACATTGCTGTGTGCCCTCAGCGAGGGAAAGTCAATGTAATTCGACACAAATTTCAAAGACCTCCCCAAAGCGTTTGTTTGTGTGCTGGGCAAAGGAGAGGGGAGGCAAAGAGTTGGTTGGGAATTCCTGGCTTCAGAATTGCCCCCGTTTTGAAGGTGAGGACCGTCTGAAACGCTCGGACCCCCTTCTAAATCCCCCTGCAGCCTGGAAGCGCGGCTTGACTCCGGCCCAGCTGTACCCAAAAGCAGGGATAAATTATGCATGTGAGGGGCTGCAACAGCCTTCACATTAAATATTGATCTGCTGGTGCTGTGCCACGCTGCGAGCCCGAGCATCTCCAGATCCACCTGTCTGCTCCGCGGTGACGGCCGCTCCCGCAGGACCGGCTCTGGCGCGGCGCACAAAGCCTCCCGTCTCAAATAGGTGGGTCCGGAGCAAATCTCCTCAGCTTAATTTATTCCACACCCTTGCTAGCATAACAAGTGTTCCTCGGCCTCTGTGGATGTGTATTCGAGAGGGAGCTGTCTGTCTACATTTGATTTTACATTTCCTTCGGCTGGTTCAGAGATCCATAAGCAAAACCTGGCACCCGGGGACGTCCAAGAGGATTGTGAATTCATGAACAATAAATGGGTTACCGTCAGACATACCTTAACATTTTAATCTCTGGCAGAGGGTTTGGATAAGTGTTTTTGGGTAGCTCTGTGTAATAGATTTATTCACGTGTATATGTATTTTACTTGACTATTATTGAGCAGAAGGATTTCATAGGGGTGAGGAAACAAAATGTCTCCTCCAAGGGTGGCCACCTGGTCTCTCCCATTGTTGACCTGGAAGGCAGAGCTACCTTTCAGCCAGCTGGAGCACTGGAAGCACATGCAACACCATTTTCAAAGGACGGAGTGGGCACATCATCCAACAAGAGTAAGGAAAAACCTCTTTCCAATCCCACCACAGCCCTTTCTGATCTCAGCCTCCTGTAGTGCGGACCAGGTCTTGGAAATGCTGTGTAGCCTAGGAGACAGATCACACCCTACAAGCCTTCTTTCCCACATCTTTCCCCCAGCCTCCAACATAAAATGGCCATTTTGTTGATCTGGAGGAATTTCTGCAGCCACAAACCACCTCTGACATCTATGGGTACTGCTGCCCCAAGAAATGGGCAAGCCGCACCTAATATGACCTGGGTTTCAAGCACCAAAAAAAAAAATTATCCTTCTGAGCTCTCCTTCCCATCCTACAGCAATTTTCCTACCTCCAGACACACAGGTCCTCGAGGTCCATCAGGATATTGGAGGCAGATGTCTTCTCCAGCCCACTTGCTTGTTTCATCCAATGCACTTGTCAATGCGCTCCTTGTGAAGGTGCTGACCTTTGTTTGAGACATCAAAACTGTAAAACGGAATCAGACCTGTGAGGAATACAAATAACTGTGAGTGTTAAGTAATTTTCCTAATATAAAATGACTGTAAGCAGTTTTCCCAGCATTTGTGCATTACATCCAGATTTCTAAGTTATAGTGAGTCATCAAAACCATTTCCAATTATTTTATTAGATGCTCCAAACAAGAATCTGAGAAACCTGACTGTAAAAGAAAGGCTGGAAGGATTAAAGTAGGGAACTTAATAACCTACTTTAGTTAAACATTTCCAGTTAAGTCACATATTGAAGTTTTTCCACACCTGAAAACATAGAATCTTTTTGAAAATTACTTAGTAAAGAATTAGTGTGGCATGCCCATTGACTAGGTATTCCAACCAGATGGAAAACTCTTACGTGCTCAGCCTTTACTAGATTTCCTTTCTTTCTTGGTTTTTTTTCCTAATTGCAACGAAGCCAAAAAGGCACAAAATTGGAGAAAACAATGCAATAAAGAAAAAAAAAATAGGAGAATCATATTTTCTTATTATTTTCACAGGAAGACTTGGGTTTAACTCTTGGGAGGAGGCTCAGCTCAAATGACATTTTCACACAACCAGTACATCCTCTCCTATCTGCTGCACTGAGCTGGGTTCAAAATAGCTGAATAGCAATAACTACCAGGCCAGTTGTGGATCTGACATTCAGAATCAAGCAGATGGCAAGCACAAAAATACAGTCTGGGTTAAACACTGACCACATTTGCCAGAAGCACAGACAGAGAAACCCCAGCCACATCCAGATCACAGGCAGAGCACATCCAGATCTACCAAAACACTGAGAGCAGAATTCAGTATAAATTATTCTGTGCTAATAGTACACGGACATCTGACAGTATTTTTCTTTTCATGCCCTGCTTTTTTTTTTTTTTTTTTTTTTTTTTCCCTTCAAAAGGATGGAATTTCACTCCGTACCGGACGGTTTGGCCAAGAGCTTTTTCCCAAATGGATGCAATCCCCTTTCTGATGTGAGTGCCTAACACCAGTCTCCTGCCACTCCATCCAGCCACGCTGCTGGGGAGGAGGTGATATTTAAAGCCATGCCAATGGAACACAACAGGGGACAGGCAGAGCACAGGCAACAGAAGGAGGATTTTGCAAGAGCTCGCTGGGTCACGATAAACTCCTTCTCTGGCCACATCCAGTGTCCAGCCCGTATGGCTGAAGATCTTTGCTGGAAAGCCTTTGTTATTTATTTGGAAATTCGCTGTGGCTGTGGTTTAACTCTGTGTTTTGGAGCTGATCTTTAATTGATATGGGGCATTCCATCCTCCATAAACAGCAGTCAAAGGAAGAGAGCGAGGCAGGTGATCAATACCAGTGGATGACCCAGTCTCTATAAAAATGTTATTTATACATCAAAAATTTCTTCTAGAGAAGAAAAAGCAAGTGCACAAGAGCTGTATTTATGAGGTTAAGAGAATCCTACCTTTGGCTAAGCATCAGTAAAAGCCTCGCAGAGAAACTTCTTTGTTTCTGGCACAAATAAATATTTATTATTGCACTGGGGAAAAAAGTACTCTCACAAAGCCTAACTATTTTAATAAAAAATTTAATATGTTTATTTCTTCCAGACAGAAGATAAAAAGCTGTCAGAGAAATAATGGTTTAAATTACAGTGAGATGTTTCCTTGCCTAATCTTTCTCTTTCTTCATTCCCAAAAATCTACGTGGCATGCTCAGAAATTTTATTTTTAGTGAGAAATGTCAAGGAAACACTTTATGGTAAGTGGCTGCTCTCTATTAATTCTTTTGTTATTAAATGTGGGTACATTAATTACCATTAATCATTTTGGCTCTAGTATAGATTTCCAACAATAAATTCTTTAAACACATATACAAACCCTATAATCTAATCAAGTAATTTTCTTCTACCTACTTGGAAGGGAGAAAACAGCAAGGCTGTTATTGTTACTTCTATTTTTTTTTTAATTCTGAGGAGGCGGAGGAGAAACTGGCAATGGGACCTCTATAGGAACAGAGAAAAAACCCAATAACTATTCCTACTGACAGTGTATGTGCTTCTCAATAATAATCATGCCTTAGAAGAGGTAAAGTGCCTTAATAAAATGTAAAGAAATTCAGAAAGGAAGAGATTTATGCAGATCTAAGTCATCAAGGATATATATAATAATATATATATTTCTGCAAAAGCAAAGATAATATTGAAATGTTGCTTTTCCTCGAGAAAATAAAAAGTAGTACCTGAATTAATTCTGCAGCAAATTAGCAAGGTGCTTCGTAATGTAGCTGTGATACAGCCCACATTTCCAGTGCTGGCAATAAAGTTCACATTCAGTGACATAGCCATAAGTTTACTGAGATAAAGAGGAAATGCAAAGTTACAAATACAGGTTGCTGTTGTCAAGGTACTCACGGGAGCTTGTGCTCTGTTGCTTTTCACAGGGTAACACTGGGCTGCTGAACTCTTTTCGAACCTGCCATCACCAGATTCCCAGATTCTCACACTGGCAGGTGCATTTTTTAAACCACAGCGGGTAATTCTGCACAATAACGTTGTCATTACTCCTCGGAAGCCCTGATCTGAATAAACATGATGAATGAAAACACTGAATTCTCAGAACAAACAAGCTGCAACCTCCACCTTAAGGACAGAAGCCACGGTATGACTGATTAAGTATGGATGCTGCTTGCCAAATCTCACTTTCACTTTTAAACTTGCAATTGTTCTCAGAATGAAGTTTCCATAATGAACAGTTAAAGACATTTACCCCAAATATTGATTTACAGCTGGAGGCCTTGCATTAGAACGTGTCTTGGCCACTTTGGGCCTTTACCACCAGTCAAGGTCTGTGCAGGCAGAGGAGAATAACCCTGTGAGGATTCCCTTCGCTGGGATGTGCTCCTCACTTTGCACTCCAAAGTCCACAGTCACTCATCCAAAATCCAGCAGCTAAATAATACAGCCACATCCCAGCAGCTCCTCCAGTCTTCTCACCTCATGTTAAACTCTTTAGTCCATCCTGCACAAGTTTAACAAACAGCTTTTAGTCTCTGCACTCGTGTCTTTCCCCACTGCAGACAGCTCCCACTGTTTCTGCCTCTAATCTTCAGCTTTTCTGGAGCACCTGATCTCCTCCACAAATTTCCTTTTGTTCCCTAGGATTCTAGTGTCCTTTCAGTCTTCTTTCAAGGCATTCTAGACACGCAACATTTAATATAAAACCCAGCCTTCTAAGAAAAGATAGCCAAACATTACTTTTCTCTGTTTTTCTATTTTTTCTTCCAGAAACTCTCTGAACTGACATAACACTTCACAGCTGGGTCAATTCCTATATCATATCCTATTTCCTTTCCTAAATCTGTTGCATCTACAGACTGCAAACCACTTCATCCAGTAGGCAGCCCAAAAGTATTTTCAAGCAACCTGGAGCTGCTGATCTGCTCCAGGAGGTCTAGACCATCCATGTGAGATGATACAAGGATGCTCCCACTCTTTCCTTAATAAAATCCTCTAGAGGGGAAATAATGAGGGTCATCACAGGCTGTATAAATTCCTTATTGATGGAAATATATTCAAAAAGAATAGTTCCCAGAGATGCACAGGATCTTTGTGGAGAACATCAAGAGAGGTGCAATCCTGGACATCGGAGCAGCCTACTCAGGGCACTGGTGGAGTTCCCATAGCCAGGATCCAAAATCTGTGTGGATGTGGCCCCTGGGGACATGGGTTGGCAGTGCCAAGGGGAATGGTTGCAATCTCTGACCTTAGAGGGCTTTTCCAACCTTAATATAACAATAAACCCCACGATTTGCCGAGGCATTGCTGGGAAAACCTGACTTCCCATCTGCTCGGCAGAGAAATCACCCTCCAGTAACGTGCCGGAGCGCGGCTCTAAAAAGGCAGGAATGTGAAAAACCTCCTTTTCACCCCTTCCATCCACCAGCAGAGCTGAGGGTAACCTACTTTCCCCCTGTGCTTGCGAGGAGCACAGGCACAAAGGCAGGGAGCACAAGGTGCTGCCTCACACACATTGTTTGATAAATTTCAGCACCCGAGTACCCGGCATCCCACGGCTTTCCCCGCTCCCAGGGTGTCATGGAGTTATTGACATTGACAGAACCAGGTTAACAGAGACTAAAGGAGCTCTAAGAATTCCTGCCCCTAGCAGGAGCGATTGAATAATTGCTTTTTTTCCCCCTTTCTCTTGGATTTTTTGTTGTCTTTTTTTTTTCCTGGCGTAAAAAGTTCTCAAGCTCTGGACAGCAACAGGTTGCGATGCAGGTTGTTTCCCACCATGCTGAAAATGTGCTTTTTATTTTGCACCCTGATAGCCTGGACCCCTCTCAAAATGACTCAGTAAAGAGGTAAATTCTGAGGTATCATTTTCTTCAGATGTATAAACCCCAGCATTTTTAGAAAATATAATCCAATATCACATATCATATGCGTTTTACGAGAAAAAGAATTTTTAAAATTCCAAATTTTTAAAAGAAATACAGTTTTTTTTAATTTATCAATTTATCACAATTTATGCCACAGATAATGAAAACTCCTCATCTCAATATTAGTCAGACATAATTACAAAAGACTTGTAATATTAACCAGTACTGCATTTTTAGTAAATTTAGCCATCTTATTCAAATATTTTTCACTAGATTTTCGTCACTTTCCAGGAAAAAATAAAATAAAATAAAAAAGAAAATAAATGTGAAAAATCCAAGCATTTCCAGTTTCTGATGCAGAAAAGACAAAATGCCTGTGACTTAGAGAACCTGTCACAAGTTATAAGTGTAAATAGCACAGTTTTATATCTTCGGGAATAACTTCAAATACACAGAACAGCCCCTTGGTTTTAATCTTATTTTTTCCCCTAATAATTGACCTACATAAGCAACCAAATCCTTGGTACACTATAGTGGCATAATTTAAATTTCTCTTACGTGCACTGTGGAGTTGTCACTGAGGTCCCCAACCAATCATTATGGAAGACTGAGGGCTGGAGTGATGCTTTGCTTGCTGCAGTGTTTAGGGGGGAAAATAAAAAGGGAAAGCAGTAAAAAAAAAAAATACAAACCCTCTAGAAAAGAACAACCTGGTGGAGGTTTCAATCCATTAGCAGCATTGAGCTTGCCAGTTCTGTACTGCAGCATTTGACAAGGCTCTGAGCCAGAGATTAAGGCACGTCTCCTGAGGAAGGGAAAGAACAGGAGCTTCCACACTTCATTAAGGATATGTTTTATTTGCAAACTGCCAGCCCACAGAGTGGCACTGACTTTTGGGTCATGGAAAAGGTTACAGTTGTGCACTTGAGCCGTGCCAAGCTGAGCTGGATAATGCTCCTGAAAAAGCAAATCAAAGAGAAATTATAAGGGAAATAGGGAAATCCACTGGTACAAACCACCTAAAATAGGACTTGAAATGTAACTTGTGCTCCAGTCAGGATTTTCCTCCTCAAAAATCGCGCTAAAGCAGGACAAGAGCCCAAAACAATAGGGAGCGGTTAACTACAAAATGCATATTCAGGCTGTGTGTTTTTCTTATAATTTAAATATACATTCTCAGATTTATTTCACAGTGATTGCTTTAAAAAATGTTAATATCCCTATAGAATCGAGCCTTATCTCTATTTGATGCTTTGCCAAGGACTGTACTAACATTCCACCACTGTACACATTTTATTTTTTGCTAAGCTATTGTTGTTTTTTCCTGGCTTGTTTTTCAGAATCCAAATAGAAATAGGTAGTTTATATGGTTTAGAGCATAAATCATAAATCACTCATCATGAAGGGCCAATTCTTGGAGTCTTTATTTGTTGTTTGCACTGGCAACTTCCCAATCATTTTCACAAGGAGCAGCATTTGAATAAAGACATGGTTGCCAGTAAAGGTAAATTTTCTCTATTCCAGGAAAAAAAAGATTTAACAATAATATTCTGGGTTAGGTTCCAGATTCTCTTCATTGACATTAATAGGGTATCTTGAAATGAAAGGTACTCAATGGCTAAAGGTAAGAAAAAAGAGTGCCCATGGGACCATCACTGGGAAGCTTGCCTAAGAAGACATAAATTATATTTCTGGAATGTCCATGACCTATTTTCTTGGATTTGAAATGCTCCAATAGTGATTACCAACCAACAAAGCCATGATTTGCTCTGCCTGTGCACCCACCTGGTCCATCTGCAAACACCACTGCAAAACTGGCAGAGGTGAAGGTGTAGCTCTACCAAGACCAAAGTTTATGGCTCTGTATCATCTTCAATGCCTGAAGAAACCAAAGCAGTTACTCTTATTTTTAATCTGTACCTGAAAGAAGACCATTTTTTGGACAGAAAATGCTTCTGCTCTATGTCCTTCAATTCTTAAAAAAAATATTAATTTAATAATCCATTGTTAAACAGAAAACCAGTAATTCTTAAAGTACTTAATTGCCTTGGTAGAAATTCTCTCTTTTTTTCTTTTTTTTTTTTTTTTTTTTTTTTCTCAAATGCATGCAGATCTCACGGTATTTTCATTTAACATGTCCACACATGTGTTTACCAACCACAGTTGACCGGTGGTTCTCCCCAGTTGAACTTCCTGATTTTTCCCTAATTCACCACTTTTGATGACATTTTCAGCTAGAACTGGTACTTTCTGTGTAGCCCAAAATGACAAGGTGCCATAACTGGCAGCAGAAGCAGCACCCTGGCTCAGCCCAGGCAGAGGCTCTGGGAAGCATCTTTAATGAGATCAATGGAATATTTGCTTTGCCTCTCCTCTCTGTTAAAGTCATGCAGAGCAGGGACAGACAACAGCTGCAAAGATATTGGTCGTTTTGGTTTTCCTCATTCAAGATAACCAAATTTTTGACCTTGGAAGGAACAGTTAAACTATTCATAAAGCTGAAGTGGATAAAATCATCAGCCAAAGTAAAATGTTCACCCAGAGCAGAATCATGGCATCTCCTCAGTCTTAGGAGTTGAGAGAGAATCAGTGATCGGGAAAAATATCAAAAGCTTATAAGAGAGAACTTTTGAACTGTTGGCCAATTTTGCTTAGCTCCTATAAATTTTCTTCACTTGCCATGTTCCACTTGCATGAAAAAAAGAAAAAACAACTAACAACAAAAACACCAAACCTATAACCATCAGTTAGCTCTGTGGTGAGGTGCTTGTCTGCCAACCTGAGGTCAGAAGCAGAGCTGGGATCCCAAAAACGAGGCTTTGTATTATAGCATTGTATTTTTGATGCGGTATTTGAGAGTCAATTACTGTTTCCATTATAATCCCTGTTTTCCAAGGGTTTATACCTCAACCGTTTTCATTTTCATCATGCTGAACTTGGCATGTGAGCATTATGGGTTCACAATTTTTTAAATAGACCAAATGAGGTTGGCCCATTTTTAGATACAGAGTAGTCAGGAACTGTTTGTCAGTTGGTTTTGATTTTTTATTCTTTTAATTTCACAAACTGAACCATAGTTTCACTTTTAGAACAACATTACTTCAGAGAATTAGTCTCTGTGGCTGTGTCTGATACCTCTCAGCACTCCTAAAAAAAATTTAATTGCATTTTTTCGTAAATAAAAAAGCCTGTTGACAAAAATTCTCCCTCTAAGAGCTGATTTTCTTTGTGTAATTTCAGATGCCAAGTCTCCCAAGCCATATGTCCCTCCAGAGGCTGGTGCACACCAAGCCACTTTTACAGCTGAGAGGTGGATTTTAGCCCAGGGACTTACCTCATTTTGGAAAACTGGGGGCAATGCATCAATTCAGAGGTCAGCATCTCCAGTCATAATCTTTCCGGTGACTTCAGAAAGCTTTGGACCTGAGAGACCTGGAGGAATTGTCTCACTGTTTCCCCCACCAATGACTCAAGGTTGACTGTGCAGCGTGGGGCAGAGGGAGGGCTGTCTCCTGGGCCAGGTGAGGCCCAGAACAGAGCGTACCCTTGATGGAGACCGAAATCCAGATGGCCACTGGCTGCCGAGCCCTCCATCTGGGGCTGCGTGTCACTCAGTAATTGCACACAGCAGATGCTAATTGCTTAAAAGCTCCTTCGGCTTAGAAAACTCACTTTGCCAAGGCCACGACGAATATTTTTCTTTGACTTCAATTTCCATGCATTCCTTCCACCTGAATTTCCTGCATTTTTTTCTGTTAATTGAAGATAGCTGGAATCACAGGGCAATGACACAAAAGTTTCACAACTTGGCTGTAGAACTGTTGGACTGACTCATATTCAGTTCATCCCTGTGAACGCCTGTTTCTGGAGAAAAGGTTTGTTTCGTCTGAAGTACAAAGAACTCAAAGTTCATTCTTACTAGAAAGGTTTCTGGTTATTTTTCCCCAACAGAGCTGCTCTGTAGTCTAAAATCAGAGCAGATTTTGCTCTCTATTGAGCCAGATCTCTACTTTAAGGTGAATAATAAAACCTTTAACTTCCAAAACACAATTCCATGTAATTTTTTTCACAAATCATTCTTAGAGTACACCGGTAAGATCTGCAAGTTGGATCATACTAACGTGCTTCATTGGGAAAATGAATCACAGCAAAGTTGTGACTCACCCAGAGCCACACAGAGGATCAGGGTCAGAGACAGAAGGAGAACAAACATTCCAATTCCCACTGCCATGAGTTGCTTTCCCAGCACACAAACTGAGCAGAAAACAATTAGATTCCAGTCCAAAATTTGCCGTTGGCAATCGATTTCAATAAGTTCTAGGACAAACCACTGCTCCTCACTCATTCTGGAGGAAGTCACACGATTTTGTCACCTCTTCTCACATCTCCCATTGCCAGTCCAAACTTTGCCATTGGCAATCGATTGCAATAAGTACTTGGACAAACCACTCCTCCTCACTCATCCTGGAGGAACTCACACGATTTTGTCACCTCTCCTTACGTCTCCCATTGCAGCAAGATGAGGCACCAAGCCAGTAGACAACACCAAACTTTACAGTTTGCATCATGCTGTCAGGTGGATCCAATTTTTCCCACCTGTGACTGACAGGATGCATTTCAGGGGTGGAATGCAGAATTCTGGGCTGCCATCTTCCCTTTCACCCTCTGTGTAGGATCACCACGGGCTCTGTGTGCACAGAGTGCTCGCCCAGATCATGTTTTTGTGAACACTGACGAGAACAACTTTCTTGAAAGCTATCAAAGGCATCCTCATTATCCTTTATGGGCTGTGTAGAAAATGTCTCCACTATTAGACATTTAACTGGAGTGCAGCAGAATGATTTTTCTGGCCCCCTCCAGTTCTTAGGGTAAAAGCTCTGTTCATAATCAGTTTCTGCTTTTTTTAATGACCCTCAAGAGGTCCCTTCTGGTACACTTCAGTTCCCTTTCTAGTGTCCCATTGATTTCACAGACTTTAGGAACTTGCTCTTAACCTTCTGCTTTTTCCCTGGATCACTGCTGAATGATTAGGCACTGCACAGCCCTTTGTTACCCAGAACACTGAGAGTGATATCTGGAGAATTAAAACACCAGTTACAATAACATTTGCTGGGGAAAGAGACTGTTCTTCTCTCAGGGCTATTGACCCCATTTATGTGCATGATTTTCTAAGAGGACAAGAATGACTTCAGACTCAGGGAAAAAAAATACAGGACGGTCTGCTTGAGCACAAGATTGAAATCCACTCAAGAGCCTTGTACTGTGAATTTCAGCAGCAAAAGTGGAAGCATTTAGTGTTGGGAAGGGTAGGCCAGAGCCTGGAATATGGTGGGCAGTGTGCAAGGATAAAAAGTAGAGATTAAAGAAAAGGATTTTAAAGGATTTTCCAACTAAAGTGTTTCCAGTTATCTGATTTGATTCACATGGAGCCACGGCAGTGCCAAAAATGCATGCTTGTTGGGTTTTTTTGAAGTTGGAGAAGTTTGAGAATTACTTCTTAAGACATGCCAGGTAAATTCAAAGAGAGGGATGCTTGATGCAAGGACATCCTCCTAACCACAGAATAGCGGTGCCACAGGCTGTGATTAAATGTGCTGTTCCTCCCAGGGACTCTGATCCTTCTCAGATGCTCTCATCCCAACCCGAATCCTGCTGCAGAATCATAGAATGGTGTGGGTTGGAAGGGACCTTAAAATCATCTGATTCCAACCCCCCTCACCACGGGCAGTGACTTTCCCATGCAATTTCAGGACATTTTTCCTTTGCCATGCCCTCCCCAAGTACCACATCAAACTTTTCCAAGGTAAATCAGTTCTTTGAAAAAGTATAAAGGACCA
This sequence comes from Melospiza georgiana, assembly GCF_028018845.1. Classification (NCBI taxonomy): domain Eukaryota; kingdom Metazoa; phylum Chordata; class Aves; order Passeriformes; family Passerellidae; genus Melospiza; species Melospiza georgiana. Next base: position 37,749,680 of record NC_080436.1, on the reverse strand, counting down.
AGCCCTGATATAATCCTGTAAACTTCCTCATCCCCCCCGCTCCAAGGTTTTCCCAGGAGGATGAAATTTAGGAAACTCCATTTGCATCAACAGGTTTGAGCCAGAGTGCAGAGATGGCTGCAGCCCAATTACTGCCTGCCCTCAGCTGCTGCTGCCTGGCTGAAAGATGCTGGGAGGGGGGCAAAAATTAAAAAAAAAAAAGAAAAAAAACAGCCAAGCTTAAAACCAGAGAAAGAAATCTCATCGTTGTTGTGGTTGTTAAGATGCCAGCTGAAAAGGAATCATTATAAAGAGGCTGATACTTTCGGGGGAAACAGAGGACTCACCCGAATGATCCCAGTTAAGGGCCTGAACAGAGAGGAGGCTTTAACAGCTCTTTGGAACTGGTGAGTCTCCCTGCTTGGCTGGGTTTGAATTGTGTGTTACTGCAGTAACATCTCACAAACAGGGACACCCCTTCTCCTAAAAACTGTTTGCTCCCGAAATAGCAACGCAATTTAGCAATATTTTGTATCAAGACAATTACATTGTAGTATTATTGTAGTCTTAGTACCTCATTAAAACAAAAAAATGTTAAATCCTTGTTTTGTTGAACACAAGAGATGAATAGTAAATATTGATTTAGAATGAATGCAAACATTTCCCTAGGAGTGGATAATTACAGCCTTTCTATGCAAAACACTTATATTTGAAGAAGCACTTCACTTACTTTGCCATGTGGTATACATTCTTTAGTACATTTTAAATTATACGTTGTCCTGGACAGTGTCTGCTCTATAATTTCTTGTGTCTCTACACCAGAGTCAGTATGTAATTTTAAACTGCAAACTTTCTGCCAACGAGAAGGGGAGAACAAGCTTAACTCTTTCCCTTAGCTGGGCTCAGAAACCAAACCAGACTGCACACAGAGTCCTACGAGCAGAGAGCTCAGGGCTCGAGCAGCAAGGGACAAGTTGGGAGTAGCTGGAATTTAACAAAGATGTTAAATTCCAGCAGTCCTCGTTTCCACACGGCATTTTCTGATTGCATCCGAGGCTCCATGTGCTCGCTCCAGTTTCCAGCCAAGGAAACAAGGAGTCCAAAACTTTGAACAAAAAACCCCTTGACTTCCAGAGAATTCACAAATGAACTGAACACGTGAAAAAGAGAGCTGAGGTTAAGCACATCCGAATGTGTATCTCAAGGAAATAATTTATTCTACTTATTTTGGCATTCAGATGGGCAGTTCCTTTGCAGACTGACATGGGAGGGGCTTGGCTCTTTCTAAGGAGGGTCAGGCTTCCATATGGTGCTTCATGGAAGTAGAGGACAGAGTTTACACTCCAAACCCTATAGCCCTTGTCAGGCATTTTAAACCATGTACATCTATTAGGTTGAAAAACTGCAATATAAATTCATAATCAGGCAACATGAATGTGAACACTATATACCCCTAGTAACTTGAGAGATTAATCCAAATGAGTTATGAATTTTGTTATCTTATATAACCACAAGCACCCTCACTGCATATATTTCATGGACCAAGTTTTCCAAACCTGGGACCTTGCACCTAAAATGATTTTTTTTTTTCATAAATATTCAAGCCCTCATCTCCTCATCCCAAAACAGAGACAAGCTTAAATGGATATTTAAACTCATCCTAGTTTAAGCAGCATTTAAGGATGCATTTAGAACCCCCTGACACATCATGCAAGGAGAGGGTGCTGTGTGCTGCTGGATGCAGAAAGTTCAGGCCCCACAGAAGATTAGAGACTGTGGTTAATTCGTTGCAGTAATGAGCAGAGCAATGGCACTCAAAGGAAGACCAAAGGAGCTTTGAATGTGATTCCAGACATTGACCACAAATTGCATTGAGCAACCCAGCACAGCCCTGGCAGGAGGCTCTTACATGTGCCATATACTCTGGATATCTCCAACTTTTACAGAAAAAAAAAACTTACAAAGCTGCCTGTAACTACAGGACAAGAAACTGACTCAGGCTGCGCCAGGGGAGGTTCAGGTTGGACTTTGGGAAGAATTTCTTCACTGAAAAGGTGGTCAAGCACAGGAGGTGGTGGAATCACCACCCCTGAAAGTGTCTGAGGAACTACTGGCACTCAATGCTCAGCAGGTTTAACTGAAGAGGTGGAGATCAGTCAGATGCTGGATTCATGGAGGTCTTTTCCAACATTAATGACTTTATGTCTTTAATGACTTTATGATGCTAGAGGTCTTTTCCAACCTTAACGACTTATGTTCTGCAATTCTACAGGTCTTACATCCACACATGCACACTCATGTTTGCTCACAAAGCCCATCCCAGCATTACTCCTGCTGGATTTTTAACCGGGGAACCCATTGAGTATCTACTACTAAATGGGTAGTTCAAGAGTTAAATACATGTTCAAGGAAATGTTGTATCAGGGTAGATGTGGAGGGAGGGGAAAGAAACTAGATACATTTGAAATAAAATAGATTTTTCTATTTCAAAATAATTCCCTGGAGGGGGGAAAAGAGAAGAATGAAAAAAAAAAAAGAAAAAACAAACAAAAAAACCAAGCAGCATATCAAAATTGAAACAGCAAAAGATTCCCATTGCTGGGAAAAGCAATGAAATGCTGATGCCCCTTATTTTCTCCAAGATCTTTCTCATGAGCCCCACACTTCACCCACCACCAAACCCTTTCCACACCGAGGTTTTATCCAGCAGCTGATCATAAGGAGACAAATTTCCCTAACGTGTGCTTCCTTAGGCACAGCTCTGTACTTCCCGAGAAGCTTAGCAGAGCATTAAGGCAAGAGACTTCAATCCTGTGGGCAAAGTTATGTGTCTACAAGGAAAATATTCAACCTCCCCACTTGGCACTACCCCTGTGCTGTTTGGAGGCAGCCCCATCTCCACAGCAGCACCCAGGATATTCCTGCTCAGAGCGACTGGAGAAACCTTCCACTGGAATTTGCTGGCTTTAAAATTGCCTCTTCCCTTTGCCCCCTATTCCACGGATTTGCAGAACCATAGGGGAAAAGACGACACGAGATAAAAATAAATGTGGTCACTGCAGATCCAAAATCAAGGGGAAAGTGTCAGGGCAGTGTTTTGCTTTGGGTTTTAGTGGAGACAAAATAACTGAAACTACTAGGAAAGATAACGTATGACTAAGAAAATTCCCTGAGCAATCAGAGGATGTGTTTTCAGCTTTTTTACATTCTAGTTTTATTTTCTCACAGCAATGAAATAGGATGAGATTGGAGTCCCATGACCAAGCTGGCGCAATCCACGCACCCTACCTGGATAATCACGGACTGTAAATCATCATTTTATAAGAATTTAACTTTTCAGCTTCCAACATAATCAAACGTGGTGGTGAGGGGGGCCACTAATCATGACAAAAAATATACTTCAGCTCCTTTCTTGAAGTGCCAACTCCAATAAGTTCTCCGAGCGAAATTAAATGCATGCTCTTATTCCAAACCACAGTTTCCCCCTGGGATGGCCTGATCTCAAGTGGGGGCTGAAAGGCCAGTTGAACCACAGCCCAGGGTTACACCCATTTTTGCAGTTTTTTTTAACTACTGCATGTAGTATAAATTGCATCCCAGCCCACTCAGTGACTGTGCTTTCCAGCATTGGTAATAAAAAAAGATGTCTTCATAGTTTCCACATTCCAGCACTAACGAGTGGGCCAGTCCATATCTTCCCTCGGTTTCTCACAGTTTTGTGTTTGTTTGTTTTAAAGGCTTCTCTGCAAAGCTAAGGGCAGAAAAGAAAGAAAGATCTGGTGTGTGGCGTGACGGTTGGCGCCGAGTCTGAGAACAGTAACAAAGAGTCATTTTAGAGTAGAAATTAAAGTGGAAAAGACCCATTAGCCCATGTGCTGCGTGTCCCTGCCAGCGCGATGCTTTTCCGCAGGCTCAGCACCGAGCTCCCTGCTACCAACATCGCGACATTTCAGCGCACACAACGCACATCCCAAACGCTCAGAGAGGGTGTTCCACCTCCTGAAGCCTCCCAGAGAGCAAGCATCTCCTCTCCAGCGCTGCAGGGGGCTGGGAGGACCCTGGCCTGGCTTGTCTTCCAGCAAAAGAGCTGGCCGCAGTGTCGGCGTGCCAGCTGCTGCCCTGCCACCGCACCGGCCAAAGCAAACATCACACCATGCAAATTTATAACAAAAAGTGGAGCAGAGGCCAAACACAATGCCCTCCTGGTGGGAGGAAGTGTGGAGACAAGACTTTTTCCCTTTTTTTTTCCTCCCCTTTCCTCTTGGAAGGGAGGAGAAATGTTTCTTGACTCCTCACTGTGAAATACAGCAGTGGCAAGGGAAAGGAAGCAAATCCAGGCACTGGCTTCTGCAGATATCGATCACTGTGCACTCTGAAGTGGATTGTGACCTTTGGCAACCTCACCCCCAGCCAGAGAACGGGGTCAGGGAGGACTATCTGAGATGGAAATAGCCATTTTAGTCACTTTTTAACCTTGCAGTCCCTCAGCAGGGTATGAAATCCCGGAGATCGTGCAGGTTCTGCAACACAAGGCAAATGCTGCAGCAGGGTGGGCAAATTGGAATGAAAGGGTGGAGTGGGGTCAAGTTTTTCCATCCCAGTTCCCAGATCATCTCCAGAAAGTTGATGGCATAGAGGGGAGTTGGAAAGGGTGAATTCCTTTGCCTGTGGCATGAGTCAGATGTAGAGGCAAAAGAGAACAGTGGAAGCACGAATGGGTTCACACTATTTCAAAAAAAAAAAAGGAAAAAAAAAAAGAGTAATTTTATGCTTTAACAATAGTGGCACTCAGGAAAGATGCAGTTCTTGAAAGCTGTCATGTGTTTGGGACTCCAGTATTCCCCTCCAGACACATCCATCCTCCATTCACAGGACTGATGGCCAACGCATTCAGGGCTAATTCGGCGCATTCCTGATCCCTGGGACCCGCTCTGCGTGTGCAGAAGAACTTCTCACAATGCAGGCAGTTGATCTGCACACACTGCAGGCTTTGTCCAGGACTTCTCCATGTCAGGCATCCAAAGTGGAGCTGCTGAAGTCCGGAAACAGCCCAGACAAATAACGAAAACACTATTTCTCTGTATGCAGAATATTTTTAAGCAGAATAAGAGCACTTGGATTATGCCGGCTGTGTAGGGGAACAACCTTAAAAGTCCACTATGACAATGTAAGCACTCAGCAGACAGGGCAGCCAGGGAACAAGCCTCTGTATCAGATGATAATCGAGGCTAGGAGAAGCAAATCTGAATTTCCTAAGCAGGGAGAGGGCTGCAGGACTGGTGGAGACTGGTACTTACCATACGAAAGTGTTAACAAGCAGTGAAAGAACTGAAGCGCATCTAATTAAAAATGCATACCAAGGCATAAAGACAGAGTATAAGAGTAAACAAATGGCAGAGACCAGATTTGTTTGCAATAAATGAAGAGGAAAACACCACACAATGCAAACTCATCCAGCACAGAGGATACGGAGGGAGGCGGGCAGGGAAAGGCACCGCTCTGCAAAAACCTCCCAAAGCAAAGTACAAGGCAAGAGAAAAGCACGTGGTGCACTCAAGCATGGATGAGGGGGGACAAAGGGCTGGAACTAGTTCCAAGACACCATCCCTGGTAGGAATATTTGCCGTTTCCAAACAGGTACCACACTGCAATATGGTTAGACCAAAAGACTCTGCCAAGCAGAGCTCCAGCTTAGCATATGAACAGGCCACCATGGGACACAAAACAAAACAAGGCCTTATGGGAAAGAGTACATTTTAGTATTTCTGCTGTAAAATATCTAGAAGCAGGCAGGAAGATACTGATTTTTTCTAGGAGGTTGGGGATGTCATGAAAGAGTCACTTCTGTTTAACTGGCTGGATACACAGAGTTTGTGAGTATTTATACAAGTGGCACTGCCCCATCTGCATTGGATTTTCAGAAATAAAAAGATCTTCAAATCTTTGAATTATTTGAGTTGGAAGGAACCTTAAAGCTCATCTGTTCCCACCTTTGCCATGGGCGGAGACACCTTCCACTATCCCAGGCTGCTCCAAGCCCCATCTAACCTGGCCTTGGACACTTCCAGGGATCCAGAGGAAGCCACAGCTTCTCTGGGCACCCTGTGCCAGGGCCTGCCCACCCTCACAAGGAAGATGTGCCATTAGAAGAGCTCTTGTATCCAGGAAATACTGACACCCTCCACGGCTGGTGTGTTCATCATTCCTGATTCTGAGCAACACTGGAAAACAAAGCCCAGACACTCTGCCAAGACTGGCTATGCCAAGACACCTTAACCACAAGGAAAACATGGCCTTTCCAGGGCCAGCAGGAACTCAAGCCCATTGGCAGCAGCTTGCCCTGTCTTCCCTCACCCCAGTCACAAGGCCACCTTCCTTTTTTCAATAATTTTCTCTCCTTTGGGTCCTGCAGCACTGAACAATGGTGATCACACCATTTCCCAGAAGCAGCGTTTGCTTGATTACTGCAGAGCACTGTCATCTGTTTGTTTTTTCAACACACGATAGGCCACTGCCTTCATCCCCTTGAGATTCCCAGCCAAGCGCAGTTCCCATCCAAATGGGGATAAAAGTTCAATTTTATTTCACGGTTTTGTCTTCCTTACAACAAATCTCTTCTGACAGTGTTTTCTGACTGCTAAACTGTTTCGTTTTGAGCGATTGATCTAAAACATCTGTCTGTGAGATTAAAAGCAATGTCGAAGGGATATTGCAACGCCACTCCATAGGTGTGGAAGTTTCTGAACACCAAACTAGCAAGCAACAGGAGGGAACTTTTAGGAAAGCTCATGCACCTCACCACTTGGGCTTGCAGCATGCATCTTTCCCCAGAAAGTTTTGCCAACTGCCACATAATACAGGAAGTCGTGCTTCAAAATATTTAAGGTTGCATTTCTCACTATTTCCTCCTTATCGTTTATAAGACCCACATTTTAAAATGTCAGCCTGCATATGGGAATGTTTAATCTCAAGGATGCTGATCCTTTGGGAAACTTTTTTAATCTTCTGCTAAAGTTGCGGGATTTGTTGGGGTTTTTTTTCCCCCTTTGCTTCTCTCTTCTCTTAATGTTTTGCTTCTGTTTAGGCTGTACCTTGTTTCTTAGCTGCTTTTAAATCCCCCCAGCCTCAAGCTGCTCTTCCCTTAAAGAGGACTTACATACACCTTTTGCAACGCAGTTGAAGGCAGGAATATTGCATCCCCTTGATATTTTAGTTTTCCAAGAAATACAACAAAATGATAAACCTGCAAATTTAACTCAGAACATTTAAACTGTGAAAGTTTGTGTGCAATGGATGTACAGTTTTAGTTCTGCAACATGCCTGAGTACCAGTCCCAATGTTTGGCATTACATTTTTGTTTAAATTCCATTACTTCCTCTCGCCCATACTACTGCATTTATTTTTAGTGTGTGTGTTCCTTACTGCCAATTTAAATTCATTTAATGTTAGGCACACAACAGTTTTTCAATACCTTTCTGTTATCTGGCTGTGTGATTAGCTTTCCAAAATATGATTTATTTTATTTTACTTAAGTTTTGGCAAGAAAGCAGGGGGCATGGGGGGTTCTTCAAGCACAAATTACTACTGGCAGCACTGCTATGAAGGGCATGGAGACCAGCATCAGAAATCCATCTTATTCACAGAAAGGGCAAATCCACTGGGGATTAAGTGTAGCCCCTCTCCACCCTCCCCTTCCCTGTCCCCCTTGGCTACCCTCCATTTACCAGCTCAGACATAGAACTGGGACTTATTCCTTGATTCAGAAAAACAAGCTATTAGAAGGCAACACCAGTTCCGAGTGTGCTGGACCCCGTCCAGGCAAAATTTGTTCATTTCTTAATAATAACAACATCACATCCTTCTAGGTCATTAATAAATAAAGGGTTTGGAGGGGCAATAAAAGGATTTTTCTTTTTTCATTTGCTAAATGAAACTATTGCTATAAAGGCCCTACATAATTCGCAGTAACCTGTGGTATCATAATAAACTGTGTTCTTTGGCCCCGAGCTCATACAGTGCTTAAGAATATGTTTAACTGAGGGAATTAATATGACTCCCATTTCGAAAAATAAAAAGAGATATTTCCCTGCCTTTCAGGAGAACGTATGTGCCAACATTTAGATATTTGGGCTCCTGTGCACCTTGGCTCCTGGAAACAACCACAGTGAGGTCAATGACAACCAAAAGAACCAGATTCTGCTTATTGAAGAAGATACTTTTATGCAAAGCTTTCTTCAGCAATCTCCTAATCACATCAGGAATGGACTTGAGATATCTTGCCCCAAAACGCCAGTGGAACAAAAGGAGCAGCCATTTTTGACAAGTGTTTTAGGCTTTCTGCTTCAGGATAAAGGATCTGTCTGTTTGGATGGGAGCAGTCCTGGACAACAAACAAAAAGCCAGTATCACAAGAAAAAAAGAAAAAAAAAAAAAAAGAAAAAAAAATCAGCAGCTCCAAAAGCTATAATGAAATAAATTCTATTTGCTATAATGAAACTGACAAATTATATAATGAAAAGTATGTGTGTGTGTATATATATATACACATATATAGGCTGGGCATCAACAGACAGCCATCCCACACACCAATGCTGTTGTCTCTAGAACAGATCATTTTGGAGTAGATTGTTTTCTGGGAATAGTTTTCTACATCTTCTGATCAAGACATTTAAAGGCCATCTAGTCCAAACTCCTTCCAACAAACAGGGACACCTTCAACTAGACCATGTAACTCAGATTCCCATCCAGCCTGACCAGGAGCAGGACAGCCACCACTTCTCAGGACAACCTTTTTCACTGTTTTACCTCCCTTATTGAAAACTTCCTTATTTGCAAGCTAAACAAATGCCCTTTCGGTTTATCCCTCATCCTATCACAGCAGGCCCTGCTAAAAAATTGCCCCCATCTTTCTTATGGGGGAAAATACACAGAATCTTGACCTTGTGGTGTCTGGCAGCCTGAGGATATGGTTGGCACCATGTAGATCCTGAGGTGGCTGCTCTTCCCTCTGTTTCCTCCTCTGGTGGAGCACTAATGAGTGCAATCATGTGTGTTTTGGGTTATTAACCTACGCACAAGAATGCAGTCAGAAAAAGCCACCCCACTCATAGTTTTAAGATTCAGCACAACCCTGCTGAGTCCTGCCCTGCATGCAGCTCACCAGACCCTGCAGGAAGAGGTGAGGCTTCAGGGTGACAGTGTGGCTGTGGAATGGGGTCAGCTGCTGCCTCTCCCAGTCTCACCTTTCCTGTGTGGCAAACAGGATGCCACTCGGTGATGTCTCATGCCTTTCCCCCAGCCAGACTGAGAAATGGGGACACTGCACATCCTCTTACACCACTCAGCTGCGAAACTGGTGTGGGGCTTTGAATAATTAACAGCAGCGACCAGCCCTGGCTGCTTACAGGAGTCATCAAGAGAGATTAGCTGCAAGCAAGTACTGATGCTCTTAAACTTCTTATGTCTACAGCTGGCCTTGTTTTTTTCCCCCTCCTGTTTCATTTAGCACCAAATTCTCCAGGTGCTTGCAGGGCAGAGCTGTACCAGGGCTGGTCCCTGCTCACCCCAGAGCTCAGCCCTGCTCAGGGGCTGCCCCACTTTGGCCCAACTGCCCCAGCTCGATGCTATCAAGTTCAAATTCCCTGGATGTTGTGTGCTGTGCCATAAAAAGAGCATGGTATCTGCAGTCCATCATGCTAAATCATTTTAGCACCTCCTTTACCCTACATAGACTTAACAGTGCTGAGAGCACATTTGTATTTTTTTCTCCTGCTACTTTGGATTTATACAAAAAATGCCCCAATTTCCATTTATTTGTGACAGAATATTGCCTGTCTTCTTGTTTTATCTTTTCAGCTTAAGAAAAATAACATAGGACATGATCACCACTAACAAGACAGCACGTTCTATATAACTTCTCCCGCTGTGTTGTTTTATTTACCAGCTTTCAAATCCCTAACCTTCCTCTCTCCAACTTCCTTTTAAATGAAAGGATCCTCTTGTCTCTGTGAAGTTCTTATCATCTGAACTGGTTTGCGTGTTAAACTTTCAGCATCCATTTAATCAGTGATGGTTATTCTGCCTAATGACTCCTATACCCCTGTTAATACTCTTTTATCTGGCTCTAATATTTTAAGATCTTGTCTAATATTAATGCTAAATGCTAATATTAAAGATTTGCTACTAATATTTTAAGCTCTTGCTGGTAGTGTACTAATGTTTGGGGAGGTTCTTGGGAGTTCATTGTATTGGAAGGATAGCTGGATAAGTTTTAACAGCCTTTCTGAGTATTGCATAGAAATCTAGGCAAAATAAGTGGAATAGAGGGACAGGTTTTAGCAATTTATTTATGGAGTATCCTGCCAGCAATGAGCTCAGAATCAGGTTGAAAATGTATGTGTGTGTGGGCATGTGAGTGTGTGCCTCCCTGCATCTCTCCAATAAACCAGGATAGAGAAAAATAACCCAAATAAACCAGGATAGGGATAAAAAAACCCCATTGTGAGGCAGGGATGGGGGGCACCTGCAGCCTCCCTCCCACTGGGTTCCAGCCAGTGCTGCCACTCCAGGTGATGCTGCAGGGACAGGGGAGGAGGAGGTGGCTGCTGTCCCGCAGGAATCCCAGCCCTGAATTACAATTCCTTCAGTATTGCTACTTCACCAATTTTTTCTATATACCTACAGACAGCCACGTTTATCTCCTGGCAATGGAACGTCCTAAAGGTTTACAGAGGAATAGGAAAGAAAAAAAAAAAATATTTAAAAGAAAAAAATGAAATTAAAACCTCCCTTATTTCAATATCAATTTATTAACACGAAGCTCTGCCTCATGCAAAAGGAGAACAGGATCCACTCTGCCTCTGAAGAACAACCTCCTCCACTAAAAATAAAATACAGTGCAGCATTTATTTCGCCACGGTTTAAGAGTTAATGAAAGATTTGCACCTGTACAGCTGTTGCAGACTGAAACGAGCTTGTGGAGAGAATGTGTTTTCTGGTTGAGACAGTTGTAAATGCCTTGAGTAAAAACACTGAGGACTGCTAATGGATAGGTTTATTTTAAAGCATGCCATCTGCTATCAATCATAGAGAAGTATAGGAAGCAAGTTTGGCTGTGCTCCCTCCTTGTGAGCCTGATAAAGATAGGGCTGTGGTACTCTGGAACATTTAGTACTCAAGAGAATAAAACATCAAACCTACTCAGCAGCTCCACTAACAATAATAAAAATGCCTCTGCCTAAAGGTGACATTCTGAATTTACGATTATTTGTGTCTATAAAGTGTATTCTTTGGCTCCTGACTCATTCTGACTGTCTCACTACAAGAACAATACATTAAGCCTGCCTGAAGTAAATGGAAATCCTATCCTTTTATTAAACCAGCAGCCAGTACCTGAGATGTTCTTATGCCCTGTAGGACCCAAAGAAGGTTTTCTGTTCTGAGTGTTAATTCTTTTGGTAGGATTAAAGTCAACTGCAGAGAAAATGCTTATTTTGTGCTCTCAGAACTAAGCCCTTCTCCAGGTAAATGTACTATTAAAAGAATAAGAATAAAACCGAGAAAACCCAAGGCAAATTCTAAATATGCAAATACACCAAGCAAAGGCTGCAAAAACTGCAATTTACCCAAATAGCTCATATTTTATGCTACTTAGCATTTGAGACAGGAAAGGCTTACACTGTGAGAACCTGCCCAGGAAAACCATGCACAAAACTCCCAAAAGGTGTGTGCCAATCTTCCTTCCTAGCTCTGAACTTCACATCTGTTGGAATTCTCCAGAATTGAGTCCAGGGATTTTATTTTTTCTTATATATAATTTTTTTCTCCTTTTTTTTTTCCCCCTACCCTGCATTTTCCCCAGAAAAGGCAATTGGAAGATGCAGAGCTGCTTCCCAGAGATACACGAGCATTTGGTTAACTTGAGAGGTATGAATCACTCCCCTGGCTATCACCACATCTACCTGCTCTCACTCACACTCTGGTAACCCCACTGATCAAATAATTAAATATATAACCCTTCTTGGCAAATTCATCAGATATAAAAACCACTTAGCAATGGAGCACACCGGATCTGATTGCACTGGGTTCCTATCTGCAGCTTAACAAAATTCCCTCGCAAGCCTGCTGCTGATTGGAAAGCATTGCTGTGGAAGCTTGGGGAAAACCCACCTGGTGATCAAGCTCATGAGCCTAATTAAAGTTTGTAGCAGGAAAAAAAAAAAAAAAAGTGGGAAGAATGAAAAATGGGGGGAAAAAATTAGAACAGCAGCATGGAAAAAAAAAAAAAAAAAAAAGAGTAAGCACTAGGAATAGGAAAAAGATAAAAAACAATGGTAAAAGTGAGATTTTCTTTGAAGTCTGGTCTGGAAAGTGACAGTGATTTCTTTCAGTGCCCCCCACATCCTGAATTCTTCACACAGTGGGCCACAGGTCCAAGTAGAAAAACAGAAAGTGGAGGTTTAGACTTATAAAGTTCCAAAATATTAAATCAAGGCTGGTTTTGGGCTGTATTCACCATTTTGGTCCTCAAGAGCTTCACTGTCTTTAAAGTCCATGGTCAAATGACCACTTGTTTCAAAGGATATCTTTAATCCTTTTGTCTGAGGAGCAAAAGAACTGAGAAATAAGTTTCTAGGGGAGGATCAAAACTAGTACATACTTGGAGTGAGTAAGATGAAAGATTATGAAAAAAAAAATATGAGACTGTAGAGAGAGAGGAAAACCACAAAGATAGAGAAGATTGTTCTATGGAAAAGTGGATAAGCTCTGAGCATGTTGGGAGCAGTCTGCATGGTCATTTGGCTGCAGAAACACAGAAATACTGGAAACAATGCAGGAATACAGGAAGGCAAAGCTCAGGTAACAGGAAAAACTGGAAAACAGGCAGTTATCAAAAATTCCGTGCTCAGCAACACCTGGGGAATAACTCCCTGCAGGTACTTCTTACCTCTGGGTGAGGATTTCCAAATTACTCCCTTTCAAGAGCAACACCCCAACTCATAAGGAAATAAATGTCAATGACCATCTCTCATTACTGAGCTCTGCACCAAAACCAGTCTGTTTCATGCTCCAAGGAGAGGGACAGCGAGTCACACAAGGGCACATCAAAACACCAAGGTCACAGACCAGGCACAACCATTAAAACCTCCAGCAAAAAGATTTCACCAAAGCTCCAGCTGATCAAAAATTATTATAGCATTGAAACTTTCACAGAGACATAGCATTTTCTCAAAAAGTGTCATTGCCAGGATTTTAAGTCTGGGATAAGGAGCTTGGATAGCCAGAGGAAAGACAGAGGAAGCCAATCCAGACTCACCCATAGCCTGATGCACATGCCCAGGGGTGGCGGGAGGTCCAGGTCCAAATCCCAACTCTGAAGACATTCCCAACCTCGCTGACAGCATCCAGAAGGAAAGATGTACTCCATAGCCTTGTTCCACGACATTTTGCAGGGAAAAAAAATATAATTCCATACGTTTTCTTTTTTCTGTCTCATGAGAAATGGAAACAAACTAAAAGGTTTGAAAATTTTTCATGGCACAGACTCCTGTCAGTGGCCAGCCCAACCCTGACACTGCCCAGAGGTTCACAGGCACTCTGCTCCTACCAGAGCTCATGTGGTGAACTCCCCATCTTTTGCACAAACTTAACAGGATGATTTTAGACTCGCACAGAACATTTTCCTTTGAAAGCTCGCAGGCTCGGAGCAGCTTGTCACCAGAGTTCAAGTCCCTGGCACACAGTTCATTGCAGCTCTAATGAAAAAGCACAATGATGGAGCCTGCGTTGCTAAGATTAGACATTAGTGGCCATATCAAGAAGAGAAATACCTGCAGATTAGCAGAGCAATTTGCTGCTCTAAATCTGAACCTTCTAATCTCTTTTTTTTTTTTTTTAAAGTAAGTAGCAGCCCATGAATATGGGAGCAGAATTAAAACTGCATTTACTAAGTGATTTCTAAAATACTTCAGCATGTGTTTTACAAAACTGACAAGTCATTAAAATATAGTTAATAAACATTATTCAGAACTCGTTGCTTTAGATTAACACTGCTTTAAAATCACAGGCATTGATTGGTTCAGTGCACTGCTGCAAGAGGAACTCCAGCTGGTGTCCGCGCCCTGTGGAAGGAAACATGATGGGCAACTCGGAGTTTACCTTGTGTCTGCATTTTCTAACTGCTCAAATATTTTAGAAATATTTGCAAAAGACTTTAAAATTTGGCATCCTGGCCACTGAGGGCATGCACAGAGACTGCAATCATAGGTAAAAAACATGGAAAGATTGAAGGGCGGCAACACACTGAGGTAGTTGGGGTTGCTCAGTCTGAAGAAGCTTTTGGGAAGACCTTGGAGACACTTCCAGTGCCTAAAGGGGTTGCAGGAGAACTAGAAAGACTTTGGGCAAAGGAAAATGGCTTTTAGCTGAAGAAGAACAGATTTATATTAGATTTTAGGAGGAAATTTTACCCTGTGAGGATGGTGAGGGTGCCCAGAGAAGCTGTGGCTGCCCCTGGATCCCTGGAATTGTCCAAGGCCAGGATGGATGGGGCTTGGAACAACCTGGGATAGTGGGAGGTGTCCCTAGCAGGGAAGCTAGAATAAGATGAATTTTAAGGTCCCTTCCAACCCAAATCATTCTAGGATTCCAAAAAAACTAAAATAGGAGCAGAGACAGCAGCACCATTTTCAGTGACCAACTCAAAGGAACCTGAAATCATGAGCCATTTTTGATCAAACGTAGGTGAGAACCATCATGCGCAGCTTTCACTGATGACAACTTTTTAAAATTTATTGTGTGACTGTCAAGAAATTTTCTCTTTTAGAAGCTCTGCCCTGAGCCAACTGGAGCTGACTGCTTTTCTTATTTCGTGCAACCATGATCAGCTCAGATACTGTGCGAGAAACAAACTCAGGCACAACTCTCAGCTCTGGACGACTGTTGGTGACCCGAAGCCACCAGGTGAGATCCACCATCAGGTGTCCACCCTTATGCAGAGGACAGCAAGCTGGTTTTGATGTTTTTTGCTGATATTTGGAAGGAAAGGGAGGGATTTAGTGAGGTATTGGTATTTTGAGAAGGGGTTGATCAAACTCTCTAGGATACACCTCACTCTGTTTTACTTCTTTTATCCAAGTACTGCAGGTCAAACTCTAACAGGAGAGAGCTGAAACTGAGAAGAGAGACAATGTGTCTTAAAAATGAAAACATTGCTATTCACAGTTGGCTTAATAATGTAGCTAAAGGGGAAAAAAATCATGGCTCAGTCAAAATTTTGCCCATCTAACCTAAGCTAAAATAAATATTTGCAAATGCTCTTAATGACCATTTTTTAATCACTTGCAGGATTTAGTGGCAGCTTTCTTTTGTTTTGTTTTTTTTTCTAATAATAAACTACTTCATATTCAGAAATGCCTGTAACCTGGTGAATGGTTTTGATTTATGACATCTCTCAGACATCAGAATTCTGGATTTGAAAGCTGAAACATGAGGGAGATCCAGATCCTCCGAATGATTTTATTTTTCATTCTTTTAAAATGACTCAGAATGCAAAGTCTTTCAACATTTCATATTGCTACTTACATTGAAAAAAGAATTAAACCTTGCACCCAACTAAGATCGTTTCAGTGATACCAGCAAATTTATGCTTTGAAGGTTCTTATGAAATGGGTGGGATTAAACAAAATTTTACCTTCCCTGATCCAGGGTGTTGTTTTTTGGGGCCACAAATCTCCATGAAACTTTACAAACCTGCTCATTTCCTCCCTTCACCATTGTGGCTTGGGCATTTTTGTTCCACAGGGCTGAGCTGAGCAAATGGTGGAGTCATGGAGTATCCCAAATTGGAAAGGACCCACCAGGATCATCGAGTCCAGCACCAGGAAACTAGAACAGAAGGAGAATCTGAGAGAGATGTCACATACACGAGGGGGCTGGGATTGGAGCAAAGGGGAAGGGTGACTCCTCCAGTGACACGTCTCAAAGCAGCAGGGACGTTTTGAGGCTGTGAGAAGCTGCTCCGAAGAATGCAAGGAATCAGCCTGTTTGAAAGGGAAAAAAAGAAAAAAAAAAGAAAAGGAAAGAAAGGAGAAAAACAAATCTTTAAGAAGCTGAGAAGTGCAGCTCAAGGTCTTGTTTTCCTTAGCCCAGTGGTGAAGGAAAGTTGTTGTCAGAAACACAAGTATTTAAGCAGCCTATGACAGCGAGGAAGCAAACGAGTACTTGTGCCAGTGACCGAGGAAAGCTCCGCTGCTCCATTCACATCCAGCCCGGATCTGGGAGCACAATCCCCTCTCCCCAGCCTCTACAGCACCCATCTCACCAGCCAGGGACCTAACCCAATGCTCCTGACCACACGAGAGCGTTCCCACTTGGACTGGGCTGGCTGGTCCCCGCGTGGAGTGTGGCAGGACTCGCCCTGGGGCTGAGTCACCGTCCTCTGCTGCTTCCAGCCCTTCCAAACGAGCCAGCAGTGCACAAATATGTGAAAATATCCCTTGCCCACTCCCGGCCATGTTGAAAAGAGACCTGTTGTGGTTAAATGACTCGGTCAGTTCTTCAGGGATTTTCCAAGGTTTCCTATAAAAAGAAATCTGTGGGAAATGAGTGATTGCATAATCACTAACACATGCCAATTCATCTAAGCCTATTATCTTTTATGGCATTTTGTACTCTATTGTCCTTACTCTGGTGAGTTTCTGTCTTACGATTCTTTTCCTTATTAAATTATTTGCACATTTTTCTTTCTCTGACCCTTTTGCATCAGTGGGATACTTAGCATCTCCATAAGGAAAGAAGTGAAAAGCAAACAGTCCCACCACCTTTCTCACATAATATTTTTCCCACCTTCACAGGAATATCTCAACAACAATCTCAGTGAAAATATGAAGGACCTGTTCAAGTGAGAAGCTGTATTAACTGGGTCTTGGTGTCACAAAAAATAAGTTTTTTCTTAAGGAATATGCATTTTTACAGAAGTTTTCTAAGGTCCCTGACACAAATGACCAGTATTCATAGTTTTAAAATTACATAGTCCCTTGAAAATGCTGCAAGTTGCCTACAGGTCATAATTTCTTAGAAACAAACCCCAAGTGCCTTGGAAGTCTTAATTACACCGCATTTCAATTGGATTTAGGCTGCTAAACCACAGATTTTAATAGGAATTTCAGATCTTTAAAAACCTTTTGATTTTCGACTTTAGGGCCCTGACATTGCCTGAAAGCCAACCAGGCATTCACCTTTAGAATTAATATTTAATCAAGTTTTGAGTGGGGTTTTTTCACTTTTGAGTGGGTTTTTTTTTCAGTTTTGATCTCTTCCCAAGAACAACAGGTTCATCAACATATGAATCATGGCTAAGCACTCACCTCTCCACAAGGTGTGGCCTCTGGCACCTCTTCATTTTAAATAAGGGAAAAGTGGAGAAGACCTGTGTGACTAAGATACAAGGCTGTTTTTCCTAAAATCCCAGATATTGAGAGGAATTATCACTGATGACTACTAACCACAGAGCTCTAAGACCAGGGATGTGCCCAAATCAGCTGCAATAATCTTTAACTTAAACTAAGAGGTAACTCCCCATAATTTTAATTGAGAGGGGAGATTGCACAGCATTAATGGGCTCTAGGAACATTCAGGCAGAGAATAAATGAGATACAGCTTCACTGAGCAAGGCCCCTAACCCTAAACATGAGGTGGGATGGCCAAGCTTTGGTTATACAACTCATCTCTGCATTGAAAATCCAACTCTTCATAGCAGATCTGTGTAAATTTTCCCCAGAAATTCAACAAGAAAAAAAAGGAGAGAGATCTCATGTCCCAGACATCTCAATTCTCCATCTCCCAGTGCAGGGCAGCTCCACCTTAGGAAAAGAATCAGATTTGGGAGGGTGGCCTGGATGTGAGACAGGAGGTTAATGGGAATCAGAGCTGGTGGTGCTGAAGACAGGAATGAAGAGGAGCAATGATCAAACAGTGAATAACAGTGCAAACAGGAAAAAGCTCTGCTGTTACACAACATCCTCCCAACCATGCAAACCCTCAGTGCTCCTGCAGCAACTCAAACAACCTCAACAAAAAGCAGCTCTGTCCTCTCTTTTGCCGTTCTCGAGATAAAAATGTCTTAGACTCCATTTCCCATTGAAGAGGGAAGCAACAGCCAGCAAGTCCCAATTTACTGACGAGTTTTATTTGTCAACTCCAGCGAGCCAACAGGACCTTCTCTTAATTCACCTCTGACTCCCAGCAAGCAAGAGCAGAAAAGCTCTATATCAATAGCAGAAACATGTCAGGCCAAAGTACTCTCCACAAATCAGATCACCTTTCCAGAAAATATTATTCCCATTGCCCACATGAGCAGGATTTCACAGACAGAAATCCCCATTTTGGTTCTCCTATACTATTTTAGGTGTTCCTTTGACATATACATTTCTGAAAGCAAATTGAATTTTCTTTTCATCAGAAATAATTTGCAAGACTATTTGGCAACATTCACACCCTGCAAGTGTTTTCTTGTTGTCAAGGGCTCCTGAGGATCTCCAGCACCTGTCATCCTCTGCCAGCATCAACCTTTCCATATGGGCAGGCCTCCAGAAAAGATTATGGGCAGTGTAAAATCCACCCATCTTAAATCACCATTTCTCTGATGTACATCAGGGTTTCAGAGAGGAGAATCCATTCAATTTTGTTGCTTCTTTCTTCATTTTCCCTTCAAAAACAGATTTACTCATATTGGTCTTGTAAGATCTGCTCTGATTTTTTTTCTATTAGCTGACTATTCAGTCCATTGGTAACATTTTAAAGCACTTTATCAGCCTATATAATTTTATAATCATTTTGTTGTTTTCACTAAAAAAAAAAAATGAACTAGTCAGACACCTAATGCTACTTAAGCGCAAATAGATTTTTTTGTGGTTGAATAATAACATCTGTTTTGATTTTCCAGCCACAAAAGTGCGTTTTATCTGGCCTTCCTTTATTTGAACTTTTCACATCTGCTCAGGCCTGCTTCCCATAAACTAAATACCAGATCCTTTCACAATGTAGGAAATTTACCTGCACCAGTTGTTGTCCCAGCTCCAAAGACTTCTTTATAAAAATGTCAAAAGTCTAATAAATACAATCTTAGTGCACTGTGTATTTATTAAACATTACTATTTATTTTCCCCATCCCAAATAGTTGATACTCACAGATCTAATCCTGAAAATTTTGTTTTAATTAATGAACTAATTTACATTTATGGAATAAAGTAAATTAGTGTCCCCTGTTGCACACAAAATTTAGAGGTAAACTTGTCACAATGGTCTATGTCATCAGCTACAAATTCAATCAGAAGTTATAGGGATGGTCATATGCATTGTGCTTTCAGCAAATAAAAGAAGTCATGACCCATTTTTTCGTAAGCCATTTTCAGGGTTATCTACAAAGATTTGGTAGTGAATTTTATTCTGGTCTCTTCAGAGGTGAGAAAAGTCAGGAAAGATAAAAATGCTAATCAAAAACAATTTTACTTTTTTTCTTTTGATTAGCTATTTAGTTTCTGATTGTAGTTCACATCCCAAAACATAAATGTGTTTAGATATGAAACTTCAACTGAAGCAAAACAGGCTGAGGAAAATGTAAGCAAAGTAGAAGTAAAATAGGTTGTTGGAAAATGCATCCTGGGTATCAGATGAATGTTAAGGATCATTCTTTGAACTCAGAGCTAAGGAGAATTCTTCTCAGCTGATGTGACCAGGAAGATATGCAAAAAAAGCACCCCCTCATCAGCCTCTTCATAATATCTGCATCTATTCAGCATTTCTTGCCACTGATAGAGAGATATGTCTTGAGAACTCCTACGTCCCTGTGCAGCTGTGTCTGCAGCAAAACTGCAATATTGGGCCACTTTCCATAGACAGAAAACTCAGCAAATGGCTCTGCAGAGCAGGGGAGAGAGCACTGATGGCAAAGCTGAGAATCCAGGTTTTCCTTCTCTCAGCACACCAAGAGCATCTCTTCTCTTCAAAGCCTCCCACCTCTGTCATAGTGAAGAGACAGAGTTTCATTCTTTTATGTTGTTTTGAATCTTCAGCAAATCTTGGGGTCTGTGATTTGGCAATCTCATCAAATACAGCTTTATCAACCCAAAACACCCACCAGCAGCAGTGTCTTAAATAGACACAGGGTAGAAAAGTACAAGGAGGACCACAGTGGTTTTGGGAAATGTTGGAGGGGAAAGGCAATATCCGTGCACTGCCCTTGATTTACACCTTGATTTTTTCCATCTGCACAAAGGATTGAAACTGCGTCATGATGGAACAGTTGTGAGAATCAGAAAGAATTTAACAAGTCAAAAATGGATTAAAAAGCACTTTATGGCTTGTTAAAGAAATCCCCCTGTTCCTCAGAAGCATTTTTAGCATCTTATTAGTGGTATTTGATCTGACTAACATATTGACTCGTCATTTGAATAGGAGATGAATCCTTTTTGATGGACCACAAAGGGAGTATAAATTCAAATGAGGCTCTTCTCCAAATTTTTATTTAAGCATAACCCCAAAGAGCCCATAACATCTGTAAAGGTTTTTTCCGTGCCCCACAAAAGACTATCCTAATGATCTTTTAAATCATCCTTTTTTTGTTTTCTTTAGAAGTAATCATTGCTTATGTAGTTAAATCAAATAATAATGAGTTGGAAGTTCTCTTTTACCTGTTTTCTGGAATGCCATGCATTAATTTCACTTAAAAAAATACTCTAAGCCAATATAACTTTTTTTTTAAAAACAATCTGTCACGGAACTCATACTTTAGCATGAGTTGAATTCATCATCAGTCTCATACAAAGTAGTTCAGAACTTGACAAATGAAAAGCACAAAACATATCAGAGAAATATGCAAACAGCCTCATGCCTTTCAATCAGTCTCTGAATGATCTGAAATGATTTTGATCTATCCAATCTATACTGTTTAGGACAGTTTTAGTGCCACCACGACAGACACTGCTATGGAGTTTGTAGGTAGACCCATAATTGGCTTCCCTTTGGCAAAAGCCAGAAAACTTGCTCCTAGTCATTTCTGGAGCAATTTTATACCATCTAAGAATTTGCACTTAGGAATAAGTTGGAGACCTCCAGCTCATTTTGAAAACAGTAATTTATAGCTACACAGACATTATGATTTTACAGTGTTTTGATAGTTACGCCTTCACTATCCACATGGAACATTTAAAAACGGATTAGAAGCCATTAATCTTGGAAATATGAGGGATTTGTAGCCTGAAGAGGAACTCAGAGCATTTGCAGTCTCCTTCTGCACCTAGGTGTATGGTGTTATTAGGGTATTTTATCCTCTTCTAGAACAAGTCAAGAATTATACTGAGGCAAATCTTTTGTGGTAAAAATACTGGATAATAAATCAGGGATCTCAATACCTTCTCACAGATATTCTTATTGACCTTGGACAAGTATTTAAGCTGGAAACCATTTTAGGCAGTTCCTGTCTCTCGTTACAATCTCCAACAGCACTCAGTCAATCAGATCCCCATATGCAATTTCATCCTTTAGGCACAACAATAATCACAGCCTCCCACTCCACTGAAAGTCTTTCATTTTAAAATTGAAATACCTTAGAGACAGGTCAAACCGAGTCCTTGTGTTTTCCCCACCTATGCCCTGAAATGTGGGGAGATCCACTCCATCCAGGTCTTTGCAGCAGGCTGTTAATTCCTCCAGAGCCTGACCTCAGATGCTGGGTTCAGCTGTTCCCAAACTCTGATAAACGTCAGGTCCAAATCCAAATCTGGATCCCAAACTTGTGGTATGGGCCCATCTGTACTTGAAAGCAACATTAAAAAAAAAAAAAAGAGGAAAGCTAAGATCATGAATATTTCTATTTGAATACTGCATACAACAGATTTATGAACTTAAGCAGTTACTTTTTTCTTTGTGAAATCAAAACTACCACAGGATTTCCCGTCCATATATACCATATGCTTTTCCCAACTTTGTTTAAAATTCTTAGCGTCCCAATATGCTGAAGCTTCTGAGCACTACTGAGGTGTTGCAGGATTTTTCTGCAAGCTTTATCAACTTTGCAAACTGCACTACAGTCAAGAATTAACTTTTGTATAGGAAAAATGAATTTTATCTATTTATTTCTGCAATATGGTAATGAATGGTGAAAGCATCATATGCAATGGAACCCTTGGGGAACAGCCTGAAATAGGATTAATTCTCCTAAATGACAGGAGTGTTTATTTCAGTGTAACTGACTGTATGCATTGGGTCAAGAGATGCAAAACCGAGCCCTGCCAGCACAAGCCTTGCAGGATCTTTTGAGTACAATCTTCATTTATAGCCCAGGCAAAAGCATGACAAGTGAGACACCAACAACACTAAAGGAAACTTATAAATGTTTGCAAATTCGTTTTATGGATTAATGACCCTACACATAAGAATTGACATTTCCAGGACAAATCACTTCTTTATCCTACTGGTTTTTCAGCAGTTTTTGCTTATGCCAAAGCAGGGGCGAATTTTCCCTTTTTCAGATCAAACGAGATCTAAAATCTGGGAAGATTTAACAGTAAAATAAAAACAATGGGGATGTAAATGTTAACCATCTGCATTCGTCCCTGCTATTTCTTATGATGTGATATCTCCATCAATGGCATTATATTTTTACTTTTGTTATCTCTCATAACTTTTCATTCTATTATGGTTAATCATTGATAAACAAACACTTTGACTTATAAAGTGGCAATCATCTTGTCTAAATTTAACTGTGTAAAAGTCAAACACCTACTCCAAGCTACTCGTGAAGGCTCCTTCTATAGATAGTGGTGACAGATTGGTGTTTTCAGAGAGAGACTTATCCTACCTGTCTTACACACTTGTTTTAAGATGGGATTAATCACTCTGTGGAAGTACTTTCTTCTTTTTCTTTCCTTGGAGTGACTTTAGTAAAAAAGCAGTGCACGAGTTTTGTTAACAAAAAAAAAAAAAAAAGGGAAAAAAAGCCCAAGAGATTATTTCAGGCCTTGAATTTGAATCCACAGAGGTATTTAGCCTCAAAAAGCACAGTTTCTCTAGGATGCAGAAAGTTTCCTCCTAAAGGCAGATGGGAAAAAGGAGGGTGGAGAGAGACAGAAGCACAGCCTTTATAATTATATTTATCACCTGCCCCAACTCCCTGCGTTTCGGGCTGGTGAGAAGCAATGCTAAAGAGAATAAAGACAAAAGGGAATAGCAGATTTACTTTACTCTGCATTGTTTTACCCAAAGAAACCATGGGGATTGTCATAGTTTCCCTCTGGATGGAATTCCAGTGACAGGAAGGTTTTCCAGGCCTTGGCAAGAGAAAAGGGCTGGCCAGCAGCTATTCTGCCTCAGCAGAAGCAAAGCAAAACCAGCATCTCCCTTTTTCACATGAGATCAGCTCCAGCTCAACACAGGGAGGGACCACACACCAACCATGGCTTCAGGACATGAGCTTTAGGAGGCAATTCAACGGAAACTTCTAATACCCTACACATCATTCAAATGAAAAGATGCTGATGCTGAAGAGGGGAGCAACATTCTTCCTGGCGTCTCTCCATTTGAAATTCTGCTACAGTGACAGTATCTGGATTAGACTCCAGGACAGTATTTCTGAAACAGCAGGAACCCTGCTTACTGCATCAGTTTTAAATTATAAGCCTTCCAAAGATGTCAACACCACTTTCCTGGAGACTTTCCTGAAATTAAAACACTGAGCTTTTCCCCTGAGCCTTCACAGAGTCCTATGGATCCATCGCCCGGTGTCACCGTTCGTACCGTGATTTGCCTATGCTGGGTCACTGCTACTACTTCATTTCTGCTCTATAGTCAGCCTGGCTCTTTGATGTTACTCAGTCACTATTTCCTTTCCCTTTACTTTTATCTCTGTCCTGGCATTCTTCCTTTAAGCATCCTCTCTACCAGATGGTCTCCATCTCTCCTTCAGAAGTGCCCAAAATATTCCTACTGCCTCCTCTTGATCTTCCCCCAGCAGCAAACCTCTTCATCCTACAGAGCTCAAATACCAATGGATTTCTCCTCCTTGCTGCTTCTTTCTTGCACTTTGAAAAGGAATTCACTGGAAGCAGCTAACCTCCAATCCTCATTATGCACGATGCACTCATTTATAAGAGTTTACCCAGGAGAAAAATTCAGACGGGATATAGGCTGCTACAATTGCGTTTTTTCAAGTGGAAGCACATCTGATGTCTGCGTGCCGAACCGGAGCTCCAGTTTTTAAAACAGGAGCTCCAACTTTTGCATTTGGAAATCCATATGGATCCTTTAATCTGAAGGTCAAAACAGCTTTTATGAAAGATACTGAAAACAATGATACTTTATATTCGCCAGCATAATTATATAAAGATGATTCAATATCGTAGTATCATCAGAGGATTCAGAAAAGTCTCTGTGTTATGTTTTTTTAAGACAGGGTTTAGAAAGTGTAAGATGAGGCTTCAGAAGTTTACAGAGAGGAAAAAAAATTCTTGTCACAATTTATATCTTCCTAATAAGTCACTGAAACTCTGAGGATAACAATTGCTTTTACTTGCAGTTGGCAGTGCACTATAATCAAGAATAAAGCTCTAGATATTTTTGTGGAAGTACAAGCACTTACTAAAATGCAGCAGCATAATAATGTATTATATATTATACAAATACAGCGAGGTGGGATTTGTGTTTGTCTCTTTGCAAGAGAAGAAAGAACTCTGAAATGACCTTCTGTTCATAAGTTTCTTTGAAAAAAGCTTGGCCTGAAACCACTTCACTGCTATTGATATAGTCTGTTTCTGTACATAAATCTTAAATGTAAGCACGGCTTCAAAAAATAACTAAGCAATCGCAAAGCTTTACTTTTCAGATTCAATTGCCTTCAAATCCTTTACTGAAGTCCCCTTGGCACTGTCACTTCAAACTCAGGATAATGCTGCATAGTGTGTCTCAGTTTCAGTAAAACAAAAGCCTTATTGAATAAATATGTGTGAAAATGTTGCAAACAGAGCCATCTCAGCAGCCACCACCTGACCAGGCTGTGGTCACCCTCCCTGGTGACCTGCGTGGGCTCAGCCCTCGACTTCTTGGCTTATCCCAGCACTGCTAAATTCCACGGTCTTTGTCCTTAAAACTGTAGCAAAACGCACGTTTTCCTCACAGAAACCTAAGAGCAGGCTTTAGACATCAAGGAACAGCAAGGTGACCTAGGATTTCCATGTGCAGGAAGCTGCTGATCAAATGGTATATCCTTTTTTTTTTAATCTGCTTCTTGGATCGTGAATACAGAGGAAACCTTGTTGTTCTGCTAATCCCTTAACTCTGGGTTTGTAAGGAGAGCTTGCAACATGACCCCAATCTTGGAAACGTAAAGGCAGAGTAAAATATCCAGTATTTACTATTTCATGTCTCGTTCTGCTCTAAAAAAGGATGACTCAGGAAGGTTTTTCCTTTTTCTGCACATCATCTTCTGCATATCCTACGTTTTTGCCAGTAGTTAAAATATTAGCTCAGGCCCACAGAACCCGTTATTGCAGCAAGACAGCCCCACATGCCAATGTCCCTGTGATCAGGTTTCAGGGCTGTGAGCTCAGGTATCCAAACCCCTGAAACCAGAGTCACCCAGTAATTAAATCCTGACTTTTGGGCACTCCTCGTTGGCAGGAGGCACACAAGTAGTGCTGGTTCACAGCTGAGTGTACCAAACAGCCACAAATCAGGACAAGGTCCACTGAATTAGATTTGATTGTCCTTTCAGAAAGGCTGTCCTATTAATTTGCTGCAATTTGTATTTCACTTTGTTATCAAAGAGCCTCAATAGAGCAAACAATCTCACAAGAAAATGCAGCAGGTGAGGTAACAGGGATTTTTTTTTTCTTGTGGAAGGGTCATTTCAACATGTTTGCTCTAAAAAGCAAGAATTATTGTCAATTCTATTTCTGACTCATTAAGGCTAGTTAAAAAATAATTACAAAGCAATTATTGAAAAGCAACTTCCAAAGCTGCAGAATAAGAAACAACAAACAGGCCCTTTATAACAAGTACAAAGAACTGTTGTAAAGTTAAACCTGTTGAGTTTTAAGTACCAAAAATTAAGAGAGACACCAAGTATTCAGAAAACATCCATGTTCTCTCTGAAGACCAGAAATACCCAGCAGGAATGACAGCACAAACTGGTAGCTCGGTTGAGGTATTGCAATTTTATCTCACCTGAACATGAGGTGGTTCCATCTCTGCCCAACCCCCTGGCAATTCTGTGTCTGTGAAGCCAATGCTGGATTTCCCCTCAATCCTTCCATTTCTAAACCTCTCATTTCCACAAGCCCAGCCAGCAGTGAGCAGAGCCCAAATCAGGTGTGCAGAGCCCAGGGAAGTGGCCTTGACACGGGCCAGGGTGAGGAGGGCAGCCTTCACTTAATAGTGGGACAGCTACAAAAACCTGATGCTTCACACTTCACACCGTGATGGGAAGCAGATGTCCGAGTGCTCGCTGCTAGAAAGGGCAGATTAAAAAAAAAAAAAAAAAAAAAAAAAAAAGAAGGAAAAAAAGAAAAGAGCAGCGAATAAATGCTACAAATTGAGGTAGGGTCAGCTCTGCAATGTAGGAGATCAGGCTAGACAGAGGCAGAAATAATTTTCTTGCAGATTAGAGGCAGATAAATGAGAGAGAGAGAAAGAAGGAAAACATGCAGTACAGAAAGGAAGATAAGAAAGAAGCTGTTCATCTTATGTATGGGAACCAACTGCTGCATATGTATTTCCTATGCAGTTTTAGTAACTATCCCCAAGATGTTAATCT
The DNA here is from genome assembly GCF_028018845.1 of Melospiza georgiana. Taxonomy (NCBI): domain Eukaryota; kingdom Metazoa; phylum Chordata; class Aves; order Passeriformes; family Passerellidae; genus Melospiza; species Melospiza georgiana. The sequence continues at coordinate 37,722,895 of NC_080436.1, read as the reverse complement.
GAAACACTTTGCAGGAAGTGGACCATCTATTTAATTTAAAATGTTGCTTGGAACACTGCAGGATTTTCATATAATTCAGTTAAAGCACTGGACACTCAAATCTGCTCAGCAAAAAGGCTCCAGCCAGGAGTTTGAATTTCACACATAGATGTCTTAGGAAAAAAATGCATTTAAGCATTCAATTGAGCTGTTTATACTTGCATTTAAGCATTTTTTCTAAGATAACTGTTTACTGACAGCATCAAATATAAGTTACACATGCATGATTGAGGGCATAAAGTCATCCACCACAATTAGTGAGGGTGGGCACATACTAAGCCCAAAAATAAGGGGTATTTCCAATGGAATTAATAGAAAAATAAACAACCTGTAAACCAAGGTGAATTCTTGTTCATAAATTAACACAGAATAGCCCACTGGGAAATGTGACGTGCAGTTTTCACACATGGCTGAAGTTTGCTGGTTGTTGTGTCCATTAAAGGTGAAGGCTGTGTTACCAACAAGCACGTTTTCATCTGGCCTTAGACTTAGAAATAACAGTAAAAATCAAACACAAACAGTTATTTTCCTCCTTTTGGGATTTGGCACATGTGCTACAACAGACATAGATGGAAACTCCTAAAATAAATTAAGGAATGTACTTGTCAGTTTATTAATCAAAGTTTACCTGCTTCACATTACACGGAGACAAATTAAACAAGCTACCACGGTACTCGGAAAACATCTGCTAACAAAGTCAGAAGTAATGATAAACAAACTTGAGTTCCCTTTGTGGTTGATTTCCATCCAGCTGCATTTAATTATAAAAGAGCTATCAAAGAAAGCTCCCCATTAGCAGCTAATTCAGAATGACTTCAGAAGAAAATCCCAGAGCCTCCAGGTGATATCTCTCCAACAACTTTCTCATCTCTGCAAGTGATTGAGAAGAGCTGAATTAGACCAGTTTAGTGATCAGTCCTCCTGCTAACTGCCAGAGTAGAATGAGGATGATATATCTTCTCAGTGACTGCCTGTTTTCAAAGTAGGACCTATAAGATGTAGCAGACTCTTCCTTGCAAGTAATCTCTGCCAAAAGTGTCGGTGCCAGCCAGAAATACAGAGATAACCCTGAAAATTGCTGTATGCATTTTCTGAAGCAGAGCAGCTGCTGATATCAGGCAGAAAGGGAGAAAATTTGTCGCTACAAGTTTTTTAATAAAGTTTCTTTGACTTGGGTATCTTCCACAAAGAAATCAAAGATATGGGCATTTATAAGTATCTAATTCTGGTTTAGAGCAATCAGGAATTTTTGTGTTGATGTAATATATAGTCCCAGACTCGTGCTCTGAACCAGATGGCAACAGCCTTATTGCGGTTTTTAGTCTTTTTAAAATTAATTATAAATTAATAAACTTATTAAAATATAGCAGCCACTCTTAAAAAAACTTTTAAAATAATGAAGAAAGCAAATACATCAGGCTTCCCCTGTAACTTCTTAAAATTGAGAAATTTTGGTCATTTTCTAGATAGACAACAAAAGCCAGAAAAAGTGAGAGGTTTTCAATGCACCCAGATTTATCAGGAATTTTTATAAAATTCCATGAAGACCAGCACTAATCACACACCCCAAAAGAGCTCTGTGTACCCAGCTCAGTAATGCACAAGCAACTTGTAGCATATTCCAGCCGGGGGCTTTGGACAACAGGGCTTGATAAACCATAGAAAGATTTTTCCTTTTCTTCCTCCCCCTGCCTTATTCTTTCTGTATAAGACAGTAATGGGTAATTCTTGCCTGAAAGCTCACTGCTGCCTGGCCAGCAAGCAAATCTGAAATCAAAAACCCCGTGTGCCAGATCCGCACAGCTGTATTTGTGCTCCCGCGGCTCCCGGAGGAGCGCACACCACATGTCGGCTCCTTGACTTGGGGTGGGTTGGTGAGGTGTAAGTTAAAAGGGCAGCTGTACACTCCGGGAAATTTTCCAGATTCATTTTCTACCAATTGCTTTAACAACGCCGCAAGCCACGCCGGGATGCTGGGCAGCACAGGTAGGAAAGAGGAAAACTGTTGCTGCAGCTTATTCTTGATCCAGTCCCCCAGCTCTCTTGAAAAACTTCTAGGATCCTTATAGAGGAGTTTTTTTCCCCTGCAAGAATAAAGGGGTTGGCTCTGATTGCTGCTATTCTGAGAGGTTAAGGGAAGAAAAGAAATTGTTATATATCCACATGGTAATCAACCAAGGTTTCGTGCAACTGTTGCTCTTGATGTGGTTCTTCCAGACTCTTCCAGAAAAGAGTTTATTGATGTACCTGGCCTAGAAGTTGGAGAGCCAAAGGAAGAAAATGATAACACAGTTTAGCAAACCCTTTGTTTACGTAAACATCCATCCACAATCTGTGTCTGGTGGGGTGAACATACGGCTTTAATTTTACCCTTGGCACACGGATCAAACAATGTTGCCAATATCTATTGTTCTCCTCATAACAATATGCCTGGTGGTTTCAACATATCCTCTCCATTAGCTGGCTTCAGATCAAGCATTGCTGTGTATGTGCTTGTGTCTCCATAAAACTGGAATATGGATCTCTTTTTCTTGCCTTCTTTGTACCAAATGTGTCAGGAGGAACACAGTTGAGAATGGTGGTCAGCCGTCCCCGTGAGTCATGAGAACAGCTCGCCTCGGAATGGAGCAGGCACCGGGTGGGAAGGAAGGGTTGGATTGGATTTGAAAAGCCATGGTCATGTAGCTCAGGCTTTTCAAAATACCAGAGGAAGTGGTGAGTCAGATCCTTATCCCTTTTTATTCGGGCTTTAGCAAACCTTTCTGGATTTGGTCCATCTCTGATCTCCATGAGCCCTGCTCTGGAGCATGGACGCACCACAGGTGGCTAGGAAAAGGGTGATAGGAGCTGATTTTCCTTGGATTTTCCCTCTCCTTTCTATTTTTCAGTTTCCCTTCCTTTCTATTTGCTGCCATAATAAAGCTCTTTTTTCTATTAGAAATTTCCAGGTTTTATAGAGGCAGTGTAACAGAGGAGATTGGGATCTGAGGAATTCCACAAGAAGAAACTTCCAACGGACTCCCCGAGCCAAGGTAGCTTGTCAACTCTACGCTAATCTTCTCAGCTCCTGCCTCAGCCTCTGGAGCAGCAGCACTGCTTTCTTATGCTTCCAGCAGCAATCAAACTTGACATTTCTCCTCTATATTGTGCTGTGTTTCAGTCCATACTTCCAAATGATCCAAAATTCACTCCAGTCAGTGGAAAGAATCTCGTTGCCTGGAATATAGTTTGGGTCTGGGACCTTCTTCCCACCTGATCACTAACGCCTGATTTATATTTGATAAATCAGTGAGAAAATAGAGCTTTCTGATTTCTCTGGTGCCGTTTTCACAGTAATGGAGGAAATCTCACTGAAGAAACATTATCACTGGTAAAGACAGCAATTATATCTGCGCCATTCAGAGAACTTTGGTGGTTTCTTTCATTCATGAGATCTTGTTTTCTAAGGCTGAAAGATGATGTTGGAGAGGAAGTGTCTGAGAAGGGTTGATGGTGCCTCAACCATTTCTCCTGCCTGGAGCAGAAGCTGCTGCTGGGGTGGCAGTGTCCCAACAGCCTTGGTTGCTCTGGGGCTCTGCATGTGGCATAAAAAGATGAGTGAAATCTTGTGGGAGCTCTGCAAGGAGGCAGCTCTGGGAGATAGCACAGTGGTGATCAGCACCACCAAAAATAGGGCTCTGCAGGCCTTTTTTTTTCCCATGCTCTCATGACACTCCTCCTCACTGAAAGTAGTAATTCTGAAAAGCTTCAGGGTTTATTCAGTATTTCTGTTCTTCCTGCTGCACCGTTTCTCCCTTGCCTGCTTCTCCCCAGTTCTGATGCTTTACCTTCTGAATATGCTGAATCCAAGCCCAGTGTTTGAATGATTTCACTGACCCTGCCGTTCTGCATGCCAGCACAGATACATATCTTTTAGGTTTACTTTTATCTATGCTAATTTCACTTCCCCCTCACGTTTTGGAAGCAGAGAGCCACTGCAAGGCTTCCTGTGCATCCCAGGCTACGATTTAAGGAGTTTTAAGAAGAATTAAGCTTGATGCTGCTCGTGCTCTCATGTATATTCAAGCACAGCTTTTGGTCTCCTCACCACACATGTGCTCCAGCCTGTTCTCGACTGTCACAGTGATAACATTGCTATATAAACTCATTCATTAAGACTATCAGACTGTAATTATCTCTGCTGTGCAGAACGAATGCAGGTTTCCCCCTCTAATGGTGTGGCAAGAGAAGGAGAAGAGGGGGTAGAGGAGCACTCCTTTTTTTTTCTTTTTTTGGAATGACTCTTTTGCTCTGAAAGCCATGGAAGTTCTGGCATTATTGGAAAGACTAAAAGTAACATCCAGGTCCCTACCCTTAGTGGCTGATCCCATCAAGATGCAGAATCCTTCCCTGAATTAATCATGTGGTCTCTATAATTTTGATACATATTTGTGGGTCAAACCAAAACTAGGGAGTTATTTCCCCTAAAAACACCTGTGGGATTTGGGAACACTGGGAGTCAGCAGGAGAACAGACTCCTGTATAATTCAGGCCTTATGTGGATAAAAAAAGCAGTGCATTAACTTTGAAATTGTCTAATACCACAGATTTATTTACTATAGAATTAATCACCTTCCTTGAAATAATTAATTACCTTACTTGAAGTGACACTCATTGACACATGATATTTTGTCTAATTCTCCACTGTGCATAAAAATGCAATATATTGTAATATAAATTGTAGCTGCTATTGCTTTAAACACCAGTTTAATCAAGGGATTTGACAAATGTAACCATAGACTGAATAACTTTTTTGTCAGTATTTTATGTTAGGACTTTGTCAATTTTACTATCAGTTTGATTTCATTCTGAAATGGCAAATTATCATCATAAAAATACTCTTGTCCTAATCCTTGCAGTTTAAAAAATGTTTAATCCATCCCATCCCACATTAGGCATAGAACATAATTTGAGTTTAGATGCAGTGAAAATTGCACAGCTCAATGCAAGCACATGGGTCAAGCATCAGGGTTACTAGAGGGCTACTACAGGGTTATGTTGGATTTGGTTCTCCTGTCTGTGGACAGCGGTTGCTGGAGCTCTGCTTGGGATAGATTTGAGGAATGGAAAGAGATTTCTGACCAAACATCCCTGGTGAACTCCAAAAAGGCCTGCTAGTCAGGGAATTAAATCAGTATTAAGCCAAAGTGAAGCAAATGCTGGCATATAATTAACAGAGCATTGTCAAAGAGAGCTCATGGTTTAATTTTAGTGGGGAAAATATGGTATCTCAGATACCATGATATGGGTGTTTGTTCACAGCCACTGTACCTGTCAACTATTATTATCCTGATGCTGCCGTGTTCCCTGAACTGTTTTGATTTCTTAACAAGAAGAGAATTTTCTCTGATGTGCCATCTGTAAGGCACAGTTTACCAAAGGAAAACTTTATCTCAAAATTTTAATAATTTTCTGTCAATTCCAATAAAATCAGATATATTTTTATAATACTTACAAAATAATAGCAAATGTGACTCACCACATGTGCCACTATTTCATTTGATATCCTTCTTCTCCCACTGACTTTTCTTTCCAGCACAAAATGCAATTTAAATGTCAACTTGGACTAAAAAAAGCTGCATTCCTGGGGAGATTACTGGTATCTCATAGAATCTGAAATAATTCTACTTCTTTCCACTACTTTACCTGTTTTCTTCTATTTTAGTCTCTCATTGTGAAGGTTCGAAAATTAACAAAGGGTGGAAGGGATGAAATAATGCACTTTTTGTTTGGATATCAGTGACAGGACAAGGCATAGAATTATAGATTGGTTTGGGTTGAAAGGGACCTTAAATCTCATCCAATTCCCTGCCATGGGCAGGGACACCTTCCACTGTCCCAGGTTGCTCCAAACTCCATCCAACCTGGCCTTGGACACTTCCAGGGATGGGAAGAAGCCACAACTTCTCTGGAAAATTTTTGCCAAATCCTCACCATCTAATTTCTTCATAATATCTAATCTAAATAGACAAAAATACTCCAAATCAAATGTGGACAGAGAATGTCCACACACGAGGAGCAGGTCTGCTTTGCTCTGTCCAGAGATGTTTGGCTTAGGAAATTCATCCAGCATTGTGAGAGCATTCACATTTTTATATTTTGGATTTACCTGGAGACTTTCAGGTTCTCCTAGGGAAATATTCCTACACAAAGGTGTTTGCACTCTCCACAAGGTTGTTTTTCACTGGGGCAGCACCAGAGGCATTGGATACAGGACCCACCAGCCTGGATTTTCCCTTCTGGGACATGGCAAAGGAGACTTCTCAAGCTCAAGCTCACTGTCACATAGTCAGGAAAAACAGTGCTGGCAACCAACTGCCCTCCCTTAATGCCAGAGTTCAAATCCCTTCCCTCACTGCTCAATTTATATGCATTTTTCACTTCCATAAAAACATCTTAATCCACAAAACCAGAGAGTTGTCATGGTCTTTCTTTCCTAATGATCTCTCTTCCTCTGCTGAATGTCATCCTCAGCTCCCTGTAACGTTGCACAACAGGCATGGGAAAGCTGGGAAAAGGTTTTGCTGACATCAGTTAGACGTCAAAAAGTTTAGTGCTGAGATTTAGCCCTAATCTCTGTGCTTTAGTTCCTTAATTCCAACACTCCTGGTGCCCCCCAGTTTGTGAGAACACACAATAAAGACTGAAAAAGCCAGCTCCTCCATTTTTTTCATCATAAGAATAACTTGGACTGTCCCACTTCAGGAGAAATGAGGATTTTGATATCAAGCAAACTGAGGAATCACTACTGCCTGACTTAGGAAAGATGGAGGTGGTTCAGCTTAAATGAAAATTAGAGGTTCAATATGTCAAGACACCAAAAGCAAAGACATCAAACATGTGAAATATAGGATGCAGGCTCAGGTTCAAAACTCACCTGGAATTGCCATGGGAAACAGTTGCTGGAAAAGACATCTGGAAAAATTCCTCCAGCAGAAGAGTTCCTGGTCAGCCTGCCTGGGCCCTTCATCCAGTCTGAATGCAGAGTTTTCTTACACAACAGGTTCAGCTGTGCCACAGATTTTCAGGATCTTGATGGTATCTGCAGGAATGGACAAGACCTGCATCAAGAAATGTTCACCAGATTTATACAATTATTTTCTAATGAAATTATTGAAAATTGGGACTAGAGTCAAGTTTTGTATACTCACACTGACTTCAAAGACACTTTGGATACCTGAAAACCCACTCTTCCTTTCTTTTTCCAGAATTCTGTGCATCATTTACCACTGTCACCTGACTTTTGAAGCAAACAGGTGATGCCATTTTTAACTCTCGGCTTTGATTCTCCCTTGCAGTAAAAAAACCCATCCTTTGCAGAGAATGGGGGATTATCTTTCAGGGAAAAATAAAAAATAAAAAAAAAAAAATAAAAAAAAAAAAAGGCTTTAGGAAGCATTTTGTTACTCATTTTCTGAATCAATTTAATGAAGATAGATATATCTAAGGTATAGATATATAGATATATTTTCCCAAGGGGAAAGGTCTCCTGCAGCCCCTGTATATTCCAGAGATTTGTAGAATTGCTCTGCTCCATGGATGGATAAAGAGCACCTCGTACTGCCTGTATTTACCTCTCAGAGGTGTTGGAGGCTGTAATTAATTACTGTTTGTAGAACCCATTGAGATTGTTAGAGAAAGGCACTAGAGAGCGAGTGGTGTTATAAATTATTACACTTGAAAACGTTCAAACTCTTCAGCCTTCCACTGCTCGCCTTTGCACAAACGAAGCATTTCCCTTTCTCCTCCTGGAATAAAATTTGCCCTCTTGACATGCACAAACCATTAGAGAGGCTGTGCTTACAAGCACCTAACAGTATTTTCTCAAGTTTATTTTGACATTGACTTTTAATCAACGTGACGATGATTGAAAAAGCCAGTCCAACGTTTCACTAAAAGGAATATTAAAAGTGCATTGATTGTGTCTGCAAAGATATGCAATTAAAAAGTATAAGTGCTGTTATTTAACACTTGACTTTACTTATTTTGAACTCTTGTGGCCCTGTTGTGTACATGGTTAAATGTGCAATGCTGTGTGTTTCAAGCAACTTGGCTGTAAGCAATTTTATATTTTAATGAAAATAATTACAGTTTGAGTAATATGAAGTGTATCTGAAGTATAACCCCTGATGCTACTTCCCCAGAATTAGCTGTGATATAAATTATCATGATTTATTACGGTGACTCTGTGCTTTATGTGTTTATAGGGGATCCTGGCTAGCAATGATGATTCTTAACTAACAAAGAATTGCATTTCAAAAGCAATTTTTTCTTGGATCTCATCTGTAATTCTTCCCCAAAAGTGATATGATTTAACTGTGCTGCAGTATGTGCTATTGCAAAGATGGCATTATTGTGCTGTCATTTTGACAGCTTACTTTAATTTACACCATTTAATGGGTGAATACATTTTTTAAAAATCTGGTGTTATTCTTTCTTAATATACCATATGCCATCGATCCCACATGCACTTCTTTGCATAAGCACACCAAGTTACAGAGTGGTATAAAGCAACCTATGTGTCATGTACAACCTCTCCTTTGAGTGACACATCAGAAGCTCAGGTCCTCTCTGTTCTTCAAGGATTCTGTGGATCCTGTGACATTTCTGAGCCTCGAGCTGAAATATGTTACACGATACGTGATGTCCCCACTGGCATCTGTCCACCTCAGAGATGGGCACTTTTCAGATACACTGTACAAAAATAAATTTCTGAATGTCATTTGCCTTTGCTAAAAGCAGCAATATAGAAAGTGTAAAGACTGTTGTAATTACATTACTGCAAAGGCCGGTGTCTGCAGCAGCTGGTTTCAATTCCAACCACTATTTTAAAATATTTGGTCAAACAAAATCTCTTCCAGCTCCTGACACATTTTGCCAGCTAATGGTAACTACTCATCAGCACGGGCAAAGGTTGGACAATCATCCCCTTTGTCTTCTTTTGGGGAGGGCAGCCCCATCATTCCTGCCTGGGGAATTTCAGGGTCACCTCCAAAGGAAGCAGAGAATACAGGGGTTTGATCCAGGCCTGTCCACACCTTTCCCACGAATGTACCCCTCACCTCAGCTTCAGCAGGGCATTTCTATCCAGACTCCTTTACTCAGCCTGTTCCTGAAGGATTCAGATACCACCAAGGCCAGGTTGGACAAGGCTTGGAGCAGCCTGGTCTGGTGGAAGGTGTCCCTGCCCACGCAGGGGTTGGAACAAGATGAGTTTTAAGCTCCCTTCCAACCCAAACCACTCTATGATTATATTATTCTGCCCATGTTACTGCTCAGAGGATGCCACTGAGAGCAATCCCTCCTGCTCAGGATGATCTGTCACCCTGGGTTCACATTCTGTGTGAAAGCATCTCCACAGCTCCCAGGTCACACCTGGCTTTTCTCTGCCTTGCTTGGTTCACAAAAAAACCATCTGCTGGTTCACTCAGCAAAGCCTGCAATCCTGGCCCAGCAATAATCTCTGAAGGCTTCAGAAAATCTGCTGTGGGACGTTATCTCAGTAGAGGAAAATTTCGTTTGGGAAGCAGCCCAATTTAAGAAAACAATTTCATGACAGCGTGGAAAGCAAGCTGATGAGCTCCAAGAACTTAACTTTATTTGGTAGACTTTTGTCTGCCTTCCAAGGGCACCTAAGAGTTAAATAATTTAAGACTGTAAGAAAAACAACAAAAAAAAGAAGATATCCTAGTCATTCCATTTTCCTGTTGCAGATATTATTTTTGGACAGAAATGCTGCAAATAAAAGAGCAAGACGAGCTAAAGATTTTCAGCAAGAGGTATCCAAGGTTGAAAAGGATTTTGTTGACATGAACTGAAGAAATACAACATACCTTTATACTTACTTAGCTCCTTGATGTTATACATGATACCCAGTATGGCATTACAACCAAGTGTACATGTCATAAAAGACAGAGATTCCATGTGGAGTGAACCTGCAGTGAATTAATGCCTCTGTCAAGGTGTATCCTGAAATGTATTATACCCTCCTTGCCTCAAATTCCAGTTTGCATATTCCCTGCAACTCACAATACCAGGGACAATAAATCATCCCAGCAAAACCAGGAAACAGATTATTTTGAATTCCATCCCACTGATTAACAGTAGATTTGGAATGAGAAATCATGTGAAATATTTAGAAAATTGTGTGCTTTTTAATAAATGATAGTCATTGTGGAAAAATGTATAGTTCCCTTTCTTTTTCCATGTTAATTTAAGACAGTAGGGTTTGGATCTGGAGCACAGGTCTGATGAAGAGTGGCTGAGGGAGCTGGAGCTATTTAGACTGCAGAAAAGGATGCTCAGAGGACATTTATAACTCTCTACAATCCTGTGAAAGAAGATTTTGGTGAGGTGGGCTCAGTTTCCTCTCCAAGGTAGCAAGGGACAGGACAAAACAGCCTCAAATTGCACCAGGTGAGGTTTAGGTTAGGGATTAGGAAAATGTTTTTTATGGGAATGGTTGAATAGTATTGGAACAGGCTTCCCAGGAAAGGGATGGAATCATCATCCTTGGAGTTTTCAAAAATAATATGGATATTGCATTAGGGGAAATGGTTTAGGGGATAACATGGCGGTAGTGCTGGGTTGATGACTGGATTTAAGGGTCTTAAAGGTCTTTTCCAGTCTAAATGATTTCACAATTACACCTGTGTCTCACCTAAAAAAAAAAAAAAAAAAAAAAAACTGCTGGGAATTTTATATGCCCAGGAATGAGGCATTTGTACATAACAGAGCAACAGATGCTGACAACTGACACACACTTCCTGCACCTACTGAAAAGGACCAACATCTTAAATTATCTCCAGGTGCTATGGAAAAGATGCAGACCTCTGAACAGCAAGTCAGAAAACTGACAGAAATGTGATTTCTTGGGGCTTTTAGCCATTAAAACCACTGGCCACTTCAGACAGAAATATCAAAGTGAAACAGTAAAGAAAATGCTGCCATTGCTATGGTTAGGAAGGGGCTTTAAGTCATAACAAGATTTTTAATCATTATTTTTTGCAGAAGACATCTCTGAGATAGGATTTGCACTGGATTTTCTGTAGAAATAGAGAAGTTGCATATTTTAAATCTCTAGCAGAAATCCTACAGAGCAGAAGGGGCAATGAACAGCAACTCACTCTCCCTCCAGTGCAAAAGGAGCAGATGAGAAATTTTACAAGTTGGACACCCAGCCCCTTGACCTGTGTGACACTGGATAACCCTCTGCAGTGTCAAGCCATGGATCATCTTACCTGCTGCTGCAAAACAGACTTCCTTATGTGCTTGGAAAGGACATTCCCCTTGTCTGAGACAGAATTCCTGTCCTGTTTCACCTATGGAAGAAAATCAGCACCAAACAGAACCTATAAACAAACCACACAAACAGAAAGACAGCTAAACAAATAATTTTAAAAAACAAAAGCAGAACAAAGAGAAATTTTACAGAAAATTGAACTCAACCACCAAAATATTTCCCAAACCAGCCTTGAAAAAATATATTTCTTGTTATGAAAAAATATATTTCTTGTTACATCCACCCCTCTTTCAGGGTGGAAATATGTTAGAGTCGCAGATGCTAAACATTTAGACTTTCTATACTAACAAATTCCAACCCCCAAGAAAACACTACATTTAACCTAAAGCCATAAAAAAACCTTTCCAAAATTAATTTATAGCTCTAAAATTACAAATATATAATTGAATTCAAAATATATAATAACATGTAGTAAAAACTTAAAGCTTAAAATTTTAGAATAGAAATGTAATATATATGTAATATATATGTATAAAACAAAATAAATTTTTTAAAACAGAAACAGAGCTCTGGAAAACGCAGCAGAACTGAGAGGCCCTGATGGAAAGGAGAGTTTCTGGGCACTGAGAAAAGCATTGCAGCAGATTGGTGCTGTATCATATTTGTTTCTGATGGATTTAGTTGGTCAGCCCTCTTCCCCCTTCCACGCAACACATGCACACGGATCTAGAGCTCACACATATGGTCACCAGCATAGAGGCAGCAAATGCCAGATCAGATAGAGAAAGGGTGAATTTAAGAGATTATAAATGTCTTTTCATAATAATATATATCCAATACTGTCACTAAAGCAAGAGTGTCCAAAGACAACATGAACACTTTTCCCCTCTTTTATGCGACCATAAGAAAATAATTTCAGTTCTACTTAGGAATGGCGTTGCTGCATTGTTAAAAGGTGATTAAAAAAGGCAAAACAATTTTCACTCTGAATCTCTAAGGAGAGCCATTGCCCTAGTGAACGTCAGTCAGAAAGGTTCTTTCCCGCCATGAGGTCATGAAGAGGTGAAACCTTTCCGTGGGAAGAAGGACAGGGATGCTGTTGGTGCAACACATCCTGGCTGTCACACGGAGGGGGAGATGGAGCCCTTGTGAAATCATTTCTGTGTCACCTCTACAGCTGTTTCCAGCCCCCTCTTTGTGGTTTCCAACACAAGTCCAGCTTTATGCATCTGCAAAAACCCTCTCACAGAAGCGTTCTCTTCAAAGAGATGCTGAGATTTGCTTCATCAGATAATGCTGCAACCCTGTCTAACGCGACACATAAAGAAAGAAGGAATTTCCCTAAAAAGCATTCCAAACTCCTCTTTGTGCCACCCACACGTGCAGCCATGGCTGAAGGACAGAGGAATCAGCCCAGCCCAGGCTGCCCAAGACAGAGCAGGATTCCCCCAGGGCCTCCCTTCCCTCCCCAGCACAGAGCTCGGAGCTCCTTGGGTGTTCAGCACAATGAAAACCTGGCCACAAGATTTAAAATCAAAGGCACTGAGCTACACACCCTGCTGAAAATCTGGCGCTTTGCTGGAGTGTTGAAATGCTTCTGGTCAAAATATGGCCATGATCACTGAAATATTCAATTGTTTTTCATAATCAGTAGTATTTACTCACATAAATAATTTTATTGACTCCAATCACAGGAAATGCTTTTTATGTGACAGTGGGAAGGACTTCTAAGACCTAGGAGGCAGCCATGGCATAAATATTGCAAAGACAGAGCTACCTAAGACTGTATAACTACAGCTTCAGTGGATGCAGACCAGAGTCAGTGCTAGTTCTGCAAATTCTTCTGCATCACCTCATCAGTGTGTGGGAGCAAGAGGTAGACTTGTATCCCTTGGAAAATATGCAGAAGCAAAGAGATGGCAAAGAGAAAGAGGGAGATTTTATTTTAGATGATCTTTAAGGACCTTTCCAACCCAAAACTTTCTCTGTATTTATGAATATATTTATGGAACGTATTTATGAAGCACAAAGCAGTGACACAGTGCCTGAGAAAGGATAAAAAAATTATTGCTCTATGAGTTTTGTTTTTGTTCAGCTTCAAAGAAAGAGTCACCCAGCTGAGACACTCAACATTTGAGTTTTTAAAAGGATGCTCTGGGATGATGGACCCTCATTAAGGGATTAGCTCTATAATTAATCAGCTAATGCAGATATACTCCAAGTCAAACCTCTGCTCTAGCATATTTGTAAAGCTTTTTCAAGCAGGATCCTGGGTCAGACCAGACATAGCAGTCTTACAGTATTTTCTTTAAGCATTGCCCAGCCTTGGAAATACAGCTGAGCGTCTTGGATTCTTCTCATAAAGTGAAAAGGGCCATGTGTCTTGTAAAGACAAGCCCCAAGGGAACTGAGGTAAAGTATTTTTGTAGCCTTAACACAAATTTTCCTTGTGTTTATGACTTCATTATTTTAGTGGGTGTGTTATTTCAGTGGGTTTTTCAGCTACTTATTTTCTATCTTCTTTATGGTTCTCTCTTTTTTTTTTTCCTGTCTACTTTAAATAAGGAAAATGGACTCAACAGATGATGCAGAGGTCTTTATAGCAGAGCTACTGGTTTTCATTCCTGTTTCCTGGACCTCGAAGAATCATGTGCTTAAGATGCTCAAAGAATATTTTTGTAACATAATATTGAAGTTACTGTTGGTGTCTGGTCAGTGTAAGAGCTCCCCATGTGAGCAGAGGTGAAAATTTTAGGCATCTATCTTCTGTTAAGTGTAGTGAAAGAGTTAAGACAAAATGAATTAAGGGAACACAACCGACAAGAGAAAAATTGTTTCTGATTAGCAGGAAAACCCAGGATTAGGATGTGGTTACTCTGTAATTGCAAAATCTGATCTTCAGTAATATCTGGCAGGGTTTTAGAGAAAAAAGCAGTGAAAGGACTGAAAACTAATACTAAGCTCATTTAAGGTGAATTAATCCAAAATACTGGTCTCCATACCTATGGAGTTGGCCCTACCTCCTCAAAAAGCTTGGAATTGGTAGGATAGATGTGGTGGGGCACATCTGTCTGTCCTGGGCAAAGGGTTTTTCACATAAATGCCCTTTTTTTTTTCTAGGTACAGCTTCAGCCAAAATGCACAGAGACAGCAGCCATTGATCCTGCAGTGCTGGGCCAATGACCCATCCAAATTGTTGGGTTATTAATTATCACTTCTGCTTTACCTGATGTCAGCTCACTTGCCATATCTGCTTTACTGATAGCTTGGTTGTCTAATTAACAGTAATTTGGATTTTAACTGAGCCTGTGAGTTCCCTGTAAAGCCTGTGCTTGGGGACCCCAGTGATCACCAAGTTGCTGGTCAAAGTTTTGATAAGAAGTAATGCTTGAGTAAATCCTGCAAGCCATCACCCTAAGGCAAAGTAATCTCATGGTAAGGATGGCTGAGTAAAATAATAGGAAGCATGGAGCTTTTCTCAAACCTAGAGCCAAATCTTTTACAAGACATGAAGTTCTCATTTTTCTTCTTTTTTTTTTTTCTGTTTTAATTTGTCATAGACATTTTGTCCTCTGTCAGAAAAAAAAAAAAAAAATAGAAATACCAAAATATCAAGACAAAAGTTTGTTGTTGGACTTATGACATGAGAAAATCCAGAAGGAAAGGAGACTTTATGAGAAAGCCTGTTTGCACTACATTTTTACATGGCTTTCAAAGTGTATGCAGTGGCACAAAAAAAAAAGGCACAGAAGCTAAAAATCAGTAAAACACGAGGAGTTTCTTTCCCTACCAAATCAAAAGATGTAGTACCATGCATTAGAACCTGACAGAGTCCATGATATTCAGTCTGCATCTTCAGCAAGAACCTGTGGACATTCAGTTGTCCAGTGTTCAGCTCTTCCAGCTGGAGCTATCTGAAACACTCTCTTAATTTCGCTCAAATATATTAAAAGCATGATGGGGAGGTAAAAGTACCTGCTACAGGCATAGGAAATGTTCAAGGCAACAGGCAGGAGTGATTTCAAAGGAGAGCAGATAAGTAATCTGCTGTAGTTTATGTTTTCCTGTTTCAAAAAAAAAAGAAAAAATGTAAGAAAAAGATAAATGTCATAGATTTAATACATAAAAGAGTTTGGTAGGAAACACAAATGCATGACTGACTCAACACAGACTAGAGTGAGGAATACTGCCTTATGGATTTTCTTAAGAGGGAATGAAAAAAATGCACTTCCCCACTCAAAAAAATGCAACATAATTGAATTTCACACAGACAGGATTGGACTCAACATCAACCAAATAAAGGTGCACAAAGCAGGTCATTCAAATTAAATAAGAATGTAAAGTCTATCACTCACCTCTCCTCTGTAGCTTGATTTCTCCTTTTGTCTCCTTCTGGTTTTGGAGTTTCAGAGAACATTTGAATTTAAAATTCTCCTCTTATGCACAGGACTATCCACTGCACTCTATCTATGCCACATTTCTGCTGAAGGACCTCAGCCTACATAAAATAACCCAATTCTGCTTGCAGGCCCTTTTGATTAGGCAGTCCTTGTTGGGTGAGATCCAACCAGTGGAAAAAAAATAAGGATATGTAAAAAGACATTGGCCACTAAAAAATCAAAACAGCAGCCAAAGGTGCCTACTGTGCAAATGCTGTGGTTAGAAAATTGGAATCTCATGGAAACCAGCCTTGGGTTTGGGCAGGAGAGCTCAGCACTGGCTATAAATGATTTGTGCTGATGGTCAGCGTCTGGCCATTGGGCTGGACAGAGGTTCTCACCCCTTCCTTTACCAAGAGAATTTCTGAGCCTCTTTCCATACGTGGTGTATTGCTCAGGGACCTGCTGCAATAGGGTCATGTGGGGCAGCAGCCTCATGAAGTGGATATTGGTGCCCCATTCACACATCCATCTGATTTTCCTAGATTTTCCTAGAAAAGCACCAATGAGGGAAGCTGCTGCTCACTGTGCTCCAACAAGGGTTAAAATATTGATCCTTACCTACAATATAATGTAGCTTGACATGTTTCATCAAGCATGTCGTTCTCACTCCAGTTCCAGAGCACTTCTCTGAAAAGTAAAAAGAGTAAAAAAAAAAAAAAAAACCTAAGACTACTACTAACATGTAAAATATATTTAAATAAACCAAAGAAGTAGAGAAAAAAAATCATCACAGCACAATAGATAATTTAGCACCAAACTTTAAACAAATAGTGCCATTTGCTTTTGAGGCAGCAAAAAGAGTTTATTATTTCACTATTTCATCTCACCTTGTGTCATTAAAATATAGGACACAAGTAGTAAAACACAAAGTAAATATGTACATATCTTTACACCATGTAGGGCAGCTATAAATCTTACTCTTTGATAACAGCTGTACTATAGCAATCATTTGAGTAGTGCAGCTGCCACAACAATATCAAATTTTATAGTTAAAAGGCAGTCAAAACTTTAATGGTACAGTGGAGGTAGATATATATTGTGCTATAAATAAACATTATCTAATGAAGAAATGAAACATGTTTATTTTTCCTTGACATATCGTTCAAAATCATATATCTTTGCTGCTGCAAGCTGCTATAATAGCAGCCATTATACTTCAGCATGTATAACAACAAGGTCTGCAGTTGGGCTAATTACCCTGGATTTAAATGAGGGATGGGAGAACTTCAGACAGCGTGGCCTTGCAAGCAAGGCTTTCATTTCAGCAGAGCAGTATCTTAAAATGTTATCAGGGCTAGCATGTGCTGGCAGAGGTTCTGAAGGGGCCGGGAATGCAGTGAGAAAGGAGTGGGTTTTCCCCTCAGACGATGACTTGTGCTGCGCTGCTGTGACAGGGTGTAATCGATCTGGGGAGCAGGGGACCATGAGAACTGATGTGCTGCTGCTTCAGTCACTGCCACATTACTCACATATGAAAAACCTCCGAAAGGATCCAAGAAAGCACACGTTTAGTGCAAGGCAGGCTCATCTCCTTCCCGAGGTAATAATGTGCCTAAAATGTGGTTTCCATGAATTTACTGAGGTTTCTGCTGTGCTCATGTTCAGCCTAGGGATGCACTGATGGCACCTATGGAGACATTCACCTCCTACACAAAGACTGAGTGAAGGCATGGGAATGATTTCAAACAAGACAGAAACATTTAATATTGAAGAGTTTTGAGAACACAGCTCATCGTGCTATGTAAGGGAAGGGCACAAAACATTGTCTGATGTTCAGGTGTGTGTTTGTGTAGGAATTTTCTCTTGAGTCAAGAGTGAACTTCTGAAAGACATCTCCCAGTCCCTGCTGCCCATCTCATTGCAAAGAGGAAACCACTGCTGGGTGTCCTTGGAATGGCACTAAAATGCTGGTGCACACCAAGGGCAAACCCAAAGCAGTCCATCAGTGCCAGGGAGTCAGTCCATGGGACACATCCAGTCCAAGGCCAGCCCCAAAGAACAAATGGGGTTGATTTGAGGCCCCCAGCATCAGCTCCATCTCCACTGCTCACTAGGATCATTAAAGTTGGGAAAAACCTCTAAGGTGATTGAGTCCAACCATGAACCCAGCTCTGCATGCACACCACAAACAAAGATATTGCCTCAGATTACCAAATAAAAGACCAAAGCCCACAACTACAGTATGTCACAAGACAACAAAGAGAGCTGGGAGTGACAAAAACAAATATCCTGGGCTCCTGCAGCACCAGGGAAACTGGCAAGTAAAATTCATGAGTTCCATTCCCTTAAAAATCCTCCTTAGGAAGCTCTGATTCCCTTCTTCACATCATAAAATTCTCCCTTCCAGAAGGGAGATTGCCATCTTGCCTGGAGTTTGCCTCCTGTTCAGTGTGGGTTTCTCTGAAGGTGACACATGGACACCCTGGTGGGAATTGCTGCGACCCTGGGGAGCAGATCCATTGGAGAGCAAATCCCTGACAAACAGCTTATTACAGTTAAACTTTGTGCGTGCCCACCATTGGAGATCCTCAGGGTGCTTTTGCTTGCCATCAGCACAGCATTTATCCAAAAAACCCCATGAGATGCTATAAAATAAACCCAAC
This sequence comes from Melospiza georgiana, assembly GCF_028018845.1. Taxonomy (NCBI): domain Eukaryota; kingdom Metazoa; phylum Chordata; class Aves; order Passeriformes; family Passerellidae; genus Melospiza; species Melospiza georgiana. Next base: position 37,704,530 of record NC_080436.1, on the reverse strand, counting down.
AGCTGTTAGCAGAAGATGACAAATCCTAGACACCTTTTTGTCACATTGCAACCTATACAATTTAGTCCCTGTTTACAAACAAATTGCTGCTGAAAAATATTAAGTCCTGGCATTTAGAGAAGCTCTAGAAATTACTCACTCCCCTGGAATTCTGCATGACAAATTAAGACTACTCTTCTACTCCTAATAAATGTAGCTAGAGCAAAGTTTCATAAACATTCTTGAGATTTCTTCTGTAACAGCTTTATTTTGGCTCCCCACTTTTCCTGCTTAAACAAATGGCAAGGTTGGCTGATATTGTCAAAATACAGCACTTCTCATGAACCAGGAGTCATTTATTAATGTAATTTATTGAGCTGGCATTGTAAAACATAAAATCATATTTTTACTGTGGGACTCACACACACTAAACAAACAAAAAACAGCAAAGAAACCCCTCATTACCCCCAAGCTAAGAATATTTTCTTTTAAAAGTCAAATTATTGCAACTGTGGATCTGTAAGTAAGATTATGTGCTTCCAGAACTGGCCTTTCAGAGGCCAACAGGGTAAGTGTTAATGAACCGTGCAATGTTGGGTAAGAACAGAACAGATGTTTGCACAGCCATCAGGTAGACCTTTGTTTATATAAATGCACCACAGTAGATAATACCTAATACCTTTCTCATGGCTTAAAATAACCTTCCCACTAAAAATACAAACAGGCTTCTCCCCAGTTGTGAACATGCTTAAAATCTAATTAACACACAGCCGACTGCAGACCCACCAAACTGCTCAGGCAGGGTCGGACCTGTCACCCAGCGTCACCTCTTTCATGACACAGCCTTAATCTCCTCCTTTGTCCTTATATTGCAGTTTTTGCTCTAAAGGTTTCTGCACTAAAAAAGTGGGGAGGTGAAGCCATAGTTCAATTCAATTTATTTTTATATTGCCTCTCATACAAAGTCTTTCAAAACTCTTTATAGTGAGAGATAAAATAATCATATAACGCTTGCCGGAATTCAGCGCTGTGACTTTTACACTCAGGGCAAAAGCTACGTACCAGGAAAGTAAAATTAAGAATATTTAGAAACTAAGAGAGTATTAATAAACACATATTGTTCCTGCACTGAGGGAGAAGAGGGAAGCACATCCCTGTCCTGGTGCATTTGTAGCCCTTCCTTTATTTTGGAGGGTCCCAACATAGAGGGGCTGTTGGAGAGGGTGAGAAGGACATCACTCAAAGGAGCCCCTTCCAGCTGTGTTGGGCACAGAAACATCAGTCAGTTGTTTTCCTTCATATGGAAAACCCAGTTCCCATTCAGAAAACAAGAAAACTTCAGCTTATCCTGAGAAAGGAATGGAAAAATGCACCAAGACCCCCACACACATCATCTGACAAACACAACGCAGGAGTAGCCCCACAACCAGGGAGGAAAAGATTTTTTGCCAAAGACGACCAGAAAAAGCAAAACATATTTATGACAACACATTAATTAAATAATTTAAAATACTTATAAACACTCATTGTTCAAAAACATTACCCTATAATAAGTAATACAATTATTCATAAGAATAACCTGGAACCAGGTACACACTATGCCCTTGCAGAATGACACAATGAGCAATCATTGAGTGGACTTTGTTTACCCTGCTATACCCATCTGATATAGGAAATAAACACCAAAAGCTTCCTCTTGGGCTCCCAAAGTAACTCTACCCCATATCTAAACAAAACCTGAATATCAGCACTGCTCACCGAGTTTAACCCAGCATAACCTCAAGAAGTGCAGGAGAAAAATGTTCCTGAAAAGACACTTATAATTAAAGAAAGCGTGTTATAAATTCTGTGATACAGTCTTAAATTGTCATTGTAAAAGTTTACTACATCTTTGAGGTCCATCGATTCAGAAGCCCACACATAAAGAAGCCTGGTAAAAGAGCATCTAAGAAAATATTTGGGCAACAGCTAATATTTCTTCCCACCTGTCTTCATGCTCACACCATTCAACACAGGCCACATCTTTATAACACACAGTAAGAAAACACAATATATAGTAACTCATTTTCTGACCTTTTAATATTTCTGCCATTGATTGTCAGAAGTGAGGACGGCTCTCTATCCTAAGGTGATGGATTATTTAATTAACTATTGACCTTTTCAGTATCAGATGTTGACAATGAATGCGCTCCTGTGTAAGCTGCCTCCTCTGGATGCTGCTCAGTTCTCCCATGCACGTGGATTTGTCTCACATTTTGGTTTTAAGTGTAGCATTTCTATTATTTCCATCTAAAAACAAGTCAAAGTCTTGTATTTAATGATGAATACTTTTGTGATCTACTGCTTTCAGTTTTCTTTTGAACTGTACTTCTAGTGGAATTTATGTGCATATTAACAGAGCTGCATCTTTCATAGATAAAACAATTTCTACTGCTTACCTATGACTTAGGTTCCTGGCATGCTTTCAGGACAACTTCTGCACCAAGAGGCAAAGAAGCCAACCCAGAAAGGAGAAATTGTTCATCATCTGTGCACACGGGTCAAGAGGCGTCCCAGACTGAAAATTGTAGCAAACATTTGATATTAGGCTTTGCCTTTGGGCCCAGCAAAGACTCCAGCCAGGAACATGACATTTACACCGAGCACCTTTAAAAAGAAAGAATTTCACTACTTTCCCACAAGACACGCAACGTGAAGCTTTGTTTACACACAGGGAAACTGACTTAAGGATTTTTCTGCCCCAAAATAAAGAATCCAGATCCTCATCCTGGAGATTTGGGATCCCAGTGCTCTGTTCTCAGCAATTACGTATTCAGCTGCAATCTTTTCATAAGCAAACAAGGTATTTTCCTCCACGAGCTTGTTGTTGGAACCAAACGCTGAACAAATGATCCGTGCCTCCAGGTTGTCAGAGAGATTTACATGTGACTACACAGCAGTTTGGGTATTCCACTGTGATTTCTCTCCAGGACTGAGAGAGCTGATTAATCCAACATATTCCTGGTAAAAACCACCCAGCATTTCTCCAGGAAAAAAAGTTCCTAGCCTGGAACACCTTTGTAATAAATACTCTGTTCTGATTTCATCTATTCACTTAGAAAATACATATTTGCCAAACCAAGCAGGAACCGGAGAGAAGTTTGGGTTGTTTTTGTTTTTTTTTTTTTTTTTGCTAAACAGACAATAATATTTTTTCAAGGTGTTCCATTTCCTTAATTATTTTGGTAACTATTTAACCATGAAACCACTTCATAGGAACAATTCCACAACGTAACCCTTCACCAGCAAATAATAATTAACACATTTCTAGAAGGTCTATTTACAACAAACCACATTCTCATTATTTTATTTTTTTTTAATCATATTTTTGTCTCTGAAACCAGCAGCACACACAGCAGTAAATATTCCTGTGGCTGATGGATTTGGTAAGTGGTTTCAATCAGGAGCTTTCCTTTTGCATCAATCAGCCTTCCCCGCAACCCAGGAGAAACCCCTACATATGTCATCGATACACCAAAATAGCGCAGCTCTAAGTCTGATTTTTTGTGATGTTAATACAATATTATGATAGATATCTATTAGTGGGGAGAGCAGAGCAGCAGACAGACTCCAGCTCCTCTGACAGCGGCTGCTCTTTCTTTGTCAGTGTCAATCCGCGCTGGAATCGCGGGGAATGAGCGAATGTGACAGGAGAGGACCGCTCCAATTATGGATGAAGGGATACTATCTACTCCCACTGGTTGATGTGATTTATTCGACGGTCCTTCTGCATTTATAGAGCAGCAGATTGTAGCTGCTTATGAAGTGACAAATAGTGCTCAATGACATTGACTGACTTGTCTGATCAATTTAGCTCGTCTGAAGAGCGGCCGCGAATCGCTGTCCTCGGTGAATGGCGGCACCGACGGTGCCGGCTCAACTTCACCGACCTGAAATCTCAAATGCCATTAGAAAAACTATTAAAGAGGGCTCCTTTTAATCAAATAGCACGACAGTTCCATACAAAGGATGAAAAATAGAAACCTTTCCCACAGCTTTGCTTTGAAACGCACCTCACTTAAAGAATGCTTTGCCTTCGAGACCGTGTCAGGGGAACATTTTTATTATTTTATACGTTCCTGAATATTTGATATATTTTGGTGGAGAAGTAATGTATCTGACAGAGGGGAAACAAGTGAAGTTTTCTTGCAAGAACCAACAAAGCAACTTCTCATGTTTTCTAGAAAAGTTGCCAACTGTTTCAATTTTATTGAGCCTTAAGTCATTAGACTAATTTTAAAATTCAGAGCTCCTGAAATCTGGTGATGATGTAATCCAACTCTTATATTAAAATCATGAAGAAAAAGAAAAAACTAAATTCCTGGTCTTGTGGCCAGAAAGCAACTTAAAAATGTGGTTTTTGTGAACGCAGTACAACCAAAATCCAAAATAAAATTGGGAGCCAAGTTACAAATGCTGAAGGGTGTTTGTGGATTCTGAGAAGTAACCTTAGGACTACTGGAGCCTGGCAGGACTTTTTCACACTTGGGTTTGACGGTACAGGAATTTCTTAGAAGTCTGGCTCATTTTGATAGAACTGTTGCGTTAATACCCTAATATTGAAAACTGTCAAACTCTCAGAGGCTGGAAGCCCTCCTGGCAGAGAGAGCTGTTAAGTGGGGAGAGGTGGCAGAGCCAGGCTCTTGGGTGCCATAGAATTCCCACTGCTTTCCTGAGCCTCAGCACAGCCCTTCTAGTAACGCTGGAATTACATGATAAGGTAATTTGGCATTTGCAAAGGCCTCAAAATAATTCCTTTAAACAAACACAGAATTAAAAACCATTGAGAAACCATTAACAATTGTATTTTATCCAGCATTAGATTAGTATTTTTATAAAGTCATAATGTCACGTCACACCTTATAAATAATGCTTATGATATTTCTTATATGAAGCAGGCACAGGAGTTGCCTGCGAATGGTAATTCCGTGTATAAATATATACAAACTTGTGAGGGAGTCTACACACACATATCAATATATATATGGCCATAGCAAGAATAAATCAATGTCTGCATGTGGGGGGTGCCTGTGGGCCGTTCATTATATATTACAATATTAAACTGTTATCCATGCACAAGTATATTTATGTATATATTTCAATTTATTAGAGCTAGGCAGGCCTTTACAGACTTAATAAAGAGCACCAGCATTATAAGCCAAGAACCATTTTTCCCTTTCCCTGTATTATTCAAATTTATTAAACAATATTTCACATTTGTTTGACACAATGTCAAACTCGGGACTCCTAAAGAACTGCTGCAGCTTTGGAACTGTTATGCTTTCTTGGACTTTAATCATTTTTGGCAAGGCTCCATTTCCTGTCAGAAAGTGAAACAGCTTAGGAATGTCATTTTCACGAAAGAAAACAGAGAGAATCCGAGAGGAAGTTCTCCTCCACTCCAGAGCCCCTAAGATACTCAAACACACTCGCAGGAGGGCTGGAATACATCAAACATTAGCAGAGGGAAAAGGACACACTTTTCCCACATTAAAATACATGGATAAAGTTGAACTTTTGCTAAAAATAGTTCCCATGACTAATCCTATTAAGTTTTTAAAAAATTGGGCTGTATCTCCCTTGAAGTCAAATTGTTTTTTAACTTTAGAATGACATTAGAAAAAGACTCCAAAGTGCCTTTGCTTTTTTTTTTTTTTTTTTTCTTCTTTTTAAAGTGAGATATGAAAAATGAGGACAGGAGCATGGATCACTCTTCTAAAAGGGCAATTTACCTATTGAAGAGGTGAGGAGGATCAGTCTCTCCCAGATCATCGCTGGTGATTTAGCGTTTAAAAGAGGCTCCCTACAGAGGGAAGAGGTTCGAGGGAGCAGACACCGACCAACCCTTCCCTGAGCCAGCTCAGTGCCTGCAGGAGCTGAGCTCAGCCAAACAGGCAGGGATGGAGGGAGCCCTGGAACAGTTTTGGGCAAGAGTCACCTCTTTTCTTCCATCAGAAGGCTGGTTATGTAAAAACCACCTTGACTGCTTGTTGTGACGGGGAAACAAGTAATGGCCAGATGGATTTTGAGAACACATCCCACACCCCAGCAGGAAAAACGCTGCTCCAGGAAAGTTAGCAGTTCCCACTGCATTGTGGCCACGTTGGCAGTAAATAGAACTAAGGACTTCTGACAACCACCAGATCCCTGCACAATTTATGAATCCTATTTGGGGCTCATCTGATGCTTTTCTAGCAGACCAAACACTTCCCAAAGTTTATGGCATCCTTGTTTGTCCTAACATCCCAGACAGAAATCCCAAGCTATGGTAATGCCACGGTAGTTTCAGTGGGAAAGCAGAAGGAAGTTGGCTGCAGAGGAGGGTGAGAATCCATTCCTAAAGGAAAAGCCATTTGCAACAGGATGCTGAGATAAAAAGGATGTTTATCTCATGCAAGGAATTTGACTTAAATCCAAACAACACTCATACACAACTAGGGGAGGCAGGTAGGTTTATCTATCACATTTTCCCTAGAATTGGGTTAAACACCAAGTGGTGGGATTTAAGGAGCCTTGCAAATGTCTTAGCCGTGATTTGGTTGCAATATTTGTTTAAACTTTTGTGTTACAAACCTCAGTGGGGCACAGGCTGCCCTGGAGGCCAGATCAGTGAGGCCAAGATGGGAGTGCATCCCAGAACTCTGATCCACAGGATCCAAACACAGAAAGAGAGCACCCAGCTGGCAAAAGCTGAGCAGAGTGTGACATGGTCAAGGAAAAGACAAAATCCTAAAGGGAAATAAAATATGATCTATACCTTTCAAAAGTGTGCATATTTCAAGCTCAGTCACAAAAAAGATCAGGAATTGGTATTAGTGAAAACAGAAGGATGTTGGAGAAAGAACAATAAAATAAAAATAAATTAATCACTCCCTTAGCAAAAAATTTGCACTTTCTGTGGTTTTCTGGGTTTTTTTTTTCTATGGATATATGAGCACAAGGGAAGAGGAATGGAGGGGTGACAGGAGCTGTCTGCTTCCATAAACCTTCACATCTCCCTGCTTGAATACATTCTCCATCTACCTTCAGTTCAGCACTGAACAAGGAGCAGACACAACAGCAAGAACCTCACTCAGGTTTGTACAGGTACAAAGGCATTCTCTTTGGGAAGGGAAAGAGCAGAGCAGGTTGTGGTGGGAAAACCACCCCCTCTTGCCTGTGCTTTTCCTCTCCGTCTCTCAGGCAGCTGCGTCAGGTACGATGGGGTGGTCCCAGCATGTCCCCCACACACCAGGGGACTGTAAAAACTCTCAGCATCAGCCTACATCTGCTGCCCTTGAAGCCGTGCCCCCCACCCACACTTCCATAGCAGCTGAGTGAGGTCAATCCCCAAACACTTGTGAACACGTCGCTCCTTCCCACCCCCCCGAAGCCCCTCTGGCAGCATTGTTTTCTTTTCTGCCCCCAGCTGAGCTTTCATGGTGCTCTCTGATGTTTCTGCAAGGAATAACTCGTTCCCCCAGCCCAAACCTGCGCAATAGGTACTTTTGCAATTTTCCTGTACCACCACCGCCAGTCATCCTGACATTCCTTCTTTTCCCTCAGACCGGCTTGTCTGATTCTCTAATTCCAACCCAGCACATGACATTTGTTTGTTGTCAAAAGTATAACTTGGTGCTTGCACTTACAATAACGTCTTACAGCAAGTTAGCCACCGAGGAACATTCCCAGTCACTTATTTTCCAGCACAGACTACAGGTTTCCATGGCTATATTCCACGGGAAAAAAAAAAAAAAAAAGAAAGAAAGAAAAAAAATTCCAATTTCATGTGTAGATTAAATACTTCAAAGTCTCAAACACTCAAGCCATCACTAACACATGCAATAATATAAACTGGAATGAATTTCCAGGATGTAGTAGGCTGAAACTCAGCTTTCGGAGCGGCAGGGTTGAAGTGCACTTTGACACCAGCCCTCCCCATCCCCTCTCCCCACACCAATTAAATCCTCCTTACCTCACCTTCTTCCCATGGCTGGCCCAGTCTCACAGCAGCTGGCAATCACCAATTAACACCAGAGCCCATGAACTTGTCCAAGCTCCAGCTTTGCCTGCACTTCCGACCCATCACCATAGTATCAGTTTATACTGCAAACCCATGAAGTCAGCTCATTACATGTTCCTCCAAAGATCTCCCCATTTTTCAGCACCATTCTTCATTTAAACTCGTCTTTACCTTCATTGTATCTTGTATACTTCCCTGCATGTTAAGGAAAATACAAAATCATTTAGGTTGGGAAAGCCTTCTGGGATCATCAAGTTGAACTGTTAGCACATCCCTGCCAAGCCCAACACTAACCCATGCCCCCAGGTGCCACATCTACAAGTCTTAAATCCCTCCAGTAATGGGGACTTAAAGTTTATGAAGGATTATGTGATAAATCGTTGTTAAAAGTTTTGTTTGTATTGTTGGAGGAGTCATCAATTTCTCCTGGGAGGAAGGATTCTGGAGAGCAAAATCAATATCTGGAGCTATACTTCTATTTTTCTGTACAGTTACATACATGTAAGTACTTACTTAAGTACTTACTGAACGTCTTGAATTTAATAAGAATTAAAAAAAAAAGATAAAATTATAAACCATACTGTTAATTAGCTGTTAAGCAACGATCACCACGCCAATTCTTCTTGATAAAGTGTGTCACTTAAATCCCAGCCTTTGCCCACTCCCGTTGCTATAGGTGCCTCTCAAACAGCAGTTCACACATTACACTTGGCCCTCCTCCCCTCTGTCCCAGCCTGGTACCTCCTCGGGGGTGTCACACACAGCCATCCATTTATCTTCCCATTTATCAGCTTGCTGAGCCATTCAAAGATGGGCAAGAACTTCTTGAGGCCTCCCCCCTTTTTCTTCCCCCCCGTACCCAAATTTCCATTTATATCTAGATTTTTCCAAGCCCACCACAACCTAATGGGCAGGAGAAGGCCTGAACCCCAATTGTTTAACAATGCCTTGAGGGGCTTATTCACCAAAGTTCGACGCTCTGACAAACAGCTTGCTGCAGCTCTAATGGTAAGGCATATAAAATGCATCATACATTAAATTTAATGTTGCCTCATTAGTCTTAATTAGATTCCTACATTACACCAGGATTATAGTTTCTTCGTGTTTATGCTTGCTCCTGAAATAAAGTCTACACTAGACAACAGTTTGGTGTACTTTCTAACCATTGAATAAATATGTCCTGGATGGATACCTATGGATACTCTTAACCTAGAAAAAAAGTAGAAAGAAATTAGGTGGTGTTACAAATGCCTTTTAGACAGAAAGACTGCTCAGAGTCAGTTACAAATGAATAAATTTAAAGAAAAAACAGTGTGCAAGTATTAGAAATTACCTACTATTTTGAAGGCTAAACAGTGAAAGGGAAGGAAGGGACTGTTTGCTTCAAACAAGTGGTAGCTTTCCTATTTTTATGGACGCTTTGATAGATTGCTCTCATACTAATTAATTTTGTCTTAGGGATTAGATTTTTCGCAGTTTATTTACTTTCAGTTGTAAAATCTGTTTCCAAGTGATGCCACTAATTCTTCTTTGGAACTTGGTTCCAAACACCAGCAGAGCTCATCCCATGATTAGTCAAAATGACCTACACCAGGACCACAGAGGTGAACAATTTTTTTTTTTTTTTAAATGGAGCATCCCATTTTTCTTCCTGCAATTAATTTAACAAGCAATTTTAAATTTATAAAAGTTTGGAAAAATATGGGTTATTTGGTAATGTCAAACTGAAGCTTGATAGTTGTAAGCATTGAAAAGGAGAAAGCTGGTTTAACAAATGTTGCCATTCTTAATATTTTGGCTTAGATCTTGCCATGAAATAGTTTAAATTCTTGAAGCTATTTCTCACCCAGCACAGAGTGCAATTCATACAAGTCCATCTCTTTATTTCTGACTGATTTGTCCAAGCCCCCACAGTAGTATAGAACAAAAAAACGTCAATTAGCATTATTGCTAGTGAGTGTTCTGCTGATATTTTTAAGATTATACCCTTTCATGTCCAATACCATTAATTTGATAAAATTTAATAAAATATCATTTGAATTTGCATGTGGCCTGGTTTACTTGTTAATTAGAATTTGAAGAATATTATTGAAAAAACAGTGCAAATCTATACATTTCATTTGCTTAATGGTTTAAAAGGAATTATTTTGTCCTGTTTGAACTTACCCTTTTAGAAGTCTTTGCCCAAAAAGCAAGCATTTTAGGTTTTTTAATATATCAGTTAGCCCTACCAGGTACACTAAAATAACATTATTTCCTCTGAGATAAAATAAGCTGACTTAGGCTTTGAAAAATCATTTCCTTGGCTCAGGAAATGGGGAAAGTGCTTAGGAAAATTTTCAAGAACTATCTGGCTTTAAAAGTAGATCAAAGTCTAAATATTTGTTTCAGAGACGATACTGAAACAATTATTTAAATGACAAAGAGAGTACATGTACTGACTTTGCTCAAACTCAAATTTAAACTTTTCATCCATCTACGCTACAGTAGCATATTTTCCTTAGGAATGACATCTTGGGAAAGGCCTGTACAACACGAAAAGGAAAAGGTTTACATTTTCTGAAATCCCCTAATCCTGCCTTTTTGCAGTCTCTCCAAAAATTGTTACCTTTTTCCTGAGGGGATAAAAAGCTCAGTGGTTTCTTCAGTTCCTGGGGCAAACTGCAGCTACGGAACAACTTAAATCCCAAACAAATCAACCAAAACCCCAGAAACACAGAAAACCACCATTCTTCATCATGAATAACAAAAGAATAACAAAATCTATCAGTAAACATGGATGAGGACCTATCAGTGCGCTACGGATGAATTCACAGGAGGAAGGAAGACTGGATGCATTATGGACATATCTTTAGCAGCTGATATCATGCATAATTACACCACAGTGCTGAGCACCTGAAAGAAATTTTGGAGAGGAGAGGTGGAAAAAGCAGTTACTGAATGATGATCTGTTATTTAGAAGCTGATGCCTAGGAATGCACTTTTATCTTGAAACCACACAAAGTGTTTCAGAATGGGTAAGACTTAACAGAACTGTTTCTTCTGCCAAAAGGCCCAAGAAAAGTCAACTCTGTCTCTTGTGTGGGTTGGCTGCAAGGCAGGATGCAGCCAAGCAGGACACGTTCACCTCCCTCCACTCTGGCTCACGCAACCTCCAGCACAAAATAATAGATGTTGTAGGAAGGCTGTGACTTTTTGTCTTTTTATTGCCTTGCTGCCGTGGCCCGCTGGCAGCAAGGACAGCCAGCCATGCTGGGCTTCACTGGGAAAGGCTCCCAGCATGGCTGGAACTAGATCCATGGAGAAGGGGAGCGTGTGAACCCCAGGCACCCCACGCTGCAGAGCAGACCTCCAGATGTTGGAAGAGCAGCGCGTCCCGCTTGGCGAGCGGTGGAGGAGGCGACGAGGGTGGTGATCCTGCCGTCGGGAACGGCTCTGCTCTGCAGAGCTGGCAGGAGATGAGAGGTACGTTCTGCTCTGCAAAGAGCTGCAGCAACTTCCTCCAGAGCAACGGGGAGCTGAGCAAAGGGCGGCTGCACTGTAAATCACAGCTCCAAGGCTTCCACAGGTGAGGCACAGCTGGGCACACCGCGACGGAGCAGGCAGGGTCTGGTCCAGCCCATCGCCGGGCTGGTTGGATCCAGACCTTTCATTTTCCTGGCTCTGCGTGAGGGGGATCTATCACCTTCCTGCTGGATTTCTTTTGAGACATAAAGGAAGCTCTGGGACAGCACCCAGAAGGGGATTAATTATTCTATTCTGCCTTCCCAAACAAGGTTCGAGCGTTTCCGGGATCAGCCGCGCTCCTTGCACGCACATGAGCTGTTCTGGCAGGGGCGCCTCAGCCCAATTTAGTTTGAGTGACAAAAGTTAATTTTATTGATGCACAGCCTTCTGTGATGCTAGGTAGGAGGTCCGACAATGCAAATCAAACTGCTTCTCCCAAAATATCCCAGTGATTGATAATGAGGCAGTGATGCAGATTTCTGACACTTTTGATCCTACCATAAGTAAATGCTAAATTTAGCCCCAAGAATTTAAAAAGCTAATGCCACGTTGCTTTAAAAGTGATCAGCGAAAGATATACATAGTTTAACAAAGTCCAATGTTATTCAATGAAGATTTCTTTTTTATCAATGCCAAAACAAAGCTGTAATAAGCAAGATTTCAGAAATAAGGGGGAAAAATTAACTTGAAACAAACCTAGGCATTGAAATCTGTCAAATATGCTATTCAAGTGAAACTTCGCTTCTAAGTGGAAGGTTATATACTGTATCTTGATTTCACTACAGTATATCTACAAACATATATGTGTCAACTGTTCTGCAAGGTGCATAAGGGACATATCCAAAAGCATTTGAAAAAGGAAGATGACTGACATTTACAAAAAAACCTTTATTATATGTCTATATTTTGTTTCATTAATCATGCATGTTCATTAACCAATCATGGTAATTTATTATGCACTGTTTGGAGACATGTTGCATTACAATGGTGTCATTGTCACTTTGATCATCTAAAGATCTCACAGGATGACATTTCCAACCACAGGACCTGGCTCCTCTGTATGTGCTGCATGAATATGTACTAGAGACTCAGAAGTGTTCAAAAAGAAAAGGGAAAAAAAATCAACAACAAACCTGCAGTGCAACAGTGTTTGCAAGATACAGAAATTAATTATGTAGCTCAAAGATAACAACCCACAAATTAGGTAGAAATATTCAGGTGAAGTGATTTGCACATGATTTTAATAGTGGATAAGCACCAAAAGGAGACGGTATTCATTTTGTCATGTAATATTTGATCATTAAGTGTTTTGCTAGGTTGTATCGTGCTCGATCTACACAACAATCTGAAAAACACGCTCTTTACAAAACAACCTAAAAATGTTCTCAAAAGACTGGGTTTTTATCACTACCAGCTACTGCATTTTTATAGCAAGGAACTAAATATATGTTTACCAAAAGACAGAGGCACTACTACCATAATGCAGCCCTTCCTTTCTCCTCAGTCTGAGGTCACTGCAAGAAGTGTTGTGAACCTGAGCAATACATAGAGTCTGATTTTATGGAACCAAGGTTTACAACTTCTCCACTGCTCATTTCTGCCTTCTATTGCACCTTTCATAAACCTACTGATTAATATCAAACAGTGAACAACTCTGACAAGCAGGATTACTAATCCAACATAACTGTTTATAGTGTGAATGAAAAAAGTGCTCCATTTCCAGCCACTGCACTTAATAATAAATTCCTGTTGTACTTAAATGTTGAAGGGATTACATAACTGTCAAAGTTCCTTTAAATGTTAAGGGTAGTAATCATATTAAAGACATACTATACAGAAGTGAAAGCAAATGTCAGTTTAGCTATTATTACCATATTTGCATGGAGTTTGGAAATATAGGGCCAGATTCCTAAACACGTCACGTTTGGGGTCGTTGTGGCTGAGCAGAGAGGAGAAGGAGCTGCAAGCAAGTCGTGCTGCGATCCTGTGCCATATAAGGGTCAGAAAAAAAGGAGCTTCATGTGCCCTAGCACAGCCACGGGGCTGTTCTGGATTCCACCAGCTGAAACAGGACCACCAGGACAATTGTGCCAGAGAGACGGAGGGGAATGCCACGCATTCCTCCTCCCTTGCTCCCTCTTCCGCTGCGCATACTTCACGCGAGGAAGCTGCTGCATTGGCTCGATACCATCCCAGGGCAATTCTGAGGCACCCACTTAAGACATACTTATGACAACTGTGACCCTCTTGGGTATCCCTAAGACAGCAAGAGCCAGGAATCTGGTGCAAACAAGATCAAATATGCAGATGCTCTCCATGCGGTCTTTAGATACCGTTCCTCTGACCTCTGCTATTGGCTTAAACACATTAAACACCCTGGAGTCGATTAGTAACAAGCAACACTATGAATTGTCAAGAGAAAATTAAGGTAAATTAATTAAACTACTAAAAAATGAAATTTAAATAACCCTCAAGAGCACAGCAATAGAACCCCCAGTCAACAGACCTCCAAACCCAACAAAGACCAAGATCTCAGATTGCACTCTATATTTACCTCCTTCCCTGCATTGGAATCATTTGCAGGATTAAAACCTGAGCCTGGCGCCTCCCCACACTACAGTTATTGGCAAAGAAACAATTCTTTGACTGTCTTCCAGTACTCTTTTAAAGGACTGGGGTTATTCACGCAGAGCCACACCCCACATCCAGCAAGACAAGAGGAATGCCTGCCCGTGGAAGTTATGTGCAGGCAATGAAACCTTTGTTCCCAAGTTAGAAATGGGACCCCATTATTAGCATTCCTGATTTTCATAGCACTGCTGGCGTTCCACAGCACCCAGCAGGGCTCAGCCAGCAGCCTCAACAAGAAAAAATGTCTAACCTTGAGTTCTATGTCATCATGAAATCAGTTCATTTCAGAAGAACTCACCTGCAGTGCTTGCTTTAAGAGTGACAGAGGATTCCAGCCAGTCTCACCCAAAAGATGAATGCCAGTGATGCCAGCTGGTGCTGATGTCTTGGAAGAGCATCAGAGCTGAAATCCTTCCCCCAGTGCTCTCTGAGTGGTGTTCCTTGGAAATGCCCCACTGACACACTGCCTCACCAGCAAGCTTTGCCTTATAATAATAAGAATAATGAAAAAGCAACATAATTAATTCACTGCACGTCCAGGGATAGTTACAACATATTTGATACCTAAACATTCAGTATTGTCTGGTAACCTACTCAGTGGTGGGTGGAAAGCAGTCTCCCATGGCTCAAGAATCCCTGAGATGTTGAACATTTTCCTCTACAAACTCAAAAATTCAAAACATTTGCCAATAATACACGTGTAAGAATAGAGATGTCTCTGGATAGGGTCTAGAGAAGGTCAAATTGCTTTGAAACATCGTCTCTTTTTTTAGGATAGATATCACTATGGCAGTGATAAATATTTTGTGAAAAATCTAAATAAAGCAGGCTGGATGTTGCATACTTAGAACGGGTGTCACTAAAGTTGGTTTTGTTTTTTTTTTTTATTCCCCCAAGTGAAATTTCTAGGAAGGATTTTGGCAACTTTCTTAGTGTGGAAATCACCATGGGAAGTGCTTTGGCCCCAAGGCATTTCACGACCTGCGACGTGTTCCCTGTCACCACGTCTGGCCCCTCTTCATGTCAGCCTCTTCCCTTACAGGAATTTTGAGGTGGCAGAGGAATTGGTCATGCTCCTATTTCTCAGCATTCTTTTCTGAGAAAAGCTATCAAAACAAACTGCTTTTTAATTTTTTCTTTTTTCAGTTAGTGCCTCCTTTTTAAATCTCTGGTTTCGTGTTTGTCCACAAATGGAGAAGGAGACCTTGAGGCTCAGCAAATGGTCACCTTAGATGTTTTCCTGAGGGCTGGAAAGGTTGAAAGAGGGAACCCCACGCTCCTCCATTGGATCCTGAGATCCCCCTGGCCCGTTGACATCTACCATCTAATGCCTGATGACAGGGCAATGGAGGCTGCATGTTTCAGCTGCATTTCTAACACTATCAAAGCCCCTTTTCCCTTGTAACTGAACTGCTCTAATTATGCACATTTCCCTTTGCTGTATTCCTCAAGGTCTTGTCTCACCAAATGATGTAACTCTTGATTACTGCTCTTGTATTCAGCTTGTACGACGAGGCTGAAATACTCCCGAACACCTTGATGACAAGTACATGGATTTGCCTGGCAAAACAATAACCACGCTAAAGCTCTTTTAACATCCCGGTTCCTTTGCTGAAAGCATCTGCCTATACTGTCAATTCATCCCGTGCCTCTTGGGTGCCTGACTTGAGCAGGAGCATGCGAGCCCTAGAAATGAATACATGCCGCTGGGGGTAGCACTTACAGTAGAGGAGGATTGTCTCATGAGTGATAAGGGTGACAGAAGTGCAAAGCAGAGCTGAGTGGATCTGGCACTCGCATTGCGAACAACACAGCATCCGTACGGGAAGATTTTCCCACAGAATGACATGCAATAATTTATTCTAAGCCCTTCCAACTTGTGTGCGGTGGGGTTTTTTTTGGTTTTTTTTTATTTGTATTTTTTTTTCTTCCCCTCCTCTGTGAAGTTGCTGTCTTCTGCAGCTCTTCTCTAAATAACTATTTAAGATGCCACTGCTAAAATGAAATGCATGGTTTGAGGGTAAACTAACCAGTCTGACCAAGTAAATAATTACTAGTTAACACTATCCCCACATAACTACGTTCTGCAAAAGAGTATCACTGAGAAACAAAGAGTGGGTTTTTATAATAAAATACAATGGTCTAAGGTAATAGTTAAAAATACCCCATTTTTAACAAGTGGTTATAAGTACACAATTAAAATAAAAATATGCCTCACAAAGTTTTAGGCAGGAAATGCTGTTTGTTTCATTGCCAGCCCTGCACCGAGCATTTCAACTTCCAAAAGGTCACAGCGTGAAGGACTTCCAGATCCCCCAATGCTGTGGAGCACAGAGGAGCAGAAAAACTCTCATCCTGAGCCAGACGGGTTTCCCAACACATCCACTGTGATGTCTCCAGCACCAGCCACCACCAGATGTTTCAGCAGATGCCAGAGTGGATGACATTAAGGTGGCTGTGGGATGCTCCTTGTCTTCTGGAGCAGATCAAACACGTTCTGACCACACATGAACTGGAACCAGAGAGGTACAGGCACCGTGCCATCACTACTGAGAACCATAAATTGCAATGGGACATCCTCCCATGTACTGCTGCCCTGACCAAAACTGCTGCTGGAATAGGCAGAATTCACTGATGCCAAGGTTTGAAGTCATAGTGCAAAAGTCTGAAGACTCCCTGGACACCTACAGACATCCTTTTGTCTTTCCCTCAACTTTTCTTATCTCCCCCTCCCACCTAAGTCCCTGTTGTTGCTTAGCTGCATTGTTCAGCAATTTGGTAAAAATAGCTATAAACTAAAAAAAAACCCCACATATTGCCACACTTACCTGATACAAAAAGTCCGTGGACTGCAACTTACATGTTTTACAAAGATCTATAGAAGTTCTATCATATTCAAATACAATCAGGCAAAAAACCTGTACCTTTCCCCTGGAAACTTTTCTAAGGAAACTTTGCTCACGTGTCCATGAGACGTGATCCCCTTGCCTCTTGCAGCCTGCTCTCCAGCTGTTGGTGGTTAGTGCAGAAGAGACAGGGAGTCCAATCCTGCTCTTCAAAACATTTTTTGTTTCACTCTCAGGCACCTTCTGCCTTCAGCAGCCTGGGCAGAGACTGGCTCTTAAAC
Source organism: Melospiza georgiana (assembly GCF_028018845.1). Taxonomy (NCBI): domain Eukaryota; kingdom Metazoa; phylum Chordata; class Aves; order Passeriformes; family Passerellidae; genus Melospiza; species Melospiza georgiana. The sequence goes on along the minus strand of NC_080436.1, from coordinate 37,687,245 downwards.
ATTCTCCTTTAGACTCAAACTCCCCACCCCAAAAATGCATTGAAAGGAGGTAAGCACTCAGAATTAGTCAGTTCAGTTAGTCTTGATTTTTCCTAGGCAGCAACCTCAAAATATAAGCACAGCCTTCAAAACACAAGCTTGGAATGTCAACTAAAGGTCACAATTTTATTATTTTTAAACCAGCTAAGTGTCTTAAAATGCCCAAATGGAAAAGAAAGAGTAATGATGTAGCAGTTTGAACTATTCAACAAGTCTTAAATATGAAATTCCTTTAGAAGAAGGAAATCCATGTGGTGAATGACCAGCTCTCATCTTGGTGCAGAGTAGTGGGAAAAGAGAGGAGGAACTTTTAAGAAAAGTACTACAACATCCACAGTGATTGGTGTATTTGAAAGAAGAGATTATCAGAGATAACAGTCCACCAGAGAGATCTGGTGTGGATTTAGCAGACAGAATCTCCAGGTGGTTATTCTTACAGCACATAACTACAGCACCATAAAAATCACACAAAAAATTATAAATATATATATATCTCAAACTGATTTTTAAAAATTACCATAATTAACAAACACAACAAAACTGGTTTGAGGAAAAACCTGTGAGGTGCTGGGCAGGTCCATTCCCTCAGATTTCTGTGATGCTCCCAGGGCATAGCTGCAGGAGCACATGAATCATTGCTCTGAGCATATGCAGATCTTTGTGAGACTGTCTTAACAGATTTCTGTAATACATACGTGATTTAAAAACACACTTTCATTTAAAAGTTCAGTTTTTGTAAGCACATCAAAGCTTTGCAAATGTAGATTTATTTCTTTTAATAGTGCATATTAATAATATTGACATAATTATCACTATTCATATTTGAAGACTCACGAATACAAATTTTTCAAAGATTACTTGAAATTCAAAATGGGGAGTAAAGAGATCCATAATTTAACGCGTAGAAGTGGGAGTCAAGTTTTCTGGAGCCTAATTTTCCCAGTGTTTAAATATTGCAGAGAATCAATGCAAAGCTCTGAAATGAACTTTGGAAAAACTGTTCATTCCCTTTACTACACTTATCCAATACATAAACTCAATAGGCTAAAATTCATCTACTTTACAAAGATTTGGTGCAGCTTAATAGAGTGCTTTGAGATCTTGTGATGATGAAGTACAAAGTAATATAATAAAGATAGCACCATTAATTAGAATTATTAAAATTCATACACTAAAATCTATAATCTAAGCAGTAGGGACCAAGTTATTCATGGGTGTTTAAAATAAGGAAGAACATTAAGAATACTAATTTTGACAATTGAAGCCCGCATACCAAAACTGTCCCTTTTGTTCTGTTTAGTCTTTGGGGAGCAGATAAGTTCACACAGAAAAGAACAATAAGCTGCTGTGTCTATAGCCTTTGATTTGTTTTTTAAGATGGTCAGTACAGCAAGCGCTAAAGAAAATTCTTGTTTTCTGGAGCAACCAGTGTTGCAATGGGGTAAAAGATAATGTTTTGTTTAATTTAAAAGGTGGAGAACAGCACTCTAGCTGTCATAGGAGGTGGCTGATGGGGAGACAAAGCTGAGGGTTGGATGGGGCTTGGAGCAACGTGGTCAAGTGGAAGATGTCCCTGCCTATGGGACATCTATGGGGTCTTTAACCCAAATCATTCTGTGAATATACAGATGCTAGTGCAGGCTGCAGTCCATTCACAAACCAGCTCCTCCTAAACATCCATTAATAACTTGGTCCCTACTGCTCAGATTATAGTTTTCAGACTTCAACCCCTCTTGGCAACGCCCTCAAGAGAAAAAACACTTGGACCCTTCACGTGAAGCTTGCCTAAGCCACACCTTGGCTGGAGAGATGATGAATTGCCGTGACTGTGCTCCTCTCTGTCCCATCCTGCCATCTCCATCCAGCCAAACCTTGCTCTAGCAGACTAACTCACATGCAAAGCTCTGCTTGGAGGATTGTCCACCAACACTGGTGTCCAAAATGAGCTACAACAATGGCCACATCAGAGCTGCTGCCAGCCTGGGGACTGTGACTAACTTGTGCATACATTTGCATAAGTTATATAAAAATGAATGTATAAAGTTATATTTATCTGTACTTGTATCTGCTTTGATATGAGTGGATGTTGCTTGTCCACCCACAGCAAAAACTTACAATATTGTAGGCTTATAAATACAGAGAGCAGGAGTGCAAATTACAACAGATTTCTCCTAGGTTACACTTCAGATGTTCTTCAGGGGTCTGGAGTTGCGGACAGCAGTGAGGGCTGGTAGCACATCAACAAATTGGCCAACAATGTGGCACCATTTCCAGTGCTCCTGTTCCCAAGAATAATGGAATTGGTGTGATAAACACCTTTATCTCTTCATCTTCCTTCCACACTGCACTGGTGGTGCCCATCAGTTACAGTTCCCTGCCTACACTATCCCAGCCCAAAGTGGACACAAATGTGGGAAATCAGGAGCCAAATCCCACTGGAAGTTGGTGGGAGTTTTCTGGTTGACTTCAAAGGGAGCTGGAGCAGGTCCTCGGTGCATAGCAAGGAAGATGTTCATGGAGATTTATAAACATGATTTTTTTTGTTCATTTTTTTACTGCCTAACTTCATAATCTCAGTTTCCTGGATTGATGCCATGGATTGCTGTTCTGTAGCTGATTTACAATAAACAGAAGAGGAACTCGGCAAACATATATTTTACTGCCAGTAACAAACACTTCAAATTCCTTCTGTATTTTCAATGAAAAAAAAATTACTAAAAAGATCTAGAGAAAATACAGTATCTAGCTTAATCCCTAATTGAAGAAGAGTAGATTGTTATGGAGACACAAATTATATTGTACATAATGAATTTCATCAGAATACAAATATAACAATATTGCTTTTTTGCCTTTCAACTAGGGAACATCCTATTTTAAACTTGGGAACCATTTAGCTTTCAGATTTCTCAAAGTATTTGCAAGGAGACTTGGAATTTCAAAGTAATTGCAAGGGTATGTGAAGCTCAAATCCAGCTTAATGACAAAGGGGGAGAGAAACCAAGAAATCTTAATTAGCCTAACCAGCAATAACTAGATTCAGTTTCTGGGTGAACAGTGTCAGATTAGTACAAGAAAACAAAATATTCATTTAGGAAATATCCAGGTTCTGTGGGAAGGAGGAAAACACAGGTCAGGAGAGCTCAAATTCAAGTTGCCATTACCCCACTGAAACATCAGTGCTCAAATTGTCTGAGTTAACAAAACCACTGAAAGTTCCTCATTGAGATCAGTTTGATTTGTAAATACATTTTTGCTTCAAAAGACGCATAGTGGATAAATCTAATATATTTAGCTTCAGGAAGAGAATTAGGAAGAAAAATTCCCACTAAAGGTATGATTCATCCCTACCTGTGTTGTGTATACATCTATATTTACAAACACAACTATCCAGGGAACATGATCTCATAGGTAACTGCCTCAGCATATAGAGATATATTTGTAGCTGTTGTTATTCCATGGCCATGCTCTGATCTCTGTAAAAACAGGATTAATGAGTTTTCTTGAAATTTTCATTGTGTATCCAATTGAACAAGAACATCTTCTTTGGATCACACAATATAAATTACCTAATTAAGACACATGATCTGTGTAATAAACCCACATATATAAAACATGTGCAGAAAAGGGTTTTTCAGTCCAAATGTGTCAATGGGCTTTTTTTTTTTCAATTCAAGGGAAAAAAAGTATGCCACATGTAGACTAACAGTCTCCCAAATTTCCTTTTTCTTTTTTTCTTTCAATTACGAGAGCATTGTCGTTACACAAGTCTAAAACAGAGCTCCTCATGCTGGGATATTTGTGATTTATTTTCGATTTTAACCAAAAAATGCATTCTATGTTCCACTTTTGGAGTTTATACATATCTATGATGTTTTAAATTTGTACAGCAGCACTATAGATCATTCTATATCACTATTACAATTATTGCTAAATAAAAAAATAGGATGATATAGACTAAGTATAGCACATAAAATGCCAACAGCTTCAAGTTCCAAAGGAAGAATGTGATCCTTGAGTACAGAAAATGGAGGATAACAGCAGTACAGTGTTGCTGTCTCCCCAGTACACAGCACTGGGGAAACTATTAGAAAACAACAAGAAAAAAATCCCCACCAAACTAAACCTAAAAATGTTCAGTTCTGCAAATAACACAATAAAATGCCTAGCAAACTTGTTGGAATTACCTCAGGGGAGAAAAAAAAATAACAAAAAAAGACAATTTTTAAGAGCTGTTGCAGATTTAAACTTCACCTGTTTCATTTATGAAGGAGAAGGATTTTGATAAAAGTTAAATTTGTTCAGGCATAAATAATAAGAATCAAATTCTGAAGGTCAGAAGGCTACAGAAATTTAGGTGATAATAAATATTTTCTATACTGAAAAATATTTACAATAGAAAACCTCATTATTATTTTTTTCCTGAGGAAGAATATATCTCAAGCTGAGTCTTTAGGAACTATCTAAGCTGAAGCATAAATTGGAACTATCATGGTGAAATTAGTGAAAAAAGCACTATGGCCTATAGATCAAGGGGTCAGACCAGTCCGTTCTGACCTTTAAATAAAAGAGCAGCATTTTATTTAGGGCTTCTACTCTTTGTATTCTGTTAGTCCTGAGAATTTCCATCACAAACTCTGCATCATGGAAGATCCTGAGCAAACAGACACATTTCCTGAGCTGTCCCCAAGAGTTTACAGCCTTTAAGCTCAGTTTTGCAACTTGCAGTGAATGAAGTTCCACACAAACAGGATCATTTTCCCAAATTCAATGATAACACAATACTGACTTTCATTGTAATGGTATTTCTTTCATTTTGCCATCACAATATTTGGGACTTCAACTGCATTCCTTGCTAAGTGGCCTATTCTGTTTAGCTCATACGAGACTCCAAATTGCCATTTAAAATTCCCAAGTTTATTGGCTCTAACCTCCTGGTGCCAGCTATTTGAGATGACAAGACAGAAGGCAGGAAGGGCACTGTGATGGAACACGACGTGTACACGTTCCTGGAGAATACACTGGAGGCTCCTCTCTTTCATCCGACCTCTCCAACACTGAAATGCTCATTACATTGGCCAGACAGATCATCTTCACATTTGAAGCCCTCAAAACTTTCCAAGTTACCCAGGGAAAGATTTACTAATGCTCATTTTGGCATATCTGAGCTAATGGGGTGTCCCAATTGCATTTATAGAATCATTGAATGGTTTGGGTTGGAAAGGACCATTAAGGGTCATCTTGTTCCAACTCTTCTGCCATGGGCAGGGACATCCTCCACTATCCCAGCTCCATCCAGCCTGGCCTTGGACACCTCCAGGGATCCAGGGGCAGCCACAGTTTCTCTGGGCACCCTCACCTGCCACTCACAGGGAAGAATTTCTTCCTAATCTCTAATCTAAACCTGCTCCCTGTTAATGTGAAGCCATTCCCTGGCTCCTGTCCCTCCATCCCTTGTCCCCAGTCCCTCTCCAGCTCTCCTGGAGCCCCTTCAGGCCCTGCCAGGGGCTCTGAGCTCTGCGTGGAGCCTTCCCTTCTCCAGGGGAACATTCCCAGCCCGGCTCCAGAGGAGCTCCAGCCCTGCAGCAGGTCCATGGAACCCTCTGGGCTCTCCCCACCAGCTCCACATCCTCCAACACTGGGGACCCCATGGCTGGTTTCAGTCCCCATCTTTGGAACAGCCACTCTTGCAAGGTCTCTGCTGTCCCTTGGAGGTCTCCTGGTGATGGATTTCTGGCTACTGGGCAGAAACTGCACACAGCAATGTGTTCCAGCAGCACAGTTCACGTCCCCAGGATTGTTGTATTTCTGCTCACCACAATAGTTACTAAAACTTGTGCTCCAGACTGGTGGGATTCAGCTTCAATTTTTAGCACACTATTTTCACTGCATCCTACACCCAGCCACAGCTTATCTATCATTTGATTCTGACAGATACATATTTTATATTTTGACAAGCTGCCCACTTGACTGCTTTCCTGTGACATCATCTTATCTCTGAATGTACCAACCTGTTAATAACTTCATTTTCTGGTTGAATTTTTCCAAATTAAATTAAGCAGGCGAAACATGTTAAGCTCACCAAGTCCTCTTAACACTTCTGCTGAAGGGCATCCTCTGATAGCTTGATTTTGAAAAGGGCAGCATACAACCTGTTCAGACAGGGATCTGGTCCAAAATATCAGGTTTCTTGAAGGTAGAAGATTTCCCCCGCAGCTAAGAAATACAAAGAGGACAAAACACACAGCATAAAAACAAAAATTAAACTTTTACCATCTGAAAACTGATATTCTAAAAATTGCATCATTATTTAATGGTACTTGAAGAAAATGCTTATGAGATAAAAAGGAGCAATAAAATCTAACAAACTGATTTTCAAGTTTTCTGTTGTAGATAGAAAGATGCAAGTTAAATATAGTTCAATGGTAGCATGAAATAATTTTCTGTCTTATGACAATAAAAATCAGCAGAAACTCTTCCTTCATGTTGACTAAAAAAGTTTTACGGAAAAAAATCTTCTTCCTGAATATATTATATAGTAGTAATTAAATATAGGCACTGTCACTCTTATCTTATTCTGTAATTAGCTTTTCTGTGGAAGCAATACTGCACTGGACATGAAATCACAGGACAGTGACAAAATTTAATTGGATAACATGGACACAAAATCAGAAAACCAGGCTCTTTTCCCAGTTGCAGAGCTCAGAACATTCCTTCTCATTCTGTGCCTCAGTCTGCTGCCATTTAAATTGAAAATGCTGCACCAAGAGAAGGAAAATCAATATGAAAACATAGCACAAGTTATTTATTTTTTTCTCCAGTTGTGTTACAATGTGAAACAGAGCACTCTCGGTTCCTGGAGGTTTTCAGTGCTCTTGGGCTGTTTCAGAAATAAAGTTTGGCATTCACAGAGCCACGATCACAATTCCCGACCCACTTGGCTGCTGGCAGCAAGGGAGGAGTCCAAAGGAGCAGAGCCACGCTGTGCCCAGAGGTGAATCAGCATCCCTGGCCATCCTCCCATGCTGGGGACAGTCCCAGGGATGGACCTCTGCACTCCAGACTCATCCTGCCTTGGAGAAAGGGCTGTGGCACCTGCCCGCACAAAGCCAGCAGCACCATGACAAGGAGAAAGCCCAAAAGCACCAGAAAGGAGCCCAAAGTCTCCAACCCTTCCATTTTCACTGTGTACCTACAACCTGCTCTACCCTGAGAGGAGGGATGATGAACTGAGAGAAAGGCTGATGATATTCCCCTGGACTCACTCCTTTGAAAGCCCGAACTGCACAAAATGCCCCAAAATAAATTACCCCCACAGTGGGACTTTGTTAGCATTTATAGGCTGCATTGCTTGATACACTTGAAAATTTACATTTAGTGCCAAAATCCTCACTCCAGACAGCCCAAGGAGAGCATAACTTTTATCTTTAACAGGGTGTCAGACTCTAAGAGGGGGTTCTGAGAACACAGTGGATCTCACTGGGCTTTAGACCAGCAACATTCAGAGATGCCGAGTGTGAGTAATGCCACCCACCACTGGAGAAAGTGGCAAGAGAGTGCCAGAACCTGCCAGAGCTCCTCAAGCTCAGGCCTTCCCTACCCCACTTCTCTCCACCAGGAACTTCTAAACCAGCCTTATGCTTCTTGGAAAAAACATTGAGACTGAAAAACCTGAGTTATAATAAATATTTTTTCCTTACCAACGCTAAAACATTTTTTTTATGGTGCTCAGAATGGCCTGATTCCATCCATCATGCTCCTGTAAAAATCCAAATTTAAATCATTGAGGGCCTCGCCTAGAAAGGAAGTTCAGTCCTGAGGCAGAAGAAACATGAGATCAGAGACCAGCTACAGAAAAGGCTTTTATGCAGAGATCTACTACAGGGTAGCCACGTGCAGCATCTGAAATACATGTTTATTGTATTGGGGAGTGGAAAAACCAATCCGTAACTCCAACTTGTTTAAAAGAGATTTAATTAGAACTAATACAAATGCATCTTTCCTACATGGTTGATCTAATCAACAGTGGCAGGTTTAATTACAAGCCTATTTAAGGTGAACATATTGCACTACCGTGGAAAAGATGCATTATTTTACATTGTAGGTGTACCTCCTACTTCTCTATCTGTCACACAGGCAGTGCCTTTAATAGCTGTTAATGCAATGTCTCTTTTTCCAAGCTCCCTTTTTTTTTTTTTTCAAGTATTTAAGCAGAATCCAATGGAATCCAACCCAAATCTAATAATTGCAATCTATGCTATTTTTTTTTCCTTGCTATTTAGTTTTCACCACAAAGAAAATGACAGGTCTAATATGAGGCTCCTGAAATGTAGTTACATCTAAGCTTCAGCGCTCCAGAGCACATAAAATAAATATATGATCAATGAAATGGAACATGACAAAATGTTTCATATTGATGTTATTTTTCTTTTCAAAACGTCTTTTATGGTTAATGCCCTCAGTCACTTTTTCCATACATTTTCTTTTTTTGTAATATATAGCTTTCCTAGTTCTGATTTCAAGTTCAGGGTGCCTGGGGAGAATTGGAAGATTTCTTCAAACCAAGACTGTTCCTTCAGCCTTTCACATGAGAAAATTGTTAGGCGCATTAAAGTATTCCTGACTATGTTGCATTCCTTTGTTCAGAGTGAGTTTTGGGAACACATCCTTTTCTCATTATATTTCCATAAAATATATTTGATCTATTCTATTCTTAGAATACCTCTGATGTGGTCTGTGAATGGAGCACAGTATAAAAATATTTCTTTTTTTTTTTTTTTTTTTTTAATACGAGACAAAATGTTTCCATTTCTTAGACACATAAAAAGTCACTGTATAGCGCTCCACGAAAGTAAAACTTTACAGAGAGTGTTGGTGCAACTCGGCACAGATCTCAACAGCATCCAGTTGTAACTTGGAGCCCCATCAAATCCACAGTGACAGAGGGAGAAAGAGGGAGAGGAACAGAAAAAAAAAGGAGGGGAAATAGAGGAGGAATGAGACCTGGATAGTACTACTGGGAAGCGGGTTTAAATTTAGAAGCACAGAAAGATGTTAACCATGTGCCTGCTAGAAAAAAGTAAATCTACCTTAATAGTGGTTGACAATAAAATCACCTTTGGAAAAAAATCTTAAACTTTCAGAGCACAACCCAGGATATTCCCAAATGTAGGCAGATATTTGAAATGGTCTCACAGACAGAGCATTGCAGGAATTTAGGAGTTTTTTCCCCCTTTCACTTCCCTATCTGCTGACTGTTTTTTCCTTCAGGACCTTGAGAAACACGGAGCAGCTTTTCTGCAGCTCGGGCTTGGCTTGGCTGTTTATTGCCACACCCATAAAATTATGGTTTTGATCAATCCCTTCCAGGACCCTTTTATGCTCTGAAGTTTTCCATTCACCCAAGGAGCTCTGCTCCAATCTGAACACGAGGACAGGAGCAGGTCTGGATTCACCCTGCACAGTGAAATGCCCGGCAGGAATCTCCCTGCAGGAATGTCATCTGATGGGAGCTGGGAGCCTGCAGCAGCCCAGCTGCCTTGGGTACTGACCACAAATGACTTAATCCCCAGCATAAACAAGGCCTAACCTTCAAACTCATCTGCTGATTCCCTCGCAGCTTCCTACTCACAGTTCACAGGAGATGACTTCTCCTGGTTCCCACGACTGGAGAGCCAGGATCAAAGGCTGGAAGAAAAAAGAATATAAGGCTTTTTTTGAGTTTATTTTTTTCTTTTTTTTTCTTTTTTTTTTTTTGTCTTTAAACTCAGGTTGCAAAAATCTTTGCTTCAATCTGCTGAGGTGTTTAAAAAGAAATAACCATATAAAATTTTAAGCAGTAACAGGCTCGTGTAGGTACAGGCAGCAGTGGCTGCATGGGGTGCAGTTAGTGCCTCTCATTATCCTCAAAAATTCATTTATTTATTTTTGGTTGTTCAAGAGACAAACTGGCATTCTCTCTATTTGAGTAGCCATGGGAAGCAAGTAAAGTAGGAAGGTTTGATATGTTCAATTTTTAAAATTCTCATCAGAACTGAAAAATATTAGAAAAAAATTATGCTAAAAAAAATGTGAAATCAGTGAGCAACAATTTTTTTTTAATTGCTGTATTTCACTTTAGAGGAGTGAAATATAGTTAATGGTCTCAAAATCAGACTGGTGGTGTATGCCTGGGAGCCTTCTGTGCACCAGCAGCACAAAACATCTGCCTGGTCCTGCACAAACGGCTGAGCCTGGAAATGTGGGAATTATTCACGTAGGTGTGTTGGCAGGGCTGTGTCATCCACCCCATAATGCACCTGGTTGCTATCACTTTTACTTTAAAGAGCACTAAAACTCAGCTAATAAAATTTAAAAAGAAAATCATATAAAGTGACATATAAGCAGGTTTCACATGAGAATAAAAAAGCTGTAGCGTGTTCCCCGACACGTGAAGTGTACATTTGCTTTTATCAGGCTTTTCCCAATTAAAATAATGGAAAACATTCACTACCTAAAACAAATATTTAAAAAACCCCTCAAACCAAACTGACCCACGTTAATAAGTAATGCATGTGCAGCAGGATCGTTCTGGCACAGGAAGATTTTTGCTCCCCTCTATGAAATTTTCTTGGGTAACATTCGACATCACCAATTTCCTCACATAAAGGGACTTACGTGAAGACAGCTTTTTTCAGCCAGGAACTCTCCATTTCCAGCAGTCATTTTAATTGCCATGTGGCACTCTCCTGCCCTCAGCACCCTTGGCTCTGCTGTTGCCATCCCAAAGGCTTCAGCCATGCCCATCCCAGGGGATCCCAGCGCAGCAGGCAGATCCATGTTCCAGGAAGGTGGGCTGTGTCATACTGCTGGGGGACACTATTTCTTATCCCTGAGAGTGGTTCTGTGAGCACTGCTGATGCTGGCAGGAGCCCAAGAGTACCCCAGCACAAACCTGGCTGAACTACTCTTGGAGGGTGATGCAATGCAGCCTGAGCAATTTAAATTAATTAATTAAAGGCATGATAAGTGATCACATAAAGCTGTTTGAACTGTCCTTGTCAGCGTGAGGCTGAATTTTCAGCACTGAGAATCACAGAATATCTTGAGTTGGAGGAAGCCCATCAAAGTCCACTTTGCCCACTAAAGAGGCTGTGAGCTCCTGTCCTCACTATGAGGAGCTGGAGAACCTGTGTGTGATGGACACCATCTCCCTGCTGTCCCTCAGCTTCACAGCCATGCCCTCACCACCAGCCCTTCCCAAAGCTCTGCATTCCCCAGGTGCCCCTTCACAATATTTGCCCACACACATTGAGTACCAGAGGATGCAAAGCCAATACGTGAAGTGAGAACGTCCCAACTCATTCTTAGGGGTGAGGCTTTCTCCACTTCAGAGAAAAAGCAAGTCTCAACCAGATTCTAACCAGAATTAAAATGAAATAAAGAATCATATGCTTCTAAAGTCCCTCTAAAGTACAGGGACTTTGGGACCAGCTCTAGCATCTCAGTGCTGCACATCTACTGATGTGCAAGGTACAGGCCAGTGACAGAGTGAGCACTTTGCTTATTGACATTTCTTCCTATCAGCTCAGCCATCTACAGGATCAATCCCTTAATTTGCAACATCTTTTAAGCATGTCAGAGATCAGAAATGAGCCATATCTTGGTTGTTAATAAGTTTCTATATAAATCACTGCCTGATTAAAAACAAAACATAGTATCCTCCAGTAATGATCAAACCCTACAGTATAGCAATGTTAATGACCCTTTACTGTGGAGCACTGGAATATTTTTATAATAAAGGTTATGACTTGCATTGTATTTATTGTAAGCAGGGGTTTTATATTCTAAAAAAATCAATATTTTAATATGTAACACCTAAATATATGATCTTGCTATGGCTACATTTCAAAGGCAATGTGTGTGTTCCATTTCACTTTTTTCTTACCAAAAAAAAAAAAAAATAAAAAAAGGTGTTCTCTCTCCAGAAAGTTGTAAATATCCTAGAAAGCTTGTTAATCATGAAATCCTGCAAGCTGAAATTTGTTTGGGGTGAGGGGAATCTGATTTGCAGCAAAGTGCCTTTGTTCCAGACGCAGCCGTGCCCGTGCCAGCAGGGCAGCGTGTCATGCCTGGTTACATGTGTCTTGTCGGGTTAAAATGATGTTCCTGACATACCCAGGCTCGCTGCCCCATCTCCATTATGCGTCAGGCTGCCCATTTGAGGAGCATTAGATTTTAATTTCCTCACTCTTGGCGTTGCATGGGTTTGCCAACCAGTGAGCACGACTGGTGCCCTCTTCTGTCACCGGTCCCAGTGGAGACGGCCCAGCAAGGCTCCTGCACCCACCAGGAGTCCAAACACACTTAAATCATCCGTGGCAATGGTCCAAGCAGGGAGGAGAGGTTCTACAATAAACAGCTGTGTCAGCTGAACATGACAGTGTGGCTTGGTTGCTCCTTTCCCAGACCCTCCCTGAAAGCTCTGCTCCTCAAACAAGAAATAACCAATGATTAGGGTTAACACCAGTGTTGGGTTGGTGGGGAGATGGTGTGCAAAACTTCATGGTTAATTAGAAATGTAGATTAATTGAGCAAATGTGGGCTTTGGTCCCACTGAAAGCAACCTAGGTATCATTGTTGTAGGATTATTGTTCTGCAACACAGTTCTCATACAACTCTCAGAAACACATCAGTCTCTACTACTAAAATTTGCTTCTGTTAAGTTCACGTAAATTCATCCAAATATTCTGCCTCCTTTCCTCTGAAATCCTGTTGTAATCAGCCCAGTACACAGGGCTGGCTTTGGGATAGCCAAGCATCATTAGTAAACAGATGCTTCCTTACAAGGACATTTTGGATTTCTCTTCCTGCTTACGTACTAGTGTTGAAATGTCACAGCTCTCACCAAAAGGCTGAAGGCTTAAATGTGTATTTGGCAAAATAGTAACTTCTTCCTCTTTATTCTGGATATAAAATTGATAAAAACCACAGCATCAAGTTTTTATGGGGCTACTCAGATAATTTGACAAAGTGTCAAACAAACATTTATGCATTAGAGGCAGAATTTTTTAGGTTCCCCTTAAACTAGAGGCCTGCAGAAAAATGCTTTGTGATAGATATGGGTACAACTTCCACAAACACCCAGCCCTTGCCTTATAATTTTTGTGCCCTGTCCATACATTTGGCAGCCAAAAATATAAGTTTCCTTGAGTAAGGTGTTCTAGAGAACACCTCACATAAAGCTGCAGAGCCCTCAGCAGAAGCAGCAATGCTTTAACTTTCTCAATTCCTGCACCAGAACTACCTCCCCTCTGGGAAAGGGACCCTAGACCTCAGAAATTTACATTATGCGTTATTTATAGAAGCACAAAAATAAAGCAAACACGTTCATTAAGTGAAGACTTTTGTACAGCTGACTTTGCAAGTATGATCCATGTTTGGATCTTGAGCTGACATACTTCAAACCTGACAGAAACCAATTTTATAAAAGCAGAAAGGAACAAAGCAATGAATAATTAAGCTATCAAGCATAGCTACATCACAAGTCAATGTTTCTCCAGCAGCAGCAGTTGATGTACACTGTATTATCTCATACACTTGGAAAAAGTAACAGATATTACTTGTTGCTGCAAAATTCTAACAGCAAGCCCTGATTTTTCAAGCTGACATCAGTGACACACATATGACAGGTGATCATAAAGGTACTTGAGCACTTGAAAAATGAGTGAGCCTGAAAATGTCACCTAGTGACAAGAGTCATACTGGGCTACACTTTATATTTGATAATTTAAATTATAACTTTTTCTTATTACAAGGCTCCATATTTCTGCAAAGCAGTCCCCTACCCCCATTTTCAGCTCTGCTTCAAATAACTGGGCAGTTTCTGACATGTAAAGACCCTGAGATAACTTTGGGTTTTTTGAACTGTAGCAAAAGTTTTCTGAAGAAAATCTGAAAGGCAAATTTGTTACTCTGAATCTAAACATGTTTTTTATTTTAATTGAAATTGACTGCTTTACATCTTGCAGCATTCCAAAAAATAATAAACATCTGAGGCTTGCTGCCTCTCTAGCTGGACAGGTTTCCCACAGCTGAATCCTTTGATGATACTCTTTGGGCTTTCTATTTTAGGAAGTCATCCCTTTCTGCTTCTCTCTGGAGGAAAACTCTTTGGCTGTCCTGCCAATCTTCCTCTTGACCTCTCTGTCCTGTGTACTTGGCCCTTCCATCTCTTTTCTAAAGTCCTCTCTCTCTCCTTTTCCACATTGCTAGACCTTAATAATTTCCAGTAATTGCCCCTAAATTGCTGGAAAACCTCTTCTATCCTGACTACCAAACTGTTTAATCTCCTAACCCTCCTTCTTCATTTTCCCTGGAATATTTCCCCAATTTTCAGAGCAAGTGCCCTTCCAAGACCACCCCTCGTCTTTGTAGGGGTGTAACAGCCAATATTGATACAACTGGGTGCATTAACTGCAGGAACCACACAGAGCAGCAGAAATCTGTTATTCTGACACTGAAGTTATGCTTAAACACCAAACTTAATTGAACATCAAGAGGAAATTTTTTTCAAGTGCCACAATTTTAAACCAATCTCTAATTTCCAAACCCAAATATCATGACAAAGAACACACAGAGGTGTACTGGAGACTGCCTTTTTTTCCTCTAGAGATCTGCTTAGTAAACACCTCTCTTCCATGAGCACCATAAAAATGGAAATATGGTTAGACCAGCTGCTTTGCTGTGTTTTGTGTGAACTCCATTATTTGTTGCAATGGCTGTAAGAAAGCAAACAAAACCCTCTCCTCAGCACACACATTGACATTTTCTTCATGAAAACTACAACTCTGACTAAATATTTTTATTTATCAGACCCCTCCAAGCCTTCTGTCAGACCAGGAAGAACTTTCCATGCCTAAGGATGAAGGGAGAGTGCTCGTTTTTGGCCTTGGTCAAAGACCTTATTTATAGACACACATTATTCTCTCCCAGCAATATATCTCTATCTGCTCCAGTCAGATTAATATTTAAACATGACAACATTGTCATTCAAATGCTTCAGGCTTGATTACCATAGTTCTCACAGTCACAGTAGGAAGCCACTGACTTTAAAAGAATTACAAATCTTTCAGAGCACAGCAGAACCAGAAGCAGAGGCGGCCTCCAAGCCCATCATCCTCACACACAGCCCTCCTCCCATTAAATATCACTCCAGATACTTGCATTTCATTTTGAGTTTTCAAAACCCTCAGAGGGACAGAGCAGCTCTGCGAGCTCCCTCACCCAGCATGAGCACACTTGCACTTGAGAATTGCCTTCAAACAGGGACACAACCAGGAATCAGGCTCATGGAGACAGATTAAGTGGCTCAGGCAACAAAGAGACTCACTCCTAAAAATACAGCAATTATTAGAATACCAGCATTTCTAAAAGCCACTAATAAATCTTGCTTTATTGACCTACAGCAGGCTCACAAAAATAACACCATAAAATAGACAGCTCCAGAAACCCCTCTTCATAGACTGGGGCAAAAAAGAATACATGCACTCTTTGCAAAATTTTGAAACAAGTAAATTGATAAAAGCAATTGTGCAGTTAGCAAAAGCACTTTCAAATATTCTGCTTGCCTGATGTACAGTCTCCTTAATATCAGGATATCATATTGGGCTTAGAACATTTCAGCTTAGAACAAGTCAGCCTTCAACCTCGCATGTGTAAAGTCTTAAAAACTTCTGGTTTTGAGGGCCTTCAAGCTATCCCTGTCCCAGTTCCCACCTGGCAAAGGTACTGATCCTAACATTCGTGTTCACATTTTATGCAGTGAAGTAGAACAGCTTTCAATTTAGGAAACTAAAACACCCTCCAGCTGAAGAAAATTCTCACATTACAGTATGTTAAGAAGAATCTACTTCAATTGTGGTCAGTTGTCATGGAGAAAGAAGGAAGGGGGGGGCAAAAGTATATTCCCATGTGAAAACCTTTCTCAGTTAGAAAAAAGAAGAAAAAAAACAAAAAAAAAGAAGAGAAGCACAAACAAAACCTCAACTCCTCTCCTTCCTGTGCTTGACGTTTTATGCAAAGTAGGTGAATCTGGAACGAGAGATCATTTAAAAAATACTCATTATGCTATTTATGTACAGAAATGTGGTTGTGTAAAAGTATAACAGGAATGCATTCACAATTGGTTTAAGTAATTTTCTCTTGGCAAACCACCATAAAAAACGGGCGTCATGGCGCCACCAGAATCCTAAATTGTGGTGGAGAATCATCAGTACACATGGCATTAATCTCTGTCTCCTTGCAGGAGACACCCTTGCCTGCATTGCTGGCCTGTCTCTTAAATCTAAGACGTTGTAACTTGAGTTTAAAATGACACTATAAATAAGATACACTCTCCCTCTCCACCAAAAAAAAAAAAATTACCCACTTTATTAAAAAGACACATATTTTAGACAGTTTATTCCTGTTGGAGCTTTTTGTTGCCAAAGAACACCGAAAGCACAATACTAATGGGTTAATAATAGATCATGTAATCCTCAGCATTCACATTGGACATGATTCAGACTACTGAGAGACTTTTTAAATATATACAAATAATTAGTTAACCCATTGGTATTACATTCTTGCTACTTTGGATTGATCACAAGACTGTAGGGATCTCATTATACCATCCCAGTTTATTTTCCCCAGTGACTGAGAACGCTTAGCTGTCTTTTAATATCTTACTATTAATCGCTTACTAAGTTCTCAAATCTTTTTCCCTCTTCCAAATTTAGGCAGAGTTTTGTTAATAGAGCAATTTAAAATATCACCATTCTCCCTGCAAATTTCTCCGTGGCATGTAAACATTGTTAAAATGTTCTACAAGATGAAATTCATGTCTTTTAAAGGAAACTGTGTCTCTATTTTGGTGGAGAAAAAAATAAAAAAAAAATTAAAAAAAAAAAGAAAAAAGACTGATAGTTTGGGAACACCCACTCAAGATAAAATAAGGATTCTGGAAGATTTCCTGTGGGGGTTAATGGAGGCCAGGCCAATGGTATCTGACCTTGAAGTCCCTAGATAAAGCTTCGTGTTTCTCCTCAAATTATTTCTGTTGAGGCTTTTTTTAAGGTGCCTTCATTATGTAAATCTTAGTTTGTCAACCCTGATATGGTGAGAGTCCAAAAAATGTCACCGATAAGTGCCACCTTTCTCTGCTCTTACTAAAAAAACCCAAGGAACTCAATGCAGAAATATTTTTAGTCGATTTTCCTATATTCTTAGCGCAGCATTGCCAGAAACATGCTAACACAAATCAGAGATAGTACAGCAGCACAGCATTAGCATTTTAAATAATTAGCAGAAATAGGTATTTTAAATGAAACTTACCCCCAATGACACACGTTTAATTCAGATTGTGAGCCACAGTGTGCTTTTCCCCACAAGTTACACGGCTTTATTACTGTCTTAAAAAGCCATTATTTTAGATACCTCGGAAAAAAAAAAAGGGGGGAAAAGTGTTAAAGATCCATACACAGGGTTTCTGCAAATGAATATGATGTATTCCAGAAACAACATGCACTCACACAGACACTCAATAAGAAAGGGGCTGTTTACTCAGTTTATAGCTTGAAAACCACTAGGGACTGTGTTCCAGTATGGGAAATTTTAGTACAGTGCATTGTTAATACAAAATAAAAAGCAAGCCTGGGAAGTTAGGATTATAATTTTTTTGAAAATGCTTGTTTGGAGCATTAAAAAAAATATTGCCTTCTAATGTCAAAGTACAAACAAATACTTTTTCAGATGAATAAAATCTGTAATCAGTTAGATAAGTGCAATATGCCTATTTTTTTGGCATTTAATCAAACAATGAAATCACATACACATTTCCTGACACAAAAGACAAATGATGTAATAATCTGAAGGAGTTTCTCTATCTCCTTGGAACTTTGCATACTTGACTTGTTTTCCATATTTTGTGACTTTAAATGGTGGGAAAATTATATTAAAATGCTTGTAGCAGTTCCTCTAAACTAGCATCCTTTTTGTTTTATTGTATTTAATATAAAAGCAGCAATTATTTGATTTCAAAGTTATGAAAATATGTACCTTATGAGAAAACAAGCAATTTAAGCTTTAATTGGTGTCATTTTTCACAGAACTGGCAAGATTCTTGCATCCCTGGCATGTTGTTTTCTATAAAACTGCAGAGCTGCTTTCAATGAATGTTTTACGAATGTATAAGTTGTTACATGAAGGTATGTAAGTGGATGCCTGGAAATATAAGATTTCTGGGGGGATTTATTCACAAAAGATGCATTTCATTTCATAGTGTATATACTGTAATTTTTCCTTAATATTCCTAATGTGCTTTGGTTCCCATTAAGCATTTCTTCCATTCTTGCATGGGAAGAAAGGGGAGGTATGCAAGAGGGATATTTTGCACAGGAGAAATAGAAATAAAGATAGGGGAAACAATGGGGGGGGAAAAAACCCTGCCTTTAAAAAATTATTTTATGTACATTTTTGTGTAAAATTAGGCAGCAAGACCAGTTGGGTTTTGGTCTGTTTGAGTGGAGGGTTTTTTCTCTTTAATGAAAGACTCAATCCCTGATTTAAGTTTATAATACTCATGCCCTTACCCATGTGAATAGTCATGATTTTAGTTCTTAATTTATTTAAATTTGTACCAATATGATACAAGCGAGAGCCCTCTGACACTCATTCCTGTAAAGATGCACGAGAAGAGACAATCTCAATTAAAGACCTTGGACTGTGTGTAGCATCCAAACACTGGAAGGGGAGATGGTGGAGGATTCCCCATCCCTGAAGGTGTCCAAGGAACAACTGGATGTGCTCTGGTCTGGGTGACAAGTGAGGGATTAGTCACAGGCTGGGTTCAATGGTTTTGGAAATCTTTTCTAACCTAAATGATTCTGTAATTCTCTATACAAATATCCAACCCCTCACCAGTCATGGACTGCAAAACTCAACACACCCAAAGTGCTGCAATGGCCCTGCCTCAAGATGGAAACTCCTAAAATTGAAACATAACCACAAACCTGAGACACGGCCATAATTATTGTCAGATTCAGAGCCTTGCAGAGGAGCAGGAGCCTTGTGGATGCTCTGTCCTGGTGTGCCACACATCTTCATCACTCTCTCTCTGAGAAACTCACAGGACCAAGGCAGGAAGGAGCCTCACCTCCAGCAAGACAGCATTACAGAGAATCATTTGGACTGGAAAAGACCTCTTAGGTCATCAAGGATAAGTATGAGAGTTTTCAGTGATAAAATAAATGTTAAAATTTGTTGGTTTAAGCCCTATATCTACTATTTTTATTGATATTTGCAAATTTATTGGTCTACTTCTTCAGCTCTTCTACCTTTGTAGCTCCATCCCAATTCACTTGACTGTGCCTAAAGCCATCCCAACACTTCAGTGCAGCTACATATTGTAGTGCACACCCTCCTTCTACATTGTTTTTAATGGGGGAAATCTCACAAGTAATACCTCCCCTCCACTTTCTTCCTCTTCATTTCCTTTGACAGTATATGGAGGCTCTTATTTTACCTACAGTTCTCCTTCAAACCTTCTACTTAATGCAACAACAGCATCTCCTAACCTGCTCTCCATTACATACCCTGTCCATCATATCCTCCATTTTCTTGTGAGAACTTAAACTTTCCATCTGGTGCCTCTTTGGTCTCTTCCACCTTGCATGTTTATGGGATAATATTTTCTCTCTTTTGCTAAAACCACCCACATGGTGGGTTGTTCCAGTGTTCGGTGTTAGAGGAGGAGCAAGGTGGTGTCAATAAGTGTGTGGAGGAATGGAATGGTGGTGGCTCCATCACAAGGAGCAGCCCTGTCCCAGTTTCTGGTGGGTCTGTCCTTCCCTTCACACAGAGACAGAGGCTACCACTCCACACGCACAACGTGACACCAGGACCTTGGTGATTTGCAGGCTCTTAGACATGACATCACCCAAAAGGATTTCAGGAGCAGAACTTCCACCCTGCGCTCGGCCCAAACTGGTGAATTAATTCACTCACATAGCCAGGAATTTACTTCTCCCAGAATAACTGCATTCCACTAAAAACCCACCATTGCCACTGGTTTTGGATCTGTCTCAGAGAGGGAGAGCACAGCGCTTCTCTCTGCCTTGAAAATCATGAACACCTTGGGCCTGATCTCCCCAAAAGCTCCTGTGTGGGGACAATCAGCACAGCTCAGCCTCCAGCAGGAGGGCACGTTGGTGCTGAGCACTTAATTAAAGGTTCACAGCCATTTAATCCCTCATTTCTCAGTTTGAGATTTTACGAGGCAGACACCGATGCCTTTGGCTCACAAATGTTTCCATTCAGCCTCGTGTTTACTGGAACCAGTAGTGGGTACCTGTAAAATACCCAAAAACAGTGACAGGCCCTGCAGACTCTCCTCTCCCCATCTCCCTTCTCACACACTCCCCTCTCACATCAAAACACCTACTACTGTGCCTCTCTATCTGCCTGTGACCATTCCTTCTTTACACTTCAACATTTTAATTAAAAAGCAATAAAACACTTTAATTTGAGGTTTGTACATAAAAATACAAGTAAAAATGGCCTGAACACTGGGCAAATACTATTGAAATCTGAGCTAAAAGGCAGTTAGAGTAACTTTAACCACCTGAGAAATGCAATAATCACCCTGAAATGCACAGCCTGGCGTGTTTTATTGCCATTATAAACTGCAATTTATACATTAAAATAAGGAAAACAGTCAGACCCATCCATTTATGAGCTATAATAAATATGGTTATGACATCACTGACAACCAGTCACAACCTTCCAAACACATCCAGAGCTCTGAAGCAATTTCACGATTACCTTTTAAATCTGTTTTCTATCAGCACATGTGCATTTCTTGAGTGTGCACGTAGCCACGGGCCTGACTCAGCAGCTGAGTCCTCATGGATGCAAAGATCTCCTGTACCCTTCAAGCTCTTCACTCAACTTTCTCTTCCATATCCCTTGCACCCATCCAATCCCCTGCTACATTTACATCCTCTGTGTTCCCCATGGAGAAGAAGCAAACCAGAATGATCTGAATGGTTAGAATAATTTCTAATTTTCTTTTTGTAGTTCTCAAAACACGACCTTAACAGCATTTGGGTGAAAACCTCTAAAATGGCCATTACAACTCTCATGAAGCCCTTCTCTTTGAGAAACAAGTGCTTCTCAGCTATTTACACTGCACCCAGAAGGGTTTTCCTTTGCATGCAGCCTTGAATCCAGCTGCTCAACCACTTTTCTTAGATTCCTCCTTCAAACACCGTCCCAACTTTTGTTCTTTCCACTGTTGCAACTTTCCTGGGGGAGGAGAGTTTCTAAAAAGGATAAATTGTACCTCAGGGAACAGCTCTTCTCTAAGAACAAGTTAACGGGATAAGCCTATAATAGAAATATAAATCAACTGCAGAACTTTGGTTTTTTGTCTTTTGGAGAGGTTTTTTTTCCCTCTCAGAACCAGCAGTGCAACAATTCCCTTCTCTATTTCTCAACTTTTCCTGGTGAAACCTCTCCTGGTCCCTCTGCCCTCCAGCTGCCCATGCATGTGTCGCTTGCCCTGCTCTTCCATGGGGATCAAAACTCCAAACTGATAATCTGGAGATAAACTGGAGGTGATGAACATTTGATCCAGCAGTGGCTGGGTCCCATGTGTGGAGGACCAAATCCAGCCCTTGGTGGAGAGTCTTCTTGCATGAAAATACAAGCAAATGAAGACAATGGCCAGGCAATGATAAAAGAGAAATAGGATTAAAAACAAATATTGGAAAAAAAAACATTTCAAATACCTTGTGGCCAGCAAAGGTGGGACAGGATGTGCAGGATGTGATAGGAGAACAGTGGTCAAGAGAGATAAAGCCTTTTCACAGGCCTTCACAGAAATTCTCTCTGAAGACACGCTGGTTATTTGCACAAGGAAGGATCTTAATATCCAGCAAGACTCAAGATATTTGTCTTTTCAAATATCTTGATGATATATCTATTTTCACTGCTTTGAGGAATTAAACACTAAAAAATTTATCTTCTATATTTTTTGGAGGTTTTTTTCATGGTTGTAGAAGCCATGGAAAACTGGCAACCAAGGCAAACTATTTTCAGCCAACTTATTCTATACTGCCCATAGACACTGTTTAATACCTGAAATGTAAGAACCAAGTCTAAAAATTTGGATTGAAACCCTGATTCTGGTTTAAAATCTTGGTTGGAGACTTAGAAGAAAAGCACATATCTCTTCAACTTAACTCAGTATTTTAAAATAAACCAATAGAGAGTGAAGTGCAGATCCAACATGCTTCATGCTTACAATATATTATTCTAACTACAAAGGAATTTTTTTTAAGTATAACAGATGATGTCACACTTCAGATGAAGTTACCTAAAAAAGAAATTTCCTTCCCAACCTACCAGTAACCAGAGAAGGTAAGAAAGGTTATTTGTCTTCAGCACTGAAGTAAGTTTCACCTCTTCCTTTTCACCAGGTTCATTGAAGCATCTTAACCAAAGCTGATGGTACAATTCTTGTCTCTGTTACTTCACTTGCCAGCCAAGGCAGGACAAAAATTTGTCAATATTTATAATTTTGTTTTACCTCCACCATTACTGGCATTTAATTCCAGTTATGTTTTGCTTTCTATTGATGAAAACACCATCAATTTCTTCACCTGCTTCTCCTCCTTTCAGCTGCAAGAGTTTCTGCAGCACATCCACATTTCTTCTCCAGCACCACCACACGCTGCAGTGGGTCAGGAAAATCCCATGAAAAAGCAAGGAAGCCTTCAGATTTTGGCAATAAGTGCAGTGGCAGGACTGCAGTTTTGTAAGGAAAACAATTTTCCTCACTACTAGGAGATTTGGGGCAGGTCCATCAGGAGGGTAATTTCAAATATGAAATGGTGTTCATGTTTGAAAGGGTTTATTCTGAAGAACTCCTGTAGATTTGGTTGATGTGGTGGCTGTTGGGAGAAAAAGAGAGAGAAGGAAGCAGTTTAAAAAAACCCAAAACTTTAGTGGTATGGTAAGATAGCACTGGGAAGATGCTGAGAGGAAAATAAATAAAATAAAGCTTTTTTTTTTTTTCCCAGCCTTCATCATGCAGCAAAACAAGAATATAAGGCTTTTTTAAATGCAAGGAAATTAATATCTCTCCTCATGTTTACAGCAGAACAAAGGCAGATAGAACACCAGGTAGGGAAAAACTCTGGTTTTAGTCTGGCATAACTCATGATGAAATACCCACGGAGACAGATCCCCACCCAAAGCTTCCCAACCTGGTGTGTGCAATCCTCATTTTCCTAGTGAAAGGAGCCACTTTGACAAGCTGAATTTTAAGGAAAACTGTAACAGAAATTCAAAAGTTTGAGAGAGATTATGAGAATAGGTGTGCACAGATATCTCTCAAATATATATATATATATATATATATGGTTTTCTAGGACAATAAAGTTTTATCACTTGGAAATTTACTTAATTTCATGGGCTTTTCAGCATCAGCATATACAAATTTTTCACTGACACAGAATAATTTTTCTCCCTTTCATCAGGAAATCATTTCTTAGTTGGAAAAATAACTCCTCAGTGCTCCTTATTAATATCTTTAATAATTTAAGATGTTTACCAGTTTACTGTATCCTAGATATCTAATTATTTGCAGACTTTCACTTACCCATTGCTAATGGGACAAACATCTTCTGGCCTCATTTGTTTTTTAATTTGGGGGAAGTATTGAGTTACAGCAAATGCAGCGTGCAATCAAAAATTCAGAATATTTGACCTTTTCATGGTAACCAGCTGATAAGCAGGGATCACTGTTTCTCAAAACACTGAAGACACTGTTCCTCTCAAAATCTGAAAAATCATTTGCTATCTGAAATAAATGTTCCATCACTGCAGTGCTCTTGTTCTTTGATTACATGATCTAAACTACAGAAGCAAGTGGCTACTCTGAATAATTTGCTTTTGCTTTGCTTTATTCTGAGGGACAGTGGAAATACTTTTGTTAGTGGGAATGGCAGGCTAAGAGAGGGTGGAAATCAGACCAGGATTTAAAACCTTTTCTTAAACACAAGATTTTGTGCAGCTGAGTACTTGAATCAACAGGTTACTACATCCAGCCCTTATCTTAGTGACCAGGGCAATAAAACAGTAAAATCAAAATATATTTGTAACACAGAACTCAAGCTTTCAAGACCTGGAGTGAAAAAATCAATCTGTGCAATTGCAAACCAAGCCTTAACCCTGCAAAGACATATTTTTATGTTTAGCTGTACCCAAACTGAGCAGCACCATTTTCATCAATAGGATTCATCATGGGACTACTTTGAGACATTAACACTAATTAAACACAAGCATAAAACTCTTTGCAGGATTGAGACCTAAACGACTTCAATTTCCACTAAAAAATTATTTTCATCTTGTAATTAAAGCAAATTTTTGCTACTGGCATAGTATCTGATCTCCACTTAAATCTATGGACACAAAACTCTGTTAGCACAAAGTGGCTTTTGGAAAGCCAATAAGAGCAGTGAAAATATCTGCAGTGCAGTTTCTGGGTAAAATTTGGTTTCTGAGTTCTCCTTTTTACTTTTTTGTCATTCTTCATTATTACCACGACTTCACTACTAGCCCATAGCCCATAAAATTTATTTATTTTCTGTGTTATAGTCTATTCCTATAGATCTTCCTTTAAAGAAAAAGATATCCACAAGATGTTAATGAGTACAGGCACTGTGCCTTTCCTGAGGTCAACATCCCGATCCTCCCAAAGTTGAAAAGTGAATGTTGGACTCATGATCAGCATTTTGTGGTTTAAAATCCAAGAATCACTTAGCCAGCTATTTCCCCAGCACTGTCAACCACAGCAGAGAATCACATCTTGGGGCTGAGGCAGTTATGCTATTAACAACATAAATGTGGGTTTGGGGTGGGTTTCTTGTGGGGGTGGAGGGAGAAGGTGTAGCCCCCTCACTAAAAACATACTGAGGGCTCAATGGCAAAGCCCATCTGACATTTTAAGTCATTATTATAAAAAATATATATATTTTTAATTTTCCTTTTTTACTTTTTCTCAGAATAAATGCGCTTTTAACTTCTCATGGGCCACTTCCAACTACTTTTCGAAAATGACATCAGCAAAACAAGGCCAAAGGCTTAGTGTGTCTGCTCAATAAAATATTACTATTTATATTGACCAAACAGTTGGGGAGGTCACCCTGCCCCTCTACTCCACCCTGGTGAGTCCAGGCAGTGCTACCTTCAGCTCTGGTGTCCCCAGCACAGGAAGGGCATGGAGCTGTTGAAGCAAATCCAGAGGAGACCACGGAGCAAATTTCAGGGATGGAGCACCTCTGTGAGGAAATGCTGAGAGCATTGGGAATGTTCACCCTGGAGAAGAGAATCCTCAGTGTGACCTAATTCCAGAACCAGAAGGGAACCTACAGAAAACATGGAGAGGGGCTATTTAAAAAAGCCAGGACAAAGAGGAATGGTTCCAAACAGTAGGAAAATGGGTTTAGACTAGATATTAGAAAAAAAATGTCTTTACTGTGAGGATGGACACAGATTGCCCAGAGAAGCTGTGGCTGCTCCATTCCTGTGTCCAAGGCCACATTGGATGGGGTTTGGAGCTACCTACCTGGGATAGTGGAAGATATCCCTGCACATGGCAGGGGGTTGCAAGGACAATCTTTAGAGTCCATTCCAACCCAAACCATGCTATTCTTATGTGAAGGCCAACCATAACCATGAGTTTCATGGTGGTCTTGGGGTCTGGAAAGGGATGAGGGAGCCCAGAGAAGCAGCAAAGCTCAAGGAATGGCAGAGTGGGCTGAAGCACCTCTGCCAAAACTGCCCCACCACAGAGACAGGGGCACAAAAATAAATAGCATAAGCTATTTCTGCACCCTGATCTAAATTGTTATTTATACCACTGAGGTCCTATTTTGAGTATTTTGAGCTTTATTTTTAGATTTTTGAACAATCTCGTGACTCCACGGCACATGTGATCCGGGAATATCAGGAAATACAACATTAGCCAAAATATTCCTTCAAAGAGGGTTTTTTTAGCCTGCTTTCTGGAGCTGGACAGAAAATGATCACAGGACTTCACCTCCCATACCATTCCACAACACACCCCCCACCTCTGTGCCATTGCCAGCTCAAGGCTCTGAAGCTTTGAGACAGCCTTAAAATTATGAGATTTGCTCAAAAATACCTCTTTTTTTAATCAAAAGTAATTGAGAGAGTGGGAATGTTTGCCTCTTCTTTGCTATGAATATGCCTCATATATTTCTTCAAATCTCTCCATATGGGCAATTCACCAGGAGAAATAATTTTTTATATCTTAAAAATGAAAAAAAGCTGAAAATTTCGTGCCACTGAGGTTTGAAGAGGAGGAGCATTGCTGTACTTACTCAAGCTGACAACTTCATCTTTTTTCTGGGAACGCCTGTAAAAGAATGAAATTTTAGCAAGACCTTTTAGCATAGGAACAGGAAAAGGAACAAGGACTGCCCATCATGTGTGGGTTTTAATTTTCTAAGGCGGAATCACAAATGAAATTTCTTGAGTAATAAATTTCATAGCACAGCACTCAATTACCTCTTCTGTCACTAATATTTCTGTATCAGACTCAAACTTCCCAGTTCTGCTATGGCATCAAACCGCAGTGCCTGATTTGCATTTCCAAAAAGGAAATTGTTTTCCAAAAGACTCGTGTGGAAGCAAGAGACTCCAAACAGCATTCTCATAGTAACACACAGTAGCACATTTCAAGCCAACTAAATTTACTGAGCACTCCTCTATGTTTTTCAGCGTGTTTCAGATAATTTTTAAGAGCCCAGAAAGTGAGCAGCAGGCATGGGTGATTTATTGAAAATGCAGCCCTTTAAATCCCTCCAGTTTAGAGACAAGGGTGTCCTGCAGGACAGCATCAAATGCTCTGCACAATTCTGGGTAGACGAGGTCAGTCACTCTTTCCTTATCCACAACACCCTAACTCTATCACATCAGGCATTATTTGCTTGTAGTGAATCCATGTTGGCTGTCACAAATCACCTCCTTGTTTTCTACATGGTTTTCAGGAGGATCCCCTCCATCATCTCACTGAGCATCTTCCTTTTTTCCCCCTCTTTAAAAATTGAAGCTCAACCTTCTCCATATCCCAGGTAAGCAGATTTCCCATTTCCTTATAGAGAGGCCCCACATTTTCTCTAGGCCTCTTTATCTCCTTCTGAAGATATTGGGAAGCCAACGAAAAAACAGAAATTCCGACCTGCAAATCTTTGCAGGTGCCTACCTCCACCTTGGGCTGAACGTGTCACAGATGACACACAGGGCTCATTCCTGTCCCCACCTGCTCCTGAATCACAGTCCATGTGCTCTGGTGGCAGCACATTTGGTGGCAACACGAGCCACCATAAGGCACAAACTTCATTCCCTGCTTATGTCCAGGAACCCTGCTCTCGGTCTGAACATCGCAGCCTGGATGCCGTCGTGTAATGAGGCAAAGCTATTTTAAAATCTATTTATATGCTCATAAAATAAACATAAAATGATGATAAAACCGAGAAATAAAGCTCCCAAGTAATGGCCATATGCTCCCCAAACACACAGGTAGTGGCTGTAGATTTGACAGTGAGGCAGAACCTTTTGGAAAATGTGCTTGGTCAACTCATGTAAGAGTTGGTCACCTTTGGTTACTCAGGGATTTTTTGCCAAAAAAAGGTCGTCACCTTTGATTACTCAGGGATTTTTTGCCAAAACCAAGATCAAGCAAGCAGCAGAAGATATTTTCACATCGCACACTGCTAAAGTGCTTATTAGTGAAGTCTTCCCAGCTGTGAGCCTCTATAATTTTTCAGCACCTTAGCAGTCCACCCAAAATTAGATAAAATATCATAAAAACCTATAGCTGCTCCTATTAGTGGATGCATACTTTTTCACATCAAAATAAAACATCCTTTTCAAACTTAAGACAAGCATTTTCCTTTTTTTTTTTACCTTAAGATAACCTTCTTTAGTCATGATATGGAGATGATGACTGTCAAGCAGAAAAGTTGAGGAGAACAACAGTATTATGTTTGCAAAGGAAGTTATTTTTGGAAGGTATTTTTCACTTAGGGAAGGGGAAAAAAAATCCAAACGAAGTAAACAATTTAGTTCATAATCATCAACACAGGGACACTTTGCACAGACATTTCCTTTCATAGGTCACTACATTCATTGTATTAGAATTAGTTAGGGGATTGAAAATAGTAAATGACAAAAACTACTGGAAGTAGTAGCCCATGAAGGAAAACACAGCCAGCTGAGGTGAAAATTAGATCACATTATGCTGAACCTACTCCTACCTGTCCTGTAATTCAGGATCCAGTTCACGTATGTACAGCTTGCTGTAATGAAACATAAGATCTATTAAAGATTTCAGCAGCAGGGAATTAATTCAGCTTGTGGAATTCCTACCAAAAATCAGACAAAAAAAAGGAATTATTCTCAGATCAAAGTGGGGTTTTTCTGGTTTCTGGGTTTTTTTTGTTTTTAATTATCTTCTGCATAGCTTTAACACTAGCTAATACAGTGTAATGCATCAATACACTATAGCAAATTTTCTCTGCTTTAAATATCACCCTCATTCATACTGTGATTCAATTTAAGAATCATTCAAAGATAAATCTAAATAAATAACAAGCTGGCTTTCAGGCAAACAAATGAATTTGCATTGTTTTATATTCATCATAAATATTTCACCTAATTACTGAGGTACTATGTTCAGAAATACAAAACAACATTATAAATTTATTAGCACTGTCCCTGCTGATTTTACAGAAGTTCTGTGGAATGCAAGAGCCAAAAGTAGAAACAGGCTCAAGAGCATAACCAAAAGAGCAGAGGCTGCATTCAAATGCTAAACTGGATTGACACCCTCTGCTTTGCTCTGCATATTTACCCCAGCCAAAGCTTCCTGTCTTGAATCAGGTGTTATCCTATTTATTCTCAAAACCCAAGGTCAACGAAAGCCTTTTCCTTCTGTTGACTTTCCAAAGCTAAACATCTGAATCAGGCTGCTTCTAGTATTATCTCCAAAACTATCACAGGAGTTCTTTTTCCCCTCATTGTAAAAAATGTGAAAACGCAAAAGGATGTAACAGCGTTTTACAAAGGTTTAGGGAGGTCAGCGGCGTGCAGAGAAAATAAGAAGTGCTGCTTAAACATAAAAGGTAAAGCACACAGCATTTATCCTCAAAATTATTTGAGTTGTTTTAATGGCTCTAAAGGCTATGAAAAATGTTTTTAAAATGTAAATATGTGGGCCTCTTAGAAGAAGTTATCCTTCTTTGTAAACCACAGTATCACTGGTGATTTATAATTTTCAGAAAATCTTAATCCCACAGGAAGCATAGAAGAGTTCCTCTTTATTTTTAACCTAATGCTGTATCTAACATGGAATGCAGTTTTTATTATTGGCCAAAAAATCCTATTATTTTTATTTGCTTACAATAAATTAAGGAAAGGATCTGAAAGAGTGCAAGTACAAAACCATCTTAAAAACAGATTACTCTTTTCCCTTTACCTTTGAAACAACTTCAGATGTAAATAAAACTATGGTTATCACATTTCCCTAGGGATTAAGTACTCTTACTGTTCAAATGTCATTAATTACCCTTAATGCCGTTATGAACTATTTGGAGATTATCATTATTAAACTGTTAGAGTATTTCTTAATTCCTCACCAGAAAGCCACAGAGTGACTCTCTGAGCCTATCCTCCCCCTCTTTTGTTGAAACAACAATAGCCCAGAGGAATTGTGTCTGCAAAGAAAAAGTCAAGAAACAACAATAAAACACATTTTGTTGGACTAAACGAGCAGCAGAGGGAAGAGTTTGGGTTTTAAACCATGTTCTGTTTCATAAGTGGAGTATCTGGGGCTGGTGCAGCCCCATGGGAGCAGCCAGGGTGCTCTGAGGGATGGGGGATGCAGCAAAAATCCCTCTAATAAAAGGGTCTTATCTGTAGCTGGCCCGTTTGGGCACTCTAACATCTGAAAAAATAAGTTTTAGGTTCCCAAGGATGTTTCACTGCTGTAAAAAACAGCCATTAGAACAGAACATGGATACTGCACAGACTGGGTTTGGTATCAAAACACTTCATACACAAAAATTCAAAATAGACACATTCTTGTCACAACCCCATCTTTTTTCACAAAGCACTAAAGCAAGGAGGATTTTAACACAGTTGTTATTTAACTGTGTCACTTGACTCCCTCCCTGAATAACCGTGGGGCTGGGAGGCTTTGCTCCACCACAGGGGCCACGTGGTTCTACTACAGCTCAGACCCTCAGCTCTTCCAACACAAATCACACTGCCTGGATTCATGTTTTGAAGTCTGTATTTTACTGTGCTATTATTATTAAACTCGTATTTTTCATTCAAATGCATGCCAGCACCTTTATACTCTTGTTTAAAAACAAAAAGGAGTAAGTTTAGCTGGAGGAAAATTTGATCAAACAGGAAAAAGGCTCAACAGAAACTTTGTAATGACTACCTGGAAAGGTGGGAACAGACAAAACTAAAGTGTTTACTCACTTCTGGTGCTGGAAATCAAGCTACTTTTCAACTTGAAGGCACCCATTAAGACACACACTCCCCTACCTTGTGCTTACACATTAGATTAACTTATCTGGGGATTTCTGGGTGTCATTTTTTTTAAAAAGACCTAATCAGTGGTCCTGCTTTCTTCATTTCTATCTCCTCTTTCCTCTATTCTGGTGGAGTTCCCAGTCTGTGCCTGGAGCACAATGGGCCAAATTTGTTGTTTTTATTGAACAGGAGACCTGATATAAGTGATGCTGCCAGTCAACAGCTCTGTGAGTTACCCCCAGATCAGACAGAAGGGTTATTCCCTGGCTTCTATTCCCTTCCCTTCCGTCCTAGACAGGAAGGGGACACTAAAAAATGGATTGCTGAAAAGCTGTGCTGGTTCCAGAAATGGGGAAAAAGCCTGACAAGGGCCATCACAGAGTGACACTAATGAGATAGTGTGGTCTGGGATGGGAAAAAAAGCTTTTCTCTGCCTCTTTTCATGATCAGATCTACACATTGCAGAAGCCAGGGCTCCCTCACAGAGCTCTGCTGAAAGGTAACTCAGTGCTGGGGATCTGTTATGAGTTATTCCAGTGAGGAATGTCTGGCTTTTTATGGTTATTTTAATTGGTGACAGTACCCATCGCTTAAAGTGCTCAGTCTGAGGTTCCCCCATGTCCTGCTCCATCCTGAGCACTCATCCTGTCTCAGGGCTGCTTTCTCATCCCTGTCAGAGGCTGCTGCCCCATCACTGTCCTTGCTCAGGCATTATCAGATCTGGTCTGGTCTGTGTAACACCAGCCCAGGGCAAGCACTGACATATTTCACCAGAGATTAATACTCAGGCTGCCTGTCCAGAGAGCATGGAAAGTTGATAAGTGCAGAAAGCTTAAAAGCAAACCTGAACTCAACCTTCTTTTTATATATTTTGTTCACACCAGTAATGAGCAGTTCTGCCCCTTCTTTGGTACATAAAATAGGGTTTATACCAGTGAGAAAGCATCACTGCCAGACTTGTGGGCCTGAAAAAGGAAACACTTTTACACAACTTTTCTTCTTAACATCTCACAGAATTCTACTACCAACATCAACCTTTGCTTTGCAGTACTTGTAGAAGGCCATCATCATCATGCAGGATGACTTAAGATGACTTCATTTGCCAAAGGACAAATGAATTAACAGCAGCAACAACGTCAGTGCCTGTTGCCCACTGGTTTAAACACAGCCCTTCCAGCCTGCTGGGCAATGGAACTCTGGTGGGCTTCACACCCAGGGTTGACTCATGTCATTGTGTATAAAGCATGGAAAACAAAGCCTGCATGATTCCATGATTCACCATCTCCCACTTTGATGGAGAATCAGGAGCCACGACCATTGGTGCTCACCAGAGTACTTGTCTTGGCCCCCTTTCATATTACAGATAAAGAATTACCTCAGGCTAGTGAAGATGAGCAGCCTCCTTCATTTCAACTCAGAAAAGAGGAAGGAAGGTGAGCTCAGCATCTCCTCCCTCCAGCCTCCTTCATCACCCATGCATCACAACCTTCTCCTTGCATTGCTCCCAAGCAGGGCTGCTGCTCATCCATCCTATCGCACCGCATGGAAACACCCTTATTTCTTTTCTTTCCCAGATTAAACACACAGAAAGACATGACAAGCCCACAGACACTACCTGGGGGAGGAGACAGCAGGCTGCCAATCTCCCAGCCAGCAGAAAGGCAGTGGGAGGCTGAGGCTGGGAACCACCACATCTCCCAGTTTACATCCTCGGAGCCTCCATGGCTCCCAGCCCTCACTCCTTGCTTTGCCCTGCTCAGAACCAGCCCACGTGTTGTGCTGTGCCAGAGCTTGCGAGGCTGCTAACCCCCAGAACAGGTCACGGGGAAAGGACTTTCCTTTCATCCCCGCAGGCAAATCTGGCAAAGGAAGGGCAGGGAATAATCACAGGACAGTAGTGACTCACTGTTTGTGTCAGTGGAAAGAATCTCTGCTGCCCAGTGCTCCTCTTCTCCCACCTGGCATCGCCACCAAAACCACCACACCGACGAGCAGGGAGGTTATGCAAGGCTGTGAGGCCGGAATATTAGCTTACAAAATTCAGGAATGGTGGGAAAGGGCTGCCAGCTTGACTGCATCAGCTTCCCTGGCCTGCTAGGAAAAATAGGTCAAGGTCTTCCAAGGTGACCAACAGTTTTGGATGTCCAACTTTGTGCATGTTAAGAAAAAAACACAAAAAAAAAAAAAAAAAGAAAAAAATATTTTGGAAAAAACACTAATTTTCTGTCACTGAGGGGGAAAAAAATTCAGCCAGACAGCTGCATGTGTCAAGGTCCTTGTGGTTGAGCACCCCAGAAAAAACAAATTACCTTGAGACAGAAAAAAAATAAAAAAAATTGAAAAAGTCAAACACTGTGTAAAAAACAAGGGAGGAAAGCCCGTGGGTAAATAACCAGTGGGAGCTCAACAAGAGCAGGGCTCAGGATACATGTGTGCTTCTACTGCGGGAGAGAGAACAATTGAATTACGAGGAGCTCTTAAGCAAGTAAAGTAAACATCTTTTGGCAATTTGGGGCTGCACTTTGAAGCCTGGCGATGTCATACAAATGGTGAAATAGCACGGACACCCTTCTGCTGGCCAGTTTGTTTAATATGGTGAGCCGGGAGTT
This sequence comes from Melospiza georgiana, assembly GCF_028018845.1. NCBI lineage: Eukaryota > Metazoa > Chordata > Aves > Passeriformes > Passerellidae > Melospiza > Melospiza georgiana. Next base: position 37,653,949 of record NC_080436.1, on the reverse strand, counting down.
TTTTTGGAGAGCTGCACTCTATTATGAGCTCACGAGCCGGAGGAGGGAAAGTGTGGAAGGAGCAGGAGGGAGATGTTTGAGCAAAGCTGGAGCTGTGGGAAGCAGCACGAGAGGGAAGGGAGCCCTGCAGCATCCGGGGGGCTGCCACCATGGGAACAGACCCCCAGCATCCCCCACCACGGGAACAGAGAGGGGGAAAAGAGAGAGGGGTACGGGGTGAGGCGACAGGGATAATCGCATGAGCGGGGTTAATTGCTATAAATATCAAGAATCAAATCAATATGTCAAGATGTGTGTTCCACTTTTCACATATATGCGGCACGTAAATGAGAAACGGAGAGAGAGGGAGGAAGAGCTAGGGAGAAAAAGGAGAGACTACTAAAGAAATAAGCCCCCCTGTACAGACAGCCTGACGCCAGATGGCTTCTTCTAATAAATATTCAACCTTAACTCAGTTCCCATGTAACTTTGTTGTAAAGCTGCCAGCACACCCACACAGATCTGGGCCAGCAAAATGATTACAGTAGTACAAACAAAATAGTGCAATAGAGGAAACAGGCAGACAGGGTCCTGTATACAGAAAGACAGAGCTGTAAAGACGTGAGTTGATGAACCTTTAGATTTAATACTGAGAAACTTGGAATAATGGCTTGGGCAGAGGGGAGAAAAAGCCTTGGTATGGGGGGGGAAACACGCCGACTTATTTTTTCCTTTGCTGTTGCTTTTATTGTTGGGAATACAGAGAACATCATTCTGCTAAGACAGCAAGCGAGGCACTATAAATCAGTTGCTCTTCTGCATATTTTCTGCATTCAGCTGGAATTCAGATACCTTCCCTGAAATCACAGCCCAGTTTACATTTCCGCTGCCTCTCGTGCTCACACGGGGCACGAGTTAAAAAGGGAGATTTTGTGCAAATGACATTTGTTGTATTAATTGGGAAGAGAAAGAGGAGGTTTGGTATATTATCCTTAAGAAAACACTGGCACAGTGCTCAAAAACATGCATTTCAGTTGTGCGAGTGTTTTTGCCCCGAGCTCTTTAATTTCAAAATTGGATTATGAGATCTGAATATCAGAACACACCATGTTGGCAACCCCAAAACTATTTAAATAGGACCTTGACCAAATCGTGATCTTGTGCTAAGATTAGGAGCAGGGGAAAGGCAATGAGAAAGGACATGCTTTGCAGAAAGGCTTCTACTGATGAAGTGAAGCAAAAACAAATATATATAGATCTTAGAAATTAAATTTTAAAAAGTGTTAAGGATTCATCCTATTGATTTATTTTATGTAGAATATCTTGAGTTTAGAGGCTTACCTAAAATTACCTGCAGTTGTTTAACAACCACCTATGAGCCAGCAATAGATCAGGGAATTAAATTATGCATTTAGTTTGGTTGAGAAAGAATCAACATGAGGCAAAGCTCCTCTTTCTCAAGAACATAACCTTTTGGTGGTAGAACTCATGATGTGCTCCTGGAAGGACATTATTTTGCATGATACAGAGGAGTATAAATAGAATTAATAAGACAGGAATAAAAAAAAAAAAGAATATGAGGGGTGTAGGCTGAACGTCAGAAAATATTTCCTGGTTTGTGAGAGTCTCCCTCTGCAAAGCAGATCGACAAGGAGATGTAGTAGGCTGTAGAGTCAGGCTTTCACCACTTCCCTCGGGAGATTGTCACTGGAGGTTTCAAAAACAAAGCTGAACTCAGCACTAGTAAATATGCTGCAGGGAATAACCCTGTGTTGGGCAAGATATGGACAAGATCAATTAACAGATCTCTTCTATGCCTACTTTCTATTATTTTTGACTGTTGGGAAGAAAAGTTTGCTAGAGAAAAGCCTGAGCCTCCCTCCACCCCCTGCCTTTTTCTTTTTTTAAAGAGAACAGACTCTATGGCATGGCAGGCTGAGCTCTGTTCATTACAGCAGCCATGTCTCTCCCACCAGTTTCCCTCTGCTCATCCTCCATCCCCTCTCTTATTGAGAAGCCCTGGAAAGAATTTCCTGGACAGAAAAGAAAGGGAAAAAAAGAAAAAAAGGTCTGAATTGTTGTTATTTCTGCTCTTTCCAGACCCCTTTGCAATATTCATTTATTCTGAGCAGCATTTGACACTTCCTTTCCATCCACCCCTATTAGGAATCAGCTGTGGGTTGCCTCCCTGCGCTCCTTCTCTCCAGCCTCAAGGTGCACATTGCAATTCCATTCTTATCCAGAGCACGATAGCATCAAATGAGGGAAGGAGCCTGGGTAAGCTCCAGGCCTGAAGAAATGCACACCTTTTGTTTATGGCAGCAGGATGAAAGCCACGAGCCGGAGCTGGACACAAATCTGTCGGCCCTTGGGAAAAGAGGCTGCTAACGACGGCAGCAGTGAGTACCCCCAGCACATCAAACAATCCTTCATTGGCTATGCTGGCTTGAAGTTCAGCATATCTGTGCTTACCTTAATAAACCAGGCATGAAAAATCACCCTGTAAAGCTTAGAGGTGCTTAGAGGTACAAGGGCACCACTTGGACTTTGCCGGCGCTAAGCTTCATTCTACAAACAAAATTGGATCAAAATTAGGGCGAAATTCAAAATCAATTTAAATCCTCCACATAGACTTTTTAAATAAAAAGATTGAAGGGAATGAACCAAAGTATGTGGATTTCTTCCTTGTGGAGCAGCAGAGAGATGAGCCCACGGCTAAGAGCAGCACTTCCCCTGTGGGTTGGGGTGCCACAGCATGACCATGCACAGCCCCTCTGAGTCAACACGCAAACTCTGATTTTTACATTCACTTAATAATGTCGAGTTTCTATTAGGATTGTTTCATTCAGAGAAGAAAAGAGGCAAGGAAAACCAGGAGGAAAAAATCACAGAGACAATTAAATAGTAGAGAGACCTGGTCAGAAAGGAAATGATGGACACAGAAGGTTCTGCCCCAGCCTCTCTGCGTCCTCTCCACTGCCAGTTCCATTGTCCCAGAAGAGGTGCCACAACCTCACTGGAGTAAACCTCAACCCTCCATGGCTTCTCAGTCAAGCACCAGAATAATACAAATAAAGGCAAAAACACATGGAGAGGTGAAATGTGGGCTTGGGGGCAAAAGGGGAATGAGGAAGGAACTCCGCATTGCCTAGATGTACCCAGGACCCAAACAGAGAATGGAAACTTTCCAGTGAACCGCTTTTGTGCGCTTTTGTGTGCAGCTTGAGTGGAATCCTCCCATTAAATCCTTGCCCATGTCCCATCTCCTCCCGCCACAGAGCAGAGAGGGCAGTTTGGGCCCAGTGCAGCCACAGTGGCTTGGGGAGAAGAGAGACACGGCAGCCCTGGCAGGGATCCACAAGGATCACTGCATCCGGCTGCTGCAGTGCTGGAACGAACATCCTCCAAGGCTTCCAGCTGGAAGGAAATGGGCAGGATCACGATCCTAGGGAGGAGCTGGTGAGGGTCAGCTTCTCAGCCATGTAAGCAACCTGATCTGAGGGACCCCTGTGGTCACAGGCTCAGCACCCTGCTGGAAACCACCAGGATCCATCGGGAGGGCGTGCAGCTGGGTGCATTACATCCACATAATGCAACTCCCACCACATGGGATTTCTTCAGAGCAGGGTTCTCACCTGGCTGTAGCAGCAGCAAATCTCACTATTGCAAACAAATTTAAAAAAAAAATAGGGAAAATAAAATTGGCCAAACTTTTTTTTTTTTTTTTTTTTTTCACAAAATTTGGTGCTGTCTTTGAAACACGGGCAGTGATTTTGGACATGAGACTGAGCAGAATGCATTGTTGATGCTCTCAGCCATTAGTTTATAAATTGAATAAGATAGATGTGTTCATTCATATGAACTAATGTAGTTTTTCTTATGAAGGTTTCATATTATACAAATCCATTAGCATATTTACAAATTAATCTTCCCTTAGGAAGAAAAAAGATCAAAGATTTACAGAAGGAAGTGCTTTATTACTTTTAAACTGCCTTTTTTTTTTTAAAGAAAGAGAAAAAGAAATGAAGGGAAATTATGTTGAACCATAAATGTTTCTTTATGACTACTGTACAGCAGCTTTGTGGGAGATTTAAATTTACTAAAGGGCAAGGGGGACTTTAAGCCATCTATATGAGTTCAGTATTAAAAATATATATACATGACAGGTGCCCATATAAGTTCATGCAGTACAAAATATTCCATAAATGAGCTCATTTATCTGAGTAATTTAAAAAGAGCTTCTGCACAAGGGGAGATATTTAGTATGAATTATAGTCCGTTTACCTTTCATAAGTTTTTTCATCACTTCCCATACCTCCTTTGGTGCTACTGAAAATATCTGTAGTTATCAAGCCTTATATTCAACCTTGCTATTCCCTATTCCCAGGAAAGCCCTATTGGTGAAGTGACTCCACGTTTAAGATATGCAGCTTGTAAAGCCTTGCATGCATGATTATTTCTTCTTCACCAACGCCAGATAAAACAAGATCAGGCTAAGAAATCTTTAATCTAAGCAAATAACTTGAATAGCAAAGAGCATTCCAGGAAAAGGAAAAAAATCTCTGGGTGTACACCCATCATTTAGATTTGATTCAGTTTTGAAAGATTCCTCCTTCTGTTTTCAAAATTACTTTGCACTGTGGTTGGAAATAAAGAGTAGTAGAGCACCAAGGAAATGAAATGAGATGCAAACTTTTAATGATTTATTAATAACCACTTTCTGAGACATTTCTAACTGCTAAAGAGAAATCAGAACACTAAATACATTAAGATCTTCAAGGGCGGGGGGTGGAAGGGAGAACTATTGGAAAGTTATGAAAATAATGGAAAATTTCCAAGGCTAAAAAACCACCTGACAACCAAAGCACATTTTAGGTAGAGCTGCTCCTGCCTTGGGACAGGAGTTGCAACTAGATGACCTCTGAAATCCCTCCCAGACATCAGCTTCGTACTTCTATGCTGAAATTTTGCAGATCCTTTCCAATGTACCATTAATTTATTTTTTATTCCTTTAGGATATATGCCAAAGGAAAACTTCAAGGCATCTACCAAGACTACAGTTAAATTCATGAACAGAATAACACTTATTTTCTCATGATCACTGCACTCACTCAAGTATAACTTCATTCACTTCTTGGAGCTTGCTGAAAAAGTGATGTCAGATGGAAAAGAATCAGAAACATCCACCTTTACTGCAACACAAAGAACCAAACTGGACTTATTATTTTATCTAGCCTTCCTCTCCCAAAAAAATCCCCTCCCCATGCCATCACGAAGGACACACATGTTGGCAAGTTTTGAATTAAGGATTTTCCTCTACTCTGGAGCTGAATTTAACGGCAAAATCCCTCCACATTCTCCTGCTACTATTCAGGATTGCTCTGCCTGAATAACCAGGCGACTTCATCTCTGTGTCTTTCCCTCTGTTTTCCTGAGGGAAGCTCTCCAAAAGGTTTCCCTGTAATAGTTGGAGGGGAAGTTCAGTGTCATTTTTTGTTTTCCTTCAGACTTTGCATTTGGCTATCAGAGTGCTCACAGTTAGCAAACCAGGACTCTTCAATGTCTCAGTCAACCCACTTGGGAAATCAATAAAAGATAAGACTTCCCATGTTTCAGTGCTATGAGGGTTGGCAAATGCTTCTAAAGTGCTTTGAAAACCTGGAAAGGTGCAATGTTCTTATAATGGCCTTAATGCTTTGTAGTTCTACAGAATATTTTATTCCAAAATCTTGAGCTTTTACAAGTAACGAACCTTAACTACAACAGTCCTGTGAGATGTCTGTAAATAAAGAATAATGTCCAGGATAGTGCTTAGTCCATCATATCTTTGTCCAAAATACTGACGTCAGACACTGTAATTTATCCTTCATATGATCTTCTAGTCCTGCTGAAGTCTACAAAACCTTTTTGTTAGAAATATTATTGCCAAACCTACTTGTTAGATTAATGTTAATTATCTCAGGGTAGGAAAGTTGTGTATTACTCGAAGTTTGGCTCACAAAAAGAGAATGAATAAGCAAAGAGGCATGTCCTAGAGCCAGCAGGAGAGAAAACAGTAACTGACGTTCAACTATAGAAAAAAATAATAATTATGTACATATCTGTCACCAGAAAAACCTCTAGACTAATGTTCTCTCAGTCCAAGAGGCATTTAAGGTTAGGACCTTACACTTTCCAGTCATTCCACCCTCCAGCCATCACCACCTTGTTAAGGATACTGACTGCATCACACATGTGAGGGGAAGTTTGGCACCACAAGTTTCCCAGGTGAAAAAGTGTGTCATCAATGAAGAAGAATTACCAGTCATTAAACTGGAGTGCATGCTGTGCATGCCTCTTCAATTCAATATAGGGAATTAAGAAGTCAAATGCCTGTGGCATTAAATATGAATGATGAATGCGAGAAATAAAATAAGTAGAAGAGAAATCTATGTTTTTCATTACATGGGGTAGCTGTGCCACTGGCACCTTTTGCTTTTGTATTAAAAAAAAATTGGTCTAAGATTAGAAAGCAAAGAAAACTCGGTTTTTGAGGAAATTTATGTACCATTGTGATGAGATTAAAACATAAAACATTTTCTAATCTGAATTCCACCCTAATAATCTGAAAAGATCACAGAGTATGATAGTGTAAGAACCAGGAATTGAGAAGAATAGCAGATACATCTCCCTTCACAATGGGCTTCTAAAAGAACAGCCTATATTTTAGGCAAGAACACAAACTACAGCAAAAGAGCAATGTCAGAAGTGACACATTATCCCATTTTAAGGCTTGTGTCTGACTCCTGCTCAGAATAGGAAGGATAAACAAGATGAGCCACAAAGGCTTCTGTGTGTATCACAAAGCACACGGCATGGGAAACCACTTCTGCCTCTCTCCGACGGAAATGGTTTCTTTCATCTCCGATCAAGTTTCAGAGGTATTTTTATTTATTTACACATGAAGGGCTGTGAACCAAATTCACCCCATCATTTCATACAATAAACTGAAAAATACATCGTTTCAGCAGCCTCACCAAGACATGTAGAGGTTGGAGTTGTGTCCCTCAGGTAGTCAGATGGCATCTGCACCCAAAACATCTCTCTGATGGGCATCTAATGTTGAGCAAAATTCTATTAATGCTCTGAATGTGGTAGAACAAGTGACTATGCCCTGAACAAAATGAGAATTGAGAACAGCCAGCTAACATCTAGAGGTGCTAAGAAAGAAAACAAATATTCAACAATCTGGTTGAATATTTTTCAAGATGATGAAGATGAGGGAGAAGGAATTCTATGAACTAATCACCAATTTCACCAAAAACTGAGGTAAAAATAAAGGGGTGCTTGAAAAGAAAACCTAATATATTTTATTTTAGCAAAAGCGTGTTCATGATTATTTTCTTGCCTATTTGCTAATTATGAGGTTCCAAGGCAATGTGACACACAGAGAACTGAATATCAATTAATTCTGATCCATTTTAGATTACTTAATAATATTTCTGGAAAGATAATGAAAACAGAAACTGCTTGAAGACCAAGAAAAGTTTCTGTTCCAAATGAGCTGGTTTTGAAACCCTGCCTGAAACATAACACCCCATTATTGATAAAATTAAATTCTGTCAAATTTTTGAGGGCAAAAATATGAATTATATATATGCATAAACACGCACAATGAAAATAACATATATAATGTATTTTGGTACACAGTGCATTCTCTGTCCCATATAGTCATATCCACATTTTTCTCAACTATTTTTTACAAAATATTCATGCAAATCATATTTTACAAAACATGAGATGTTTGCATTGTGTAACTTCCTTCTCATTACATTATTGTGTGATAAATCGTGATGAGGATGGCATGGACCACATCCCAATTACCAGAATCACTACAGAGGAAAAATCAACAATTTGAATCAGACACTCACCAATCCCAGAGCATCTGATATGGGGCTCCTTTAAATCACTTAATACAGTCTGGCTTGGTGCAGGCACCTAGAAAGAGGAGAATATTGCAATTAGTCCCCCAAACTTCAGGTACTGTACATTTTACAGGCACTGTGTCTTTTTATGAATTCAACATGTTTTTTAACATTTAACATGTGCTTTGTTGTGGGAACTGGGTCACTGGTAGTTTTCATAGTTTTGGGGTTTTTTTCAAAATTTCCATTGTGGAAAAATCACAACTCCACCAGCACTGTCCACCACATCCTTAATATGGTTGATGGAATAATTCAGGTGGCACAGGGATCTTTGAGAATTTCAATCTGAATTAATTTTTTTAAATAAGATTTCTTTCCCCCAGTGCCAAAACTGAAAATGATGTAAGTGTAAAAATCTCTGTAGTAAATTAGTGATAAAAGAATAAAACAGTTAAACGAATATATTTTTCATGCTTGAGGGCTGTGTGTTTAACAGTTTTCTAACTGTTCATTCATTTATATAAAAATACTTTGGTTATTATCTACTTGAGTTGAAATTAGATATTTAATTGACTGGAGGGAATGAAATTCACTCACTTTTAAATAAAGCAGTGATTTAAAAATATTCCTGTAAAGTGATTTGTAAGACCACACCAGCACTAGTTCTTGGCACACGTCCTTGTCTGTGTATATATTTTAAAAGCATGGTTGTTTTTACAAATGTAGTACTGTGAGAGCTAACTTCTTCAGAAACATGTTTATCTTAATTAGGAAAGTCAACAGACTTCTAATGGGAAGAAATGCGTATTTTTCTCTGTGGTATCTAAAGCATCAAAGGCCTCGTTCTCATGCCAAACCAATCTTCCTTCCTGCCTGCCTTTCAAACCCAGGTGATTGCAGACAGCTGAGCAGACATTTTCCCAAAAGCTTCTATTGACCTGGCTCCAGTCCTTTCCCGTGCTCTGTCTCCTTTTCTATCCGCATGTCACTTCTCTTTCTCTTTCTGTGTATTTGTTGTATTTTTGCCCGAGGAAACCTAGGGATATTCATGGCACTGAGGCAAATAATGTGGAATTAAAAACTAAATTCTTCAGGCCTTATCCTAGCAACAGGACCATCACCATCTGTTCAGAGGACAGGACTGCCATTATCCGCTGCATTCTTTGTACGTACTCCATCACCTGTGAGGGGAAAAACATTGCCCCTTATCCTGGGGTCTTTGTTTAAAAACAAAGTTGTCTGCTGCTCTCTGCTACCCATACATTTCATAAATGTGATATACAGTACGTTGGAAGGGATTAGGCAGCAATAAAAAGCCTTAAAAGCTTAAAAAGGAAAAAAAAAAAAAGCCTAAAGAGAGGACATCTGCATGATAAACAACAAAAGCAAATATTGTTAAATTTAAATAAACAGTTGAGATTAATTAGTAAAAGTTCATACAAATTCTTATATCTGCTACCAATATCAGTGATGCAAGCACCACATCTTTCATTTTGGGAGAATTTTACAGCAGTATTGGAATTGGTGTTAGGAATTTAGGGGTTTTTTAAATTTAAATAACTGATTTGAAATCTTTGTTCCCCGATGTGCTGCAAAGGCTGTTTTGGCTGCACACAAACACGTCTGCAGCTGAAGTCCCAAAATACAGCAACAGTATCTGAAGGGCTGCGCACCTTTTACCTCAGGAAAACATGAAGTTGTTCAAAGAGCTCAAATACCTCGCAATTTAATTTGAAATCCTCATCTTTTACCCTCTAAGAATAGTACTCCTTATTCCTCATTTATTTCTGCTTTGAATATTTGAACATGGGTAAAAGTTCATGATGGAGGAAGAGGTAAAAAATCAGGGAATTAAAAGAAAAAAAAAATTCCTGGAAATCAGAGCAGCAGCCTTGACCTCAAATTATGTTTTCAGTTTAAAATTATAATTTATAAAAGCTGGTTGACTGGCTGTCTCTGTTGTTTTTATGCCACTTACAAACAAAGCTGCAGTCGTATTTATTTCTCAGGGCTTACAGACACATTTGTGGTGTGTAGCTTGGCAACAAAAACTGGTAAAAATTTGCCTGCTCCCACAAAATCTCCAAAGTGCTCAGACCATCCCATAACAGCCACAAGTCTGAAGGTCCAGGATGCTGCATCCCCTCCTCCCCAGGGAATAAAAGGGCAGAGCAGAGCCACCTCATCTAATCCCCCTCCTCTTCCTCTCCCCACAAGTAAGGATGGAAATCCATAGCTTTACATTTGCAAGGGAAATTCTCTGCTTCCCACATTTTTCCCCATTTTTTTTGTTCCAATTTCATTGATTATCTCAATTGCTTCTGCTTTTCTGCAGTCTGTGAGGCTGGCAGGTAAAATTTACCACCTTATTTGGTGGATCACAGGATTTCCCAGATGGGCATTCAGCATCCCCTGAGCACAGGGGCTGGACCCATCAGATCATCCTTTTCAAGTAAAAACCTGAGTCAGTTCAGTTTTCTCACTAATACTTCCAAGGATTGAAAAAATTTCAAAGAGAATGAAGAAGAAATAATCTATCATTAAAAAAAAATCCCCAAAAGTTTGCCCTAAACTATTAATTTGTTGCATTAATGACTTTCAGACCTTGGTATCAAACAAGGGTTAATGGTTTGCCTCAGCCAAGCAGATACCCAAATTTTGGTGAGCAAAATGGTCCAAAGCAGAAATACAGAAATTTTTTTCATCGTAGAGAATCTGGGAGGTTTTTTACTATGGAATAAATCATCAGCTCTTCTACAAGCTTGCATGTGAGAAGGGAATCTTCCTTGGAAGCAACAGAAGTCCCTTGGCTCTGGATAGAGGCTGGTGCATTAATTCATCTTGCTCTGCATCTAAGTGGCCTCAGATAGGACACCACTTTGGCCAAATAGGAATATAATTGCTCTTTTGAAATTGCCTCTCAATGGAAAAATCTGTCTCAAATGGCACTACTTCAGTTTTGTCAACACCAACATAAAGATTTATTTTTAAAGCCTTTGAAGCATTGTTTGGATTTTGGCTTTCTTACCATACTACTAAACTTCTCATCTCTGCATTCCTCCAATATTTCATGAAAGTCATAAACTGCTGTACATATTTACAGACCAGAACCGATGTTGCCTTCCCTTTAGAGAATACAAATACCTGTATTAGTATTCACATAATCCTGCCATCATTACAAACCAGCCTTTAACAGAAAAGGGAAGAGAGAAGCATTGTGTTTCAAATGGAAAACTGGGGGGTGGTGGAGGAAGGTGGAGACTAAAACATAAAGGTACTGAAAGCAAAACTCATATTTCAGTCACTAACTTATATTTCTAGCAGTGCTCAATTGCAATACACAGACAGAACTAATGAGGCCCTCCACACTTTTCTAGTTTCAAGGAGGAAGTTGTTTGTAATTTAAGACAGATAAAGAAATCCACTAATTAAAATATTCTGAGAGGAATGGCAGCCTCCAATTATTTTCCTGATTTGACACAATCTAGTAACAGCACAACATAACAATGTTTTACGCAATACCATCAGATTTTGTAAAAACAAAGTACAAACTGAATTGGAATTTTGAGGACAACAACAATAGAGTGCTCCCAGGCCAACCCGTGGTTGGATTCATCTCTCAGTTTAAATGAATACAGAAATGAACAGAAGAGAGCTTGATGTTGAGGAATAAGTGACTTTTCATAAGACTGAAAGTTGTGATGGAGAGTGTAAACAGGCAATAAAGGTTTAAATTGATTATAAAATCACTGAATGGGTTGGATTGGAAGGGACCTTAAAGCTCATCTCATTCCACCCCCTGCCATGGGCAGGGACACCTTTCCCAATCAAAGGTTGCTCCAAGCTCTGTCCAGCCTGGCCTTGGACATTTCCAGGGATGAGGCACCTACAGCTTCTCTGGGCACTCTGTGCCAGGGCCTCAGCTCACCTTTTTTTGTTGCTTATGTGCAATTTTAGTGACTCTACTCTTTTATCAGCAATTTACATGCACCTCTCTCCAACTGCTAAGTATCCGCAAATACACTAAAGCCCAGGGCTCGTTTTCCCCACTCCAAATCCCATTGCAAGGCAGCAAAAAGTTCACCATCCAACTTGATATCTGAATAAACCTCCTGTCATCTCAAGCAGGATTTAATGCAGCACCACAGTAGCTGCTGAGAGCACACCCAAGATCATTGATGAGTGCACTGAGGTGTCTGCAGGGGCTGTAGTTGGGCTGTTCCAGCAAGGGCTGGTGTGACAGGGACCCAGCAGGGCTGCTAGCCACGTGGAGATCTCTCACTGCCTGAAACACTTGGGTTTGGCCACTTAGAACAAGCTGTGTCTCAGTTTTACCATTAGCGACGTGGATATTAAACATTTGTCTCCGTCCTGATGCATTGCCAGGAATTTCTGTTTTGCAGGAACATTTTGAAAGCTATAGAGGAATAGAGATGATGGCTGTGGCTATCAAGCCAAAGCTTAGCTGCTGGTGTAGTGTGTAAGCATAATGATAATGGGGAATGGTAAGGACATTTTAAAAGCTGCTCACTGACAGCTCCAGCTTTGATTCACATCTACAAGCTGCCTAGCCAATTACTAAGAGAGGAGGTGGGAAAAATAAATAAAAAGCTCTTCTTGTCATGTAGTGCTTCTTCAGATAGACCTGATAGCCCTGTAGATGAATACACGAAAAAGGGGCAAAGGTAGAACAGCATTAATTATGGAACTGGTTTCACTGAGAAGGCCACAAATACAAAAGCAGCTCATGGGGTTGGAATCTTAGATGACACTCTGGGGCCACAGGCACTGGTAGTGATGCTGTAGGATTTTAGCTTTTTCATTTTTCATATATTTGTAATTCTGCAATTCTTTAGTGTATAACTCTAAACTCCATATGGAGTGTTAGCTACTGCCTTCCCATTTTGATTAGACAAAACAATTCCTCTCAAGACCTGGGAATCAAGGACGGGAAAAGTATAAGGTCTGGAAAAGCATTAAAAAAAGTAAGTTGGGGGAGAAGCAAACTTGAGGTAAATTACTTCATTACCTGAAGCTGTAGTTGGAAGATCACAACCAACAATATGGAAATGGACCAAACTTTATAAAAGTGTGAAAACTCATGACCTGCTGTCCATTTTGGGTGTATCCCCTCAGGCAGGGTTCATTGTCACGGACACATTTTATGAAAAATCCTTTCCTTGGGATTTTTTTCTCCTGAGAAGCTGAGAGACCTCAGGAATAAAATGTAAACAATGATTATCTGCTGCTGTGGGATGCAAGAGGTGCATCTGTGATTGGTCTCATGTGGTCCTTTCTAATTAATGGCCAATCACAGCCCAGCTGTCTGGACTGTCTCGGTCAGCCACAAGCCTTTGTTATCATTCTTTTTCTATTCTTAGCTAGCCTTCTGATGAAATCCTTTCTTCTATTCTTTTAGTATAATTTTAATACTATATATAACATAAAATAATAAATCAAGCCTTCTGAAACATGGAGTCAACATTCTCATCTCTTCCCTTGTCCTAAGACCCCTGTGAACACCACCAGAGCTCATCTGCTTAATGCACCTGAAGGCCCCTCAATAAACATATCTGCTTTTATTCTCTTAATCTTGTGTGGCCTCTATTTTTTAGGGAAGCCCCAAGAAAGGCATCAGGAGTGCCAGGGGAAGGTGGGAGCCCAGCAAGGCAGGGCTGGCTCCTGGAGCAGGGCTCTGCAGCCCCGGCCCGGCAGAAACGGCTTCTGTTGCTACTGCTAATGATGAATACCATATGCTTGGCTCTTGCTGTTAGAAAATAAGTTACGTTACTGCTGCCTGAGAGTGAATCAACTCTTTTCTTTCATTAAAAATAGACGTTCGTGCCCATTCATGTTTCCTCGGCACTAGTACATGGGCAAAAATGTTTTTTAAAAAAATCAAAATATCCTCCAACTGTAGCTTTTTTCTGCCTTTCACCATATCACTACTGTGTTCCATTTCAGATACAGCATCCCTTTTCCCAGACAATAATCCTGAAAAAGAAAAGAGAAAGAATTGATGTGATCATTCATATAATTTTTTCCTTCTGTTACATTGAACCAGTTCAATTCACTGTAGTTAAAACATAACTTGTGATTGGTGGTCTTGATTTGGGAAATCCTTCTTTAGACATGGGAAAAAGAGATGTTCGCTGTAGACATCTAATTTTATTCAGCCTCCCACTATCTGATAATCAACTCTTATATTAAAGTCATTTTGGCCACCGCTCATTAATTTGTCAGTGGAAAGGAAACTCTCAGGTCCACTTGTTTTCACTTATAGCTTCATATACAAAAAACTTTCTTTGTGATTTCACTAAAGGTGATCAAATCGCAGGACACACAATTAATTTAATTAAGATGTATCCTGCAGGCCTATCCACTCAGATACCTTAGAAATATTTCAAAGTTTCATAATTTTGAACTGTTTACTTTGCAACTGTATACTCTGTGATGTTGTGAAATTGAAAAATGTTTTGGATTGATTTATGTTTTTAAATAAATATCCCCCTCCATTTTAAAGGTATGCTAGCATATACATACATATGTTAACAGGCTCTAAATGCTTTGTGGATGCTCAAACACAAGAGCAGAGATTTCAGATTTTGACACATCTTTTTTTTTTTACTTTTGAGGTTTGGCTAAGATCAGTTTTCACCAGTCAAATGAAGCAAAGGTCCTGAGGAGCAACACACTGTCAGCACAGGTAGAAGGAGAGTGACACAACTGAATGCCACAAAAGACCTGTTCTTCATGCTTCTGACAAAACAAACCTGCATATTATTTCAAACCCTGCTATAAAAAAGAAAACTGGAAAGATTAAAAAAAACATAATAATAAAAGGCTGGCAACAAGCCTTTAAAACAGAGACAACCCTTTGCAGCACCTCTCCCTGTTTATTTTATGCCAAAACAATTTCCTATCCACCTGTTCATAAAAAACGATAAGGGCTAAAAGTATCCAGTAATTGTGAATTGGAGTCACAGGGAAAAGGAATATTTTGGCACACAGCCTGTAGGAAAAAAGAACACAATGTATTACTTCCCTCATACGTGTACCAACTACAGGGGATCATTTTCATACACTTCAATAGGCCACTGTTAATGATCAGCAGTTGATTGGCCAAATTAACCCCAGGTCTACCTCCAAAATGATTATGATTGCATATTATAATTAACGATGACACTAAGGATATTAGGCTCAGAAGGGGTTTTGTTTGTTTGAATGAGTGATGGACCATTCCGTTAAAGGGTAGGTGTTCGTAGCATGCTTTGGGCTCGTGCACTTCCAGGAAACCTTGGAGATAATCTCATGGCTGATGGTAATTCTGGAGAAATGGGGAAGGGAGGGGGGGTTCCCTTCTTAGATTTTAATCTTATTTCTTCCCTAACGGAATGGAATTAGCTCAACACTTCTTGGTTGAACTCTAGTCTATCATTTTAATTAAATGTATCTAAGCAGTCATTGTCAAATCTCGATGGAATCAATAGGTTGGCAAACTGAATATTGGTGTCTAAAGGCAAGGAATGTCTGCAGCAGGTGTTTGAGGCCTCACTGAAAGACAGAGATTTTATGCATGTGAAATGCACCGAGAAGAGAGAGGTCTAAATTCCTGGCCAAAACCAAGCCCTGATCCCAAAGTTTGGGGGTCTGAGTGACTAGCGATCTAAACCTTGTTGGCCACTATCTCTAAATAAACTGGCACCTGAAGTCACATCCCTTGAATTTAATAACTCTTGAAATTTGGCTCTGGTTTTAAAATTTGTATGCAATCTCTTTGTTTTTGTCCTCTTACCCTCTTCCTTCCTGAAAAGATGAACACCTCTAAGAGCAGTTTGAAAATTTGGGGTTCCAAAACCGAATTAACTAACAGCCCCAAACACAGACCTGACACACATTGCTAGAAGGGGTTGCTGCAGAAAGCTCTAGAAACCAGAAATACAACAGGATTCACCTTTGAACCGGCTTTCCATCCATGTTTAAAAGCTCCAGAGTGAGAAAAACAAAAAACCCTAACTCCTAACTAGAGGCAGGGCAGTGGCTAACTCGTTCCTGGACAAGCCATTCAAAGCAAAGTTTGGGCTTTTTAAAAATAAACTGCACCCACTTGATCCAAAAGCAGAGACAAGTGAACAAGAGACACGGCCCCTGAGGTAGTCTTTGCACTTCTCAACATGATCTTCCTTGAAAATCTGCCACCACAGCACCAAAATTCTTAAATCAACACAATTCCTGAGAGTGTGCAACATATCTGTTGATGGGTTGTAAAAATTATACAGAGGGTGTGTTACTGCATGTACAAAGCATGATCTGCAGATTTATCAAGAGGTTTATGCATGGTTTGGAGAGAAAAAACAACCTATTTTTTTTTTCTCCATTTTCCCCTCAACACACAGCTGCTCTCCATGAGTAACTTTAGAAGAATTCCTTCTAATGTCATGTAAGAGCAGATTTTAAAGTTTTTTCTCTGCACCCATCAGATACAAATTTGAAGTTTCAGATCAGCAGTTCAAAACTGATATTTGCCACAGAGAAATTTTGGCCTAGGAAATAATTACCCTTTACCTGTTACTGGAAAGCTGATAGTAATAACAATAATCTCTCTACCAATAATTCCATTCGAACTGCACATCAAGTGTGGAAAAACAAATATTCAAGTGCAAAAAAGAATGTTGGGCTGCAGTAAATGCTCATTTTCTTTCTTTTCATGTTTACTTTTACACTTCAGTATTAATACAGCAATTTACCTACAATTAAAAAAAACTAGAGGCTTATGAGTCAAAATACAAATTGTGAGTTACTTGGTATTTATTTTATTTTTTCCTTCTTCTAAGTGCATTGTTTTTCATAAATATATAGGTATATTTGCATAGGTATTTGTGTCCTCTTTTGTAGCCCAGAAATAAATATCATAATTACTTTACCTCACCAATTTTTCCACTGCTAAGATCTATCCACCTATGGTTTTAAATACAGCAGCTACTTGACAGAGTTTATTGATGGGCTTTAATCACTGCTGAACATTTCCTGTCTGTTTGTAGGCACTCAGAGAAACCCAAGGGGCATCATTTACAAGAGCCCAAACTGAAGAGATTTGACAGGATGTCACAGGGAATAATCCAAGAATTATGAGGGTAAAAACAGATATTGAATAGCACAAACCAGTGCAGCTCTGGCAGTTTAGCAATGCCTGTAAAAACCAGAAGAATCTCTTACCAACATGGCATAGTTAGAACAAATTATTTAGGAAATCTTTGTGGAAAGCTCAAACAGTATTCAACTCCAACTCAAGAGTACAGACAAGTTTGAGAGAAGAGGAGAGAAAAACCACTGATATCCCAGTGTTTCCTCATTTCTCAAAAGATGATGCAATGAAACCTTGAGAGTTTTTAAAACTACACTCAAAAAAAAAAAGGTAGAAACTATAAAAAAAAGTAATTCAACTTCAGTGTTTTTTTGGCTCACACAGGAATAGAAATCATGGTACCAATTGGAAAGGTTCCTATTTGCCACTCCAAGCCCAGGAACTGCAGATGAGCTGTTTGCATCGAGGCAATTCTTCCTTGCTTTGCCTGGGCACCCCCTTCCCCAGGGATCCAGAAGCAAAGAAAAGCCCAGGTGATATCTGGCCACATCTGTCCAGATGTGAACAATGTTGTACACATGTAGCAGCAGCAGAGGTGGTGATTTGGCAGATGGGAGCTCACAATAGGACCAAGCATCTACAGGAAAGGATCCAGGTCAGTGAGGTGACAAGGGAGCTCAGGAGCTGGGGGTGATGGGGAGAAAGAAAACAGGAAAGAAAAAGCAGTTGACAAGAGGAATGCTGACTCTGGAAAAAGAGTCAGAGGAAGAAAAAGGGGAGAGAAAACCAACATGAATTATATTGATTAGGGGATATGAACGCCACTGGAAAATAATATGAGCTGGGGACATTATTACTCCCTGTGGTCCCGAGAGCTTCACCTTCCCATTTACAGAAACCTGCATTCCTTGACTGCAGACTGACAGGGAGCAGGTGAAAGGGAGAAGGTGTTGAAGGACTGGGAGGAGGGAAAGTGGCTGCAGAGATGCATTAGAAAAGCTGGGTTTTGACAGGGTGCTATGTATAATTCAGCACAGAAATGCCCTTGAAAAGGTCTGGAGTGAACCCCCCCAAAAAAAGTCCTCCTTGTGTGCTTACAGCTCGATTCTCAGCTCAGCAAGTTGCTAAGACAGGGCCTTGGAGAAGGGAAGTTGATTCCTCTGGTAATGAAAAATGCCTGTGAGGAAGGGGAAGACACACGTGCATTGTGAAGAAAAAAGACCACAGCCCCTGGATTTATTATATACATAATAATTAATAATGACCCAATTTTTCCTATTCCAGATTTCAAAATTCCTAACTCACTTTAATTAAGTTCACTCTAAAAATAGGATGCTGTAGAACAAAGAACTTTTTTAATACTTTAAAAATGAAAGCTTACTCACTAGTTAGGATTTTCCCAGCTCCCCTTGCTTTGGTACAAAGAGCTATTATGACACGATATAAACGCGCTATCAATGGGAGACATTTTTAGATAAAACTTGATAATGTAACATTTACTGATTCCATCTGTCAAGACTCATAAAGAGAGTGAGACTTCATACCAAAACACCCAGGAAACATATAGGGAGCAACAAAAACAAGTGCAGGCAGTGCAGACCCCAACTGGGGACTCTCAATCTGAGTTAAACTTTTCTGCCTCAGACACAGGGCCCACTTTCTGCACCAGTATGGCTCTAGGATCTCCAGTTTCAACAATACAGTTGCATTTACTTGACAGCATTCAGAACTTATTTACATTATGCATTTTTAAACCTCCTAATTCTGTTTTCTGTACACAATTTTAATGGTGAAGAGCAATATGGGGCTACTGAGCTGCCTAAACATACAGCCAGTCCACTGAGATCTCCCTCCCTGAGGCCCATCAGTAGCACTGGGCTCATAAACACAGCTCAGAAGCCTTACATTACCCCTCTGAGCCACAAACCTGATTTAAATTCTGAGTAAAGACCAGCTTCTCCTGTGAAGAAGAGCAATTGCTCTCTAAACAACTTTTGTAAATGCTTCCTGTGCCAAGGAGGGAGTGCAGAGTTTGCTTAGGTGAAATAAAGCAGACAGACAGACCGATCTCCCCACGCCCTGCTTTGGTTCCAGGATTTCAGTAATGAACAGGGGTGTGCAAAGAAATGAGAGCAGTGGAAGTGCCAAAGGTATCCCTTGGAGATGTGAGTATCCTGTTGTCATGCAAAAGAGCTCTTGAATGACAAAGGAGCCGAGCCCAATTACAACTGGTTCCACGCTAATCTGAGCCCAGGACTAAGTGTAGGCTTTGGAGGGTGTCGTGGTGTCCACAGCAATTAATTCACCTCTTCCTTCCCAAAACATGCTAGGAAATTAATTTCCATTGCTGGAATTAATTTGGCACTAGGAGATGTGCGAACACTGTTTGGAGTTACCTGGCAATGGCTCTGAGGTCTCATCTTGGAGGCAGGGAAGCGGTGCCTGCCGCCTCATGGAGGCTCAGGAGCACCACTGCCATGGAAATCTGCACTGCCCCATGCTTGGTCCTGGAGAATGGAGCTCATCCCAATCTTTTTCTTTGAGAATGGACCTCATCCCAACCTTTTTTGGGGAATGGAGCTCATCCCAACCTTTTCTTTGGGAATGGAGCTCACCCCAACCTTTTCTTTGGGAATGGAGCTCATCCCAACCTTTTCTTTTGGGAATGGAGATCATCCCAACCTTTTCTTCAGGAATGGAGCTCATCCCAACCTTTTCTTTGGGAATTGGGTTCATCCCAACCTTTTCTTTGGGAATGGAGCTCATCCCAACCTTTTCTTTTGGGAATGGAGCTCATCCCAACCTTTTCTTTTGGGAATGGAGCTCATCCCAACCTTTTCTTCGGGAATGGAGCTCACCTCAACCTTTTCTTTGGGAATGGAGTTCATCCCAACCTTTTCTTTGGGAATGGAGTTTAGCCCAACCTTTTTTTGGGCACCTCCAGGCAAGGAGAAGACTGCCATGGACCAAGATGGGGCATTTAAATGTATGAACTCCCAAATCTTGGTGTTAACACAATATGTTCTTTAGGGCCACACAAAGAAACAATTTAAGGACAAACTAAAGAATTAAGAATGAATTTAGAGTCAATAAGCTCTTTTCAGGCCTTTATAAATAAACATGAACACCTCGTTTGCTTTGTGAGAAGATGGTGATAAGTATGAGCTTAGAGGTGTTAAGAAATCTTCCAGGTACAAGTGTAAAGAGAAGTCTGCTCTGTAAAGTAAATTAAAGTCACATTTTAAGTGATTCTGGATTAATTTTCATATGTTTGGGTGCTGAAGGCCTCCTAAAACCATTTTCACTGGAGCTTGAATTCTAGTTAATGAGAAGAATTTTACATGCCAACAATCTTAGACTGTTAAGAAGTATTCTAATTATCTTTTTTTTTTTTGCTTGTATGACAAACTTTTATAATTGTGTACTGAAAAATCACCAAAATTTTAATGTTTTCAGCCTGTGACTTTGTCCTTCAAAATCATTCTGCCAGATAATATCAGCAAACCAGGAAAAGTGTGAACCTGGCATAGAATTTTTGTTATGAAGGGAGATGTATAAATGTTCAGTAGAAATCTTCTTTATTTCAAAATATTTTTGAAAATAAGTAATCCTCCCAAATTCTGTTGGTAATCAATTTTTTTTAGTTTAGCTTAAGTTTAAAACAAAACTAGCGTGATGCAAGGATGTCACAATACGCCCTGAGAAAATTTATGAAATTTATACTGATAAAGAAATAAAATATTTCATATCACTATGGCTAACTCTACTTGCAACCAATCCTTCTCTCTCAGCCTCTGAAGGATGAAATTTATTTGTGAGCTTTTGCTCACAATGACATTTGCATCAAGTCCATGGGGCAGAAAGAAGCTTTGCGTCCCCAAACCTGGACAACACTGGACAATTGCAGTGGTCACAAAACAAGATTTTGGTCCTGAAACAGCTTCTGGAAAGCATTTGCTTTACCTCTTCACTACTTTTTTTTCCTGCAAAATCCCCACTTTTTAGAACAAAGCTAAAATTATAGTTAGGGATGGGGTAAAGATAACCCCCTTGCATCACGTCTGACTTGTTATTTTAATTCAAAAAAGTGCCTTATCCATCACCTCAAATTAAAAAAAACTGTCTTATCCATCACCTCAAATTAAAAAAAAATACCTCTTTGCCCTAACCAAAACTTAATTTTCTGAATTGCACTTTTTTTTGCTTGGTAGAGAGAGGGGGAAGAAAAACCAGCAATGCTTGAGAAATGGAATTTTGCCCACAGACTGGTGACTACAGATCACATTTCTAGTGGGCTTATAACCTGCTCCAGTGAAAACATAATTTTTAATTTGCTTTTAGGGTTATTTATTTTTTTTATTATTACACTAAGGGTTTATAATTTAACGTCAAACATAATTTTGCAGGAATTAGAAGGCTGCACTGTGATGCTGAAGATAAGATGTATGTGACTGGTTGGCACAGCCTCAAACTGGGTTTCTAGAAAATGGATCACTAATTGGCAGGCTGCCATCCCATACACTGCTCAGTGCAACTTCACATCAAACAGGTTATCTTGTGCAAAGAATTATGCACATCATCCTCCCAGACAGGGCAAAGAAAAGGAGACATCTCTTAACAACATTGCATTTATCATTTCACACCATACATGCAATATTTGATGTTGGAATCACTTGATAATATCAAATTTCTGCAGTTCTTATAAAAAATAAAAAGGTATTCCTAAATGTTTATGGCTTTAAAAAAATAACACTTTTCATGCAGCAATTAAAATCCTAAATTATTGGTCATATCACTTCATAAAAATCACACCAATTTTGATTAATTGTAGTTGAGCCATTTAAGAGCTGAAACAACATGACATTTTACTATGATGTCATTTTCCCATTCATTCCAGTGGTAAAAGTCCACCACCACAGCTACAGTAAGAATAATATAAAAATTAAAGCATGGAAATGATCAGAGGAAATAATTTTGACAATGAAGTAATTTCCTAGATTGGTTTTTAAGTATGACTTCTTTGTCAGCTTTAAATAAAAAATAAAAGATGCCATGATTTTATTGAACTTGCATAGGGAATGAGTAATGTGCATTTGTAAGAAGTGGTGTCACTTCACTTGAAAATCAAACCATATGCTTGAGCCCGGCTAGAACAGAACACCCCAAGAGTAAATCCAAATCAAACATCTGAGTCAAAGTGTGGTGCCTTCAGAACCAAGGACTCCTAAATATAAAAAAGTAGGATGTTGAGGTCAAAGGCAATTCCATGACAAATAGACAATATAATCTTTATTCAAATTTTTGTTCAAAACTTATCAGTACCTCACATTCCTTATCTGAAATATCTGTAAATATCAAAGATTTTTCTTCTAAATCAGTAATTTCAAAATTTTTACTGTTGGTTTGGGGTTTTTTATTATTGTTTTTGAGTGCAGTTGAAAGTGAGGCCCTTGCATATGTTTGTATTTTCATAGGTGCCAAACTGATGCTAGGATCCAATCCAACTGCTTTTGAAATCAATTGGAATTTTTCACTTGACTAGAATTCAAGCATCTGTTATTAGCAATTTCAGAGATGGAGAGGGGGAAAAAAAAAAAGTCAAAAATAATCCAAAATGTGGTGTCAGGACACCAAAATTTTCTCTGTTGCCTTAGTTCCTCTAGAATTTGTGTCACTTGCAAACTGCTTTATTTCTCCGAAGGACACCAAAGATGAGGAAAAGCAGCAGGGACGATATTTAGGTAAAAGTTTGTCGCAGGAAAAGTGCCCTGCTGGAACAACAATTCACAAAGCTCAGACACAGATGCAAAGCCCTCACACAATCCTGAACTTGCAGGAGGATCCAAGAGCAGAACTATGGAATGAATTTCCTTTTACAGCAATTTACATCATCCCAAAACGCCTTTGGACTGGAAACAAAACAGAACTTCTGGAAAGGGCCTTAAATCTTATCTCATCCCAGCCTCCCTATCATGAGCAGGGACACTTTCCACCAGACCAGGTTGCTCAGGATTCCATCCAGCCAGGCCTTTTAGGCCTTTTTCCAAGATTCCAAGGCCTCAGTTCCCCCATGCAGAGCAGAAGGGCCCTCAGTTAACCCACACCCAGGACAAGATCCAACCTTTCAGCCTCAGAGTACGTTTTTTTTCATTACTGACCTCCAAGTTGAGGAAAACTTAAATTTAAACCCGCATCTCCAACACACCCAGCCACCAGCTGAATCTACTTTAACAGGCCTCTAAAAAAAGGGATTCCCCACTGCAAACAATACAGCTCAGAAGTGTTGCAACTGCCAGGAAATGAAATTTCATGGGAAAAAAAAAAAAGAAAAGAAAAAAAAAAAAAAAAAGAGAAAGAAAATCAGAAGGGAATCACTCTGCCTGGGCAGAGCCTCAGGGAGTGAATCATCAGTACCAAACTGGTTTTTCTTTGAAACCATGCAACAGTTTGTGTATTTAGGACAACATTTGTTTAGCAAACAGACATCAACAAAATTTGCTCAAGGAAAGTGTGCATATGTTTGGGGTAAGGAGATGACCTCTGGAGAAGATGATCCAGGCTCCCTGCAGTGCTGAGTCCCTTTGGTCCTGGCTGAGTCTCCCAAGGCCGCTGCTCTCACAAGACTGACCCAAGGAAAGATGGATTTACAATCCCAAGCATTTCATTGGAATTTGTTGACTGGGAGATGCAGTTGTAGCAGCAGATCAACTTCAATTTATTTTGCTTAAAACACTATAATGTTCCATTATTATTATTTTTATCCCTAATATTTTCCATTATGGAGACAATTTCTTGCATATAGGTGGTACTTTTGAAGCTTTCATGGGGTTGCTTCACTTTTGGCCCACGTGGTAAGATATATTTTATTTAAATCATTGAAATCTTAATAACAAAATATCCCAGAAGCTGTTCATACAGTGCATGCCAAATGTAAAAGAGGCTAGCACCAAGCATAGGAGACCTGGGAATAAAGGATAAGTACAGTGAGCTCCCTATCCCTTTAAAATGGATGGTTTATTTGCCAAAAGCCTCATTTCACATCATAAACCATAAAAAGCAACCAGAAACTAGCCAGGGTTTCATTTTTCTGCATGTACATGGGAGATTTCCCAAGAAGATTTTCCTGTCCAGTCTTACAGTACTGGGAGTCACCTGGATGCAAAACTCTGCCATCCAAGTGCTATGGAAGTTCCTGGAAAGTGAACTTTAGTCTAAAAATTTGACTAATTAGTCAGGCCATCACTTGGCACAAGTTTCCCAATTTTCCTGGTAAGGGTCTAGAATCAGAAAGTGATTATTCCACAAAATGATTTCATGTAAACATATAAATGCAGAGTCAGGAGTTTCTCTTCTCATAATGATTGACTAGTACAAACCTTTCAGCTTTGCTTGAAATATCCAAGTTTTTCTTCTCTTTTCTAAATTATGTGCATAATCATCATTTCCTTTTACCAGATTGCTCTAATGAGTGTACAGGAAATAATATTTCAAAAGACTTCTACAGACTTGTAAGAGATCATTCCCACTCCTGAATGATTTGATTAAAATATTTTTTCACTTCTAGTTAAGAAATTACTTTCCTATAATTTTATTTTGCCTTTCATTCACACTTATACTCCACCACAGCGCCTCACTCATAAAAACTTCACTGATTCATCACTAAACATCTGGAAATCATGGAATGGTTTGGGTTACCTTAAAGACCATCTCATTCCAACCTCCTGCCCATGGCAGAGACATCTTCCACTGGACCAGGTGGCTTCCAAGCCCCAAATAACACAAGATTTCATTTCCCCCTCCTTTTCACACAAATAAACAGGCACAACCCCAGCACACAGCCCAAGACAGTATCACCGACATCCAAGATTTTTGGCAGTCCTAAAGGTTCCATGAAAGATTTTTAATCACTACTGTAACATTAATACATAGAAAAAAGAAAAAGAAAACGAAGTAAAAAGCTGTAAAATGCATCATCATCTCCCACCTTTACACAAATCAAGAATAGTTTATTTCAATACTAATTAACTGAAATAATTGGACCCTGCAGTGTTTCTTGGACTGGTTTTGAGGGTTTTTTACCTTCAAGGAAATAGAGAATCCATGAGATCAGTTTTAAAATTTTTTCATTCACAGTGGGTTTTTCCCCTCCCTCCACTCTGCCCAAAGATTTTTTATGTTTTTAGATGAGCAGCAGGAGCAGAGCACAGGTGATAGGATGGGGTTTCAGGTCCTATCCTGCTCCCACCTCACTGCTTCCTGTAAGCCAACCGTGTTTCTTCCTCAACCCTCCCTTTCCTCTAAAATTTTTCTCTTCCACAATTTTTCAGTTTGCAAAATTTTCCAGGACAGGGGCTGCCTTTACAACTGTGGTCATCCATTGCATTTCTATTATTATTAATAAAATAATTATTATAGAAATGCAGACAGAGTCACAAGTCATGCAAATCACGTGTGCCACACACCAGTTCATGTTTCACATGTCCCCAAAAAAATACCCAAACTCCAGATTTTTCACTTATGCTTTCCCCCTTCAAAATTAAATGTATGCAAAAGTCATTTGAGAAGATGCTGAGCATGCTGATGAAATACAAATTAATAAACAGCACAATGTTGGTTTTCTGAAACGGAAAAGAAAACCCAATTCTCTGTATTCCCAAATTCCATGTGAATCATTAGTGAAGGGGATTTTACCCTGAATCTGCTGTAACTTGGAATACCTGCCCTCCTGGCTATTTCAAAATCTTGGAATTTATCTTTTTCAGTCTCACATAAAAACACATATGCTTGAAATCAAAAAACAAAGCAGATAGAGATGAGCCCAGAAAGTTCTGTAGATTCCAGTATGGCAGCGAGTGAAATCATTACAGGCAAAAATACTGACCACAGAAAAACAGTGTCTGCATGGAAAAACAACAAGCAGAGGTTTCAACATCTCGAAAGCAAAGAAATTTTAGTATTTCTTGGACAAAGAATTATTTTTTAAGCTTTATGTGAAGGGTCTTCATGCCGTTTTCCCCTGTCCAGCCAACTCCCATTAGCTTTAATAAATGCTTCCCCTGCCTAAGAGCAGGCAGAGCAAGGCCTGCTTGGTCCTGGCCATTAATTGCATTTGGAAGAGGGGCACAGTCCAGTCCAACTCTGACAGCAATGCCTGTTAGGCAACATCTCCCTGCGCTAACAAGAAATGGCTCTTGGGATAAAATAATAAGAATATTCCACTGTAACCTTATGTCCATCCACAGGCACCCTTGCTGCATTGCTTTGCATTATCCTAGATCCACTTTAATACCTTTTGTTGTATAGATTGCTCTCTCCAAGCAGCACAATTTCTATTTGCAATGAGTAAAAGCAGTTTTGCCTTTCGCGTCGCCAGCATAAATGAAAAACTACACCTCACTCGCTCTCAAAAATACTTCTAAAGACAAGAACAATCAATTTAAGTGGAACCAACTTCAAAATGAAATGCACTTGCCACAACCAAAACTGCTCTGTGCAGGCTCAAGGAGAGGTGAACTTATTACTAGTTTAATCTAGTCGTATTTAAGATAAAGCAGTTCATATTTTCAGAACCGAAGAATCAAAATTATAATTGTTTTTGTCATTTGCACAGCAATTTTACTCCTGAATGCGTTGTTTTAGGCAGGAATTAATAAAAATTGCATGCGCTTCAGGTGCTGTGTGGCTCACCCTTTTCCACACAGCCCAGCCTGGAGCTGTGAATGCTCCTTTTCTTATTATCAGTTAATAATTCTCTCTCATTGAGGCAAATTAGGAACTTGACTGTGTTAGAGAGTCCAGAACGCTGCTAGAGGCAAAAAGGGGCTAAATGGCAGAAATTCCTCTCTGAGCAAGATGCATGAAGCACAACATTGTGTCCACCACAAAAGCTGCTCTGTATTTTTGATCCTTTCTAATTTAATTAGCCCAAGAGGTAGCGCATTAATTTGCCAAGAATTCTTCTGATGCGAAAGCTGCCCTCATTGCAGCGAAGGGAAAAAATAACCTGCCTGCTACAGTGGCATGCCAGTAATGAAAGGGGGTTATTTTTGTGTTACAAATGGCATTGCAGGGTTACAAGAGACCTTTAAACCTTTTTATCTCTGGGTGGGTCATATGTAACACAAAGCACTAATTAACCAATTCTGCTCCAGAAATCTTTTTAAATGCTTAGAGTAACACGGTTAGAACCCAGGTCACAGGAAGAACTTTTTTTTATTATTATTATTTGGGAGGAAAAGAGAAGAATTACATATTATATTAAAAATAGCATTAAAGAAAAGAAGAAAAAAAAATCAATCGACAGCACAAGTCCTGTTCTGTGGGACTCCACATCCCAGACATTTATCCTGGCTTTGTTTTCTTTATGTTTAATGATATTCTTTATGTGGGCAATCTGGAGCCTTCAATTCCCTCAGCCTGTCTCTTGGCTCTTAATGCTGTATTTGTTTGGTAAATTGTCTCCATGTTAATCTTTTTCATCAAATACTTGGGGTCAGATTTGAAAATCTTTGATCAAATCTACTGCCACCCAAGCTTCTTCACTGCCATGTGCTTCTGATATGTTCTCATGCACATTAACGGGTCATTTACTCATTAAAGAACAATGAAAAACATGCATAGTATGAGAGGTCCTGCAGGAGACTTTGAACTGTTTATTGAATCTATGAAATAATTTCTCTCACTTGCCTTTTTTTTAAAGGAGATAAGAAGCTCGTTTTCAGGGGAATTCCTGATGCTTCAGTCTCCTTTCTCCTGCTTTTTTGCACTACACGGTCCAAAAATTGCACTGCAAAACAAAAGTTGTGGCATACTCAGATTCATCCTGTAGGACCAAGAGTAAATGACAAATTAAAGGCATTTCATGCTCTCCTACACAGAAATCAAAGGGCACACCAGTTCTCAAATGGGCTGGTGGTTTGTACTACTGGGATTACCATTCCTGCACATCTCAAAGCCCATCAATTGCATCAGAGATGCTCATCGTTGAGGATGGCAGGACCTGGTCCTATGCTTCTCTTTTGGAAGTACTCCTTGTACATTTCTCAGCACACAACTCCTGATGCAAATCAAATTCCCCACATCAAACACCTCTCTCCCATCTTTGCTAAAACAGCTGTAGGAAACAAACATTAAGAGTTTAAACTAAAAGCATTTCCGGAATGGTTTACAAATCATTTTCCTGGAGGAAGAACATGGGAATACAACCTGACAAGGGATCTGCAGAGATCAGCATAGATGCTCAGGACACAGGCAAGACCCAGTCCCTCAGCACCACCAGCCAAGAGCACTATTTACTTTCCAGTGGTTTTCAAGAACGTGTTTTGGTGTTGTGTTTGAGGTCAGAGGGACCACAGAGTGACCCACTCACAAATCAAGTCTGAATATTTCATTTCAGGATTCTTTTCACTTGCTTAATCGTTTGTTTTATGTTTATATCTGCTTCTGTTTTTATAACATGTGGCACCAAACAAGTTCAAGTAGATGGCTTAATCAAGTGAAAAGACCCCTTTTCCTCAAAAAAAGAAACCAAAACAAAACCAACACAGATACAATATGAAAGTCAAAGGGGAAAAAAATAACAGCTCTAAAAAAATCATCATTTTCAGTTATAAATAATCTGTTTCTTCAAGTTTTTTTAACTGCTTTTCACATCAACAACTCCAAAGAGTAAATTCCTACAAAGTTCTTACTTCAACATGGACATTGCTTCTGTACAGTACCATATGAGAACTGAGATAGTTTTTGCTTTGTCAAAGCTGCATCTGATACTTTCTGGACTCAACCCTTTCCTTTTCTATCCTCCTACCATTTCCACCAGCTCTTTAATATATTCCCATTCCCAAAATTTGCATGTGTGCAATTACATTGCAGGATGCATCACATGGGGATCTCCCAGCCTCTCCACACAAGAAACACAAAATGAATCAAGAAAAGCTCACACTTCCAGACTGCAGGAACCGCTGAGAGTCTGGGACTTGTTTCGACCCAATTTACAAAGATATTGTGCTAAAACTGATAAAACGCTGCCTGATGATGAACACTGGGTTTGGAGCCGGCAGCCTGTCCGCGGGGGAGGAGAGCTGTGAGCCGTTTGAGCAGCGCCCAAGAAAATCCATCGGAACAATCCCATAAACAATGGAGCGAGGCGCGCCTTGGACGCGGTGACGCGCTGGGCGAGAGCCTCGCAGTCAATGGGAGGTTTGGCACTGGTTTTAATTAGGCCAGGATTCCATCCAGTGAGCTTTGGGCTCCCAGCAGCCCATTGGGAGAGGGGCCAAGCTCACGAAGAAAGAGGCTGACCAGCAGGAAGAGGAAGCTCCCGGATTTCCCCGCAGCAGCAGCAGCTTCCTTTCTCCTGGCGCTACAAAAGTGACGAACCTCATGTGCCGGCTCAACGCGAGCGGCCGTGGGACCCAAACCACCACAAACAAACCCAGGCACCAACTCTTTCTTCCTCCTCTGCATGATATCTGGAGGGAGATGTTCATAGAGAGCCAGTGTAGGAGAGGGGCTTTGCCAAGATTGTCTGTAAATGCTCAAACCAGAAAAGCAGGAAAGAAGTCAAGCGAGCCATTCAAGCAAAGGGAATTGCAATGGAAATATTCAGGAGTTATTTATCCACAATTAAAAAAAAAAAAATATGCACCTCACAGAGTCACATCTACAGAGCAGACATTGGAGAACCTACAGAACAGACACTTGTTCTTCCCAGGTTTAACTCCTTTTTCTCCTACAGTTATTGCTGAATGCTGCATTTTGAATTTCAGTAGCTCCTGAGATAATACCGAAGTACATGCATTTACTTCCCTAATGCAGCTCCTGAACACACGTTCCTAAATAGTAGAAGAAAACAAAACTTGCTGAAAACACAGAGGGCAAGCTTATCAGAAGCAAAAGGTAAAAGAGCCACTAATTAGGTTTACCAAGAATCATTAAGTAGATTTACAAGAGCAAATTGATCAATAAGTTAACAAGAGAGAGCAAACTATGGAGATTCCTTTGGTGGTGGGATTAGTTCAGTGCCTCCTACAGTCAAAAAGTTCTTTGCTCTAATCACTGTGTGTGTCCAGGGCGTTCACTGGAGGCTGCAGCCCTCCCTCCACTGCCCATGGCATTAAATCATTATCCATATTTTGGCAAACATCTTTGCCCTCAAGGTGTGGTTGCTTAAATGAATAAGAAAAGATTGTCCCTGTCGAATTGTCATTTGATGTTTAAGGATATGTCACTACTACCACTAAGATTTTTTTAGGGCACTGGCAAAGCACTACCTTGAGTTTTACTCCTCACTAAAAGCACTCTGTCTGACCAGGGGAAGTCTGAAGAACCTGAGAGACCAGAATGAAATTAGAAAAATAATGTATTATAACAAAGTAAATTTCCATGTACTCAGAGCTAACTCCACACATGGGGCATACAGCACTTCAGCACAGTAAGAATTATTCAAGAGAGCGCTAAAGCAGTAGAGATTTTCTGCCTAGAGTTGTCCAAAAGCCCTGGGAACAACTCCCATAAAAGTTTACCAGTGGAAACTCTTGTTGAGTTCATGCCTAGAAATGAAACTAATCTCCATATCCTTCAAGAAGAGTCATATCACTGTTTGTTTGAAGACTTTTAGCAGCTTTGTAGGGATTAAATTAATCTTTAAGGACATTTATTATTTTAATATCACAACCACCACCCCTGGAAAAACTAAAAGCAGATAACATATTTATATATTGTAAATATATACAAATCTACATCCATAGGTGCATGTACACTTAAATACCTAAACTGATTCTCAGCAAGCAGATACCTGCTGCTGCTTTTCCCTTCAATTTGCTTCTGAAAATATCCAGCACCGTTGGAGGTGGAGGTCACAAGGACATGCAAGCAAAAAGCAAAACTCAAGTCTTTTGAGCTAATCAGAAGACCTAAATCCTTTCTTGTACATATGGGATAAAAACACATCAAAGAGCACATGTCAAAGGAGATGACGTAAGTCATCTCTATTATTGGCATTTTATGGAACAGCAAAAGCAGCCCTAAGTAAACAAGAGGCTGGCAGAAACAAGTTAATTTAATAGAGGTGTCATTTTTGAAGATGAGCACTTGTACTCGAGACAGACATATTAGGGTATTTTTCCAAGCGTGTGCAGTTCACCAATAACTAATGCAGTGTCCTTTGCAGATTCCACTGGATCTAAAAACTATTTTTCTCAAAAGCCACTTTCTTGCCAGCAGTTTTAATTTCTCTGGCCAAACACACAGACAGGCAATCATTTTTTTGGTGGAAAAACAGTCTTCTAGTGCTCTAGTTCAAGTTACTAAGACATCATAGACCTTCACAACCCCAAAATTTTAACATATCACCTGCAAGAACGACCTTCAAGAGTATCTCTTATTTCAGGAGGAAAATTTTAAGTATTTTCAGCAAGACAGATTGCTGCATAAAATAAATATGTACATAAATACATGTGGAGAATAAATATCCACAAAAATCACTGGGTTAAATCCATGTGTTTACAGGCAAAGTGTCTCAGGTATCTCACCACTGAAATCAGGGTATGAACCAAGTGCTGCCCCTCAGGGTTTGCAAGGATTTCCCTTAACTGCTTTGAACCTTATCTGCCCTCCCCTATTTCACCACAAACCTTGATGCTGTAAGAGGAAGTTTCTTATCTTCCCCTCACTTTTTTTTTTCTTTTAAAGACAGTCTAAAATTCAGATTTTTTTTTTTTTCCTTTTTGCAGCAAACAGAAGCAGATCAAATATTTTAATTACTCTTGGGTCGTTTGCGCTCATATAATTTCATACCCACATATCTCCAATATTTATAGCAGACACTGAAAAGATTTAACATATGTAGTGATTTTCACCAAGTAACTCCACACTCTCCCTGAATACAAAGATCTAATTTGTCACCATTTATACAACCCGCTAAAAATCCAGCTAGTAATTCATATGAACAAGTTTCCCCTCTAAGATTCTAATTAAAACACAAATGATATCCTGTACACGTGTTTTAACTACAGCCTGAGCAGAGAGAGGGGTTTGTAGATAAGATTTATTCTCCTATCTGAAGAACATCTATGTAATTAGAGGAACACAGTAAAATATATATTTTTTAAGAAACTCCAAAATAATAACTCTATTAAGAAACATGTAAAATAGAAATAAAACATTTAAGAAATAATGCCAACAATTTTTGAGACCAAAATTAAAGACAAACTCAGGACTAAAGCAAAATACGATTTACAGGACAGCAATTGCTTGTGTTTTAAAGGAAAGTTCATGTTCTTTGGAGAATACCATGAGGAGTTTTTCAGAAAAGAATCCATAAAACAGCAAATTTGCCGTAAAATTGGAACTGTACCTGACAGGGGATCTAGAGGCAGTTTTACAGGGACTGAGAGTGTTTGCTGGTGCAGTGAATAAAAAATAAATAAATAAAAAAGTTATGATTATGACACATAAGGGATGGAAAGCTCCTCAAAATCAGAGTTGTTGAGAAAAAAAACATAAGTAACACATCCCCATCACTTTGAGAGCCTTTCATGCTAATGAGAGGTCAAAGCAGTCACTTTTGGATACTTGCATTTTTGTGTGGATATATTAACACTGCAAGCTGGCTACAGAAATCTTCCACCAAAGGCCACATTTGCCCTCTGTTGCCCACAAATAACTCCAGTGGAATTCAAGACAAGTTGTGTGCATGCATAGCTGGCCCCAAAATCTATTCCTTAAGTTGCTGAAAATCTCCCTGGAACGAAGCAAAAGTGATAATAGGAACAGAATATAATAAAATAACTCCACTCTCTGGAGAGCCCAAGACCACATCCTTTGTTTCTCTGAAACATTCCTTGGTAACTTTTCAACTCTGTCTCTTTTTATTGCCCAAACTCTGCAGTATTCCTGTCCCCCTCATCATCATCTTGGGGTTTTTATCACCGTTCTGCAATTTGTCAGTAACCTCTGTATCTTAAAAAGCAGACCCAAAGCTTTCTCCAGGCCCTCTTTGAGAGAGTGAAGATGGATGTGGAGAGGAGACGTGTCTGACAAACCAACGCTGAGCAACGATTCCTAGGAAATACGGACGACGTCTTTCTCCTCGCTGCTTCTATTTTCTGTTTTATCAAAAGCTATGATTCATAATTTCTGGAAACTGGGGCCAAGTGGGGTGAAAGGAACCATAAATATCCTAAAAATATATATATGCCTTCAAGCCTGTCACTGATGCATGTTCGGCATGGCTCAAGCTGTGGGACTTCTCAGGGGTGCCTCACATTTTCCCTGGATAGCAAGGAGGGTGTCAGCTAAGACCTGCCAGAAATATTTGCTTATTTGAAGTTGGACTAAAAATGCAATTCTTAGCACAAATAAATAATGCTACTCTGCCTTACGCAAGTTATCTGCTGTGCCCCTGATTTTGCAAATTCTTGATTGTATTGAGTAACACTCAGTACATATTAATATTTCTGCATACTGAAATCAGACAAAAATCTCCAAATGCATTTTTACTAGACATAAATCGTTTTACTCTTTCCTTTAAAACACAGGCTAGGTGAAATTAATCTTAGGAAAAAGAAAGGAATGGTAAGAACTAATTGTGTACTGGAATCCGTGTAATCTGGCCATGTTTGTAGCTTCTATTTTTCTGGGAAGGAGGTCCCAAATGGTGTCAGTGTATTTCTTCTATTCTCTAGTCCTAAGGGAAAGTTGACCTTATTTTCATTTTCCCACTCTCCCAGCCTTTGGTTTGCTGCAGAATTCCAGGAAGAACTTCCTGCAGGAGAACAATATCTGGCACCCATCGAGCTGACTAAGTGAAGGAGCAGTATACTAAAGGGGAGGTCAGCTCCGAGTAAATAAGGTAAATCACTGTTATGCTGGATATGAGACCTCTGAGGCAGAGCTGTAACACCTTTCAGGAAGCTGGGAAGAGCGTGCTGAAGGCTGCTGCTCTCTTGGAAACAGTAAATGAACAGAGGGTCATTCTGTCATAAATCCAGTTGCACTTTAGTGCACATCTTTATCCTATTAAAAAGAAAGCATCATAAATGTTTCCACTGAACTCCAGGCTTGGGAGAGAGAAGGTTTGCTTGGTTTAAGTTGTTTAAGGGTTTTTTTAGATGTTTTGTTAATATTTTTAGTTAATGTATGTACTTTTTGGTGCTATATGGGCATGATCAAAATAACATTAGCAAAAATAATTGCCAAAAATTGCCAAGAACTGTTGGCAAGTCCCCTCAGAGTTTAAGTATTAACATAGACACACTTTCACAAAATCACAGAAAGGCTTGGTTTGGAAGGGACCTTAAAGATCATCTCATTCCAAACCCCTGCCACGGGCAGGGACACCTTCCACCAGACCAGGTTGGTCAGGGCTTGATCAACAGCAAAAGTCTAGGTCAGGGCAGCAAGAAAAAGTCTCCAATTCTCAGCAGTGAATCCACACTCAGATGGAGCTTCTCACAAGCACTGACTTAAAAAAAAAAAATATGATGGAATTCAGACTGGAAGAAGAAATTATTCTACCTAGATTATAAATATTCTACCTAGAGTATAAATATACCTAAAGTACAAATTGAAGGTGGAGTGATATTCCTGCAGCCAGCAGCATGCTCAAAACACATTCATTATTTACCTGCCCAGGTCTAGCCATGAAGAAAGTGAAGAACCAGAAATGTAGGAGAAAGTACAAGAAGAAATTAACAGCCTTCTCTAAATTCCGCCAGAGCAGTTCTGCAAACCCACAGCAGCAAAAGCACAAAGCACAGTGGTGGGCTCCATTCCCACATGAGTGGGTCAGGACACCAAACCTGGCTGCACCATCCCTTAACCTCCTCTTTCCCAGCTTTGATCCAAACCTCTAACCTGGATCTGAGGAGCATTTCCTATTGAAGCAGATACACCAGTTCCTTTCCACCAAAGCCTTGTGCCAGAAGTGGCTCAACATGTCCATTAAAGGTATCTCTTTATAAATCCTTATCTCTGGAGTTCCATGAGCTGCAGTCACAGGAGGGTGGGAGAGCACATCAGAAAGCTGTCATTCTGCCTACTGGCCTCACTCACATAACTCTGCCACTGGCTCTGTGGAAAAGTGTGGACAGGACACATGATCTCTATTCAGGGTGGCCATTTCCTATTCACATTTCTGTGACCACAGCCACTGGACACACATGAGCCTACAGCATTCCCTGACCCTTTTGGCTCGCTGCTTTATTAACTCAGTCCCTATCCAACCCAAGAGTGGGTTTGGTGCAGCAGAACATTCCTAGTAAACACCCACATCCCATTCAAAACCACTTTCAGCGTTGATACTATTCTTGAAGTCTGTGGTTAATCTGGACTCTAATTTCAATGCTTTTGCAGCAGCTGAGAATCCATTGCTTTAAAGTGTAAAACCAGAAAGGATTAAATGAAATTTAAAAAACAGAGCCTCTTCTTTGAGGCAAACAGGCATATGGTTTAAAATATTTCAGAATTCTAGCTGTACCTGTGAAACATAAGCCTAAGCAGATCACAAGCCTGGGTGCTACTTAACTAGACTTGTGCAAAAGCCTCGGTGCACTTAAATTAGAAGACTTTTAGGGGAGCACATTCCTTTGAGTTGACATTGGCAATCAGATTAAGACACATGGCATCCACGGGGCCATTATCCCAAACTCAGTTTGGGAGGGTACAAGTGATCTGCAGAGAGCAGTTGCCCTTGAGATGAAGGGAGCAGCGAGGCAAAATCGACGGATGTATAACAACCACATGTTTCTTGAGGGAAAAGCAGGCTCTGGCAGAGCTCCAGCAAGGGTACAGCAGGCAGCTGTGCCTTGCTCTAAAAATGCAGCAACCACCTTCTAGAAGAGGATGAAAAGGGGATGCTTCCCTGGGTAGAACTCCTCTCAACACGCAGTTGTGTCTCTGGTGCAACTTTACACCGATGTTTTATTACTCTCGCCAGGGAGGAGCACGTTTCTGTAAATGCATTAGAAGTGTAAATATATTAATGCAATACTTTCTCCCAATTAAATAATTTATACGCTCCCTTTATAACCGAAGCATGAAAGAATATGTGGCTTTCTGCTAATATTTGAAATGGCAGTGGTTCAAGCAGTGCCACTTTGGGGACTCGACAAGTTGTAGGTAGAACAGGAGTGGTACAATCAGCAGCAGTCATGTTATCCAGGATCCCTGTCTTTTGCTGTACTATTACATGTACCTGTAGCTGCATCGCACCAGTGAAAAATAAACATCTAAAACACATACTACATTTTTAGTGCTTTCCCCCGAAATAGGAAATAGGAAAAAGAGAGATATACCGTAGTGCAACATTAAAATGTATTTTTTTCCCTTCAACTTTTGTGAGAACCTGCAGGTCAGACCTCTACAACAGTTCTCCCCAGGCAGGGAAAATCACTTCCTCTCTCTTTTCCCATGAATTTTGTTGCAATTTGCAGGACTTTGTGGGAAATTTGCCACAATTTGTGGGATGCTTCGGTCCTCTGGGGGAGTTTGCAGTTGTGCACTGCTGCAGCCTGAAGATTTTGCTGAGATGTAGATTTTATATGGTGCGATTTAGGCACAGAACTTCATGTGAGGATAGAGAATGCCCCCGTTCAATCCCAGAACACTGGGAACAAAATATTGCTCCACACTCACAAAAGTTTAAAATCAGCTGGATAATCAAGAGCCCTATGCACAAGCACAGGTCAAGAATGACTAAGGAAAAAGAAAAGTGAATCTTCTCTATAAGAAAATTACAGCTCAGAACAGGGGAAAATCTTGAAAGGAAAAGTGCCCCAAAACTAAAGAAAACAAAACAAAAATAATCACAACAAATATACATATGTATATATCTATATATATAATTGAGAAAAGAGTTAATGCTTTGATCCCACTTTTTTTCTGGCTTTCACAAGAAAAAAACAGCTGTTCTCCATCTTCCCTGTAGCAGATTAACAAATACTGCAAATTTTTGGCTCCATGTGATTTCTAAATGGTACTGGGGGAAGAAGTGGCCATTTCTGACAGAGCTGGGATTCTAAGGTAGTCTTTAAAAATTAAAAAAAAAAAAAAAAAAGGAAGGATAGGGTAGACAGAAGTGATGAAATGACAAGAGAAAACCCCAATACAGTAATATTGAGGACAGGGGGACTATCATTTCATCAGGCACTCGTGTGCACAGGCACTGA
Source organism: Melospiza georgiana (assembly GCF_028018845.1). Classification (NCBI taxonomy): domain Eukaryota; kingdom Metazoa; phylum Chordata; class Aves; order Passeriformes; family Passerellidae; genus Melospiza; species Melospiza georgiana. Next base: position 37,616,813 of record NC_080436.1, on the reverse strand, counting down.
TCAGTGCAAGTGCTTGGTGAGCAGAAGATAAAGGGAAAGGGCAGTGTTTGAGCTGAGGAGTGACAGGGAATGACCCTCCAGGAGCACTTTTCATTTCCCTCTGAACTCCACTGCTCCAACAGCCCTTTAGTTAATATTTTCTTAGGTCAAATATACCAACACCACCATGTAGAGACAGCACTTTTTAACTCAGCTTTTTTTCACAACCCTAGAAACATACTTGGCTTCCCAGAATGATGCTGGCATTTCGTTTTCAGAAAGCAGAAACTCATCACCCCCCTGGTTTCCTCTATTTCCAAGCATCATGAGAAAAGTAGAAGTGCCCAGTGATTTCTAGTACATATCAAGGACTTTGCCAGTCATAAACCACTAGACTTCCCCACATCCAGTACTGGATTACAGCAGCTTTGTGACTGACCTACATTTATTCATGATATGGAGGCAATTTGAACTTGTCTAAGAGGCAATCTGCCTATAAATGGATTTTAGAATATTTTTGTTTCTTCACTTTTGGGTTGATTTCTCTTACTCCAAGGAGTAACACAGTAAATGCTGGTTCACGTTGTAGAGTCTGTTTCACAATGTAGATAAAAAGAGAATGCCTTTCTTGGAACAGAGATAGATATCTGTTTTCCAGGCACCATCTGGAAAGCTGAGCCCCTCACCTCTGTTTGAGGGAGTTGATGTGATGAGCTCTAAGGTGTTTGCAGAGGCAATTCCAAAAACCACTGTCAATGCACCGTGCTGGGATTAAATGATTTCCACAGGTAGGGCAGAAATACAGCTCACAGGCCTTCACAGCATTTGCTCTACATAAATTATTCAGCTCAAATTTCTCATCCTCCAAATAAGTTTGGAAACATGCAAACTTCTATGGCTTTTATTTGATGAGCACTTTGGCAATGAGGGCTCAACTGGTTTGAGGCAAGGCCCCTCTGCCTCACAAAGAGCCACACAAGGCCTACACTTCATATTCACTTTTGAACTTGTTTTTTTTTTTTTTTTTATTTATTATTATTTTATTTTGCCACTGCTTTGCAGAGCACTCCTACATTGCATGCTTTTTTCTCCCCATCTACAGGAAAAGGCACTGATCTTGTACTTAACGAGACAGAGAGTTAATAATTCATGTGCTCACGTTAAACCAGGTAATGCCATAAAATGGTGGAACCTGCTCTTTAGTTAATTTTTAAATAGTGCTTCTGAATGCTGAGGGGACTGCGAGCACCTCAACAGTATGTAATATTAACACATAGAAAGCTACATTTATATAACATTTATGTGACAAATCAACAAAAGCACAAAAATTCAGGAGGCAAATGCTCCATCCATAGCTTGTTCATGGGCTTTTTGCTACAACACACACACAGAGGAGCCAGACAGAGCTGTGAAACCCATGAGGCACAGCAGAGTAAAGCAGGGCACGACTGCCTTGTCCTCTGCTTCCTCTGCACTTACACACTTGGGCCAGGCAATCGTGAGACGACTAATTTTGTTTCACTATTAAAAAAAAAATCCTGACCATAAAAAAATTCAGCAAAAACTAGATATGCTTCCCACAAACCAGATCATAACACCCCCTAGGAAATTCGTCCAATGGTTACTAATTTTTTTACTTGGGTTTATAATTTTCTATATATAAATTCAATTTTCAGGCACTACACCTTCCCTGGGACAGTATGTTTAGTTTATTCAAATAAAAAAAGTGTTTGCAATTTTCTAAGATACCTTTGAGATTCTTTTCATGCACAACCTAAGTACCTAAGTACTTTAACCTGTGAATTCAATATTTTGCCAACTTTTAAGCATGTATTCAATATCTCTTTAACCTAGACTATGATATAATCAGCCTCAGGAAGAATCTTAAAATAGCAATACATAGCAGCAATTTTTATAAAACTGTCATCAAATCTACTTAGGTTCCATGAAAACGCAATTTAATAGGCATTTTTTGAAGCTAAATATTATGCTTCCAAAGTGTGAAGGAGTTTAGGGGTTTTGTTGGGATTTTTTTGGGGGTTGTTTGTTGGTGTTTTGATTTTTTTTTAATTATTTTGTTTCCTTTTATTTGGTTAATGTACAGAAAAGGTTTGGAGTTTTTCATGGAAATACAACGCCCAGCAGCCTTTGAAATTTTCACTTACAAAAAGAATGAAATTAAGGGGGCAAAAAAAGAATATCACAAGCCAAGTTAAATATGCAGTCTTCATCTGATAATAACTCAGTTTATGAGCAAACCCTGCTGTGCCAGGTGGAAATGCTTTGTCAGAAATACAATTGCTGTGGAAGATTCCCAGGGATGCCACAATTAACTGGATTACAGGTATTTCTGGGCAGATATCCTCTCCAGTCATCCAAGCAGAAGAACCAACATGCTGCCCATGACCACTGCACCATTTTTTCCCTACACAGGCAAAAGCCTCACTCAGTTGGAATTTACAGGGAAACTTCAGTGGTTTGACTTCACCATGAGCACACTCTTGCAAGGATGGAGCTGCTGCATGAGAAAATGCACGTTCATCATGCAGAGACTGGTCCAAAATGGCTCCAGTGACAGAATTTTCTCACTTTCCCAATTCTCTTCTCTCAGGGAAGCAAAACCTCCACACACATCTGAGACCAGCTCGAAACAGAGCTCAGCATGGAAAACAAAACCGATTGTCACAGACCTTTGGATCCCTCTTAATAACAACTGACAGCTTTCCCCCACAAGTGGAAGAATTGCCATTTTCAAATAATTACTTTTCGGTTTTCGAATTCAAAAAAGATGCATATTTTGAGGAGGAAAACCTGCTTTAAGATGCCTGCACTGCTCTACCTATGAGGCACCACCATAATAAACTGTCATTCAGAGGACAGCAAATTTACATAGCCTGCTAATGCATGGTAATACATGTAATATAACTCAGCAAAAGGCTGAATGAGATGAAGTGATTTCCTCGGCTTGGGACCGCCCAGATGAGGGTGTTATTATCACACAAATTAGTATGGCTTGAATGTCTCCCTTTAAACATATTAGGATAACAATAAAGACAGTTCACCCTCATGTGACCTGCTTCTTCCATAACATTTAACACAGTCAAATTAAAAGTGCAAGTCTGTTACCACTGCATATAAAAAATAATGTACCTCATATTATTTTAGGACTCTATTTTTGTTAAAAAAAAAAAATACTAATGGCCAAGTAACATGTCCTTTCAACTGCAAAAGAGATCAAGTTCTTTGAACAGGTAAAAAAAATAATTAGAAAAATGTAATTTATGTCAACTTTAAATAAAACCTACCTAATTAAGGATTTGTGGTATCCATATATCATCGTTCACTTCATGCTGCAACAATTTGTCACTTTTCTGTGTTTATTAAGACTGTAATTTCTCATACACTTTGTAAATGGAATAGGAATATGGGGGAGGAGTTGAGTTCTCACTATTTTTTGACAATATCCATTAAAGATGATTTGTGTATTAAAATTCCTTTTATATCCTCCCTGTGCAGGATCTAGTTTAGAGTACAAATTATTCACAGCATTATATGCCTGAAGAGTAATTATTCTGCTCCACTGCCCGCCATCACTGTACTCACAAGGTGGGGAGAAGTGGGTCAACACCAACAACACGAAAAAAGCCCAAAGTTTTTGGCCAGTAATCTTGAGGCTAACAAAAATATTTCTAGCAGTTCCTAGAGATCAACAAAAGGCCATTGTGCAGAGCCAGATTCTTAACTTTGATGAGCTCATTCTGCTCCAAACACGAGTTGAGTTGGACTGAACCAAGCAGTTGAGAACCTGGCCCATGACAGTAACATGGGACAAAACAGAGTATTGGGGGTGATGGATTTAACTTGTAAGAGTGACTTTTATCTCTGAGCCAGATGTGAAGAAGAAAGGACCCTGTGCTGTCCTGCCACACCACGTTTCAGCTGGGAATAAAATCTTGGCATTTGGTGCCATCCAAGAAGCTTTAACACCTTCTGCCAGAAAGACACATAAACCCTGGTATGGCAAACCCAGTAACCAGTGGAAAAGTACAAAAGGGTCATCACGACTTAAATATTCTTGATACCAGAATATTTAAATACTTAAATATCATACTTAAATACTCTTGAATGCTGTGAATAAAGCTCTTAAATTTGCTGGTTTGAAATGCTGAAATATTGACAGAGCATAAATTACACAACCTTCTCTTAAACTCTTTGCTTTACCTTGTGGTACCATATGACAGAACTGATGTTAAAATATGTTTTTATAAGAAATGGTGCATGAGAAAAATCTGTAGAAATAAGTGTTGAATGTACTGCTTTACCCACCTATGGCTTCTCCACTCAACCTCACACAGACCCCACACACACACCCCTCCTCAACTTCCCTACCCCTTAAAGGCAGGCAGAGGCTCTAGCACCAAAGCAGATGGACTCTGAGCTTGGGTTCAGCTTTTCCCCCTAAAAATGAGGCAAAAACCAGAATTAAAGTATAATATAAAGTATACCCCACTCAAAACACTGCCTTAGCTCCAAAACCCATATCTTGTGAACCCCAAATCAGCCCCTTTGGAGACAAAAATCACAGAGGATATTTTAAATATAAAGCAAGTTGCTTTGCTGCCCATGTACGGCTTTGTGCTCCTGACTTCACACATCCAGCAAGAGATTTTCCAAGTACAAAGGGCAGTCAAGCCCTCAACACCATTGATCTGCAGCAGAAATAGGCCACCCAACTAAACCTCCTGCATTTAAATATCCCTCTCCTAAACCTGCAAACGATGGCTACTGTTCCCCCTCTCATCATAAGCTTCTTATCCCAAAGGAGAAACATCAAAAGAGAAAGACCTTAAAACATTAAACAAACACAAACTGTTCCACTTGCTTTTTGTAATAAGGAAAAAAAAAAAAAAAAGAAAATTTAAGACAAAGCCAAGTATTTCACCAACCCAGGAAAATAGGATGGTGTTAAGCTCTAGGTCAGGATGTTAATGGTGTTAGAACAAGTCCTAGGGCTAAGGTTAATGATGGTATCTTCCATCATAATCCTAAATGTAAAATACTTGCTATTATTAGAATCTTTTATTCCTAATCCTGTTAAATTTCTACTCTCACAGTGACTTGGAGAGTCAGAGAACTAGAGCACAGGTCAAATGACTCCTCTGTGTTAGAAATTTTTAATTCAAATGGAGGTTGTTCTTTTCTGCATGTGAGTTAATTTTCATTTACTCGACTTTTTTTTTCCTTCCCCTTTAATCAAAACTAAAACATTTGCCAAGAATAGGAAGTCAACAGGAAAAGAAAAATAGATTTTGCTTCTGTGACTGTAGCCTCAGGTGAAAATTAGGGAATATTTGAGAAGGAGGACAATGACCACTCAGTGAACATTGGCCATGCTGAAGTGACAGTGATCACTGACTGTGTTAGTCCCTGACCCAGACCCAGCAACCTCTAGTTTCCAGAAAAATCTATTTCATCTTCAGCAAACAAGGCTCCTCTATAGCTCTCACAACAAAAACATCTCCAGAAATGCTGCCAACAGCTATCCCAAAGGAAAAGGGGGCTGTCATGGAGCTCTTGCCCATCTTCATCCTAGCACCAAAGACCCAACTCCAGTGTAAATATGGCTATAAATTATATAAAAGCACTACACAAAGACCTCAGCACCAAACAATTCTTCTAAACAATCAGATCACACACTTATGGCTTCAAACATTATTGTAAGTATAACTTGCAAAGCATTTTTTTTTTGGAAAGAGTAGGTTTATGTAAGTTATGTAGTTACCTAAGTTTGTAGGTAATAGCACAGTCCACACTCCTTGTTCTCAACTGAATTTCTGCCCAAAGGAGCTGTGGCTGCCCCATCCCTAGGAATGTCCAAGGCCAGGTTGGATGGTGCTCGGAGCAACCAAATCTAGTGGGAGGTGTCTGTGACTTTGACAGGGTGGGCGGAACAAGCAGATATTTAAGGTTTCTTCCAACCCAAACCATTCTTTGCTTTTATGATTCTATGAATTCAGCAACAAATCTTCTAAAAAGTCCTTTTTCCATATTTCAGATTCCAGACTGTTTTATACTCTTTTTTTAAGCCTCCTAAGACATCCAAGAAGAAACCACCAAGACACACATCAGAATCATCCAGGTGAAATCTGCAGCAGGTGTGTATTTACCCCCCCAAACTGGGTAATTACACAGTTAAAAACCCATTTGCACTTGCTGTCACCTAATTTATGCACACATGGACAGAACCTGTGTTCTCTGGGTTGTGGGCACGAGTTCTGTGTGGATCTCTGTGGTGCCAGGTTCACATCACTTCCACAGCAAATATGTTGGTAAGGTAAAGCCACAAAACATCCGTGTGTGAACCTTTGATCCCTTTTAAAAAGTCACAGAGGCAAATTGCAGCCCAACTGCAATCACTTCTGCTACCATTACAGAGTGTAAAATATTCTGCTGAAAGAGTGCCACTTGCAACAGAGTGTATTTTAAAATTATCAAAGATGTTTGACTTTAAGAAAACCGGTTTGGAAAAATATGAAACTGCTTCAGTGATTTTAAAAGTAATATGCTATACATTGGTATAGCCCAGAACTGAGATCAGTTCCAAATTAAAGCACCTATAAAACATCTGTAGTGCTCTGATAATTTTAAATCACTTTACACTGCTGAAGTCCAGATTCCCTATCACTTTCAAGCTGAAACATTTATGATAAATTTGAAGAGCTCTAATAATTTTAAATCATTGTGTATTGCACATGCTCAGAACCTTGATCACTTCCAAATTCAAGGGCATATAAAAATTTGAAGAGCTTCAATTATTTTAAATCACCATGTGCAGTGTATAGAGTGATTTAAAATTGTTGTAGTGCTTCACATTTTTTTAAGCACTTCAGGTTGGAAGCGAGTCAAGAAGCATTCCAGCCTTGCAGCTCAAGACACACTGGACTGGTTTTAAAATGCAGCAGTAAAAAAAAACCTGCCTTTTTTTTTTTTTTTTGGTGGGGTTTGTGGTTTTTTTGTTTTGGTTTTTGGGTTTGGTTTTTTTCTAGGGAGATGGTCGAGGTAGGGCAATTAAAATAAGTAGCATAGCCTTTAAGATGAATATGGAGAAATATCTGGAGGTTTCACATCAGAAAAAGAGGCAAGACACTAAAAAGAAAGTTTGAAAAACTTCTTGCAAGCCTGATAAGGATATTTCTTGAGTTTTAACAGGAGTGTCTGGCGTTAAACACTGAAACCTCCCGTTTCTCTATCCTCAATCTGACAACAACATCCTTTTAAGCAAATTTTCACCCCTAGTCCAAGATCCTGCTCTAAGGATTATCACTCTCCACATTTTGGGACTTCACTGGAATTTAGTCACTCTTGTCCTCTTTAACATTCACAGTCACTAAAGAACTGGTTGACGCTTCATTACAGCACTCCTTGGGAATATCTCAGATGCCTACCAGCAGGTAGGAATTCTAAACTGGAAAGGAATTATGAATTTACTAACTGGTCTAAGCTGGTAGGAAGAAATCTATAAATGAGCTGCCAGTATGGACCAGCACTCCCAAACCCCCAGGCCAGAAAAACATCCACAACACCAAAGATAGACCCAGGTCATGATGCTGAGGCATCCCCAGCCCTGAGCTACTTTTAATCATCCCACTTCTTTCTGGGGAAAAAAAAATAAATTAAAAAAAAAAAAAAAATGACTTTGTGGAGAGGCAGAGAGAGGTTATTTGTTTAACTTTGTGGTCATCTCTGTTGCCTGTAGGTCTGAGCATGGAGCCAGGCAGGCAGTGCCTGGGAATCGGGGCGTTCTTCATAATTCTGCTTCAGTGGAAACATACTGTCCTGCAGTTAGCAGGAGAAAGGGAAAAAGAGCCTGAAGGCCCTGGAATAATTAAGCAAATGCAGTGACAGCTGTGGCAGGTCCTGGGCAGGACTGGCTCCACTGAGCTGAATTAATGGCATCAACAGCCCAGCATCTCCATTAACATTTGATCATTAATTATTACCCTCTGACAGTGAGATCTGAAACCTTCTTATGAGTGGCCTGTTATTAATCTGCCTTACCTGCCCTGAAAATCAGGCAGCTCTCCCACCTAAAACAGAGCAGCCCTGCTTTGCTTTACCTCTGCTAAAAAGGAAATGGCAATTGCTTTCAGGGTTAGGTTAGAGAATAATACCCACAGAAGTAGTTTTAAATTAATTAGGTGCATTCTTAAAGCATCAGCAACATTCCTGGCATGTTCTTGTGTTGACTTAAACGTAATGGTTACCTCGTATACGTTCCTGGCTGCCTGCACTTCGCATCCTCAGGGGGAAGAGCCACGAGTGCTGCCTGTCACAACCAAATGAAGGGCTCAAAATGAGGGGTTTGGGTTGCTCTTGTTGGGTTTGTGAGGGTTTTTTGGTTTTGTTTTTTTTTTTTTTTTAAGTTCTGCACATCTGAGAACATCATCTTCCCAAGCAACCACTGGTTTATCAAACCAAACTCACAGATCTGTTGTCATCAGAAGGCCTGTTGCAGAACCTAAGCAAAACCTGCACCTTTAGAGCCAAAAGGCAAATAAGTGTAAAAAAATAAACCCTAGGCTTTTTAAAAAGTGGAAAACAATAGCGGAGATCTAATTATAACGCTAAATTTGCATCTAGCAACCTTTGCACAGCCATTTGTGTCTGTGTCTTGCTAAAGGGGGACTCATAGAACATTAGGGGGTTTTTATTTTGGTTTTTTTTTTTTTGAACCAGCATAACTTGCTAGTCCTATCAATACCAGTCAGGAAAAATAGAGGCAGGGGGAGCAAAGTAAATCTAATTCTGTACTCGCTGCTGTAAATCAGAAGGGAACATTTCCAGCCAGAGAGCACCTGGTTTGCTGCAGCGTCACACTGGGGTCCATGGACCTTCCCCTCCCACCATCCACCTGCCTCACCCCCTTCTCTCCTTGCAGGATAAAAATCATAATAATTAAGAATATTCTTGGATTCAGGATAAAAATCATAACAATTAAGAATATTCTTGACACTTCTCCCCAAACCCCCAGTAAAAGAGAAACAAAAAGTTAAAAATATTTTTTAAAAAAAAAAAAAAGTTTTCTACATGTCAAGACACCATCTCCTCCTCAGAGGCAGAGCTGCTCAGGCTGCTTCAGAGCTAACATAATGGGATATGTATTTTCAAAGGGGGCTGTGTTTCAGACCAGATGGTTTCTGTCTTCTCGTGGAGAAACAGAGACTACACAGTCGCAGCAGTGTTCGGCACCCAGGCAGTGGCACCCACGTTTTGGGGACAGACAAAAGGATGATTCGTGAGAATCTCAGTATCACTTGGGAAAAAATTGTTTCTGTCCCTCGCTGCCACAGTTTGCTGTGAAACTGGGTATCAGATATCATCACCAGCGATCACGCAAGCCTGGTTCTGGTTTCACAAACACACCTATTAAAAGAACAGTGTGACAGTGTGCCCAGATTAGCCAAATAACGGGCAGCAGCTCTCCCACAGCCCCAGATTTTCAGGAATTGCCAGCATTTCACTATTAAGAAGTATCTTTCAACAAAGGGTTTGAAGTATTCTTCAAGAAAACAAACACAGTTGCTCCTTTTCATAGCCTGGAAAAAAAATATAGCTGAAAAATAAGGGCTAGGCTTTTCTTTATTTTGGATATCTGATATTTGCAATTTAATTTTCCAAAAGGATTAATTCCTCTCTGCCCTTGGCTTTTGCTGGTGACATGCACGGTTTCAGTCTGTTGTGACTATGGCTCACTGGGGTAATCTGTAATAATAAATATTTTACCTGAGTGTCCCTCACTTAAGCAGGAATGCTCTGGAAATATGGGAGGTGCAAGTGGATGGGTTGGTTCCAAAGCAAGGAACAGAAACAAGGAGGCAAAAGCCTCAGTTACGGCATGCATGAAAAGTCAATGTTTTTGCACTGACCTTTCACTTCTAAAGGTGAGGCTGGAATGGGTTTCTGTAACCCTGCAGGGAGTTTTACCACTTTCAAACCTTACAGGTATTTGGGAGGTTATTAAAGAAAACACCCACAACACAAGATGTGAGCTTGCACGGAAAACTTGGGATAATTAAAATGCCTGGCCAATTTTGCCCTCTGCCTCTCTAGTAAAGTGTTTTAATGAAGGGAGGACTATTTCACTAATAAAAAACTCCATGTAGAGTTATTCTACATATTTGCATAAGGCTAGAAATTTTAATAGTTTTTCCATTGCCAGTAAAACCCTCTCCTTTCCTTGATGTCTTGGTATAGTAAAAATTACAGATTAAGCATTTTCTAATTTGATTTAGTGAACAGATGCATTCTTTGCAGAACAAGTCAAATATCCCATTCCAAAACTCTCTAACATCATGAAAGCATCACACAGAGCATCTTGGACTGAAATACATTAACAAATACAAACAAATTTGGAATCAGAAATATGCTTAACTAGCCTGAAATAACCTGATTAGCTGGAGATCCAGTGCTCATTTTCCACAGACACTGACAACATTCATTTTTATTACTCTCTTCCAGAATAAATTTGTGTCCCAGGGTTACCCATGCTGATGGGAATATAGCGTGTAAGGGAGACACCTTGATTAAAGCACTGCACATCAAGCTGAACAAACCAAACAAAAAATGTTTAACATCCCCCACCAACAACACAACACAAGCTGAAATAAAACACAACTCCTACACCACCTAGAAATTTGGGAACAAGACAAATTGGGGAATATGATTCTAAAGGGCATGACCAATGAGATCAATTTTATAAGGAGATTCCCCAAGAAATCTGTTTGTGGAACTTTGATCAGACCAGAGCCCACATTTGGCTTCCTGTGCACAACTCCAGGCACAGGAAGCCAAATTTTCACAAATATTCCATAGATTATCTATCACCCCAGCAAGCCCTTCCTTTTCAGCTGTTCTTGATCCATAATGGTGCAGTGTAATTAATGCCACATATGAACTTGATATTCTCAATTGTTTTAAATACCAGAGATTTACCAAAGCAATCAGAATATTATTTGCATTGTGTTTTTTCTACTGGCTTTGCAAAGAGCTGTGCTGTGTAGCTTTAGATTGGTATTAAAACAAAAGGATCAGGTTAACCTCTAATTGCACTGAAGTTAGAGATCTGAAATTCCTGCAGAAAAAAACCCCTGATGAATAGCTTGAACCCAGTTCAAATATTTGGTGCATTTAGACTGAAATGGGTATTTCCTCAAAGTAAGCAAGTTGAATGATTAGTAAGTCCCTAACCAAGTCAATAACTTCCTATTTCTTTCTCCAGAACACAATAATTCCCTAATAGTTTGAAGACCAACAAGATGCAATGCATAATTTTAAAATCTTAACTGTGAGCAAAGTAGGGGGAGGAAAAAAAGGGAGAAATAAATAGATATCTTCGCATAAGTTCTCCAGTATGGAGAGCCTTCAAACACATTTGTGTTTCTAAAGAGCATCTGATTGCATTAAAAAAAAAATAAAATTGTTAATCACATTAAGGACTTGGCAAAAACCCAGGGAGATGAAAAGTAGGTCTCCAGTTTCCATGTGCTATTGGGTAAATACAGCAGAGTTTTACATAGTCCATATGTAACAGAAAACATCCCACTCCCTCTGGATCACCTGTGGAAGCAACCAGGCTGCACCTCAGGTGCTGTTCTGACATTCCTCAGAACAACAAGGATGAAATTCCAGCAATATTTGCATCAGTTATGGGAGGATGTCAGATCCTAGACTTTTCTCTTTTTTTTTTTTTATTATGCCTGCTGTTTAAATTATAATTTTTGGAGCTATAGCTTCAAAGTCATCATGATGTTCATTAACAAGCGTGTGTTTTATTTAAGATAAATAGCCCTGATAGTGAATTTTAGAATAACCTCACATCTCATGCTGTGGGAAAATGCCAGCCAGCCAACAACATGACAAGCCCTGAGCCAAGCCTTAGTCACAAAAGAAAATCTCGGTCCTTAATAATAAATCATCAAGAGCATGTTTTCCACACAACGTGCATTGTGCCAACCAATGGCCCTCTTGTCACTTTGGTGCCAACCAAATGAAATACAGATGAAACAAAGTGAATTTCCTCTGCCACTGAAAGCAAACCGGGACAATGGATTCTCAGCACTGTGTGGTGTCACGGGAGGAGAGCAGGGCACAGAGTATCAGCTAGATTTGGATTTGCATTAACCCATCACAGGGCACTCTTGGCTTAGACACATCTCTACTCCACATGGTACCATGGCCCTGTAGCACCACACTAGGTGCGTGGGGACAGAGATGAAACTTGGCCTTCAGCCTAATCTGAAGAGACAGCATTCCCTGAAAATTGCAGGATGTTATCTACTTCCCCGTAAAAGCTGAATCACTTATGACTGTGCATTAGGATAATTAAAATGGTACCAGAAGGTTGCTATGGGCTGGCAAACTTCATCCCTCCTGCAGAAACCGAGGTCATGTTCTTTAGCTTTAGCTGGTAGAGCTTCAGTGGTAAGAAAAATTCATGGACTGACTATTTCCCAATCTTTGGGCTGCTGCACTGCCCAGATTCATTCACTGACACAACTTGATTTTGACCCATAGCCAGAGATCCTCAGCCCACGATTAGTGGAGTCTCTTGAACCAATAAGACTGGCTGGAGAACATCAGAAATCACATTCCCAGCAGCTGCATCCCCAAAATCTGCCGCTGCTCCAGCCCTTCACCACCCATACTCACTAAAGCACACGTGTTAAACCTCCAAGTGTGGTCACGTTACTTAATTTTTCTTGACGAAGAGGCTTTAAGAAATGGGCCAAAAACCATCTGTGCACTGTTAGTGCAAGTGCAATTACAGCAAGAACCACCCCTGTCCTCCTTTCTCTTAAGGATGACATCCATCAGAACCATAGAGGCTGTCAGGATCCAATTTGTAACCATTTAATTTTCCATAGGTTTTCTTAGTCGGGTGCTGGAAGTCGGCAAGCAGCAGGAAGTAACTTCAGGGTGTCTGAAAACTGTATTTCTCTCAGATTACATAGCAGACAGCAAAACTGCATCTTGCATCTCAAGCCACCCTAAGTGACCAGTTATCACATCAATGGGCAGCAATCTTGCACAATTACACTTGCAACTCACGTGTCACTGCACAGAAATTCCTGACTCTCTGCTTCTTCCTCAAGCCTTCCCTTCATTTATTATTTAATAAATTGCCTATAGGAACTCTAATTGTAAACATTTGTTAAAGATACCAAACCTAGAAATGTGCTAGAATGTTTCCCACCTCAAGCTTTAATGAGTTTACAATACCTTCAGCCCATATGCTTCAAAAACGTTATCCTCAATTATGTAACAGGAGGTGCTCTGCTGATATCTGTTAACAGCTAGAACAGCTGTGGTTTTCTGCTTTTTTGCACTGCTCAGGAGAAGCAGCAAGTTCAGCTTCCTTTTTTTCTTTAATTTGGTTGCAAAACCTCCGAGCTGAACAGGTGTGTGCAATCACGAACCACAGCGATGAGCCCAAACTGCTGCTTTTCTAAAAATTCCACCACTCAGTGACACACACTGGTCAAGGTTGCACAACCTTGTTTTCCACAGGCTGTTTCTGATGATTCATTGCCCTCGTGGAGGTGAGTTTCAATTATCGTTAATACTTTTTTTTTCCCCCCTCTGGTACTGTACTAAGAACTTCCTCATTTTCATCTCTTCTCTTCCTCCCCCCAGCTCTCCTAAGTTGAGTTTCCTTGTTAATCAAGAAACTTACCTTGAACACTAAAGATAAAAAAATCTCCCCATGTGTGCCCAGAGCTGAAATATAACAGCAAAAATTTCGGTATTTTTTATCCTCATTAGGCTCTACAAAAATGCTCTTCATTCCTTCACCTTTCACTAACAATTGGCGATACCCAAGCACTTTTGATCTTGTGAGATTGTTCTGCAAGGAAGATTCATCCAGAGCTACCAAACTTATTCCACATTCAGGTGAGTTTATACTTCCTCTGGAATCAAAGGAATGAATGTGGCATGAACTTGACTGTCTCATATTCCTGCAATTCCCTAATTTTATCATTTGAAGTCTTCTCACTTCATCTTAACAAAGGAAGAGTTGTGGGAGGAAAATTAAATGTCACCAGGAAAAGCTTAAGCTTGAGGAGCCAAATTTCTTATGACTTTTTTGGTCAATGTAACCTCCATTTCCTTTCCTTAGGTCTCCATCCCCACCTAAGTGTCAGCACGCTCCTGTAAATAAGAGGAAATGTGTGGAAAAAGCTGGGTCTTCAGGAGGTCAGACAACACCAAGGGCTGCAATTGTGAAAGCTGACATCAGACAGATCTCACTTTAATGCCTTCACAAATTCTGTCTGCAAATACATCAGACACTTTGTTTTATAAAAGGTAATAACAGCTTCTTCCCAATGGAGAGACAGGAGTTGGTGCCTCAAATGCTGCTGTCCCTGCTCAACATGCACTAAACACCCTACAAATATTGGGGTTGCTACAAATACTCAAATAAAGCATCATTTGGGGCAGAAATAGGTTTTCCTTCTTTGTGGAAGGTGTGGTCTCACAAGGTTTTCCAAACCTACGTGTTCACAGGCACGTCCTTCCCCATGGAGCAGCCAGGGAAGGGCTTCAGAGGGAAGGGGTTGAACCTCCCTCCACTCCTCCATCTGCTTCCCTCCACCCTGCTCATGGTTTACGAGAAGCCCAGCCAGGCTGACACGATGGAGGGAGGCAGGGGAAGCTCTGCTTGGTGTTGCCTGCAGTGCTTGAGCAATTCTGGAGTTCTCAGAAGCACTTGGAGTTTATCAACGCACACGTCGTATCTAAGGCGTCTAAGGTCTGTCCAAAGGTTAAGTGGCAGCAGGATGTAGAACCTAGATCCAGGTTTTGGGTTTCAAGGGGTAAATCCCAGATGGACGCTTAAGATCAAGTGTTTTTTCTACCGCCAAAACCTATGAAATCCCAAAAAATTCCACCTGGCCTTACCCATATTTTTTGACATCTATTTATCTCAAGGACCTGAGTGAGAAGTCCTCACTCAGAAAGATGATGCTGAAAGGATGCCCTGTCCTGGGGTCTGACACCGTAGCAGGGAACATATTTCCAGAGCTCCCCCAGAACAGCTCAGAGAGCTCTGCACATCTCCTCTGCCCCGTGGACATCCTGCAAGTCACATGCCTGACCTCTGCAAAAACAGGGTCATTACAAGCCACATCAAAATACAAGACCATGAGGTCTGTTTCAAGGGAAGTTGGATGGCAGCATCCAGGACACTCAGAAAGAAGGAACAGAAACTTTATATCTCTGAACTTTTCCTTTGGAGCCTCATGACTTCAGATTTTGCAAGTGCATAAGGAAAGATACGTGCACATGGAGAACCTGTGATTCACTGGGCTTGAGTCTGTAAATTTAACTCGTGAATCACAGAATCTATAATTCCAGAGGGATTCTCTACCAGCTTGCAGTCAACTAGCCAAAGAGAAAAAAAAAATTCAAAAATATATATTCTATATATATATATAATATAAAAATACATATATTTATATATGTTTACATCTATAATATATATATATAAATATATATAATAAATATATTTATATATATAGTTTATACATATAAAACTGTTCAGGTGTGTCAGCTTCATCTTTCCTTCAAAGAAGTACATAAAATTCTTGATTTATAATGTAAATTCTGAAATTCAATGCTGGCCAATGCAACTTTCTACTTAATAACAGAAACAAAAATAAATCTCCTTGCTAAAAATTATGGTCTGAGTATTGCTCTTTTGTGGAAGACACTGCAGCCAGACACCAAGTCCACATTTAACATCTTTCATGCACTGATCTGGTTCTTTATGGATGTTTTAATAGATGGCAGTCTATGTCCTTGCATGGAAAATAATATAAAATAATCATCACCATCATCTTTACTTCAGAAGTTATTAGAAGCTCCCTTAGATGCATATTGCATTCTTGGAATGCTTACAAACAGGACCACAGAATGGTTTGGGGGGAAGGGACTTTAAAGTTCCCTCAATTCCATCCCTTGTGATGGGCAGGGACACCTTCCACCAGAGCAGATTGCTCCAAGCCCTGTCCAACCTAGCCTTGAACATTGCCAGGGATGGAGACTCAGCGGCTTCTCCAGGGTGTCACCACTCTGCCAGGGAAGAATTCCTTCCTAGGATCATTTACTGGGCTTGCATGGCAAACCCTGCCTGTTTTTGGCAGCAGGTGCAGCTCAACCAGCACAATTTATTACAGGAGACCTCAAGAGCATCAGCCAGCAGCAGCAGTGCTGCTCGTGTCACCCACCATCCCTTTCCCCTCACACAATAACAATGTGCATTCTAAAAAGGTGTATCAGACAAAACATAACTCACAGCACTTTACCCAGGCAGGAACATGAGCTTTCCTCGGCAGTAAAACACACACTGGAGAAAGATGACGTGCCTGATGTAGACAGATTATCTTAAATATCAGGTGTAAAATTACTTCTCCAGCAGTCATAGAATGACTTAAAGTCTGGTTGCCTCATTTAAGCATCCTAAATCCCACTCTACAGTTACCAGAGCAGCTGGCATGATCTGCCTTTTGCTCAGGAATTAAAAAAAAAAAAAATCATAATAATAAATTGCCTATAGTAGCATTAATAACAACTGTTTTCTTACTTACATCTACATCCTCCCAAAAAGGCAGAGAGGAGGGAAAAAAAAACAAAGAAAAGGAAAAAACTTCAGCGGGTCAAAAGGCAAGGGTTTCAATTCATTAGAAAAGACAGCTTCCCTTGCTTTGCATCACCTTAAGGCCAAAATTCAGGATGTACCTTTTCACATTCCCACCAGGGCCAGCTTTAGTGCTGCTTCTCCTCAGAAGGATACAAATACTATTGATTTTTAGTTTTCTTTTTACTCTGTGTCAGTACCATCATATGCATGGCTGTATAATATCGTAATTGTCCCAATGCATTGAGATTTTTGACTGCCGTGGGAAATGCAAGGAGACAATGAGGAAATTTGACAGTCAAATAAATCAGGATTGTTTGGAGAACTGGGATGCCAAGCTAAGGGTTTGTTTTTTGGGAAAGAGACAGGAGAAAGGGACCTCAACCAATTTACGGGTGTCCGGACCATGTCCAGGTTAGCAACTGTCCATGTCACATCCAGGCAGGTTAGGTAATTTCTTATTGCATTTTATTATTTATGTGGCACAAAGAAGAGCGGTGAAAAACAGTTTTCTAGAAGGGAAGGAGAAAAAAAATACTAGGATTCTTTTTTGAGAAATAAAGCATAAGAAGTTTTTTTCCCTCCTCTTTAGTGATTCTGCTGGAAGAGCCTGTGTCAGTAAGGTATATTTGCACACAATTTTTTCATAGAGAAAAAGAGTACTTTGAGTCAATTTGGCTACATCTGTAGTGATGTGTAAGTGTTTGTACTGCTGGTTAAATTCTTTGATTACTTCTCATTAGGGATCAGGGAGTAGTGATTTGGTATTTCAAACACTTCAAGTTCAGCCCAAAATCAGATTTATGTCAGTCCAATGTAGGGTTTGTAATTTAATTTAAGGCCATGGCTACAACTCACAAAAGTGGAGGTGTGATCAGATTGCATATTGGACACTGAATTGTGGAAATGAAGCTCACAGTTTAAATTCAGCTCAGCTCGAGCAGAGAAAGGATGTTACTGTATTTACCAGCTTCATCTTTTGGTGAAGAAATGGAGGCTATATGCATTTAGGACTTCAGATTCTGGTAGCTACATATGTTTCTGAAATATTTTTAAATACGTTTTACTACATTTCATCTGGTTCTAAAGTGGATGTGTCATAATAGAGGTCATCAGCTTCTGTCTGAAGCCTGCTGCATCGTGCAACTTTAGTTACAACATTATTAGCTCAGTAATAAACCCTCCCATCTGAGATAGGGATTCAGATAAGACCCTCATTTGACTTCATGTTTTCACCCCGTCTTTAAACTCCATCCTGTCAGAGGAATATCTGGATTTTTTGCTAATGAAACACTCAGAAAATAGCACATTTCAAGTCA
This sequence comes from Melospiza georgiana, assembly GCF_028018845.1. Lineage (NCBI taxonomy): Eukaryota > Metazoa > Chordata > Aves > Passeriformes > Passerellidae > Melospiza > Melospiza georgiana. The sequence goes on along the minus strand of NC_080436.1, from coordinate 37,598,819 downwards.
AACAGGAAAAAAAAAATCATAGCAAGTAGTATAGTTTGGTTTCTTTTTTATCTCACGCGCTGTAGGAGAAATGGGACAGTGCAAGTTCCTAGTCCTAAAAATGCTCTTTTTTACCTGCTAATCAGCAATCAGCAGTAATTACACAGCTAAAAACAGTCCTGAACTGCAGCTCCTCCTCCCATGGAAAAAATTATTCTTCTCTAAATGATACAGAAAAAGTCATATTTTATGGCACACATTTATATATATGCATGCATATATATGTGTGTGTATTTAAAATCATCAATTTTCATTTAGTAATGTGTCAGAAGTGTTAAAAAATTCTGCTAAAGATTTAAGTGTTAAGAAAAAAAAAATGCCCAAAATACCACTAAGTATATAAAATAAAATTTTAAAAGTGAAAATTTATTTCAACATTTCCATAAAATTCGAAGTCTGCCCCTAAAAAGATGATTACGCAGGCACTAAATGCCAGGTGAGATGCAGAGCATCCAGAAGTCAGAGTTGGATGTTGGAGAGCATATAGGTCCTGAAAAGCCCCCAAGGGGTACAAGGAACCAGCACATTTCCCCCCCAAGTAATTCTGGATTTGGCTGCTGAAACAAAATCTCAATACGGGGTTTAAAATCCATCTTAATAAATGGCCAACCCCATCTCTGACATTTAGACCCCCAGAATCAAGGAGGCAAACCTCAAAATCTTGGGTTAATGGAGCTATACTCAACGGTGTGTCTCACACAGCCTCCTCAGAGAATCTCAAGGCTGGAAAAGACCTCCAAAAAAGTGCCCAACCAACACCCCAGTGCTCAGGAGCTGGAAAATATTTTGCTCTTTTTTCATGGCACCTCACCTGCTACAAAACTCACTGTCCCACTGCTTGTGGCAATGTAAAGTAAATCCATCAGCATTCTAAAGCTCACGGGCTGCTACTCCAAGTTAACAAGTTAAATTTAGCTCAGGTTCAACACTCCTGGTTTTGATATACTCTCTTTACTCCAGAATCAAAGGTAATGGGTTCTTCTATTAAAATTTTATCAGACATCTATAAATGTAGCAGTTGCTTTAGACTGCGTCGCACAAAGGGAAGAAAAAGGGAGAGACTGATAAATCTCAAAGATTTTATTATTAATACAGGGAGAATTTCCTTTGTTTGTCGTGACGTGTTTTATTGGCGCGCTCACCGCTGTTCAATTTAGATTAAAAAGTAGGAAGATTACTGTTTCCCAAATGACAAGTACCATAAATAAGCACAAGCAGGGAAACTCCTGTATTTATATCCCAGGCAGATATGCCAAACTACCTCCACAGAGCCAGGCTGAGGGGCAAACCCGCAGGTCCAGCCTGCATTTCACCGCCCTTGACGAACACAACCGCGCGGTTGCGCCGGGGTTTGATCCGCGGCGGTGCCAGCGCTGCGCCGTGTCAGGTTACACCGGGTCACGTCTCATCCGTGATGTGACACAACGTGACATGGCTCAACGTGATGCTCTGCACAGAGCGGGCAGGTGCCCACAGGAAGCAGACACTCCATGACTGCGAGCGAGTTGTTCGGCACAGCAGGTACAGCGCTCCGAGCCGCTCCGCGCAGCCGTTGATGTAGATAATTAGTATACAAAACAATGCTCTGCAATATGCTCACTCCAACTCTGTTGTTCCCTATAAAACATACCCCTTAAAAAAATATTTTATGGGGGCTGCTGGTTGAGATGATTCCGTATTTGGGTGTTATGGTATTATAAAGAGTGAAATCACCTGCCTCAATGAGCCACGTTGCATCTTAATTTGTAAGGCGGCGTTCAAATACATTGGTATATGAAGGGACATTAGCTAGGCAGATTTTGCATTTCATTTTGGTGAATAAACCTTTCTATAATGTCTTCACAGGCTGAGCACAACATTTATAGTCAAAACAGCACTCTCTTCACCCCTGAGAAGGCCCCCAGCCCACCGAGTGCTGATGGTTACCTCTTCACGGTAAATGGGAAGCAGCTACATTACAATTCATTACCAAGCAACAAAAGAAAACTTGCCATGAAACAGCAAACTTACTTTGCATGCTTTTGCAAGCTGACATATTATGACTTATCATAGGAACATCAACATTACTGTTTCTGATTGTTAATTGGCAAAAAATTTCTACAGCACATTTCAACAGTTGTGTCGTTTGATTTAGTTTGTAATTACCATAAAGAGACTCATAGATTAACATAACTCATGGTTCTTCGACAAAGGTCTGCTAATCTCCTTTTTCATAATCTATGCATTGAAAAGCATCCTCTCTTCCCAACCCAGGCAGTTTCAAGTAAAAAAAATACTAGAAAAAGCTGCCCATTTCTCAGTTTGGAGGCAGTTACTAATAAGTTTATTTTTAATTAATTAATTTTACTTTTTCCAAAGTGCCAACAAAAAGAACAGTTCAGAAAGCCAGCCAGCGATAGATATTTTGAGGTATCATATGAATAGCAATTTTAAAAAGACACCAAAAAAAAAAAAAAATCTCTCTCCTGGTCATACTACCACAATTACCCCAAGGCAATTTGCTTAAGAAAAGACACAGAAGAAACTAAGAGCACTCACTGACCCCCGAATCTTGTATCCCCCTGCAAATAAAGGAGTAAGGGTAATGTGAAGGCAGCAGAAGGCCCCTCTCTCATCCACCCATGCACCAGATTCCTGCTGCCTCTGTAGCTACGGAGCTGTGGTTTGGTATTTAACTGGAGGAACGCGCTCCCGAGCACGGAGCGAGCGAGGTGTGACAGTGGTGTGAACCTGAGCAGCACACACACACACACCATGGGGCACACTGTCCCTGTGCCTGCCCAGGGCCAGGGGTTGGGACCTGAGCATTTTTAAGGTCTCCTCTAACTCAAACCATTCCGTGATTGTCATCAGGCTACAGGTGCGTGTAAGGAAAGGCAGGGGAAGCAGATGTGTGACTGCAAGGGGAAAGGGCGATAACAGCCCCAGTCAGAAAGCGTTCAGTCCAAGGTGCCCTTGTTTTATATTTAGGTATTCCTTGCCTGTAGTTTTAAAAGCATGTGTGCAAAATGAGCAGCTTTATTTTGCCCTTACAGGAGAGATGTTCCCAGCCAACCGAAGGGGGATGATGTACTGTAGACTGACAAGGGCTGCTAGGCTCGATCACCGCAAGTGTTTCAAACTGTGGGAGAGCTAAACACAGAGTGAGAACGTTTTATTTTTAAAAAGCCTGGCAAGCCATGCTCCCCATATAGCTCACTTCCTCCCAGAAACTTTCCCTAAAATATTTTTGTTTGATATTTTGATCCAAGTCCTTATCGGATCCAAATCCAAGGCTCCTGACATCTGCTCCCATCTTTTCTGGAGAAGCTGGAGCCTTCAAAAGCAGGTAACTGCTGCCTCTGCACCCTGACTGCAAACACGCTCAGCGTAGTGACAATGGTCTGTTCTCAGCTGTCAGCATTTACCAGCTACTACCCACTTCTCCAAGCTCCAGCCCTGCCATATGCTCACTGCAGAGTAGCCCCTGATGATGTGTTGTAACGAGGATGATCCTGTTTAAAGGTTTGTGCATAATACAAAAATAAATATCGGCGTTATTGGCAGTGGCAGCAACACATATAATCATTTGCCTGAAAACTCCTCTTACTAATAGACACGGATTTCAGTCACTTTTTGTCTAGCCAATTTTAACTGTTTGAGCTGGCAGTGCTATGCCAGGTATCTGTTTGAGAGACAGATGCTTTGGAGACACTTCAGCTCAAAAAAGTTGAGGCATTTCTTTGATGAGGGCTGAGGAGAGGAAATGCATTGCCTTGCCCAGAATAACAGCAAGGCTTATTCCTGCCAAAGATCCTACCCCTATTCCAAGTAGGAACTTTGGATTCAGCAGAAATGGGGGTAGCTCTTGTCCAGGATCACCCATTTGCCTTTGGCCAGGTTGTTCTTATTTCTGTCTCAGGTTGTTCTTATTTACACCTCAAGTTTGTGACAGATTTTTAACTTTTAAAAGTTGAAAGGTATAGCTTGTGAGAAAAGACATATCCCTTCTCAGGGTTTTCTACTGCCATTTACACAGCATGGGAGAGTTTTGTGCTGAGTTTAGGGCTACAGGAGTAAGAGAATTTACCACCTGCAAATGCTGCTCCTGGATTTTGGGCTGGGTACCCAGAGCAAACACAAATTTAAACTGCCAGTACTTTTCATACAGAAATTAAGTAAGAGTGGGGTTAAGGGGAAAGCTGGATAAAATAAAACTATGAGTCTGCTAAAACAGGATAAAGGTAGAAGAAAATCTGATCAAGATGCCATGAAATGCTGAGTACCAGACAGGATGGAAAAAACTTTGGGCAGAATAGAAACAGGAGTATCCCCAACACAGATGCAACAGCAACCAGTCTACAGGTGAAAAAACACCCTGCAAGGGAAGTGTGATAATGCTTTGGTTTTAAACTCAGCTTGCCCACAGAAGAGCCCACATGAAAAAGCTGTGAATGTGGATGTTTGGCTTCTCAAACCACAGACTTTTTGTTTCTCTGTCCTCACAGAAACATCTGCCTGGCTGTAACCCCTGCCTTGCTCACATCACACTCCCAAACATCCACCGAGGACGCGATCAAACCCCGTCACGATTGTATACACAGGAGGCCACTACATGTGTACACAATTAGGGTCACACAGGCATTTCTCTGACTTTTTAAGTCTCAGGCACTGCAAACACACATTTTGTGCTGTGCAAACACAGAATGGACACACCCAGGAGCCTTACAACCCCCGGGATGGGGTGCATTTGGGAGCAGCATCCTACACCGAGGCAAAGTCTCAATGGAGTCTGAGGGAGCTACAGGGTGCTCAGCACTTTTGAAAAGCAGAACGTTTATATTTAGACTCTTAAATGAACTTCACAGCCTAAATTTAGGCTCCTATTTCTGACACCAAATAAAAAAAAAATAAAAGAAAAAAAAGAAAAGAAAAAAATCCATATGAGCTTCCAAATTTAGAGCTGGGTACCTCGATGTAGTCGTGTCGGAGTGAAATGTAAACCTTGCACTTCGGCCCACATTCCTATCAAGTTGATTTCCAAAAGGGGAAGCGATCAAGCACGCAATATTTTAAAAGGAAAATAATAATCCAGACTTGCTTGTGTGAATTCCTTACATCCTGCTTTATTGCTAGCTGCGAGTCAATTGATTTGGATCTCACTTGCAGTCTCTTACACAACTGCAACTCCATCAGCTCTAACGAAAGCAGGATTTTGCAAAATTTCCATCTCAACTTCAGCTGTTAAATCATATTTCCAAAGGCAACAGTGGCATATAAAAAAGTTTTAGTCCCAGCAAAGTCAGCAAGGCTAAGGCTCCTAAATCCATGCTGAAGTATTACACACCTTTCAATTTTGACTCGTATAAAATATCACTGTGCAAATATTTTCCATTTGCAGGAATCACCTGCTCCTGACAGCTTCTCAGGGAATTTTTCTTCACATGTAATACAATCTAAACATATGTGTTGCATTAAGTTGGGTTATATCAGGTCATGCCACCTGACACAGAATATCCCAACATAATCTAATGCCATGTAAATCATTCATTACAACAAACCTAAGGAAAAAAAGAAAAGGCAGAAAAAAAGACAACTTTTTTCTCCACTTCACAGGCAGCTGCAGCAGATAAAGTGTCTATGTTTTCATAAAAGGCCAGGTGAGCACCTGTGCTTTGGTGTTATTTTAAGGCATTTCACTACATCTCCATTTCCATGGTGGCCACAGCTACAGTCCCAGCTTGCTGATAACCAGTGGTGAAAGAAAGGGAAGTTTTAGGACTTGGTTTTAGAGAACATTTTATATTTTCATAGCCAATATATGTGATAACAAAAGTACAAATGTCAGAAATATTATAGTGGGGCCATAAAATTCAAAGCAGGTCCAAAGCTCAATGAAAACCAGCAGGGGAACAGGTGGGACAGCAGGCAAAGGGGATCAGCTGTCCCAGGAGGTGAACACAAGCCACGGTGCAAATCCATTCCCATAGAGGCCAGATTTCAGGTTCTCCCACCTCAGCTTAAGCAACAGAAATTAGGAACTTTGCATCAATTCATCAACTTTACCTAACTGAGAGTGAGCAACCTCTTTTACCAGCCCCAGTGCTGCTCCCTATGTAAAACTGGGAGGGCAGGAGGAGAAGGGGCCACAGTGCAGGTTATTCCCTGCAGGAGACCCCATCCCATCCCTTGGAAGTGGCATTTCTACATCCCATTCACTCTGCACCACGTTTCATCTCCATGCAGCCCTTGGAGCTGAAAAAATTATTCTTGGGGTTTTAAAGCAGGCATCGAAAATCAGCAGTTCTTCCATAAATATTAAACTATCACACTCATTATGACAAAGGCATCTGCTGAAGGCGATTATTTGTCTGAACAGCCCACACAGCGTAGGTAGAACATGGGTTATGTTAAGAGCCTGTTGTAGGATGCAGTCTTGTATCATTTTATAAAGTAGGAATTTTACATCCAAAGGGTGAAGCTTAATATCATGAATTATAACCGTAGTAAGTTATGGCTGATTTTTTTTTTTTATTTTGCAATTCTGTATTTTTAAAGTTGTCTACTTATCTGCTAGAACTGCACTGAATTGGATTTAATTGCCAACAGATTTTTACTTGTAGCATAGGAGTGTCTTGTGAGTAGCTACAAAAGGATTCTTACAGGAGCAGGAAAATAACATCCCTTTACACTGAAACAAACAATTGCTGCTGGTGTAAAAATACACTGAGTCTCACAGGCAAGCATGAACCCTCCTTACAATTGAGATAATATCAGTTGAACTGGCTTTAAACTCAGATCCGTGCTAATGAAGAGACTGCAAACACACCTTGAACCCTAATTCAATAATGAGATCAACAATTACACTTAAAGGTTACTTAGCACTGCAGCAAGGCTAGCAAAATCCTTTTGATCACCTATATTGTGCTGTTCATTATTTTCTTTGATGATTAATAACACTGAAAAGCATTTGGTAAAAGAATAAGATGAGGTACAATAGTTATACCTTATTACAAAGTGCATTAGCAAATCAGGGCCCTCAGAGCACCTACATTAAAAAGAAAACATCATCAATATTTTATGCTTGTCTTCTTTAACATCTAGATGTGGTTTTAACAACAGCAAAACTTTCAAGCTTGGATCCACCACAGTTCCCAAAATGCCATCTTTTATCCAGCAGACCCATGTGCTGGCCATTTTCTTACACTTCTTTGTTTCCATCTTTGCGTGGCCCTTAGAAAATAGAAATTTGTGAATGTGTAATTTCAAGAGGTGAGTGGCAAGAGACATATCAGCGAGCAAGAGCAAAGCAGTTATTTGACTTGGTGATTTCAACACCGCTCTGCGTCGGGAGGGAAAATGGCACGAAGACGTTGTGCTAGGCAACAGATCACGTAAACATTTCCTATGACAATCTTTCATCATCTATAGGAACATTTACACTGCCAGATCTTGTCTTCTTTAAAAATGTCAGCTCGGTAAGTTTGATGCACATGTGCTCCTTCTGTAAGTGTCTGCTCAGGCAGACAGTTTACTAATTTGTGGCTCAGTAAGCCTTCCACTGCACCGAGCACCTTGAGGTTAGCACATCTCTAATCATTATTTGATAACAGAAATCTGTAAGCATCACATCCCTGGTAACAAGAACATTGTATCTTAGCAACCAGCCTTGATATTCAAACAATTTCATTAAAGCGTAGCACCTCTTAGCAGGTGGGTGAGTGCGGGTGTTGATAAACATTTATAATATGATCAACCATTGTGTTTGCCAACACTATAATCATCATGACAAATTTATGAATTTGTTTACAAGCTCCTAGGTACCAACCTAAGTAGGTAAACTACCTCATAGCACGCTTCTGTGTCTATAGATAGAGGCGCGTTCCAAGATTTGATGCTTCTTTAAATTGAACATATTGGGGAAAGGGTTAGCAGATGAGCATCACATGTCACGGTAGAAATCACCATTTAAATTAAACCACAAAGGATGTGTTAGAGCGAGGGCAAGGATTATATTTCACCCCCAAGAGAGCAAGGAAATTTAAAGTTGAAACTGTCTGTAATCTACTCCCAGGTCCCCAACAGGGCACAAATGTGGACGTGGTGCCCCAGCCCCACATAGAGGACCCTGGGGGTCACTGCCACCACACACAGGGGGCTGTGGCTTCCTAACCCCAGCCAGAGCTTGGCAGCCCTGCCAAAGGGATCAGGATAACCCATCTGCCTCTCCAGAGAAAGGGGCAAAGCTCAAATTATTTCAGTTCATCAAATACAGCACACCTATACCCAGGTAGGATGACAGGCTTTGAAGAAAGCAAATCCACGACCTTATTTGGGAAATGCAGCTTGGACATCCACCGTCATGCTCAGAAAAAGGGGCTCACATAAACACATCTTCTGAACTGGAAGTACTGCAGGCCAGATTGGCTAAATTTTGCTTATAGAAACACAGGAAATCTTGCTCAGTTCTGGGTTAGAGCCTCGTCCCTTGCTATCCCAGGAAATCTCATCATATAATGCCGAATAAATACAGTTCATAAACTACTTAGCTCCATCTTAAAACCTGTTAACTTTGTTAACCCCATAACTTCTATGGGAAGTTCTTTCCAGAGCTGAGATAACTTGAAGACTTAATCTGGGGCTGGTTTTATTTACGGCTCTTGAATATCCGTTTGTTCTCATGCCAATATTGTCATTTAACTGAGACCACTCAACCCTTCTTGGTGTTTACATCCCCCTTTTTTTCAAGCACAGAGCAATCGTGACCCCTCTTAGTCTTCGTTGTTGCTAGGCTAAACAAATTGTGCTCTTTTATGGCTGTATTACATCAACACAACCCCGTGGAGGGCAATAGGTTTGCTCTTTTGTAATCAAAACCAGCATTTGATCTCATGAACTTAAATGGAAATATCCTTCTAGGAGTGTTACTTTCTAAAGTGATTTCCAGTGTTGAGCTGCTGCCCAGAGGGGCAAGGGGGAGAGAGAGGGGACAGCCAGAGACAGTGAGCTGGCCAGCCCAGGGTCAGGCAGACTGACCGCCCTGTTTGCAGCTCCACGTGCCAGCTGAAGCCACTCAGGCCTTCTGGAGGGTCAGATCTTATGCAAGGGTTTTGGTTGCCAACCTAAATTATCAATCTGCTTATCTACCTCAAATCCACCTAAAAATGATAGTCCCTCTGCCCCTTAATTTCCCTGTAAGGTGAAGCCACCTTCACCACCCCACAGGGAGCAACACCCTCAGGCCACAACATCCCCTGAGCAAGGATCATACAGATTCAGGTCCAAACACACTCTCAGATTCAAATTTCATGGTCTTACATCTATATTGTGGACACCAAACCAGCCTGTGGTTGGAAGGCCATATCCAGAAATTTCCAGACACTCCTTTGCTCTGAGGATGCAGAATTATCCATCAGTCAGGTGATTTCTTCATCACCATCCATAGGGAAGCACATGCCAAGAAGCAAACAAAGTCAACAGGAGAGGTAAAAATATTTAAGGTCTATGTGTAGATAAACAGAATGCATGTCATACTCCAGCTTTGGGTCTGATTCACAGATATTTTAATAAAAGAAACCAGGAAAAAATTCTTTGAACAGTTAAGAACTGCTTGACTCTTCATTCTAGTCTTGAAAATAATGACCTGTTCCCCTTGGTTTGCACCAATTTTTGCAAGCAAACCAAATCATAACCTTGCTGGAGCTGCAACGACGCGTGTTTAAAATTTACCAAAAGGTGGAAGATGGAATGCAGGCGAGAGGAAAACAGGAATATGAAGTTTGTACCTTGTACCTATGGCATCCAAGGTAACACCACCGCATCACTGATTTCCCACTGGGCACAGTACACCAGGCTGTTAATCTACCTGAAATACCTGGGGCCAAGTAAAGCGTTCTGAAATAGGTAACTGAGACTCCCTCCTGGAAATTAAAGTCATCCACTGCAAAAAAGGAACAACACATTTTGTCACTGTAGCTTGTTGTCTTTGTGGTTAACTTTCCTCCCTGTGTCAAGATCCAGTGATAATACTATAAACTACACCTAATACAGACTAATGTTTAGGTGGATTTCCCACCTCTCTTTTCCTTTAAACCAATTGTCCAACTTTGTAAAGCTACATAAGTTTTAATTAGATATCTAAATACATAGTAAAAAAAAAAATCAGGAACAAGAACTGAAGTAAACTATAGAAAATACTACACACAAACTTTACCAAACAAGTGACAAGGACAATACACATCAATCATAAATATAAAAAATATAAATTCACAAATTTGAAGCAATAATAAAAAAGAGGGGATTCACCTTAAGCAGGAGACCAAGTAAATCCATATTTTCTTCTATACAAACAGCATGCAAGCTTAATTTCCAAAGGTACACCCTTTTCTGTTATCAGATAATATAAGAAAAAGAAAAATTGGCCAGCTGTGGCTCCTCATACCTCAATTTCACCTTCTATAAAATGGGAGAACTTGAATCTCATCTCCTTTCCTGAAAGCTATCATGTTCAAAGCACTCTAAACCTGAAGTTATTTTTGGAATAGTATCTTCAGAACAGGCTGAAGAAACACCATAAAGAACAACACCACTTGCACGCAGAAGTCAAATTCATATTCGTTAGCAGAAATCTTTATACTCTGTGTTTTCATAGCACAACGGAGTCTGAGCTACGGAGTGATGACAGCATTAAACTGGAGAGAAATTTTCTCCTTCCCCTTCAGCATATTTCTTTTGCAGGACACATGTTTAGCAGTCAAAGAAGAGAAATGAATGAGTATTTGCAATGCTGTGAAAAATTTCAAGTCTGGGTTAAGATTTCTAAATGCAGTTTGAAATGGGACAGGTTTCGAAGAGAAAAAGAAGGCTTTGAGGTGGCCTTCAGGCAGTGTTGCCTTGCTCTCTTCTCCACCTATATAATATTCATAGAAAAAACTGGTATTTTGGGTTATATTTCCAGCAGCCTCAGATTTCATCTATTCCCCATTAAAGATAAAGTTAAGATGCATATGAAGACAAAACCTGGTGGAAAAGCCTCCCTTCTTGCAGGCAAGGGCACACTGCCCAGGTCAGCCAGGAACAGACACAGGGGTGATAATAAAACACAGTCCTAGAGAGGCAATAATCACTCAACACCCCCACGGGCTGGTTAAATATTATTCCTGTTACACAGCTTGGGAAAACTGGCAGAGGTTGTGTCAAGGCTTCATGGAGCCACTCGTCAGACAAGGGGTTTGATCTCCTGGGATTCAGGTCCCCATTTTTATATCCAGAATCAATGCCAAAAAAAGGGGGAGATGGATGTTTTCCTATACAGAGATTTCTAGGGGTGAGAGGGGCAGTTTCTAAAGCTTTTACAGCCTTCCCCACACCAGCTATAGGACTGGTCAAGAGTTTTGGCTCACAAAAGCAGAAGGAGCACACGCTGAGGCCACCTGTGGCTCCACATTCCCCTCTTCCATTCATCACCCCTCTCCTCTCCTCCTTCCTGGGGGAAGCTGCCTACAAAGAGCGACACCAAGGGAATCTGGGAGGTCCCATAAATTCAAAGTTTCCGTGATTCAGACCCCAGCAAGCTGTTTTTACACGTACTGGGAGCAGCAGAATGGGGAGAGTATGCTGAGAAGCAGGGTCCTACTGCACCAGCTGGGGGTAACATTTTCTCACCACCAGCACAAGATGCCACAGCTGACGCCTGAAGACAAATATACACCCTTTCATATTTAACCAGCATATTTTGCCTTTTCAGCACAATACTGAAATCTGTTTAATTTTCAAACTGCCAGTTGAGATCTTCCTGACATTTTCAGTGGAGAAGGACAAGACGACCAAGGCTGAGGGTGCCCACACAGAGTGACATCACTTTGCACCCAGAACAAAAATGCCACCACAAGGGATGGTAGAAAAGCCCACTCCAACCCCACAGCACAGCAGCTTCCAAGACTCCAACACTTGTTTTACAATCACTAAGCAAAGTCCTCCAAACATTTCCCACCAGCTTTAGACAGTTAAGTGCCCATTCCAGTTCCAACATGAAGTTTTTAAAGTTTTTATGGTGATGTACTCTGGGCTGGTATGTCCTAAATATACCCTTTTCCTTGATTCCCAGCAAAACTTTTTGTTCAAAACACACACACAAAACCAAAACCCACCATAAACCAGGTAAAGTTGAATTTCATACCGGTCTGAGACAACTTGTGGGCCACCTACTCAGTACTATCACACTAATTAACAATGTTCTAGCAGCAGGAGAAGGTGAAAAACACTTTGGGTGTTTTGCTGAATTTCCTGGAGTTGTACGAATTTCCCAGCTTTAGTTCTTCAGAAGCCCATCCTATAGATTGAGATCTTGCAGTGGTCAGTTCAATTATATATGTTTTTCATTAGAAGCCTAAAGATAAATATGAATTCATAAGTGTGTATATACAGACATACCTGCAGGACTTAATCATTCAGATCACAGTGGAAAGTAGTTTTAACACAGCAGTGAATTTTGCCTTTCCAGTGTGTTAAAGAAAAAAAAAGTAGAGCTGTGTATGAACATAAATCAGAGTGACCTTTACCACTTCTTTAACTCCCAAGGAAAAGCTATTGCATTTTAGGGAAAGAACAGTCTCCATTAAAGAATGAGACAATCAGCCCATTAGGTCAATTTTAATTTTAAGACCAGAATATTAAATATTCCCTTTGATTATGAATTGTATTAAAGTGATTAAAATCATCTAATAAAAAAAAACCTAATCCCAGACCTGCTGCCATATAAATATATACGGTTCAAAATATTTCAGTGCAACTTAACATTTGTAATAAGGTCCATAATTTATTAAAATGATAATCTAACCACATTTAAATTAATTTTAAAACTCAAAAATATACACTCTTACCATCTTACTGCCTGATATGAAAGAACACCAGTAAAACCACATTTTCTATCTTTTTGCTTCTCTCCTTATTGCGTGACCACCTCTACCACATAAAAAACATCTTGAAGGACTCAAATGAACTCCATCAGATACTGGGAGAGATGAGTGACAAAGCTACAAAAAAATCCTAACATTTTCCTGAAGAATCTTTGTTATTATTTATAAACACTTTTTTTTTTCTGTTGCTGTAGCACAACTAGGAGACATATGTAGATAGATAAAACACCAAATGTTTATTTTTTTTTAATTTGGAGGGGTTTTTTATGTTTTAAAGTGATCTCTGCATTTTGCATTTTCCTTCAGATCACTGCCACAGTCTTCCGAGGCAGGCTGCAATCCCCGTTTGACTCATCACATTATGTGCTCATATTAAGTTTTGCATTAAATCCCAGTGCCATCTATAACTTGATACTAATATCTTTACACCACTGAGGCTTTGATATTTGATGGAAAGCCCCTGAAACCTCACCAAGGGTCTCATCAAATCAGGCAAGCCTCACTTTGCTGTGTATTTACCAAGTGAAGCATATATTCAAGTGAACCCAGTTTGAGGAGTCCATGGTTAGTTAATCAGCTATGAAGAGTTCTCTCAACCTATTGTTTTTAGCAATACAGCCAAAATTCTATGAAATGGCATCCCTTGCTGCTGTACTTGAATATCAATGCTTTACCTGAAGAGAATCAAAATGGTATCACTCCCTCCCACTAATTCCTGACTTCTTGCTTAGTGCAACGCATCCAAAGAAACGAAACTTATTGAATCAAGTTTAATGACATAATAAATTCTTCCCTTCAGACAATGTTGAGGCTTAATTCACTAGAGCACTTTAAGCCTTTGCCTTTAGCATCTGATGGGTCATTAGTCTGTAATCCTCAGCTAGCCTGTTTGGAATCTAAACTAAATCAGGAACCATATCAGTAGTTTCTGAAATATGACTGGCAGGTCAAGTGGCCTCAAAAAGACTGCCTGGGGCATATAAGACTAGGATAGGGCATGGCTAGAACAGAACCAGTGATGGATCTGGAAGCGTGCACTCAATAAAGACTTCATTCATTCTAACTCACTAAACAGCAGTTCTTCAAATGACTTGACTTATATTTTTGATGTTTTTAACCAGTAGGTCATGCAATAAAATTGTCCTGTATGTGCCAATAGGCTTAACACACAGATCATTGACTTGCATGCTTGGGCATATTTTATTTATATTTTTCCCTCAAGTTTTTCCATAGCAGCCTGAAAAAGGCAATAGAATAACTGCCATGTGGGAAAACATGTAATCTGAAGGACTTAGATCATAGAATTTTGAAGAGCAGAGAGTTTGATGAAACACCCTTTTGTCCAAAAAGAAAAAAAATACTCTGAAACGCCCATTCCTACACCTGGAAAGTCACATTCTTGAGATGCTACCAATAATCTCTGCTCCCAGCTGAATATTTCTCGCATTACATATTAAAAACACTCTCTATGCAATAATTTCAGGCCTTTTCAATACAAGCCAGAAAACCAAGTCTGCTTTAGAATTTCAGCTGGAGTATTTCAGGCTTATTGGAGAGGAAAGTGTGCTGTGCTCATCTCCAGAACCCTCCACCACAGCATTCACTGAACGCTCCTGAGACTTGATTCAAAGTCCACTTCAGTCAATTGACCCCAGTGGTCTTTAGATCAGGCCCTTAATCTGTACATTGCACTCAGATAATCAGTAACAGCTTAGTTAGACACTATTTTTTTTTTTTCCACTCATCATTTTCCAGATTCAACAAAAACATTTCCAAACCCCTCAAAATCAGACTGGCACTTCTAGTGGATGCAGTGCAGTACACTCTATAGCAGAGGTTTAAGTTGTGTTTGCAGTTAAAAAAAAAAAAAATGGGGGAAATTAATATTAATAAATAAACATATGATCTGGATACTTTGACTTCCAGAAAATACCCTGAAGAGCTTCAGCTCTGATGCCATAGGGATTTCTCAGTGGAGACAAAGGCACATTGGCACCAAGCAGGGAGTGAAAAGGAAAACTAATTCTGGTTTAGAACCAGAGCACAAGGCTGGGTTAGGCACTACAGTCCAAGTTCCCCCAGTGTCTTTAGAATACCAAAATACAAGGATTCAAAAGTCAAACAGGATAATCTCAAGATCCCTGCTCTGAGGAGTGACAGGAGGCCGCAATCACCCCATTTAAGAGTCACCTTCTGCGGAGTGGCTGTGTGAAATTCAGCAGGGCAAATCCCAAAATATCCCCAATTAGAAAGATAACTCATTTCCAGATCCAGCCTGCTCAAAGTTGTCTACAGTTTAATTTAAATATGCATTAAACACACTGTGTAGCAGAGGCAAAATTACTTATTGCTTTAAGCATGCCCATGCTATTTTAAAATAGCCTGGCCGTCATGAGCATTTCTCCTATTATCTTTGGTGACATTTAATCAGTGCTTAAATGTTGGGAACACAGGGGAAAGAAATCAGGTTATATATTTGGGAAGGCAACTCTTAGAAATTAGGCTTCTTTCCAAAAGAAAACTTAACCAGTTGCTCACTGCCTAAGCAAACAGAGTTAACACTTAAATTTTCTCCTGGTAGGAGGAAAGTCACACCCCAGCCAGTGTTAAATCCTTTTGGGGATGCTCTACTGAGGCTGAATTCAAATTCCCAGAAGACTCAGACCAATAACTTCATTTTTTATACAGTAAGATTCTCTTTTTCCCTGTGCCTCACACACTACGGAGGCAGGAGGTATTTACAGAAATGAGGAAATGTAATTTTTTTCCCCATTTATTATTGAACTTTTAAACGCTCTCTGTCATTTGGGAACTCCCTCCATCTCCAGCCTTTGTATTCCAAGGTACTTCAGTAACAGCAGTAAGTGAAACTAAAATGCCAACTTGAGATTTGCATTATAAATGGCATATACAAAGAGAGACTTTTTAAACTTTGGTTGATCTAGCATATCAAAGATCTTTTTCTCTCTTTTTCTAAGCTACTTCAGTGACTGTATTGAAGTGAACTGAAAGGATTAGCTTGAAAGTGGCAAGAAATCTGGCATGCAAAGAAATAAATTTTTTCTCCACACTTATTTCAGTTGAACTCTTCATTATAGGGGGGCCCCTTTCCTCTTCTGAAATGCATTTTGCTCTGTCTCTCTCAAGCCATCCCATGCTGTGCCAGTCCCAAACAAGGTGAAAATACAAAGTGTGCAAGAGCAGCTCCTGACACTGGTTCCCTCAGCTCCTCTTCAAGCTTCTGCACTGCCAAACTGAGCACCAGCATGAAGATCACAACCTATTTACTCATCATTTCCTCTTTAGCCAGAGCTGGGGGTAAATCCAGGGATATTGATGACATCTGCCTCTCCCACACTTTTTACTGATGCGCTTCCCCATTGCACAAACCTCCATGTGATGGGGACACGCATCCCAGAAACACACACAGAGGATGTTCTCTGCTTCCCAAGGAAATCACACGCAGTCTTCACTACTTGCAGTGTGGTTAGCATAGCCTTACTCCAGTAATATCTATCTGGGAAATATGAAACAGCATGGAAAAATCACCAGGGGAAGAAGAGCAGAAGGAATGACTCAGCTGTGAACCTGGATTCAGACAAAAATGACTAAGAGCTCCCAAAATCAAAAAGAAAAAAAAAAAATCTTCTTTGCAACTGCTGATACTAATTCTCCACTCAGATTCGTTCCCATTTAGAAAACTTAGATTATTAGATTCACTTCCATTAGAAAAATTAGATTTAGAAAACTTAGGTAATTCTTTAGAAATGTTGGTCACTCTGTGGCTCCCTACCTAGCTTCATCCCTTTTCCTTTGAATAATTAAGCAAACCAGCTGCAGTAACTCCTTGAAACAAAAGCCCTTTGTGTCTAGTGACAAGTTCAGGGGCAGTCCTAGATAAGGATCAGAGACGAGCTCCCAGGCTGCGTCTGGTGAAAGGCTGAGGGTCTGAGGGGAAAGAAGGGGCTGGCAGGCACGGGCAAGGGGAAAGGCTTGGGTGTCCCAAGCTGGGGCTGAGTCAGAGCTCAGGGCTCCATCGGCGCCCCGTGTTTACGGAATAAATCGCTGTTCCGTCGCAGACGCACCCGCTGCCCACTCCAGCCCGAGCTCATTCCTCTTACATCAGTGACTCCACAGCAAGATTAGACAGACATGCAGCAGGGAAAAAAATCCAGCCCAGGACAGTGTAATCCCCGTTTTCCTGACAAACTTGTTTGTGCCAGGGCAGCCCAAGGCCTGCAGGAGAAACGATGTGTGTCCCGGCTGGCGGCCGAGGACAAACCATGGGACACTCAGAGTGCCCAAAATGTGGGGAATGTTACTCCAGACACAACAAAACACAGCTTATAACGACATGCCACTGAGATAGCCTTTCATGTGCGGCTTCTGGAAGTTGATTTATCTGCAACTAATTACAGAAAATACTGGGGGGTTTCTTCACATCGCACGGGCCACAATAGATGCTCCATCCCTCAGTGTCGATGACACGGGCACCCTGTCAGAGCTGAATAGCTGCCTACTGACCCCCCCCCCTTCACCAGGGGGGGCTTGCTAATGTCCTGGGCTAAAACTGTGCCAGCACCAGCTGGCAGGCACGCTCGTGAGCCGACCAAACCCACCCCGAAGACAAGAGAGACCTCTGCAACCTGCAGAAGCAGGACCAGCATTTCTCCTTGCTCCCAAGATTAACTGCAGGAGAGTGCTCCAGCAGCTATTCATCACCAGCAGCACCTAAAGCCTTCCTCACTGCATATATCAACGTGGCCGGGGCTGTGACTAATGGAAAAGGCACCACCCTATAAAACAGAATAAAAATGAAGGAACCGTCAGCAAGTCAGCTGTACCAAGCTAAATTATTTTAATGTAAAGATTTGAAGTGAGTACACACACCAAAAAAAAAAAAAAATCTGCCTTCTTTATTAATCTCCTCATAAAGAAATGCAAAATATTAAATCAGTTTAGGTTTATTTCAAGCGGCCTTGAAGAGATAAATAAAAATAAGCTTCCAAAATGCCCAGGGAAGTGACAGGAGCCTGTGATTCCAAAGAGGATGCTGAGCCACACGTAAAATATTGTTTGCATATGTGGAGTTCAGCACACAATAGACTTCTGAGAAGAGAGCAATGTCAAACAAAAGAGTAGCTGTATTAATAGCTATATTTACTTCTGCTGCTTCTATTCTATAAGGTTACATATAGGGAGAGGAATTAATTTTCTGCAGAGCCCACCTTCTGTAGTGACCCACCCAAGTGGGTCAGCCTGAGTGTGATGGCAGAAATGAGCAATAAAAAGTTTAACACTGTCTGAAATAATCCCGGATTTCATTTAATCTCCCTCCTAGTACTAAAAATAACAGAAAGCAATAAAATCTCAGATGGTGCATATTGCAAGAGCCGGAGTTTAATCTCGTTGATGAGAAAAAGAAAAAGCGACAGACCCCTCTCTCAGCTTCCCAACACTCCCAATTTTGATTCTTTTCCTGCAGTGCTGGAATATGCACCTACTTCCTTGAATTAACAGATCTCCAAATAACACTCACAGGGACTATTTTCCTACACATAAAGTTGCTTTCTCTGTTCAGAGGAGTATAACTGGGTTTGGGAAGAAATATAAAAGAGTTGCTAAAGCCAGTAATTTCCTCAGCCACACATATGGCTTCTAAGTTTAATAGCAATTATGTCATTTTTATATATGATTCACTTGATGTTGTTTTCATGTGAATCATTTGACATATATAACTCTGGCAGATTTCTTAAATAAGCATATCACCAGAGACTAAATTACTAATCAATTAACCAATTTCTCTTTCCCCCCTCCTTCTCCCATCTTGGCATGCAATTAGGAGAGAAAACTAAACTTAGAAAGGCACTTGGAGAAGATGAGGTTTGATAAACCATGGAGTTTTTTTTGTCAGGGGAGGAAGGGGACGGCAGGGCAATAAAATGGGGCCAAACACATGGAAAGACTTTGCACTCAAGCGTTTCCCTGATGGGATCTGAAGAGCATCAAGGTATCTCCAGCACCTCAAATTTTGCACAGCCACCCTGGGCAAGGCTCATGCCCTTCACCCCATCCATGCAGGAGCACCAATGTGGCCACAAACACCTGCTGTTCAGCGCTTGAGCAGGTGCAGCAGGCACACCAACACCCCCAAACGCGCGAGGTTTTAATTCTCACTTCTCTTCTTGCTGGGCAGGACAGGGAGGGCAGTGCTGCGGAGGAACAGGGAAGGAAGCAGCCCGGTTGGAGAGGTGTTTACAGCTCAGCCTCCCTGTGCTCTCGCCACAACACACACACACCCCCTTCTTTCCAGAAGAAATTTCACAGCCTGCAACACCCCTTCCTCATTTTCAAACCGTTCACAGCCCTGGTGCTCAGCAGCCTGAGCCTCGGCCACAGGCACAGAGCAGCCCTTCCTCCCCTTTCCTGGGGACACAGCTGGGCATCCCTTCCAGCCCACACCGCCTCAGCTCTCAGGAACAACAGGCAGAGAGGGTTTATTTTGCCAGCTTAAATGTTTTAAACATATTTCCTTCAGCTCCCAGCTCAGTATATAGGCAAAATACCTGACGCGTTGCACTTATGGGTCTTGAGTGAAATAGCCACAGATATTTTCCACACCTTTCTTATTATTCTGCTTGCAGACCAGGCATCTTTCAGAAGGAAATCCACTTCTCTTGCTATAAAAATGCCTTGAAAATTGGTTGTAACATCCTCAACTCTAACTACAATTTTCCATCCATGTTTTGTTTCCCTCTTACAAACGCCACCAGTCCTCTCTCACAAACAGAAAGCAAAGATAGCTGCTCTGAGCAGTTTCTGAGAGCTGATATCTGTGTACTTTGGCTGCTATCAAAAGAACAATTAAGCACACGCTTAATATGATCACCCAAGTAAATGCACTAACTCCATTAAGACAATCTTATTTGCTTGTTTTATTTAAGAACATATTCAAGAGATTTCTTTGAAGAAACCAAAGCAAACAGCAAGACCAGGGCCCAAGCACTACACATTCAGAAAGCCAACTACTCCAAATCTTTTCCTATGTACAAAAAATGACATTTAGGTTTCACCATCCAGTTTTCAAACACAAATATTTCATAAGCATTCAGAAAACCAACTACTCCAAATCTTTCCCAACATAAAAAATTAAATTTAGTCTTCACCATCCAGTTTTCAAACACAAAAAGTTCATAAGCTATCACAAGGACTCCAGCTTTGTTTTCCCACCTCCCATAGCTGATTTTACCTTAAAAACAAGTGGCTTCTTTCCTTCTGTCCTTCCTTCCTTCTGTCCTTGATCCAAGAAAGTGAGGAACCCAGCTCCTCTGATATAGCCACCTCCCTGCAGTCAGGCCCAAGTGAAGGCACCTGCACCTTCTGGAGAGCCAGAGCACACCTGGGAGCAGGGAAAGAATTTAATTAAAGCCTGTAAACCAAGCCAAGCCATCTAAAGTGGCAAGTGACAAATGTGAGTTTTACACAGGGACATCTACTGAGACAGTAAAAATCCTCCTGCTAGGGTGAGCAGGCACTCTAATCATCTCTCTCTGTTACTCATGGTATTCACATAAAGTAAAATTACTTATCTAGGTTTCATTCATATGTTAGAGAATATGTTCTAGCCCTTCACCTGATTCACAGTAGAAACTGGTTATTTCACTGTCCCAAATCATGGTGATAAGAGAAGTGAATACTCAAATCATTTAAGTTGTAAACACCCTCTGAGACCGAGTCCAACCATTAACCCAGCCTTGCCAAGTCATCACTAAACCATGTCCCCACTGTCCCACTCTGCTTCACCTTGAGTGTTGGGTGCAGCTTTGGGAAAGACGAGGAGAAGACACTGGTCTCTGTAGTGCTCAGTGATAGGGCCTGAGGAAAAGGTTAGAGCTGTGTCTTTAAGTTGGACATCAGGAATTATTTCTTCACCCAGAGGTGGCTGAGCACTGGAAAGGGCTCCCCAAGGCAGTGGTCACAGCACCAAGGCTGACAGAGCCCAGGAAATGTTTTGAGAACTCTCCTGGGCGCAGGCTGTGACTCATGGAGATGGTCCTGTGCAGGGTATGGAGTTGGACTTCATGATCCTGGTGGGTCCCTTTCAACTCAGCATGTTCTGTGATTCCATAACACAAATAATGTCCCTTAATTTTACAGCTGAAACACCCCAAGGATGAGATGAACTTCCCGGGTGAAAACACCCCAGAGACACCAGGATAAGCCAGCTTGGAGGTGATCTGTGCTCACACTGATGTGAGCCAGCCCATGAGGGTTTTTCTCACAGCAGTGGTCCAATCTCCTTCTGCTCACTCCTTATTTCAGGTTCCTATCCCAGCTGCTCATGCTCAGATATTGCAGATTATCACTGATAGGAGCTCTTCACTCCTAGAAGTTTTTTTTTGTTTCATTCAAAATCTGGGGGTTTTTTCTCCCTTTTCCTTCTGCTGTACAGATCTGGCAATCTGGTTTTATGAAACAAACAATTCCCCAAAGACAAGTGTGCTGGCAGCAATCAGTACAGCTGGTTTGACTCCCCTGAGACATGGCTTGCTCAAGGTGAGGAGCCTGCTGGGTTTCCTTTACCTGGCTGCTATAAATAAGGAAGTTCTGAGCAACAGAGTTCTTAGAATCACAGAATGACTTGAAGGGACCTTAAAGACCACGGGCAATGACATTTTCCACCGGTCCAGGTTGTGCAAGCCCCATCCAGCTCGGTCTTGGACACCTTCAGGGATGGGGCAACCACAGCTTCTATGGGTAACCTATGCCAGGGCCTGTTTCCTTCCTGTGCATACCTAGCAGGATCATCTTCCCCAGCTGGGAAACACGAACTTCAGCTTCCAAGGTGTGACTGTGTCTTGGAGGATCAGCTTCAGGTATGCTCCTGGGCATGACACTCATCCCAGGATTTTCCAGTGAGTAACACTGACGTTGTTTCCCTGTACCATGAGCATTGTCAGTGCTGGTCTGGGTGCTACTGGCCCAATGTTCATCCAGAGCCCTATCTCTGTTTTGTGAGCACTCAGTTCTCTTTGCAGGCTGCCCAAAGACCTGCTGCCACCAGCTGTGGCTTCCAGGCAGGCACGTGTGTTTCCCCAAAGCCTCAGAAAACACCGAAGCTTAGCACTTCTCAAAAGTGAATCCCCCTGGCTGCTTTTTTTTGATCCTGTTTACTCCATGCACTTAATTAACACAACCACATTCTGAGGATGCACACTATCAGCACCACATGCCCTGGTCTAACAAAAACCATGGCGAAGCATTAGCAATAAAATCCCCGCTTTGCAGAAAAAGTAGCAGCGAAACGCTCCTACACCGCGTACCAAATGGCACGTCTTCTGTGGCATCCCCACCTTCCTCGCCTCCCTCTTCCCGTGGCTGGTCCATCTGTCCTCACTTGGGAGCTCTGATTTCACACATCCTTCCCCACCCCATCTCCCCTGCTCGCCGGGTGCTCCTCGGGCTCTCTGTGATTCGCAATCCCGCAGCAGTCGCGCCGTGCGGTTCCCCATCGCTCCCGGCCAGCCCCGACTTCTGCATTTCCTGCTGCCAGCCAACCCACCTTGCACCCACTGCCAGCATCCTCCAGGGCACTGCTTGCACCCACCCCATGTGGTCTGTGCTCTGGATGTCAGCAGCATGAGCTCTTCACACGCTCTGCCTGCCGAGTCCCACTCACCCATTCTCTGCCGTAACCAAATGAAACAACCTGTCACAGACATCTTTTCACTAAAATCCTTTTGTTAGGATTTTTCCTGCTGAAGCTGAAGAGTTTCAGCAACACAGTGTAAACAATGGTTATCTGCTGCTGTGGAATGCACCAGGTGGACCCGTGATTGGTCTCCTGTAGATATTTGGATTTACTGACCACGCACGGCAGAGCTGGGTCTCGCTCTCTGCCGAGAGACAGATCTTTGTTATTCATTCTTTTCTATTCTTAGCTTAGCCAGCCTTCTGAGAACGTTCCTTCTACTTCTTTTAGTATAGTTATAATGTAGTATATATATCATAAAATAATAAATCAAGCCTTCTGAACATGGAATCAACATTCTCGTCTCTCTCTCACCCTGAAAACCCTTGTGACCACCGTCACAACAACCTGCTGGTAGGGGGATAGAAAGAACTTTGCAGAGCGGCCCTCTCCTTCCTCTGCTCCCCTCCATTTCCCTGCAGACCCTCCACCACATCAGGAAGGCTGATAACAACGTGCTGAGCTCGGAATCTCCCACTCCACTTAACCCCCTTGAGAAACTTTCCCACTCCCAGACGAGTCCTGAGAAACGTTCACTCAAAGAAATCTTCCCAGCTGCAGAATCCTCAGTGCCAGCAATCTCTGCACTCCCAAACCTGAAGTGATCCAAGCTTGGACTGTCAGAGGACCTGTCAGATCTGCTCTGGAAAATTCACAGGCTAAAACCTCACTGGAAAAGGAGAAGAGCAGCTCTTTTGCTATCAGAGCAAAACAGCATTAGAACATTAATGACTATCCTTGCTTTCCCCAAGACTTACTTGGCCAACTAGGAAACAACTAGCCTGCTTCCCTTTAAAAGTTATGGCACACTCTGTAGCAAGGATATTAAAAATTTCCAGGTTTTTCTCTTCCTCAGATTGATTGATACTGCAAAAGGACAGACAAAACTTGTGCTAGAGGAATTTTCAGGAGTCCTTCTAAAGTAAATTTCCTATATTTAGTGAAATTGCCTGCTGCTGATACATATTATTGGCCCACAGAATGAGACTCATCCACCCAAGGAAAAGGATTAACTGAAATATTGCCATTTCTAGGAATTAAAGTTATTGGAATTCAAGCTGAAGCCCATTTCCTATACGCAATCTTAATGTGATCCTCAGGGAGCTCTGAAATTATCATCTTCAAGTAAGTGATCTTTTCATGCAATTTTATTCTAGCACTATATCTAGGTATCTTCTCCATAACTTCTATGTCCACAAGCTTATTTATCTCCTTGCTAAAGTTCAAAATCTAATTTCCAACACAGGTTACTTACTGTAATAAACTGTACAAGCTTTAAAGTGACAAGTTGAAAGATACAATTTTTTAGAGTTATGAATTAATAGCCATATACGTCAAAGAAAGTGCCAACTTTTTCATATTTATAGATATATTATTGAAATGATAAAAAATGAACTGGGGAAAGAGAAAAGAAGTGAGGAGAACTGCATATAATGAATCAAACATACTTAACAAGACATGTACAGACACTTTAGTGTGCATCTCTTTTATTACATTACATTAATCAAATTCTGCTAAAGACATCCATCTAAGCGAAGTGTCACAGTGATATTCTATAAAAACATTCTTTTGAAAAAGAGTCTTCCCTGACAGTGGTATCAACTCCACTGTCTTAAGTGATTGTCAGGACTGCATTACTCAGAAATTAAGAGAATTTATGTAAGTGCCTCGCAAGCTCCCCTGAAGAAAAAAATAATTTAATTGGAGGAAGTGTACAAACTCTGATAAAGGCTGGTAAAACAGGGATAAGTGATTTCACTCAGGGAAGCATGAATGGGATTTTTTTCCTGCTTCTTTCTCCTTTGGTTCACAGCACTGACAGACTTTCTTAGTCGGGAAAATCCTGGAAGAAAATCTTCCCTTCTGTTAAACGGGCAGAATATGTGCACTTTTGTTAAATTATCCAGCAAGACCTGATCAGCTGAGATTTGAGGCTATTTTTCTTCCTACATGTATTTATTTATTTATTCTAATGAGCCTACAAACAGCTCTTGGAAAGGCAGTGAGGTTTCTCTGCCATGCAGATGTGAGGCCCAGATGTGGCACGGTTTGGCATGGCCTGGCTCTGGGGGGCAGAGACAGTTCTTGCAGGTTGGGCACCTGGGTCATGGCCACATGTGAGCTCAGGTTTACACCAGGCACTATGTTCTGCCTTCCTGCTACCAGGCAGATGCTGCAAACCCAAGGTAACTCAGCATTTTTACAACCTATTGTACCTGTGTGTTGCAAAGTGGGATTTACAACAGGTCTTCACTTGCTGCTCAAGAGGAAAATGATGTGGAGTTAAAGTTTTGGTTGGATTCTTTCATTATTTCATGTCCTTCTTTGAAACAGCCTAACCCAGTAATTCTTAAATTTGACCACACCTAGAAAAAAATACGAATCCTAAAATTCCCACCAAATACAGAGTTTGGATGAAAAGAAGCCACTTTCAGCCCCAGTGGCAGCAAGCCACAGAGAATGAGGGGTGGAGGGAATTGCATCACTTCTCCTCCATTATTTAGATGCAGTGGGATCCATAAATCCACAGAGGTGACATCCATTAAGGCAACGCTGGTATTCCCACTCAGCGCTTCCCATTGTGTGTGAAGGGGTTGGTTTTACTTCCCTGCAAAGGAAGGGAAAGCTCCTCATGGCAATCCCTGAGTGATGTGGCATCAAGTGTCAAAATATAAGACAAGGAAACAAGGCACAGGGAATAGTTTAATCTAAGTGATTCACTGACAGATCACAAAAGCAACGATTTGCTCTTCCCAATTATTCTCTAATTTCACTAATCAAACTATTAAGCCTGGATGTTATTCAAAACTCAAAGTCAACACTACAAAAAAGCCAAACATGAAATCCACCATTTGCATAACTTATTAAGCGAAATATGGAATTCATGTGACAGACAGAACGTCAACTTCAAACTGTGTTTCCAGCCACAGCAAGAGCTGTTTGATCTACACGGGTTAGCTCCCTACCAGGAAAAAAAAATCACACACACAAAATTTGCCAAAGTAGTCAGTGCAGAGCTATTCTGCAGTGAACTTTGTAAATGCAGGAGAGCTGTGAACACGTCGGATCAAAATTCTGCCACAAATTCAAACTAATATTTACCGAACATCCAGTTCACTGCTCGCTCAGCTGCTCTTATCAATGTTTTAATAAACTATAAATCCTAGCGAGCCCTGAGGCAACTTAACTGCTGTAGTGATGCTGGAGGGTGATTAGGAAAAAAACTAAAGATAAGATCCATTGTTTTTTTTCATGGTTGTGCACATCATTTTTCTATTTCTTATGCTTTATGTGTGATAATCTGAGCTTCCTCAGAGGTAAATTCTCATCTAATCATAAGTCCCCACACACCAACAGAACATATCCTATGTGGTCTAACAACAACAAAAAAAACACAGAGCAAGAAGTGCTTCATTAACAACATGGATTTAACCTACCGTAAGCTCATTTTTAGGCTGCAACAAAAGCCCTGGAAAAGGTGAAAATTAAAAGATGTCACCTAAAGAGCTCTCTAAAATTAGAATTAATTTTAATCTGCCTGGAAAAAAAAAAAAACCTTGAACGGTGCTGAGAGTTATGAAGAGGGGGGTTGTTTTAAAAATATATATAATAGCAAACAAAAGGAACAAGAAGCCTGTTTTAGAGAAACAGGGCAGACATCATGCTCTGTTGTTCAGATTTACGCCTAAACCACATGAAAATGTACTGGGAGAGCCCATCCTGTGGCATTTTTGCTATGTACAGGGTATGGGGATGGGGTCCTGGGTGCAGCCAGGGAAGGGCAAGAGGAGGAAGAGCACAAATGAGAGGGATCACCTCTCATTTTGGTATCCCCACAGGTGCCAGAGACGGATTTTGGGTTTGAAAGGGACGTTTAAAAGCCATGTCAGTATGTTCTGCTCTGGAACTGCTCCAGGCAGCATTGGGAGGAAGGAGATATCTCCTCTCGCTATTTTTGGGCTGGAGCATCCCTGCTCCAGATGGGTTCCTTTGCTTGTCTGATTCACCACAGCCAGAGCTACAAACCAGGAGGGCGAGCTGGATTAATATCAGGTGCATCACTAAGAAATATTTCCCCCTTTCCCAGTGTTTCTCCCTCTGTCCCTGCCCGGGTCTGCCCTGCTCCCCAGGCAGCCCATCCCTGGCTCTCACAAGCCAGGCTGACCTTTCTCTGCATGCACAGCCCTGCCAGGATCAGCCCCAGCAACTGGAATTTGTCTCCCTCTAAGTGACAGCTGCCATTTTAATGATCCAGCAGCAAAGGTGAGTTTCATCTCAGGAGGCAGAGAGGGAATGCAAAATAAAGAAAGGGGGAAAAAAAAAAAATGTTTCCATGAGGAGCTCCTGAAGATCAGATGGTTAGGAAGTGATTTGGGGGTGAATTCTATATTTAAAAAACATTTTTAGTCAATTTAACAGATAACTTAACTAGTTCCTACTTTGCACTGACGTATATTTATAACTCTTTTTGAATGGATTTGTATTAAATTGGTGATTTTCAGTGGTTCTGACTCTTCCCTGTCCTCATCTGCCTGGTGAGCCTGTCCAAAGACAGCTCTCAGCCAGACTATTACACTTTAAAAATCATTTCAGTGACTTTGCCCCTTGGTGATGCAATGGAGTGATTAGAAGAGCTCTCACCATTACCCCACCATTTTCCTTTAAGACACATATGAAAATTCCTTCCCTTTCTCAGCCCTGGCACGTTCAGAGTTACTGTTCCCACTCACAGCTGTCACTACCATGCAAACTTAATAAATTCCATCTATGCATGACTTACTTAGCTAACCTCCATCCACCAGAGATACACGCCTCTTACTCAGACAAGCAGGACAATAACATAGTAAAGCTTCAAAACAATAGCTCTCATGTTTCAAATATGTATAATATGGCAAGGGGCTTATCCCAGCCCTGGTGATCCTGCCCTAACAGAAAGGATCTTTTCTTTCATACTATGTAACTTTTGGGATTTTTGTGTTTGGAGGGGTAGTATCTTTCTTTTTTATTTTTTTTCTTTTTTTTTTTTTTAGTGGGTTGGTTTTGTTTTTTGTTTTTTTTTTTAATACAGAAGTAGTTTGTAAATTATTAGGAAAGAAAAGTAAAATTAAAATTAAATTGAAACTAAATTAAATTAAAATTAAAATAAAAATAAAAATAAAAAGAGTTTTTTTAAAAGGAAAAAGGAAATTATAGAGGAATAATTAAATAAAGGAAGAGTTAAAATGGGCAGTGTTTCACTGAGCAGAATACACCCCAAAACACAAACACCCGGGTTCTGACCCACCCCACCTTTGAAATTTCCAGTCACAAATTAACCCTCTGGAAGAGCTGCAAATTCAAATCCACACAACCCAGAGTGAAAACCTGGCCCTGAACAATTTTATTAGCAGCAAATTTGTCATGCACATTAAACCCTCCCCACCAACAGCCTCGGGCCACATCAGCTGGGACCCTGCGCCGCTCCCCTTTGCCACCTTGTCTGTCAGGAGAGCAATCAGCACTTTTTGGAAGAGCTCAGCATTTTTCAGAATTAACACCGCCAGAGAAGTAATCATGCCTGTGTTAAATAAATAGTTCCAAATGCCAGGTGAAATGCACATCAGAGTGCATCAGGCAGCCACACAAGGTATCTGGAGGCAGAAGAACAAAGTATGCTTCACTTCGCATTAGAGCTGGCGAGTGCTGAAGCCCACGAGCAACAGAAAAATGCAGGATGAGTAATTTTACTAGGTGCTTCCCTGCAAGATTTCCTGGGGCCAAGCACTGTCCTGGCTGTGTAATTTTGATTAAATCAATAGCTGTTTATCAGTGTGCCATAAAACGACAGGAGCCAGATGCAAGAGGACTGAAACTGAACACAGGTAAGCGAGAAACAGGGCTGATAATAACTGGTAATTTCTAAATTGATTAACTTGGGCACGAGGATGGGCATTGGAAAGGTTCACTCCAGCCTTTCATCATTCTGTTTCCCCTGCTGGATGTCCTTTAGATGATATTAAATGATGGATTTCTCAACAGGTTTAGTCTGCTAAATTCCCCATCCATGGAAGTGTTCAAGACCATGATTGGAGCAGTCTGGTCTATTGGAAGATGTCCTTGTTCTTGGCAAGAGGGTTGTAACAAGGTCCCTTCCAACCCAAACCATGCTGGGATTCCATGATTCCACAGTACATTGCCTGGGTTCTGTGATGCTGTGATCCAGTGCAATTTCAAGTGTGACTCCAGACAAGTAGGACTCGAAGCACAGTTCCAGCTATCAGAATATATCCTTCCATTCTGTTTACTTTCTATTTTAGAGTTTTGGGGCAAGCTTGACAATAAAGGGGCCACAAGAAGCAATGTGTGCTTGGATCATCTTCTCCTGCCTTTGCTCTGTGCTGCTGATGGCAGTGTTGACCTGACCTGGAGTCCATGGTCCTTGGATTCCAAACCTTTGCTCCAACCAGATCCTGGCAGGTGCCCTTGCTAAAGGTGGATCAGAGGAAATCCAGTGAGTCTAAAAGAAATCTGGACTTTTTCCCAGACCAAAGCCTGCCCATGGTACCTGTTCTAATCTCTCAAAGAAAAAGATTGAAGATCCCAACAAATGGGATTTACAAGTGTTTCAGAAAGATGCAATGCATAACAAACATAGTTTAAAGGTGCATTTTCTTATGGTGCATTCATACAATTAAATTCCATTATAGTCTCAACTTCCACGTGGAAAATGGATGTCATAAGAGCACTTATAAATTATTCACATCTTTACTAAATGAAGGGCTATCAAAAAATTGTCATGGGCTATCCATATGCAGTATGTCTTGAGCCACAACTGACAACCTAACTAATATTTTTAATATCCCAGTTATTTCATAATTACAAGAACGCTGATATTTTTACAGTATTAGTTCAAAGTTTGAAACAAGGAAGACAAGTAAACTGGGTGAAAACTCCGAGCTGGATTCTGCATCCTTTGAGAAGCCCAAGCTGGAAGCTTTATGGACCGGTGGGTACTTTTGGGTATGCACAGAATGAAGAAATAGAGCCCCATAGTGGTTAATCCCCAAAGCTAAAAATAAAAACAAAAGAAAACCCTACTGAAACCAGAGTCTTTTAAGCCGCTCTCATATTTTAAGCGAGTTATTAAAATGTTAATTATCTGACTAACATTATGCTTGAACACAAGGGGAAAAGACATTTTGAAAATTGTGCGCTTTTTTAACTGGGAGGGTAATTTACAGATTTCTTCCAAAATGACAATTTCTTTTTTATTCAGCAGCTTGAACACTAAGTCAGAGCACTCTTCAGACTGCAAATATAGCAATTATCCCAAGTAATGCTTTGACACTGTTACCACAGGCAAGTGGCCAAAGTGCATCAGCAGTCAAAATATCTAAGCAAGTTAACAAGCTCCTTTTACTCTCAGCAGAGCAGGAGAAGAAAGGGAATCCAACCCCTGAGAAATGTTAAAATAAAGGAGAAAGAAAAGCTGCTGGTGTTTGTTAAAGAAAATGGTGTCACTGTCTGGGCCTGATCAAGGTGTAACACCCGAGTCCCTGACAGATGTCCCTGGGATGGGGAGGGCCCCGCTGCCGCCTGTCCCCGGCTAATGACTGCCGGCAGCCCACCAGGACCTGCCGTCAGCCCACACCTTGCTTTGCTGCTCTTTCTCCTCTCTCTTTGCCCCATTTTTCTTTTTCTTTCTTTCTTTTTTTTTTTTTTTTTTTTTTTTTCCTTTTTCAGCTCCATTTGCAAAATACCCCCACATGTACCATACAAAAGACATCTCAACTCATTAAGGAAATTCCCAAAGAACTATTAACAAATCATTTTGCTTCAGCCAGAGATATCAGATTTAATTAGGTGAGCGGTGTTGATGGGGTGCAAAAACAAAAGCCATCTCCTGTCTGAAAAGGTTCAGGTCCTGTGTAGGCCCCATTCTTCCCTCCATGGCACAGACAATAATTGAGCATTTTTTTAAAGGACATAGGGATGAAAAGAGGAGTCTGTCTCGCAGACAAAAGCTTTCAAGAAAGATTTGTTTTCCTTTCTCACCAGGTGACTTAAAGGGGAAAAAATCTTCATCTGTAAAGAAATGGCTACAACCTACAGTGAGAGCACAGCGACTGAGAATATAAAACAGTTCTAACAAGCATAATTTTTGCAAGTGATTAATCAAAATGTATTTAGCCAGTCATTTTCAATGATAATCAAAAGACCCGCTTAAAACAATAATCATTTTGCAATAATAACAGTTATGTTCATTCAGACACAGGCAGGCTCTGCTGCCTGGAATGAAACGTCCACGTTGGCCCTGCCACAATGCCCTGGGACGCCAAAGGGTTTCTCAGAGTGGGAAATCACCAGGATGGAGACCACAGGTTGCACAGATCAGGGTCCTGTACAACGCAGGAATGCAAAGCACTGGGGTGCCAAAGGTTTATTTCTCCTCTCTTGTTTTAAACCTTTGGGTTAATGCTCTTTGGAGGTCTGGCCAGTTGTCAGTTTAGGGCAATATTATCTGGGTGGTAGGATAATACTGGCACGTTACTCGGGGTGTAATGGGAATGTTTTTCCAGCAGCTTCCAGAGGCTCCAGAGATCACATATTGTTAAAGACAAGACTCATTCCATCTTTTAAAATGCATCTGCAAATTAAGAGGCTTAAGATGTACTAACAATTGACATATGCCTTTGTGGTACCAGCTATTCCTCCAGACCTTTAAGCATATTCCTCGTCTCTCCTTCCCTCTTGTATTGGATAAAAAAAAAAAAAAGCAAATCCCACATTAGTCATTGGCATATCAGAGCTGAGACCACTGTGGGCTCTAGGAATATATCTTTATAATTTAAGGCTTACAAGGAGCATGCACCAATTAACACCGTGGAGCAAGCTTTTGATACAAATCATCATTAAATAAACACGCTGAAGCTTTTCAGAACCAGGAGCTACAAATGATAACAAAAGAAGTCAGCAGATCCAGCGGGAAAGAGCAAAAATCTCCTCCAAAACACACTCTGATGCCACTACACAAAAAGCAGCGGCTGGCAGAGATGCCATCAGCAAAAAGGGGAAGGGGGGAGAAGGAAAAAAGTTTAAAATCTGCCATTTTAATTTTTAACAGTTTGAAAATGTTTAACAGAATATATTTTATGCCTGTGGGAGATAAGGACAGGAAGAGTAACAGGACACTTGTAGTCTTGAAAGTCACCAAAAAAATAATTTGGAAGTATTTTCAACTTTATTTTATCTGAAGCCCTGACAGTTAATTTGGTGTGAAAAACTGCAACAGTAGAAAACAGATGTTAAGGGGCAAGCACATAGTTAAGGTCAAAACAAACATAAAACACCGCTTCCATTTCGAGGAGAAGGAAAAAAAGATTTGTCCAGCAACAGGTTTTATGCTAAACCTGCTTTTTTATTGTTCTGCTTGTGATATCTGTAGACTACACAATGCAATACTGTCTGCCATAGTGCAATACCTCTCAGCACCAGTAATTTAAGACTTTCTTCTCTGTAATACACTAAACCATCATAACCTGTCTCTTCCTATTTAGTTTAACCTACAACCACCACATACTGATTTGGCTGTGTGTGGCTTTCTCTATTGCCATTTATTACTCCGCTCGACTCCTGAAATTCTGTTTGCAATTTAAGGCCACAAATTAGAAGCGTAAGTCATCTGTTTCCTATAATCCCCCTGTCAGGGCTGGAATCACATTTGGAGCTGAGCACCAAGCGCGGTCCTGGGCCGGCGCTGCTGCCCCGATTGGCCACGCGGGCTGGGAGCTGTTCTGGGAATAAAGAATGGGAATGGGGACGGGGATGGGGATGGGGATGGGGACAGGGATGGGGACAGGGATGGGGATGGGGACGGGGCGCGGGGCTGGAGGCGGCGCGGGCAGCGTGGAGGGAGCAGCAGCCGCCTGCGCTGCAGAAAGAAATAAATACTATTTAACTATTTAACAGCCCTTCCAGAAATATCTTAACCAACTTGCTATAGGGGCTTTGAAATATCCCTTTTTAAATTTTTTTTTATATATATTTTTTTTTCTTTTTGCTGTTTTTTTTTTTTAAGCCATCTTATAGGGAGGATTATAACTTCCTTTAGTCAGAATCTTTGTCGAGTTCTGCCACCTTTGTCACACAGCGCATTTTCTGTCCGTGCTGCCTTTTGCTGTCCTAATTAACTGTTTTCCCCCCGCGTGGCAGGCAATATACAGAGCTAAAATGGAGATTTTAATGCACTCGTTCCATTTTCTTCCTTTTTTTTTCCCCCCTGTAATTATTCTAATGAATCCATGCATTTGTTCCTTTGATGCCAGTGGAAAATGATTTTAAGTATGTAGATGAGAAATCTTAAAAGTGGATTTTTTTCTTTCCGGACAACAAAACCACAGTTAAAATTTAAAAAATGCCCCACAATTCTTTCATGCATGGGGTTATGTCCACAATTTGAATATTATTTTCTTTCCTTTAAGATATTTTAATAGTAGTCCCTGACCATCACTGCTAGGAGCAAAGAAAGCAGTCAGTGTTTCTTAGTTCAGATTATTTTAAACTTTCTCTTTATTGCACTGGGAGTGAGACAGTATATCCTGTTACAATCTGAAAAGAGCAAGATAAAGCCTCTAAAAAGACCCCAATTCAGAGCAGCAATCAGCAGGGAAAATATCTCTAGTTAATAGTCCAATGGGAGAACTGCTCTGCTTGGAGGGAGGGGGGGTGGGAATAAATAAATAAAGCTAGATTCCATTAATAAAAGTTCCTCTGAATGCCTCGTATTTACTAATAGATATACTTTTACATCGGCTTTGAACTTCCAAGGAGCAAATCAACTTGTTTTAAGTAGCACACTCTGCTCGTGCAGAACAGCCAAATGCTGAACTCTGCAGTGTGATTCAGACTGAGTTGCAGCAAATAATTTTTCTCCCTTGGATTTGAGCAAAACAATAAAAACCTTATAATTTTTGTTTAAGTTAGAGGAGTCCTAAAAAAGAACATTCCACTGCTCTTTGTGCTTCTGTAACTTAAAAATTGGCTGTGCTTTTAAGTGAAATTTGGCAGGCTGTTAGTCTACAATGTGACTAGGATATTTGGACATAACAGAATTGGCCAAGATATGATATTTTAAATGGAACTACTGTTCATGCAATTTCCTAAGGTTTGTTTTTTGGGTTGATTTTCTTTTTTCTTTTTTTTTTTTGTGTTTTTACTATGCATTTGGTATTACAGTTTTATACACACAAATAAATACGTATTATGAGTCCATAATCTACGAACGCAAACTATTGTCAAGATGCATTTACAGCGTGCACTGTGATGATTCCTGAGCAAAAAAGGCTCCCTCATAATAATGAATGCCCATTATTATAAATAAGCACACAGTAGAAATAACTCATGGCACACAAAAGCACACGCAAAACCACTTGGTTTGTTCCAGGGCTCAGACACCAGCACTACTATTGCCGAGCTCTGCGTTGGAAGAGCAACTGGAGTCCTGCCATGGAAATGAGCAGCATGCTAAGGAGCAGATGTTCCTCTTTGGAGGGGCGTGGGGGGAAGTCTTGCACCAAAATGTTGGTGGCCCCTTCTGGGTTTACGAGACAACCCAACTGCTGTGATGCTGCCCTGAAACTGAGAGGGACCTGTCTGCTGAAAATCTGGAAGCTGTAGGAGGTGAGCCTACAACAGCACTCCAGAAACATTTTTGAAAGTCACATTTAACCACCATTTTAAACCCGTGTCAGGGGCCAGGAGGATTATTCTTCCTTCACCAAAAACTCCACGTGCTTCTGAGCTCCCAGAATGTCAAAAAATGCGCTGACCATCTTGCTGGGTAGAAAGGCGGTTTGCGTGTGCCAGGTTCCACACGGACAGACACATGGTATAAAGTCAAATTGGCCATTGCTCTTATTAATTACCAATTGAACCAAACTGAGCAACTTAACCCCAGGCCTGGAAGCCGTGCCAGCTCCACTGTGAGCTCTGCACAACCTCCCCCAAAACCAATCCAAGCGAGCACGTCCGCCTCGCCTCTCGCTCCACCAACACACACGACACAGCCCCAAACCCTGCAGTGGGGCTCTGCAAACAAGGAAACCCTCTCCTGCTCCACTGTGTTCACTCTCCCTCTATAAATATTCAAGGAAAGGTATGTTTGATTGGCTTTTCCCAGGGTCATGAATTTTAAAAATGGTTTGCTATGTGAGCAAAGCAACCTACGTATTTTACTGCATCCCAAAACTTGCAAGTTAGAGTCCAGAGTGATGTAAAACCACTATGTAGGGAATAAATTAAAATATTCCATAGGACATTTGGGAAGCTCGTAGCAGTGGCAGGTGAAGGAATTGTGTTGTTTTAAGGCTCCAGCTCAGGCATGGCACAGCAGTGAAAATGTATAAAGAGTTCTGCAGAGGAAATCAGGATCATGCATAAAGCAGAGTGCCTTGAGAAGTCAGGGGAAATGCCCTTGGTTTTGAAGACACAAAAAATTAGGGAGCTGAGCTATGAACAGTAGTCCAGGAAAAAGACAACATAGAAATGACTAAATGAATATATAATTATTGAATCAAATTATAGAATCATTTAGGTTAGGAAATACCTCTAAGTTTATTGAGTCCAACAATTCCCCCAGCACTGTCAAGCCCACCACTGACCATGTCCCCAAGTGCCACATCCACAAGGTTTTTAAATCCCTCCAGGTATGGGGACTTCACTTCTGCCCTGGGGAACCTGTGCTAGGGCAGGACAATGCTTTTGGTGAATAAATTTTCCTTAATATTCAACCTAAATGTCCCCTGCCACAATCTGAGGCCATCTCCTCTTATCCTATGACTTGTTACCTGGGAGGAAAGAAGAACATGTCACACATCCATCTACTTTCATGAAGGAAAAAGAAACTAGAAGAAAAGGAATCTGATCTGAGGTTGAATCCCTAGATCAGCTTTCAGTATTCATAGTCTGATGCTCAGCTTATGCTTCCAAAAAACCAGACAAACCTCTAGTCCTTAACACGAATTTAAACACCCCTTGGGGACCGCTATTTGGAATAAACTGGAGGCACTGCACAAGCAGTTTCTAAATTAGCAGCTTTGAACTAAAAAAATGTGGGTTTGAAATAAGAATGAAGTCCTGAAGCAGAGCCTAAAATCACCTGTGAAGAGACGTGCTTTTGTCCTGTTCCTTGGAGCAGAGGGTGATGGGCAGGGAGGAGAGAGGCGAGCCTTTCGTTCCTCATCGCTTCCCAGCTCCTACAGGAAACATCCCAAATCCACACAATGTTCCCCAGCACTGCATCTTGCCTATGGATCTCCAAGCGATCTGACAGATGTGTAAATTCACACCGAGCCAAAAACTGCCCCGGGATAATACAGCTGTGCACACTAAAGAGAGCAAGTTATTCCAGCATGAGTTCGTGGACAAAAAAATGTCATTTTAACCCACCTTTGGCTACAAGGTGTACATTTTCCTGAGGTCATTTGGGGCTGATTTCACACTGTTGTGGTCACACTGACCCCATTTTTTTGTTTATTAAAAACTCAAATACAAAGAGGATTATTTTCTTCTTTCTACTTTCCCTTTTTTTTTTTTTTCGCTGTTTGAGTGAGTGTTTAACAGGCGATGCGAGGATGAGCAGATTTTCTTAAATGCCAAATGTTGATGGATACACAGCACAGATACACCAGTATCATAGGCTGCAAATGTCACTTAGCCTCAAGAATTCCTCTGTCCAACACTGTTATAACAAGGTGCCTTTAAAATTGGAACAGGATTTACACCAGTGAGGTGTGAATCAAGGATACTTTTTTTTTTCCTTACCCAGTGATAGCTCATCACTTCTTACAGAAACCTGGCATGGTTTAAGCAAAGCTGGATAGTTATTCAAACCCACAGTGATTTACAGGGGTTGCTCTCAGTGCTTTTAGAAGGAGCTATTACTGGATGTCCCAAAAGTAGCTTTGAGTATAATAGTCCAGTTTGTGATGCACTGACCAGAGTAGCCAAACAATCCGGAACATATTAATTACAGACAGAAAACAGATTGTTCCTGAAGATACAGTCTAATGCTCTCTTTTCTTGGAACAGCTCTTTTTGAGTAGGTGAGGCACACAATAATTTGCTCTCCAAACCAATGGAAATGTGTCATTAACAGGGGCACAGTCAGCAGCAGTCACTCCTTTACACCAACATTCACTGGACAAAATTATTAATCCCACATTAATCATTGGATAGAGTCACAATGGAGTCACATAATAGCTGAAAGATTTTAAGTTTGGAGATGTGATGTAGCGACCAAAGGCTTGGAAAGAAAAAAATAAGTGTTATATTTGATGAGTTCTCAGTGGCTATTGCTTCATATCAAAAATTTTGGTTTTCCAAACCTTCTACATCAATGTTTCAAAAGAGAATGAGAGAAGAAGCATAATTTTCAGGCATTTGGGGTAGAGGGAGGGGAAAGATAAGGAGGAAATATATCCCAGTGGTAAAAGCTTGAGATGAGAAATCATCAGCCCCATCCTTGCTGTGCTGCCTTTACTCTACCTGCAAATCTTGTGAGGAAGAAAGGAAGATCCTAAGGACTCAGAGTTTCCCTTTCTCTTTCCTGGGTACTGAACATTCCTCTCTCTAATATTTTTCTACATCAATGCAAACCTGGAGACAAGACAGACCAATTTCCTGCTGGCTTCCCAAAGTCAGCAGGAGCCTCCTCTCATTTCCATATGGGAATATTGATACTGGAAGACCAACAGCTTTGCATGGCTGCTGTCCACACCAAACCATCCTCTGAACACTCCTGGGGAACTCCATGTGGCATTTCACAGTGTGGTGGCATGTGCCATAATGCATCACTGAGCATGCAAGAGCACACAAAACCCCCGTAAAGCCAGAATGTTTGTTACTGTCTTAACCACAAGGTTAAAATTGCATCATTTGTATAATTGCATTTACATTGCTTCAGTCCACAAAGCACAGCATTGCTCATGATGGTTTTTTGGGCTGATTCCCAAAAAACTTGCTGCAGGAGCAGTGAAGGTAGTTCCCTCTAATAAGATAATAAATATTTCTGAACAGCCTAAAGTGATGTTCAGATTACAGCAAGAAAACTAAATTACAAGAAGAAAGTGATAGATGAAGCAAAAATCCCCACAGATTATCCTCAAATATTCTGGAGGTTCTCTTTGGGTGCTGGGCATAAACAAACCATAACTCCACTGTGGCTATTCAATGATGATATTAAAAGGCAGAATATTCTCTGATCATATTTTTATTAATAGCTTTCCCATTGATAACCTGACTTTACCTAATGCACAAAAGTTTGTTCACTGAGATTTTGTTTTTACAAAATTTTTTGTATTTTAACATGAATTCTTGGGCAAAACTGTACTGTGGGCAAATGCTTTGTTGGAGAACTGGGAGTGGGTCTCTCCTTCAATGTGGTACCTTCATGAACCAGAACTCCTTCTCCCCAACCCCACTACATAATCAGCTTCTGCTCCCTACACCAACACAGGGCAGGTCTCTTGTTATGTCTCACCTCTGCCTTCTCTCACCTCCTCTTCATCTCCTAAACTGGTTTAAATCCTTATGTTTGTCCACATGGCCTTTCTGATCCCCCCCAGGAATCTATCAGAGAACCAATCCAAAACTCCCCTCAGGTTCTTCACTTTTGCAAAGTTGTTTTTGTTTTTTTTTTTTTTTAATTTCCATAGCTGGCATCAAGGTGAGCAAATTCCAACAGGGGAAATCTCATCTTGGAGCAATTAACATCCTTTGGGGTTACCCAAGAGCAGCCCCCATCCTTTCCACACCCTCCTGCACTTCACCCTTGGGGTGTCTCTTGTCCCCTGAGCGCTTCCTGGGTCTCACTCCCTTGCTGTGCTCAGCCAAACTTCTCAACCCTTGTCAGGGTCAAATTCTGTCACCTTTGGGATTTCAATCATTATTCTCTCCAGTGCCAACTCTTTTCAAAGGAAACAAATACAACGTACAAAGGAGAGGATGAAGAAGAACACCCGGCTTTTGATTTTATTGATATAGATGAATGTAAACAACTTCAAGGACCACTGCTTGGGGAAAATGTTATTTGTCTGCTCTTTTTTATACATGCAATTTCAGACTTCGTGAATATTTTGAATTGGGTTGGATCTACCAGAGCAGAAAAATAAAAAGTATAATTCTAGGTGACCTGTAAGATCTTCCACAGATGGAGAAAAATTTGCTAATGGACCTCACAGCCTCACACAACTGACTCAGATTTCTTAAATTAGACAGAGCCTGGTGTTAATGACAACACTTATCGCCTAATCCAAAAACCAAAGTATGTTTTTGCCCATGCTATGCAATCCATAATAAATGTTTAAACAATCTATGTGATTTCCAAAGTCCAGTAAAACCTCTCAAACGGGTTTCATCTCCAGGCACCTCCTCGACATGGAACAAGATCTCCTGGAAATGATTAACACCAGCCCTCATTTCACTGCTCCCCTCTTCTGGAGAGCCACGTGCTCCACTTGCTCCGGTGGCAGAGGGAAGCCAACCCATAGTTTACATTGCAGTTTACAATGCCTTTTAGCATGGCAACAGTAAAACCCAAAATAGATTTTTAAACCAGAATCACATTTACATATGTATTGATTCCTTTCCCTTTTGTAGTGGTGGTTAACGCAATCTGATGAGCCGCATGCTGAATATTTGAACACTACGAAAATCTGCTTTTTAGGATATGTGTGTGATAACTTGGATGCCACTAATGTAATTTTAAACTTTTACAGCATGCCAAAACATCTGACAAATTTGGTACCTTATTTCAAGAGGATTTGGCATTTTTCTGTGCTGGTTTCTTCAAACATACGTAGCAGATTCACTTACTACTGAAGTGCAGCAACCTCCAGCTCAGCACATATTAACTCTTTCACAGCACAGGACAATGCACTTTTACTTTGCACTGGAAGTGAAAAATATTGTACCCAATTAAAATTGCATGGAAAATGAATGTAGGAAAAAATTAATTATCCAAGCTGGAATTTGTCTAGGATATAAAGGCTAACACCCATGCAGTTGTTTTTTTTTAAAAAAAGCATAGTCCCTATAATGGTTGTATTTAATATTTTATACATGGCCCTAGGTTAAATCCAAAAGATCTGCTATAGATCAATTATAAACCACTGATTTATCCTTGAAAAGGAAGAAAACAAGTAGTTTTTTAGTAGCTCTGAAGAATGTTACAAAACATCAAAGATCTTGCCCTTTTCCTGATAACACAGAAATCAGGCACTGATGGAAAAAAGCTCTCCCGATCACCAAGTAATGAAACAGTAATGAGCATGGCAGCCAGCTCCTCTGCTATCTCATTACAATGCAGGGTGTTGTGGTGTATTTGCCAATGTTTGAGAGAAAGGGAAAATAGGCTGACAGCCTCTCCTATGAGGAGAGGCTGGGATAACTGGGAATCTTTATCCTGAAGAAGAGAAGGGTTTGGGGGTGACCTGATGATGGGCCTCCAGTACCTGGAGGGACCCGATGAGAAAGATGGTGAGAGAATATTTACAAGAACTTGGAGGGACAGGACAATGGGGAACAGCTTCAGACTGAAAGAAAATATGTTTAGATGGGATATTTGGAATAAATTTTTCTCCATGTGGGCAGTGAGGCCCTGGCACAGGTTGCCAAAAGAATCTGTGGCTGCCCCATCCCTGGAAGTGTCCAAGGCCAGGCTGGATGGGGCTCTGAGAATTCTGGTCTAGTAGAATGTGTCCCTGCCCATGGCAGACAAGATGCCCATCCAAACCATTCTGGGATTCTATGTCTAGTGTTATGGCTATATCAGTTTGTGTGAGGAAAATGTTCATTAATGTAAGAAATTTTATTTCTTCTTGACAATGATAATCCTCCAAAAATTGTGTTCTTGATTTAAATGTTCATGGATCTGGTTGGTGGCTGGGCCACAACACCAAAGGTTGACTTGCTTAATTATTAAATTGGCAACAAATATCCCAAGAGTAAACACTCCAACATATATTTACTCATAAAATTCCATCACAAGATCATTTTTTCTGTTCAGGAAATGACCATGTGACAGTTTTGCTACCTATCCCCTATTCACCTGGAACTGAGCATTATTTCTCAGAGGCCCACTGAACTCAGCGCAGGAGGAATCCTGGCACTGGCAGAGGAGTTTCACATGAAAGAGTTAATGCATTTGCAACCGCCAGACACAAACACGAATCTCCGCGAGTCCTGCTGTAATGCGGCTCCCCTGATTGCCTCAAAAAGACAAATTTCTGTTACAACACGGAAGCATTATAAACTAAATTCACCAGAGTCCCGTTGTGCCTTAGCTAGAGAATATGATTCCTGTATTAAGTGCTTTTAATTTCAGTGCCGGGGAGCTGGTTTAAAACCGTCTGCTAATTTGCGGCGCTGTAACAGTCGCGCTCTCGTCTTTGCAATCAGAGGCAGAACTTCTTTAATGTGCCTCTCCTCATTCCACTTTGCTCAGAGATAAGCCTGGGCAGATCTCCACCTGTCTTGGCAAATAAATCAGCTGTGTGAAGCCTCTGACAGGTGAATTTGTCATGCCTTAATATGCTCCTGGTGGGAGTGAAATCCTCCCATGGCAGGTGATCATAGAATCCCGGAAGGTTTGGGGTGGAAGGGATCTTAAAGACCATCTCCTTCCAAGCCTGCCTGCCATGGGCAGGGATATTTCTCACTAGACACTCAGGACTCTCGGAGCCCCATCCAGCCTGGCTTTTAACACTTTCAGAGATGGGGCAGCCACAGCTTCTCTAAGCGACATGTGCCAGGGTCTCCCTACCCTCACAGGGAGAAATTTCTTCCTAATATCCCATTTAAACCTGTCCTCTGACAGTGTGAAGCCATTCCTCCTCCTTTTTCTGTCACTCCAGGCCCCCAAGAAAAAAGACCAAAAGTTCCTCTCCTGCTCTCTTACAGCACCTTTAGGAAGGTGCTTAAGGATTTCCCTGGAGACTTCTCCAGACTGAACAACCACAAAGTTCAGCCTAAACCTACCCCATCTCTCCTACCTCCTAAGGTCACCATCCTCCTGCTTCATTGCACCAAGTTCTTGAGGTGCTGACCCTCAGGAACCCAAAACTTCAAAATTACAAACCTACTGAGGATGACCTTGCAAAATGTGCTTGATGGCACCACATACCTGAGTCCTGCAGGCTGACACAAGACAGCGCACTCAGCATCACCCCTGCCACCACCACTCCCTGCAGCTGGAGGCTTTGCAGAGCAGAAGGAACGTGTTCCACCTTTCTCATCATCAGCTTGCAAAAGTAGCCAACAGTTGTCTAGGCCTTAAACATGACAAAATACCTAAAAACATCCAATTGGCCAGATACTGAAAAACTTCCTGTGAGGAACATCAAATAAACTTCAAGTGGAAGTGGTTCCCTGCTCCATGCATCCTATCCACTAAGAAAATGTCACAACACTGTTGAAGGTTACATGATGTAATCTGGCACAAGGTGGTAAATATTGAAGCCTTGAGGGGGGGAAAAAAAAAACAAGTTCAGTACTCAGTAGTAGATATTTCACTGGAATTTATTGCAGCAGGTGGAAGTAGGGTAGATGACTGACCTGCAAACCATAAACTTGTAGGTATACTTTTTTCCCCCCTTGTGAAAGTGAATTATTTTCAGGTAGTTTAACATATCTCTGATTCTAATTACTAGGCAGACCAAGATCACTCTGAACATTTGACCTAAGTAGCTTCATTTCTTTGTTTAAGAACAGATTTACTTGAGGCTAGTACAATATGTGAAAGGAGCTCGGCTCCAATGTTGGGAACAAAAATGGAGTATTAATTAATTATTTAATTCCTTTTTTAATTACTATTGTATCAGAATCTTAAAG
Source organism: Melospiza georgiana (assembly GCF_028018845.1). Classification (NCBI taxonomy): domain Eukaryota; kingdom Metazoa; phylum Chordata; class Aves; order Passeriformes; family Passerellidae; genus Melospiza; species Melospiza georgiana. The sequence goes on along the minus strand of NC_080436.1, from coordinate 37,556,267 downwards.
TGGGGCATTTCCTTGTGTCAGGAAATGGCTTTTAAAAATGCATCTCTACAATAAAAAGTAAAAAAAAGGAGGAAGAAAGAAAAAGAAATCATTCTTCTTCAAATTGAAACCAGCATAAAATATTACCCCAAAAGACCTGGGCTGATTTCTTTATAAATGAGCACAACGTTAGAACCATGGCAAAGGCAAATTGGCCTACAAGAAAACTGACAGCTTTATAGCCCCTGCCTCTGATTGAAATGTTGGGAAATCTCTTGGCAATTCTCCCAGACATCCAGGTAGAACAGTGAGTTCACTGATTATGTTAACTAAAACAATCTGCCTTTGCACAAACGCACCTCGAGCCCAGCCAAGTGTGAAGGCTTATCAACGTGCCAGACCAAGAAAAAGACCAATTTACCTGCAGAGAGCAGCTAAACGACAAGGCTCTGCAAAACAACCCAGGGACATCAGCGTGCAGGGCTTCTTTTATTGTCATTTTTTTAATATATGACCTAAACGAAGGCAACGAGGCCTTGGTGGGACGGCGTGGGTGTTAAACACGAGGATTCCAACCAATGCGTTTAAACACTGGTAGTAATCATTGATAATGAGAAGCACCATCCTGAGGAACGTGGCTGTAAAACACATAGGAGCAGGGAGAATAAACTTAATTCTGGGAGAAAAAGGCTCAGTGCAGTCCTGAGTTATCTTTTGAGATGGCCATGGCGCAAAGGAAGAGCTGCCAGGACATAGGGATCCCGCTCGCGGGGCAAACAAGGAAATTGTTTGTGTTTTCTAAAGGGGGAAAAAAAGAATGAGAGCCATAATAAACCTAAACAATAAAGATTACAAAAAGAAACAACGCCGTTAAGTGGCAATCTTTTGAGGTGAATGCATAGCTGAATGTTATTTTAAACAGCGCATAACCCAGGGAATTATGATGATGTTTACACAGGCCTGTCTCTTGGAATCTGTATATGTTTAGAGTTTGGTTTGTTATATGCCTTGGTTAAGCTCTCCAATATGTCTGTCTTCTGAAAAAGAGCCCTATGCTGTGCTAAAACTTCACTCCAGCAAGTTAAAAATACAGAGAAAGTACCTTAAGTAATGTCCCTTTCCCCAGAGATGCCCTTGGTAGCAGTCAGTAATGCAATCAGATATCCAGGGTTATTTCGATTGCCTGCCAAAACATCACTCATGTCTATTAAAGCATCCTGAAAAACACCATTACATCAATTCCAGCAACGGCATAATTATTCTTCTTTCTGGAATGTCTTCTGATGTGAGTCACCCTGCCGGCGTGGGATTTCTCTGGAAAGAGGCTGTAGGAATGTCCCAGAGGCTGCAGGGTAGGGTGGGGGCCGGCAGAGAGATGCTCTCATCCCAAAATTTGGTGGATGCCCAGGATGGTGGCTGGATGCACCACACAGTGGCACCCCACCAAAGACTTAGACACAACCCCTTTTCCCAAAGGCATGGAGCCCCAACAGGTTTCGTCTACACTGAATTTTGAAAAAGCACTTTTTTTTTGCAACTGCAAACTAAAGCGAAGCACTGTCAAGGATATTTTTGCTGAATAACTTGGGCTTCTCCTTAAAAATGTAGGCAGGAAGTTTCTAGGCAGCACAAGGCATAGTTACAGTGGTTTATGCATTAATGAGCATTTCTCTGCTCATTCCAGCTGCAGTTATCCCAGAACTTCCACATGGGCAATGCAAACCACACCTCCTCAATCCAGTGTAACATGACTGCCACTAGGACTGCAGATAGAGAGTCCTTGGGAACAGAAGCATTATTACAGTTCCATGTTTCAACAATGAACAAAAATCTATAGAAAATCCATGTGAGAAATTTTGGGTTTGATTACACCACCGTAAATCCAAATTTCTTTGAGGCCAATGGATCATCCTGCTCATCGCTAAGAGAAGAATTTATCCCTCTGCCTTTCCCTTTGATTTTGCTGACCGAAAAGTTTAACCTGATGAGATTCCGTTTCATTGCAGGGATAGCACTGGCAGAATAATGCAGCATTAAATTAGCATTTTGGAAGAATAAAAAGCATTTGATATTATTACAAAATAGGAACTAGAACAAAAGTCATCCCTAAAAGAACTACTTATAGACATTTCTTACCAGGAATGCAGAAATGGACAAATGCCATTGCTAAAAAAAAAAAGCAAGTATTTTTTTCTTTTATTGCTTTGTATGAACATCCAAACTGCTCTTATCCAGCTCATAAAGCTGTGGCAATGCTAAAAGACTTGTGATGAAGACCTGGCCTTATTGAAATTAGTCAAATACCCAGAAAAGTCTAAATATGTGTCTTTTAAGCTACATGCTGAATATCAGAGCATCCACACACAAAAAAAAAATAGAAAGCATTTAATCAGCTATCAGATAAATCCTAGAGTCACAATCCAAATGAGAGCATGGGAAACACTCTTTAAAAAAATACCCTTTTAGCATGGAGGGGAAAAAAATAATGATAATTTAAATACTGAATAGTCATTTGCATTGCTCTTCTAGGCATGAGGGCAAATGTGACATTCCTCTTCATCTGCTGGGGGGTTGCCTGCTTGATGCCGGTTATTAGAAAAATAAAACCTCTAAAATTTCTCTCCTTCCTTTGGACAATGCTCTCAGACACAGGGTGGGATTATTGGGTGTGTCCTGTGCAGAGCCATAACAAAACCCTGTCCCACCAAACTCCAGTCATCATCTCCCTGCAAGAAGAAGGGACATAAACAGGCCATCAGCAGGTTCAGGCTTAGACTATTTGTTACAGAAGAAAAAGTCATAAGAGAAGTTAATGTGAATAGGTCCATTTTATCAATGAAAAAATGGAGGCAGAGAAGGATGAAAAATTCTCTTACTCTTCAGCAGGATATTTTCCTGCATTCGGCATTTATCACAGTTTAATCTATTTTATGTTTTCCTGATTGTTTATTGTAAAATGGGATAGATACTCTGAGCAAAGCTAGGGCAGGACATGAGTCAATATCCAGCAGCAACAAATATTTAGAGGCAACAGATTTGTAATAATTAGATGGAGACAAGAGATGATGAATTGGTAAATCTGAAAGTCTTTACGAACTCTGAAAATCTCAGCTGATCGTTTAATCCATCAACTATCTTCTTAAGAAATACAATCACAGAAACTCCTGCCAAAAAAATCCTTACTGTAATCCTACCTTTATCTCATCCACAAATTTACGTTTTCTATATAAAGACACGATCCCTCTTAAAAGGTCAGCGTTTGTAGTTGTGCACCAAATAGCCCAATATGCCCACACAGCCTCAGCTGTGTCCCTTTTAAAACCCACAGCCACTTCTAGGGCAAACAGGGGGAAATCTCCCATTTCTACATGGCACACACATGTTTCTCCACGTACCAACTTCCACTTCTGTTTCTCGCAGGTTACACGCGGCTTAGATCCCCTTTTAGCCCAACGTGTGCTGAACTTACCAAAGATGAAGTGAACAGGCATTTCCTCATAGCACTACCTCGCACATGGGACAGCTTAATGGCTTTGCAATTAATATATGCATAAGTACAACCTGCATTAGTGGTGGTAAAAGGCAAGTTGGCTCCTTGATTACATATCATTAAATAATACCGAGGTTCTCGTGTTCGGTGCAAGCATGTGATGTACCTGTTCAAAGGTGGAATATTGTGTGTGTCTGCACATAGTCCCGTCCCCACACGTGGTTAAGCTTGCTCTGACATGATCCTCTCTTCTTTTTTTCTCAGCCTATGGAAACCACCTGGTCTCCTGTTTCCTGGTGACATGCAGCAATTTTAAAATGATGCTGCACCAAATCACACTAACAATAAGAGAAAGCCTGGCCCAGGAGCTATTTACTTCTGAAAATAAAAACAACAACAGCAACAAAAAGAAAAGGAGGATATTTTAACTGAACACACTACAATGAATTGCTGCACGATGGCAATGAGGCCCCAGAAAGGGAAAAGCTGAGGAACTATTGCTTTATAGAAATCAAGGATAAATATCCTTTCTTATATTAGAGGAATGAAAACAGGTTTAAAAATCCTGAGGAGAGCTGGGGAGCTGAAGTTGGATTCTTTAAGCAGAACCTTCATATAAATTCTAACTCTGCAGTTAAATGGAAATGCTTAAGCCTATGAAACTAGAAGGAGATGAGGAAAGGGGGGAACCCACATCCATGAAACCAGCCGATACAGAACCATTTTATACAGTTCAGTAGGCAGGCTAACATGAACTTAACAGTGACAATTGTTTTAAATTGATTCAAATAACAAATACACATTTCAGAGATTATGAAGTTTTGCACTGCATTTTTCTTTTTATCTTTCAAAGAAAACAATGCTAATAGTTTCCTTTTTCCTACGCTCAATGACTATTTACTACTTTCTTGATGTGGACTTTCAAAATACAAAGAAGGTTTGGCAAGTTTTCAAAGTCTTTCTTCAAAGTCGGCTCTTAAGTACTTTTTACAAAAACATGAAGAATACTTCTTACTACGGAGAATTGATAATGTACTGCTTTCGTTATTTGTGTATGAAATACTGTCAGATAAATGCACATGGATTCATTTGTTTGGACCTTCTCTGTTAACCTCCTGTATGAAATTGATTTCGATTGATCACAAGAGTCAGCAACGTAACAATTGCTTTCAACCAAAAGCTGCTTCAGACATTATAGACCCAAGTTTCAAAGGAAAAAAAAGTTACTATACTTGCAAGTTTAGAGTCAAACTTGGCAGTTCTTCCAAATAGAGTGGTCAGAAGAAGAAAAATAAAAACAAACATCCTTCCAAGATTTTTTTTTTCTTCAATTGCCATACAAAATAATGCTACAAGTATGTCACAACCCTTTCCGAAAGTTATTCATGAGGACCTAAGCAAAGTGTCCCAAATACTTTGTTGCCAGAGATTTAACATTTGTAGAGCATTTTGAGAATTTAAGGAACTTTAGAAAAGTTGTCAGCTCTTTGCTGCTGCACAGAGCTAAACTTAAAAACAGACACAAATCAAAGCAGCCCTCTCAAAGTGACAAACCCGAGCAGTCAGACCATTTGTAGCCAAGCACATTGGTCTGTAGTTAGAGGTGAAATGAGCTGGGGGCCAAATCCAGAGGTGATTTGTAAGGTGGTGCAAATTAAATTGTGTAAGTAGGAGTAAGGAGATGTCAGTGAGTGTGAGAGCCTGGACTGGTGGTGCTCACACACCAAGGGGCCTGGGAAAGGTACCAGGAGGGAAAGAAGCAATCCGTAAGGTTAAGGGGATTTCTCCTTGCACCAACCTTGTGCACCTCTTGCCACCACCCTGCAGAAGAGGCTGCAGGGAACATCCCCCAGCCCTGCTCAGAAATACCCTCTGGGTTAGTTCAGAGGTGCCCTGACAGCTGTGCTGGAGCTCAGGTTGTGCTGGTGGAAGTGGGCAATGAGCATCTCCATCACTTCTTCCTTCCCACCCAGCAGTGGTGATGAGCAGAACCATTTTCAGCTGTGGCTGAAAATTTCAGTGGCTTTCCAGAGGAGTGTGTCTCTGCTTTTACCCCAGTTGTGGGTCTTTCTCTGATCATGTCCAGAAATTACACTCTGGCCTTCATTTCCCTCCCTATCCCTAATGCCCCTGTTCCTCCAATTTCCTGTCTCCGGTGCTGACACCTCTTTGTTCATCTCCCATCTTTTCTCTGTCTTGTCTATTTAGACCGTAAATTGTTTGATAAAGGGACGATGACTTAATAGGTGTTTGCACTACATCTGGCACCATTTGGTCTTAATCTCAGATGGGACATGAAGCCTCTACCATTAAGCTAATAATTAATAATGATTAGGTCCTAAAGCAGCAATGTGAAACCCCACTAACCTTGCCCACTATATCCTATCCTTCTTCTATTTCTTCTAATGCCTGCTGGCTTCTGCAGGGGCTGTTCCTGAGCCATGGCAAGGCATTGCTGCTCAGTAGCCCACTGGACACTTTGGAAAAAGGAAAGTTAAACTGGGAATTATGTTCAATGCGAGTGCAAGGTCTCACAAAAAAACTTATAATGTATTCCTATGACAGGGCTGTGCTATGCATAATATAAACAGCTGTATGTAAGGAAGATCGCTGCTCTGTTTCAGGAAGTAATAGCTAAAGAAGCATTTATTCCTGACAATTAATGGACATAAAAGCCTACGTGCTATCTAAAGAGGGGAAGATTAAAGGAGGGAAGTAGCTTATACTATTGGATCGGCCGCACCAAAACAAATAACCTCACAACTCCGTTGCTCTTTTTGTACGGAGCCTTCCGTAAAGTCTGGATAATAAAACGCTTTACAGCGAGCAGAGAGGGAGGGAGGAAGCAGAAAGCAGAACAGATATGTTTTGAGCCGAGATTGGATCCGAAGCAGCGAAGCCGTGCCAAGCAGCAGGAGCTGCAGAGGAGAAGCTCTCACCCCAGCGGCGGCAGGAGCCCGGGACAAGCCAGGCAGCAGGCTGGTCTCAGCCTCTGCAGTGTCAGAAAAAAAAAAAAAATAATAATAATAAAACACTGAGGAGAGGGGGAATAAAACGACAAGGAGCCAAATTCTTCTCCTGATTCCACCAACGCAACCCCACTGACATCAATGGGTGTAACTAAGAACAGAGCCAGCCCGAGGCAGCCCGGCAGACAAGCAGGGAGAGTTTGAAAACAAACAGGATGCTCCTGATGGGTGAAGGAAGATGGATGGGGAGCTGGCGGGGGAGCTGCTCCGTGGGACATCCCATCCCAGACCCACACGGCAGCACCTCGCTTCCCAAACGGGAAGGGTTTGCTGGGAGGCCCTGGGATGTCCCCAGGATGTCCCCAGGATGTCCCCAGAATGTCCCCAGGGCCAGGGCTCATGGCTTGGGGTGAGGGCTGAGCAGGTTAAAACTCCTGCTCCCCACAGGCTGGGGTGTCAGAGCCTGGGAGGTGGCAGGTAAATGCTGGACATAGGGCTGCTCCCTAAAACCTCCCTGATTTTGCAGGAAAATCCATATTTCTCATCAGCCCGCTTCATAGTGCAGGGGGGGGAAAATATCTTAGGGAGCCCACTGCCAGAGATGTTTATGTGCCACATGACAAGACCCCCCGTGATTATTGCTGGATCCTGTTGTAGCACGTAAAAAGTCCAGATTCAATAAAGGAATTGATTTCCAGCTTCCCCAGCACAGAGATCCATGCAAAACTTAAAATAAAACCCGATTTCCCCAGGCTTGTGCTGTCTTGTGCTGAGCTGGGTAACATGCAAAGCAGACAGGTTTTTATAGAATCTCACCCTAGATTACTTTCAAAAGTAGTTTTTTCACAACATATTTGTTTGGAAGATTTTGCTGTCTCTTCCTCTTTTTCTATTTTCAGACAGCTTTGTTTAGTGGGAAATAGAAACAAAAAACGCAGCTCTTTTTGCAATTACTCAATATTTCAAAATTGATCCAGTAAAATAAAAAAAATTATTTTCAGAGCTCGTGGGACACACACACACACACACACACATATACATACACACACACACATATTCCTTAGCTTTCTAATCCTTCCAAGGGAAAAAAAATGTCCAAATAGTCATTTTGAAAAGTTGCTGGGAGTACACAGACAGCTGTTCCTCATACATACTGCAAATGTTTCTTTTAAATTCCTACGGACGCAAGAGTTTGATACCAAGCCAGTACCTCTAGAAATGGAGAAAACTAAACACACCCCATACTGATGCTTTTACTGTCCCAACAAACTTTCTCCCACAACTAAAATGTTAAAACTTTTACCCCACATCCCACATTGGGAGATTAGTCCAATAACTAATGTTCTGTCCAAGTAAAATACATTTTGTCATTGCTTGAAAATGTTACCTTTCACAGAAGTATAGTATTTCTGACCAGCAGGGAACATATGTCAACATTATCTATTATTACACAATGTCAGGACCAGAAAGGGAAGGTGGGTGGTGGATGTTAATAACAACTTAAGCGATTTTCTAAAAGAGGCATTTGAGAAGTACAAAGCCAGAAGTTTTGAATGTTTTGTCTGATTGTAGCTGTGTCAGCAACCTGCCCCCACCACCAGCACAAACCTAATTCTGCCTGTGACCCAGTGCCTAGTTCTCTTTTCAATTTGAGCCAACACATTGCTAAACTGGAAAGTTTGAAAAATACCTTCGAAAACTTCTCCACCAAAAGCAAAGAGGAAAAAAAAATAAGAAAAAGAAACTTATGATCAGTCCTGGTGGAAGTGTTAAGGCTGCGATTTTAAGACCGAGATTTTTCACTTTGATTTTCTTCAGCACTGTGTTAAACTGCTTTTCGTGCGCTGCTACCCATGACTATATTTGTTTGCAGAGTGTCTTCATATTAAACTTTTTTTTTTCTTGGTGAAAGGCACAGTCCCATGAGGCAGAGTAACACAGAAACCATCTCCTACTCTAACCAAGGATTTGTAAAACTGGGGGTCAGCCCACATCCTGCCATGTGTCCCTTTGTGTCACTTTGCCCTCCTTGTGCCCCAATGCCCAGGGTGCAGCCTCTCCAAGGTGTTGTGGGGTGCCTGTGCCATAGACCAGGACACAACTACAGCAAAAAGACCTTCCAAATACCTGAGATAAACAGCCAGCTGCAATGAGTACTCACCCCATGTGTGTGAGAAATTTCCCTTCCATGGCCAAGCATGAGCTGCTGCTCTGGGTCCCAGGAGATGCTCAGAGGCACCGTCAGGATGTTGGCTGATCACAGAATCATAAAATCTCAGCACGGTTTGGGTTGGAAGAGACCTTAAAGGCTGTATTATTCCACCCCCTGCCATGGGGCAAGGACACCTTCCACCAGACCAGGTTGCTTCAAGCCCTGTCCAACCTGGCCTTGCAGTTGGACCCTTTGGATGCTCCACAGACCAGCTTTAACATCCCTTTGAACTTCCCAGGTTTCAAAGCTGTTTGAGCCATTTTAAGATGACCAGACAACCATTTTTGGCATGGACTTGCTGATAAAACCGTCACTTGTAGGAAACTTTGGGAAACTCTTATTTCCCACCAGAACGGCTGCAAACAGAAATGGAGCAGGCAGACGCTGGCGCTGAATAAATCAAAGGGAGATGAGTGGTGATGTTGCTATTCAGCCACGTTTCCAGTAGTAATTCTGTTACTGGAAATGTTGAAATTAATGTCTTCAGCATCTCTCTTCCACTGTCTAGTGCTAAACCAGAGAAAAAAACTCCAGGAGGGAGATCTTCTACCTGTGTGGAAGCCCACCCATGACCGTTCCCTTACCACTGATGGCGCCACAGGGCGGTGAACACCAGAGACCCCGTGGCCTGAAAAGGGACAGGAAAATGGCATTTTCCTCAAAATAATTGCTGTGTGTGAGGCAGGTTTGGTGCAGGTACTTCTTAAGCAGCCCCTTTTCAGGGCGAAGAATGTGTTGGTCCCAATCTCACCACTCCATGGAGATCAGCCAGCCCCTCAGCATCATTCTAATATTTGGGTAGAGTTGCCATTAAACCCTGTTTTACGCATAACCATGTCAAATAATGGGCCTCATTTTCTCATTTTCAGGGTGGATTTGGATTTTTCCTGAGAAAGGAAAATTATTTCCCCCACCACAAACACGGTAAGGTCTGGGCCTGTATTTCCTCACCTTTTTGTTTTGTTTGTTCCGTTTTGTTTTCATATCTGTTTCAAAAATCTATGTAATTTCTTTGCAGTGTGTTCTTTCCCCAAAAGCAAATCCTTCAGGGTATTTATTCCCCTCAAAATACAAATTATTCTGTTCCCCAGTAATTATCTGTTTTGCATACAGTTACACAGCTGAATCAAAAGCAGCAAGATATGAATAAATATATAAATAATGGACACACCGAGGTGTAGTTTCTCATGTTTAACATAACACAGGGGAATACATTTTTATAGCAAGCCAGTAAATGTTGCAAACTGATGTTTTCAATTCCAGTGACTTAGAATTAACTTCTAACTGTGAGAGCTAAACTAGCTGCAGTCTCTTATAATCTCATGCTTTAAAGTTATAATGGTCTTTTTTCATCTGCTGTGAAAGACGAAATTATATTTTACTAGGAGATGGTAAAGGTAAACCACGGGAAAAAAAGTGCACTTCAAACTGCTTAAATATAATTATTTTTGTTCCATGTGATTTCACTCAGTGATAAAAAGGAGAGCTGGGTTAGCCTGTTGGAGTGGGAATGTGCTGGTGAGTAGAGAAAAGCACATATTGTTTGGCAATGCTTAAGGCGTCTACATGAAAAAAAAATAGGAGATATATAGCAATAAGTGCAGAAAAATTGGAGGAAAACCACTTCTTTTTTTTTCCCCATAAGCAGCAGTTCAAACACCTATCAAAAGCAAAACTTAGCCCTGTGCCTTTTTTTTATGAGGCTGAAACCAGCACCTTTGGAAGAATTTTCATCCAAAAAAAAACCGAAATCCTCTTTGGAAGTGCACATTCCTCCAAGCCACGGCAAGAGGTTGTGCTTGCCTTGGGTAGGTTCAAACCAGACCAAAGCTGCCCCCAAGATATTTTTAATGAGCATTTTCTTGTATCACTGACCTACAGCACTTGTGTGACCCCTGCCACCCCACCTGGCTGCTCTGCAGGGCTGGAGGAACCTTGAGGTCCCAAGGCCACCACCGCTTGCCCCACTTGAGGCTCCTGAGAATCAAACATTGATGAACCTGGGCTAAAAAATTCAAATGCAGCTCGAGCAGGAGCTTGCTGGCCTGACTCTGCTTCTTCGGGAATGAGGTTGGAGCTCTGAACTCAGATCTGAACCTGGGTCTTGGGTTTAGATCCAAGGGTTTGGGTTGGGCCCCATCTCTAGTAAAGAAAAGCATAAAAAGAGATGAAAAGATAATTGTAGAAACTTAAAAGCCAGCGCTGCATTCTTTTAAAATTACAAATTAAGCTATAAGCGATTCCAAACTATGCTGTTTTTATTAAAAATGACTTAATAATCTAATCTTCCTTTCCTTTCTTTTCTTTTGGAATTTATCCTATATCCCAGTAATCGCACATAGAAATTACACAACACCACGCTGGATACTCCTGACAATATAAACACAATTGTTTATCCAGAAGCATTATAGGTTCATGCAAAAATACAGCATTTAAAGCTTGTGGTCAGATCAAGAAACCACAAGTATAATTGTTTGTTTATCCAGCCAAGCATTACTCCACTGTGTAAGTTTATTGGGGGGGAGGGGGGTGTTGAATTTATTTATTTATTCCTAACCTGTTTTAAAAATTAAATTTAAGGAGCGAAGGCAGATGGTGAAAGGCGAAAGGGAACGTTCTGAATAAGGAAATCGCGCCTTTGCCGTAGCTCATGTTACCCTGCTTCATCCTTCCAGGGAAGCCTCGTGATAACAGGGCCCTTTGGTGGAATTTCGACATATTTTTCCCTTTAGTTCGGGGCAGCTGGTTTCTTTCCTCTCGGAGGAGAGAGACGAAGTATATTTATCACTCCAGCAGTGACTCAAAACAAACAGGAAATCTTCATCAGCAGGCTCCTGGGCAAGGCAGATACCAAGGTACTGGCAGAAAGGAAACAGAGGCTTTGGGCTGTGGGAGTCCGACACGCAGCATATTCTGCAGCAGCAGCAGATAACTCAGCTGGAGAGACACCAAATTATTTTTAAATTACAAAAAAAAAAAAAATAATAATAATAATGAAAAGGTGATCCTGAGGTAGCTGAGAGCACTCCTGGCATCCATGGGGGCGGCTGAGCTGGACACCCAGCCCGGACATGAGCTGGGAACCTGGGAGAGGGAGGAAACCTGTGTGCTGGCCGGGCTGGGAGGTTTTGCTTTGATCCCGTGGCTTAGGAAACCCACTCCTTTCTCCTCAGCAAGCCCTCCTTTAAAAGCAGAGGTTTCCGGCTGGGATGGTCCCCTTGCAGCAGGAGGGAGGCAAAAAGCTAAGGAAAACAACAGCAAAAAAAAACCCACCAACTGTTAATAATTTTAACCTTTGATATGATTATTCGTATTTATTAATGGTGTGTTAATAATTTTAAATGTTGATACAATTATTCGTGCTCATGGGTAGTTTTAGAGAGGCCTCTGAAAACAAGATAACAAATGGGCCAGCAATGATGATTCTTCCTGCATTGGTTAGAGGCAGTGCTGACACAGAAACTTCACTATAGGGTTGGTTGTTTTGTATTTTTCCCTCTCTTTCCCCACCAGTGTCATGAAACAATAAATTCAAATGCTCAATAATCCATCTCAAGGACAGCACAAGACCGACCCTGGCCTGCTCCTTGGAGACATCTCTAAAATGTCTGCAAGGACACTTTGAGGCTGTAGGGCTCACACCACACCAAACACACAAGGAAACAGCTACTGCAAATGGTGAGGACTGGGAAAAGTCACCATCTGCACCTCCTGATCCTCTGAATCACCCCAGGCACTTGCAGTTTACTGTGGCCAGAGACAGGGCACAATGACCCCTGGGTCTGACCCGCTCTGGGTTTATCTCCAGAGCTGGCAGCAGATGGTGGGGCTGCCCAGGACACTGTTGGGTGGTTAAAAGGAGACTCCTGCACCTCCAAACATTTGCCAGCCTTCCCCTTTCTCTGGCCAACCCCGCACAGCTGCAGCATTGAGAGCCTCCCACACCAACCTGCCCTCTGGAGCCAGATGCACCCCTTGGCCTGGGAGGAGCCTGGAAGGGTGAGGCCCACAGGGACATTTCCACATGTCCAGGCTGGGCTGGGTTGGAGCTCTCAGAGCCAGTGCTCCAAGGCAGCAGACGCACAGCCTTATCGCCGAGCTGCACCCTGTGACACCAACCTCAACGTCTCACCACAGAAATCCAGCCTTCTATTAATAAGGGTGACTGGCTTGGCTGCAAACCGAAGGTGCAAGGGGCTGATAGAGGCAACCCCAGACACCCACATCCTTGCAAACTGTTGGAGGGGCAGCACGCTCAGATGCAAACTCTCTGAGCATGGAAATGAGAGCATGAAATCACCATGGCCTGAGACATCCCAGACACGATAAGCATTAGCAGTGAGAGAGCTGGTGTGAAAGCATCCTGGCTCACATGCAATCTCCACGGGACTGCCCCAAGGAAAGCTGGCTGAGGTCTCCGTCAGAGATGACTCCCAAAACCTCCTAGTCAGGACAACTCTTCCAGAGAAGCATCTGGCAGCATGCATCACCCCTGTGCTGACTCACAGATGCGTCAAGGCATAAAGTCAAGAGAGGTGGGTCGTTCTGGAGAGCTTCCCCAGAGATCAGACTGCCCGTGTCATCCTCAGGAGCTGTGTGGTCTGAGCAGCACCTCTGTCAGTGCCAGGGAAGGGAAACCTGGTGGCAGCCCGTGCATGGTGTGCAGAAGGTGAGGAGGCCAAGTTCATGGAATCACAGGATCCCAGAATGGGTTGGAAGGGACCTCAAAGATCACCTCACATTGCACCAGTCCAGGTTGCTCCAAGCCCTATCCAAGTTAACAAGAAAACACCAGGGTTGTAAATAGGAAATATGATGTACCAGAGCGCTGGAGGCTCCCTGCTGCTGGAACTCGCCTGTTTCCAGCACAAAGCAGGTTTGTTTCAAGTGTGTAAGCTTTGCTGGAACATTATGGTGACTGCTTACCTACCAGATCAGGCAAAACTCCCACGCAGCCTGAACTCCAGAGCATCAAGGGTTTGGAAAGGCCACGGGGAGGGGGGCTCCCAGCCCACCCTCACCATTGCAGCTGGCACAGAGCGCAGCAAAGCAGCACTGCCATGCCAGGCTCTGCTGCTGGGGGAGGTGACACAGCTCAGGACTTTCTCCTTCCTCCAGAAGGGTCAGCTGGGAAGCAAGGCAGGGGAAAGCCCCTGACTGTGACTGAAGCATGGGCAGGTCCAGAAAGGGATTAGTCAGGCACTGGAGCAGGCTGCCCAGGGAAATGATGGAATCACCATCCCTGGAAGGGTTCCAAAGGTGTGTGGATGTAGTGCAAGAGGATATGGATTAGTGGTGAACACAGTGGTGCTGGGTTAGCTGTGGGACTTGATGATCTTAGAGGCATCTTCAACATTAATAATTCTATTGTCTTCATGCCTTGGTTTGGAAATGACCCCTTGCCTTACAGGTGAGTCCTTTGCCTGCTGGGTCACTCAGATGAGTGGCACACTCCCTTTTAATTATTCGCCAGCCAAAGACCCAAAAGCATGGCACAGCTAAAGAAAGTGTCACATAGAGGACATGATTTACAGTCACAAGAAGCGAGTGGCAGAGCCAAGAGAAGAGCAGAGATCCATAACTGGTACTCAGTGCTCCTCAGACCTCAGCAGGGTTCAAGCAATTATTACCAGCTCTGTGCCTAAAGGTCAGCTTCGAAAGGACATGAGAAGGGCCTTTGGCTGCTCTGGCTGGCCTGTACTGGTTTGGAGTTTGCCATCTGCAAGCCAAGGAATGCTGGAGCACAACATCTTTCCACCACATGTGTTTCCACCCCTTTCCTTGCCTCTGGCACAGCCCTTTCAGGCAGGGCTGGGGTGAGCAGTGTGTGACAGGGGGGGTGAGACCTTCCACAGCTGCCCAGCAAGGCAGGGTCCTGCTCCCAGAGCCAGGTGAAGGCTCTGTGATCTCACTGTCTGATCTGCACCAGCCACACTGAAAACACTGCACAGCACAGGCCTTTGGAATCTGCTCTCCCAGCGATAGAGGATTATTGGCTTTGGTGATGGAGTGCACTGGTCAGGACTGGGAGAGGAGAGGAATTATTTTCCCTTGGTATTGCTATGTGCCATCTTGTTTGATTACACCATTTTTGCTTTTAAATGTGTGCTTTCCTGCTCTTAATCTTTGAACAACTTCATGTTGAAACCAAAGGTCTATATGTTGTGCTGCAGCATATTGCACCAGGTCCAGGATCCAGATTTTGGGCATTTTCCCAGCTGCCACATTGCACCACACCAAACCCAAAGTGCCATCCTCCTACAGACCCACCAACAGGCCAGAAAGATGCTTGGATGTCCCCAAAGCAAAGCAGCAGACACACACACATCTTCCCTAGGAGACAGGGCTCCAGCCAAGCACTCAAAGCCACAGGTGTAATTGATTTTTATCACACTTCTTGTTTAAAATCTAAAAGGCACATTTTCCAAGCTGATATTCCAATGGCATATATATAAATCCTAATCCTTTAGAAGGGTCAGAAAAACAGATTGGAGGAATCAAAAGGGGGGAATTTATGCGGATCCAGAAACACAGAGAGGCAGCAGAGAAAAGTGTTGTGCATTCGAGTGCTGAAGTCCTGCTCAACTCCATGATGACAAACAAACAAACAAACCCCGTGTCTCTTTTTCTCAGCTCAGTGATTACAGCAAACCCACAGTGCCAGCTTCAGACTGGCAAGGCAACTAGCACTGCTCACAAAAACAAATTCGATGCTTTTTTTTCTCTTTTTCTATTTTTTTTTTGTTTGCTTTATGTTGGATGATTTAATTACAATGAGCTTCCACACTCTCACCTATTTCCTTACCATCAGTTGAGACACCAGTATTGTTTCAGGCTTATGAAATAGCAAAAAGTGAGGAATGAAGGGAAAAAATGAGGGAAGCATACTGCAGACACGGAAGAAATGAAGTCTTTTCTTTTAAAGTCACTAATTCAAATGAGTCTGCAAAAAGGAAACTCAGGGAACCCATGTTGCCACAGTAATTGTGCTCTGCCTCAGAGCTCCCGCCCAGCAAAGGTGTCTCTGATGTTACCTAGGTGTCATCCAAACAAAATAGTCCCAAAACAGATATTTGACACCCCTTTTTTCTCCTAACTCAGCATTTCAGCTGGAAGTAAGGAATAAAGGACAGTCAAAACTTCTAATAAAAAATAAATTAGAAGTTAATTATTAGGAGAAATATTAACCCCTAGGATGCCTTAATGCATCCTGGACCCTGGCCTGGCTGCCCTGCTATTCTGGGCTCATTGAGATATCCAGAATACTAATTTAGAGTTAGGGCATTAGGGAAAAATGTCTCCTGCCTTAAAAACGGAAAACTGTTATTCAGTTATTTCTTGAACAAATACACTTCAAACAATGCGAAGGGAAATGGCACTTCCCATTTATATGAGTTTACCAACAACAATCCCCATGAAAAGGGCAACGACTATTTCAGGTTTATCTGTTATAACAAACTGCCCCGTGCTGCAGCCAGCACAGGACTTGAAGGAGCTGAGAAATTTAAATTCTCAGAAATCCCCAACACAAACCACTGTTTATTATAAATGCAGGAGGAAGTTATTGTGTTCCAGAGCAGCATCCATAGAATCATGGAATGCTTTGGGTTGGAAGGGACTTTAAAGACCATCTCATTCCACCCCCTGCCATGGGCAGGGACAATTTCCACTATCCCAGGTTGTTCCAAGCCCTGTCCAGCCTGGCCTTGGACATTTCCAGGGATCCAGGGGCAGCCACATCTTCTCTGGGCACCCTGTGGCAGGGCTGGCCCACCCTCACAGGGAGGAATTTCTTCCTAATAACCAATCTAAACCTGCCCTCTATTATTTTAACGCCATTCCCCCTTGTCCTGTCGCTGCATGTGCTTGTAAATATCTCCTTTGTAGCCTTCATGGAGGTAATTCTGGCCCTGAGGAACAAACCAGCCACTACTGCTCATCATGCCCCTGTCCCCACAGAGCTCAAATCCTGCACCACCACAATTCGCTTCTGCTCCCCCTGTCCCCCTGGACCCACAAAGGTGGGTTCTGAGTTTTTAATGCTACTACCAAACTCCCCCGCCAAAAAAAAAAAACAAAAAAACAAAAAAACAAAAAAAAAAAAAAAAAAAAAAAAACAAAACAAAAAAAAAAAAAAAAAAAAAACACGAAGAAAAAAAAGAGGAAAAAAAAAACCAAAAAACCAACAAAAAACCCAAAACAAAAAAAACAAAAACACCAAAAAAAAAACACCACCAACAACAACAAAAAAAAAATCCACTACTACTTCAAAGCAACAGGTTGCTCACTTTGGGCCAGGTTTCAGAGGAGCAGGGCCTGCACCAGAACGTACAACAGGCAATGTCTGCTCTCTGCTTAGGCTACTCAAATCAGGAGCAAATGTAACGATGTTAGCAGCCCATCAGCAGAGTTTGGCAAGGGTAACAACAACCACGGGGAGATAAGATAAGGCTGTAGGCTTTCAAGGTTGGGAAATAAAGTATCAGGATTACCAGAGCGGTTTATAGAGACTGTTCTCCCACCCTCTTCTAAGAAACAAAACTGATCCTTTGCACTTCACCCCGAGGGAGGAAAATAATCATTAGCTTTACATGACAAAGATACGTACAATACGTGTCTCTCTAAGACCAGGCTTGCCTACCCCGAGTAGCCATGTGTGTGCACAGCTGTAGTTTTTTCCATTGTGACACAACCTACCCTCGCTGTGACCCCCTCTCATTAGGTCATTTCTAAAATGCAGCTCCCTGTGAACTGGGACCGCGTTCTGCCCGCTTTGCACAGCTCCTACTTTTGGCACTATAAATAGAAGGAACAACTTTGCCCGGTGTATTCTCCTCCGAATTATTTTGTAGGTTAAACAAACCTTTAACTGTTTCAGATAAAGCCGAGCAGAAGGTGTTTTTTTCCAAACATCCCAAGCGAAGGAGTGCATTTCCTGCTTCCCTAATTCAACCTACGGCATCAGACATCTGTAACTCTGTTTACATTCCAGCCCTTCACAACTTAATACCGCTTGGAGCATCAATAATATAGGGCACATTTCTGACTGCTCTTTAGATATTTTTTTATCTCCATGGGACTTCCTGGTTTGGGATTTTGTAGTTTACAGTTTCTCACTAATAGTAACTGGCTGCAGCATTTGGCCTTAAGAGTTTACATATTATTTAACTAGATATAAGCAGCCTATTTTAATTACAGTAAAGAGCCCTGTAGAGGCCTTGTCTGTTTTTTCCCCCTCCAACTATATCAGTTGGCTTAATAAAGATATTACCACTCCCTATAAACCAGGCTGTGATCAGGCTCCTAGATATGCTAGTCTTTAATAACATACTTTTACCACTTTAAAAAAAACAATCCCTATCAGATCTTCAGGCACTCAGATGTCCGTGGCTTTAATGAAGGCGGTGTGAGCTCTCTGTAGCTCACACACATTTTAGTTTCTGTGTGTGCACATTCCAGCACTCCTAAGAAAATCACTCAGCCCCCCCAAACTGAGAGTCATCTGCTCCTGTCACTGTGTGACAGCTTAGCACTGAGCTGTATGGGCTGCACTCCTAGGACAAGCTCTCCTTTCTCTGGGGGATGCAGAGCTTCCATCTCCTCTGCATGCAGAGCCAGCAAGAGCCCTGTTCCTACAAGGAAATTCATGGGATCATAGAATGACTTGAGTTGGAAGAGACCTTAAAGACCATTTCACTCCTAACATCTTTCCATGGGCAGGGACACCTTCCACTGTCCCAGGCTGCTCCAAGCCCTGTCCAACCTTGGACACATCCAGGGGCAGCCACAGCTCCTCTGGGCACCCTGTGCCAGGGCCTCACCACCTTCACAGGGAGGAATTCCTCCCCAGTATCCCATCCAAACCTGCTCTCTGGCAGTTTGGAGCCATTCCCCTTGTCCTGTCAGTCCAGGTCCCTGCCCTAAGTCCCTCTCCAGCTCTGTTGGAGCCCCTCAAGGCACTGCAGGGGCCTCTGAGGTCTCCCCAGAGCCTCTTTCATGCTGAACAACCCCAGAATTCATACCTGTGTCATACCTGTACCCCTGCTATCTCTGTCATCTTCAGGTCCTATATTTCTCACATGCTGTCACTACACATGCTCTCTGACCTTTATTTAGGTAACTTTCCATGATTTATCCCATTCCTTTTGAGAGCAAAATTTATGCCCATGTGTGGCACTACGTGCAACTAACCCTGACTCAGACCAGCCAGCATCTTGCTCCTGTTGGTGTTTCATTGAATCCTGCATTTGAAGCCAAGGTGAGATACTGAGACTTCTGTTTTCTGACTTCACAGGGCTGCTTTTTCTCTGCAAGGTGTCAAAGTAGTACCTGAACGTCACCTACCAAATCATCCTTGCATATTCACCACCCTTCTAGCATTTGCAAGCAACATTACTACAAAGGAAAGCTGGAGACAGCTTGATTAAGCAACTTGCCCAAGGTCATACAGGAAGTTGTAGAAGAGCTGGAAACAAAAGCCAGATCTTCTCAGCTTCTGTCCAACCCTCTCTGGAATGAAAAGGCCAAACTGCTGTGTGGAAGTATTAGCAGAGTCATAGATGTCATCCTATAAATTTCATAATGAATTTATGGCTTAGCAAAGAATATGTGCAGAGCTCCCAGCTCTGCTTTCCCAGGAAAAACCCCACGGTGGCAGCTGGTAAGGGTTCCCCAAGCTCTGAGTGGCGCTGGCTGTGGCCACAGACCCTCTGCTTACACAGAGAGCAGAAAACAGGGAACAGCCATATCCTGTAAGGCCCTTTCACGCAAACGGGTCCTGTCATCCTTTTTCCAGTTCCCGCCTCTCCAAGAAAGTGAAAGAAGCACATCTACTGGCAAAGCTGCTGTAGTCACCCAAGAGCGAGCATGAAATTGTTCAGGATAGCAAAAGGAGCATCCAGAGTGCAACAAAGGCAGTATTTATGTCCATACTTCTGCGTGGCTCTCGGTGATAGCCACAGGAACAAACAATAGCCCTGGCCCCTGGGCCGCAAACGGTTGGCTGCAGAGGCCCAATTAAGTCGTGGAAAGTCTAAACACAGGCACAGGAATCCGCTAATGTGGACAGGCCTGCACAATGGGGTCTCATCCTGGCTCTGCCCTGCTCCTGCTGAGCACCACCTTGCTGGGAGGAGAGCCCCCCATCACCAGGGAGGCTCTTCCCATGGACAGGTCCTGCTCCACCTCAACACCCAGCACATTTCCGCTCACTTTGGAGGGGATTCTGGCTCCAGGCAGCATCAAACTCATGCCCAGTTTCCTGATGAGTTGGGTGATCTCAGGCTTGCTGCCACCCAACAAACCACACATGCGCGTGCACACACAGGCAAAGGGCAGTTTAAGAGTGATCTCCCCTGCCCAAATGTCCATCAGGTTCAGGGCCTGCTGACACAAGCACTTCAAACAGCCCAGGCAGCCTCAAGAGCAATGCCAAGAGCAGATAGAGGCTTCAACATTGTCTCGGTACACAGGATGCTGGCCCTGACATCACTTAGCGGAGACAATGCTCGCCCTCTTTCTTTGGGAACCACGTAAAAAAACTTGGCCGAATATAAAACGACTTCAAAGACACATTTCTGTGCCAGCCAGGATGCATCAAAGTTGGGAAAGGAACGACCCGATTCACCTGATCCAGGGAGCTGATAGAGAAGCGCGGGGAAGCGGCTTTTATCGATGTACCTTCCCAGCACTTCCTTCCTGCCCCCGATGCTATTTAAACTCCTTGCCTACCTCCAGCCAGACCTGCCCATTCTCTGCTCTAAGGAGGAGAAAGGAAAAAGCAAAGGGAAGCCCTAAAAAAAGGCGTCCCTGCAAATTTTTGTGCAGTTACCGGGCAGTCATATCCTTCTGCTTTCCCCTGAAAAATCAAGTATCACCTTATCGTTTCCTCACCAAGATTAACTCCTGCTTCCTGAAGAGTATTTCTGAGGTAGAAAGCAGAGGTGGTGGAAAAAAAAAAAAATAAAAATAAGGAGGGGGGGAAGCTGAAAAGCCCAATCTGTCAAGCTGCGTTTTAGAAGAAAGGAAAACTGAAAAGTGAACGTATTTAACATGAGCTATTTCCTGCACTCAGGAGGGAAGAAAGCATGCTACTAACTGTGTGCATGAGGAGATCTGGACTAGTGTTATCTCTGACCTGCAGCTTAGCCCTTGTGTCTCAGCTGCCAAAAAGCTCCTATTCAACGTTATGCTGAGTTCATCAATGCTCCACGTGTCAGGATCCTAACAGGAAAAAGCAGGACAGACAGTCACTCTATTCAACTGCCTGGGGACCCCATGACAACTAAAATCCCCTTGCAGACTGTCCATATCAACCTACGGCAGGTCAGAGCGCGTAACCCCTCCAGAACTGCAAGCCCGAGCCCACACCCTTTCCCCTTGTCAACATTGTCACTTTAAAACAGCCCATCTAGCCTTATCACCAAACCTGGAGTAAGTATGACAATTAAGATGGATTGCAAAGCCTGCATGCGCTTTACAATTAACAATAACTTGGCAGCGTGTCCCACGCAACTGTTGGGTGGTATGGCAAGAACTTTATCCCTGCTTAGTACTGCATTAGCATATTTAGTAGGCTGCAAGACATAATTCCTCAGATATGAACATATTTTTGTCTTTTCAAAAAATCTGCAATTAAGCCATAATGTGCAGGCAGTGTGCAGCCGGCGGTAAACTTTGGTATTAGGGGGACTGTGCTGAAACGGCCCTTTCTGACCTTATGTCAATTATCTATTTAATAAGGAATATATTCAATTAAAATAAAAAACAAGTGTCCTAACAGGGTCTCACTGGAAAGCAAAAATATTCCAAAAATTACAGCTAATATTCAGCCCTGCATTCCCTGTGAAGAGCACAGTGCTTGAGATGGTCTGGGGGCAGGTATTTCAAAGCATTTTCTTGCTGGGGTTGTCTCAATTTTTGGTTTAGAAAAGGCAAACTCTTTCTTTTGTGCTATGAATTTTTAAACTGTAGGGTTAAATAATTGTTTGTGTAAAAGAAATAAGCCCTGTTTAAGGAGCATCTTCCTCTGTGTCTTGTGCAGCTCTTTTTTTCCTGCCCAGGATTCTCATGTTTGTAGGTAAATTAACAGTCTTCTGAAGTAATTAAATGCATTTGAGGAGCAGTTATTTAGCACGGCCTAACTTTATCGATTTCCTCCATGCTGCACAAGACACTCTCAACCCCACTAAGCTTTTTAAGTCTGTTTACGGTGTACATTTATCTAGAAAATCTGATCAGGTTGGGGGGGGGGGGGGGGGGGGGAGGCAAAGATCTTGCCTCGATAACCCGGACATTGTCCCCCTTGACATCTGTGTTGCTGGTGGACAGGATATCCTGCCAAATGCAAGAAGACAACTGCGTGACCCACCTTGGGCAAGAGGCACCGCGGGCTGATGCGAGCACAGCGGGAGCGGGTGCTGCCTCTCCCCGCCCGGAGCCGCATCCTCAGCGCACAAAGAGCAGCCACACGGCCTCCGCAAAAATTTAAAAAAAAAAAAAATTTTAAAAAAGCCAGGGGAAGGCAAAGAAAGTAAGTAAATAAATAAATAAAGAGGCGGTTTAGGTGAGCAGCCCGCATTCAGTAAGGGGAAAGCAGATGAGGGGCAACAAATGCAGTTCAGCAGACAAAGTCTTTCTTCATAAACCCGGCAGAGGAACGGATTAAACCACCTGGCAATCTTGGCAGGAAAAAAAGAAAATCTCAGGCGGTGACAAAACCAAACAGGTGGAACAGGTATAAAACTTTTGCTTCCCAATAATACCCCTCTCTTCCCTGGAATGCTTGGACAGGTGCAGAAGTTCAAGTTACAGCGTGGAAGTGGCAAATAAATACACAGCATTAGTGCCTGACGTGCTCGGCGAGCAACCGGGGATGTTAATAACTGGCAAGGTACACTAATCTCTGATTGCAACATTTGGTTTACCTTAATCTGGAGGGACAGCTGTATTAAAGAGGGAATTATACTAATCAGTTCAAGGCCCTTGCATATAAAACTTCCCATTAGGCTTAAAGTACAACAGCTTACGCTCATTCTCTAGGAGCCTTACATCTGGTTCTGAATAAGGCTGTCTCTCATTTGCAAGGTACAAACCGAAAACAAGGGAGGGGGGAGCTGACAGTTGCTGGAGGATGGTTGATAGAAGAACAAGCTACTAATTCTTTGAAATTTTTTACAGCGCAAAACTGGCTGTAAGGCATCTTAATACTAAAAAAAACAGGCATGTGTTATCAACCCTAGGCCATTTTTTCCTGTTACCGGAGGTGACCAACATAAAATAAAATTGATGATGTCAGTCAAAAACAGCTAAGCACAAAGCTTGGCTTTGTTATCTTAAGTCAGAAGGTATGATAGGCCATGCCATATGGCTGTAATCCTCCTATATCTCCCATCACCTAACAGGCAACCTTCATGTAGCATGACCTTATTTGGCTGGTCTCAGGTTAGGGCTGCCCAAAGGGGATTTTTCTGTTTCTGCTATATCCAAAGGTTTATGTTGATTTTTTTTTCTCTTTTTTTTTCTTTTTTTTTTTTTTTTTGAGCCCTGCAAACTATAAATCCGACTGATTACTCTGCACTCTTTTGCTTGACTGAGCCTTTACAATCAGACATCCCCGTTAACAATAAGCTCCTAATGAATCAAACATCTATGGCATTAGTTTCACCTAGCTGCCTCTTTCCCATGCACTGCAGCTCTTTGTCAGACCTGGCTTGATGAGAAAAGCTAGTGACACTTGGTGCACCTATTGATAAACAATTCAGTAATGAGGGGCATAACAAAAATTACCTAAAACAACCTGATTAAAAATGACAGGCAAAGGGTACTACAGAGCTTTGCAGTTAAGGTAACTCCCGTATATCAGGAGGGATGGAAAAAATAATTAGGTGCAACACAACTTGCTTTAAAATTACACATTTTGGCACTTTTCTCTTCCTCTCCCCCCCCCCCTTCTTTTTTTTTTTGGGACGAGGAGTCTGATGGGTGTTAAAAGGAAAATGTTTCATCATAGTTTATAAGAGATTCGTCTTTTTCAGAAAATTTGCAACTCAATAAGCTTTTTCTCTCTCCTTTTTGAAGCAGCACATTAATGGCAAAATGCATTGCTATTTGCAATCCAACTTTCTATCCATAGCAAATTCCTATATTATAACTCAGCATTTTACTTCCTTTGTTTAAATATTGGTTTTGTTGGTTAAGAGAACATGTGGGCTGTAAACAAAGGATAAATAAGCTGTGAAAATAAAAGCAGGCTCCAAGGAATAAATAAGAACAAAATGGAAAAGACTGCACCAGGCTCCTGCGATGAACACAGGGATCTCTTTGTGAGAGGGGGAAAAAAATGTGTTAAAAGGGCACATACTGCAACTCTGAGGCAAACTTTGAAATGGAAGTGTGGAAGCATAAGAGCATTTGATTCCAAATCAGCAATGTGTGGGTTTGCATTTGCGTAGCAGCATGTTGGGAGGGTTTCAATCAGTGCACAGATGCACTTGAAAATCAAATATGGACATGGGGAATGTTTTTGGATATAGCAAATGAGGACTGATGACATGTTTACACTTTGCACATGGATCCAGTACAAAACCATACCCTGCAAAGAAACAATAACCACCATTTGCTGCTTTTCAGGGCTGGAACAAAATGGTGGCAAAGGAAGGGAATAGAAGGGAGTGTCTATTCCCACCTGGGAGAGGGCTGCACCAATTCCCTGCCTCTGGGCTCATTTTGCTCATCTCTCACTTGAGAAAGGGACTTTTTAACCAATATTGAAAAAAATAAAGACACATCGGCTTGAAAAATAATAATGTGAGAGGAAAAAGGAAGAAAAGGCAAGTTTCGAACATCAGTGATGCCTTTCTATGCTGTCAAAATATTTTCTCTACAGAAGAATTAAAATTACAGTTGGAATGTTGCTGGAATGAAATAGGGAATAATCGTAAGCAAATGCACTTTCATCATCTCCAATGGAAAATTGCCATTTTGACATTATTTCAGTATCTGTCTCTACATATCCTTAAAGGAGAAATTCCTGGCTAATAAACGACGTATCCCAAGTCGGGCTGAGTTTTTATTGAAAGTTTATCAAGATGGCAAAACTTTTTTAAAGAGGAAATAGTAGTTGCAGGCAATTGCATCTGACCAGACTCTAATGCATCCCTCTGGAAGGCAGCTCCAGCTCACAGTATGAAGTAATCCTTTGTGAATGTTTTCCAAACTGTGATGCATATTTCACATTTTAAAGAAAGAGACAAAAGTTAGCTATCTATGACAACAGGGAAAAACATCTGTTCTACACTTTCCCCTAATCAGACATTAAAGAATTGCTCATGAACAAATACCCTGAGTTTTAAACTTCACATGAAGAGTTCATTTCAAACTTTCAAGAGGGTTTCATTGCAGTTCAAATAGTCCTTCAGACATTTGACTTCTGCTACTGATTATTAATAATAATCAGCCCATTTTCCCTTACACTTTCCAGCATGAATTCAGAATGTCAAAGCTAATTTTCTCATCAGCCTCGGGCTTTTTTAAAACATCGCAAACTTGAGATTTCTGTTCTCTTCTCACACGCTTGGGATTTGCCACAGCATGGGCTTAGAGCATCCAACTTCCACAACTGTGCATGGGGTCAGCATTTGTCCAGCTGAGACCCAACAGCTGGATTTTTACAGAAGTACCTGAATCTGAGGTCTCTTGGCCCTTCTTATGGGCACTTGTCCAGCCTGGAGCAAAAGGTTTTGTCTTGGTGGCTTTAGAAACTCATTGGGATTTGGAATAGAATGGAAATGGACTTATCTGTGAAGTCAAGCTACAGCTTTCATGAGAAATTTGTACAAGTATGACATTATTTAGTAAGATAAGACATTCAAACCATTGAATTTTAACACCTTCCTCTCTGCGTGTTGCTAGAGAGAGATTCACAGTTACACTTTGCACCACACTGTCCTATCTGATGCCCTGAAATGATACCAAAGAGCTCCAGTGTGAAGCCATTCCCTCATGTCCTGTCACTCCATGACCTCACCCAAAGTCCCTCTCCAGCTCTCTTGTAGCCCTTTAGGTACTGGAAGGCACCTGTGACCAGTCAGTGATCACAGGTACAATATATTTTTCACATTTCATCAGCCCTGTTCTTCAAACTTCTATTTTCTGAGCATATCCTCCTTTCTCTAAAGGATTTAGCAAAAAGGCAAAGCAAACTCCAGCCAGTGATGCTTCCTTGCATTACAAGCTCAGTGAGAGGTGCATCTAATGAATGCCTTCCTCCAGATTTTGCTTCAGTCCTCTTGTCATGTTATTTTGGCCAGTGTTTGTACATACAACAGCAAAAGGAGGAAATGTCCAGGAATAAAGATATACAAGACTATTCTTATAAAGCCTTATGAAACTATGCAAACTATATACATTTCTGAGTTGTTTGCATGATTTTCCTTTCCAGTGCAGAGTAAGGCGTTTCCATTTGTGTCTCAGATAAAAATGCAAAGTGTAATTTCCTGTTGATAGCCAACAAGAAATACGTGTGTGCTTCGGAAGCCCTTTAATATGCCATCTTTTTTTTACTTGGGAAAGGAACAGAAAGTCCAGTTGCTGTAAATTTATCATGATTTTCAACTGATAGAAGTCAGTGGAAGGTAACACCTTACCCTTCCAGCCATACATGGAGCCAGAACTGACACCACAGAGAGGGTTCAGCTGGTGGATACCAGCGCTACCTCCATCATCACAGGACAAAATATCACTTGGAATAATTCTATCACCTTCCCTCGTGCAGCTTTTGAACATGAGTCTGTTTGATATTAGAGACAGCTTAGTCAACTCACTGTAAGGGCACTCTTATATAAGACAGCAAAAACTCATCGAATTCATAATTCAGCTTCAGCTGGTTCTGGTGCTCAGTGGGCAGACATGAGCTCAGCTGTTTGCCTCAACAGAACAAACTTCATTTCCATTGACAGTAAATTTGGCCTTTACTTCACATTTTGGGAGAGAATTTTGCAAAACAACTTGCACCAGGATGACCTTTTCATTTTTTTTTCCCCCTGTTTCTGAGAAGTTCATTGGAATAGACTCTTACATGACTATGCAGTAAGGCCAAGGTTGGAATTAAAAACAAAAAAAGGAGACAAGACACCAAAAAATTCAATTCTCAGTTTTAGTTTTAAATTATTTGTTGTACAGTGAAGCCTGAAACATACCACCAATATTAGGGTTAGGTTTTTCAAGGCTAGAGGTGAACCAGGATGTGCACCAGCTAAATACTAAAATTCACTTAGGATGAGACACCCAGAGCAGTGAGGTTGGTCCCCAGGAGCCATCTAACTATCAGAAATGCATTCAGAGTGTATTCTTACCTTCTCTAATATTTATCCGATGAAAATAAAATTGGTGGAGCTTCAGCTGCCCCATGGTTAATGGCAAAGTTATATTTATTTTTTCAGCACTTGAAGATCTGGCCTGATTAAATAAAACAGCCAATTAGGAAAGACTACAAATTTATGTAAGCCATCTAGTCAGTATGTTCTCCCTATCACCACAGAGACCAGATTTTTCCCATCACAGGTCTTTAGTTCAACATTTGCTCAAAAAATTCCAAATTTGGGAAGTGCCACAATTTTGAAAGACTTTCCTGAAAGCCAGGCATTGAGAATTTAGGTGCCTTTCCTCAGGGCAACATCTTATTTAGATCAGGAGATCATTTTCCTTCCCTGCTCTTGAAAAACATTTTGCTATTCACTCGGTGTGTCCTATTAGCAGAAAATAGAGAAAGTTCTGATGCATCATAGCACGCATCTGAAATTCTAATTAACAAGAAGTCATCTGTAGTTGTCCAACATCATATTATTAATTCACAAAGCAATAAAGGGATATATTTCAGACTGAATGAGAAAATAGGTACTGAATGGGGTCAGAGTATTTCACTACACAATTTGTCATGATCTTTAACTGTTTCCAACCTGCAGAAGTCAAGCTGTACAATGCCTTACCATGAGTAGAATTTCTCACCTATATAAAGCAGTTACACCACTATGATTTACTCTTGTGAACTTAAAACCTGCATTAGTTCTAAATCTTTGTAACCCAGGGTTGCACAAGGAAGTATATTTTTACTGTGAATATGTACCCTTTTGCCCTTTATGTATTTTTGAGCAAGAAAGGCTCTTCTAGAGCCACTATAATATATTTGCATTATGATCAATACATAAATTAATTTGTTTAAAAATTATATTCAATAACAGGAATGGTAGTTTTGACCAAAACAAAAATCACGTCTCAGTTAAATTCTAACCAACTTTACATTCAAAAAGTCTTAGGAAGACATTTTTTATCCTGCACCCTGAAAATGCAGGTTTTTCAAAATTCATGGTCCATGAGTAAAACTTTCTTCTTCCTGCTTGTTTCAAAAAATTCACTTCATGGTAAAGTATGGAAACCCAGAATGGTTTGTGCATTCATCCATTATTTTTCCAGCAAGAGGTTTCTCAGTTACTAGTGTTTTATACAATTAGTTCTCTGAAACTGCTTTAAATGCAAACCTGTAAAAGGAAGGTAAAACCAAATCAAAGTTATTCTTGACTGGCTGGAAAAAAATGTTTAAATCAATTTGGTAATGGCTCATCTAGTCATCATTTAGCCATTACCTGGGAGACAAGCACCTCCTGCTACAGCAGATATTTTATTTATTTTTAATGCAGATTTACCACTGCCTCAGATCTGCAGATCCATACGAAGCCAAAATCATTCCAGACCTGCCCTGTCTCACTGTTTACTCCTCATATTTTATTCATCCCTGTTTGCTCTTTACATTGGTTACAGAGATAAACACATACAAATATTGTGATGTTCAGCAAGTTCAGTGCAACGAGAGAGGGCAAAAGCCACCATCTCCCATTTATAGCAACCTGGAGAGAGCGACAACACCATAATTCTCCTAAAGAAGAAAAGCCTTTTAATATAACATTTTCTTTAATTTAAGCCTTACCTTGAAGAGTAACTCTGCAAAATTTAGAAATATTTTGAAGTGTTTCTTCACCCCATGGAAAAGTCAGGTAAAAACATGTTTCCAGTACAATTTTAAAATGTGTTTCCAGTACAATTTTAAAACATGTTTCCAGTACAATTTTAGAGGTAGAAACCTCATTGTCAGGGGTTCAACATACAAAAAGCTTAAGGACATAAGGGTTATGACTAAAAAAAGGACAATTTGGGGACCCTATAGATAGGGTCTGATACTTATATCCAACTGGCATGAACAGAAATGCTAAATTTGTTCAAATCAGTGATGTTTGACCAGAGATCAGAATCAGAGCTGTGATCTATATGTGTGACTTTTACTGGAAGCTGCAAAACTTCCCCAGAAAAGTAACCCCTGGGGGGTTTAGGCGATGCACATCTGAGCAGCAAAGGCTACTTGGTAATTGTGACAAAGCAAAGTGTTTCATTCTGGTTCCTGAACTGGAACAGATGACTATTTCTTCTTTTAAGGAGATGAGAGTAAAAAGGGAGCCAATCCAGTCTCTGGAAGAAAAGCCTACGATGCAGCCTCAAAATAAATACACTTATTTGCATATACAAACACTATATGTACCCACTAATATCCCTTCCTTAAACCGTGAGGAATATCACATATGCTTCAGCTCACACCAACCAGAATAATGAGGGAGGTGTTGGGTTTGGATATTTTTATAAGTTCATATAACTCTACAGTCAAAGCAACTCTAGGTTCATCAGAGCTATCACATAAGAAAAAGGGACTTATCACAAACAAGTTTGTTTAATCATCAGCTGCCTTAACTTCAGTCCTCTCCCCGACCTGTACGTCTCCAGTCTGTGTTACAGTCTGAATTGCAGGCTAATCACACAGAAAGGCAAACTCTGAACAGCCACTGTCACCTCCCTCTCTCTTTTCCTTTCCCAGCAGGTTAAACGTGGAAAATGCTAAAAATCTCCTGGGAGTGAGTCTAAAAATGAAGTGTAAATAGGTATGGGGAAAAAAAAAAAAAAAGAAACCCTATGAGAAAAAGTGTTATGGAAGGTGCCTGAATGGCAAAGTGCAAAGGGTGACAAGAAGAAAATTGTGATGGCACACAAAAGGCGAGGGAACAAGAAAGATGTGATACAATAGATAGCTGGTGAGAGCCTATCCACTGCCTGGTCGCTCCTGTTCCTCCCCCTCAATACCTTCATTTTTTTTGTTATGATAAAGGACATTCATGATCAGTAACAATGTTATAATGATAGTAAATGCGGGATTTAAGGTATATAAAACCTTCAGCCAACATTAGAAAGCCACCAAGGGGGAGTTACCTTGCACGAGGTTCTATTTAGTGATGGCTCCACTCTTTCACTCCCTGACTGCAAATCAGCATTTTTAGTGGACAATAGGCTCAGCAGTGGCCTTATGATTGCCTCTTTTCAAATGGAAATGGCTATCCTAACTCCTCTGCCAGGTTTTTCTTACTATAGCACAAATTGCAGTTTACAAGGCTCTAAGGGGAAAAAAAAATCTTAGCTGAATATCTTTTTTTTATTCGACAAACTGACATGTAAATTACCCTTTAAGTGCTCCACTCTAGGGCTCTGATCATCTCCTAATTGTCACAGTCAATTGTAGCCAACAGTCTCTTCAATCCCAAGCGCTTTGACAACAAGCATAAGGATCAAAGCAGAATCAGCTCCCTTCAATATCCTTCTGTTTAGGATGCTACAAAAAGCCTGAAAAAGAAAGGTGTAAGGGCATTAGTGGAGAAGGAACTGAGAGGAGAAAGTACTACCCCAGTCATTTTCTTCTTCACCAATATTATATATCCTTATATACTCTGTTATCCCACGTTCAGCATGAATACATAAACATCCCAGATAATAAACATGGTTTAAAACCACTTGCATATATTACTACTTTAAAATAAATGCATAATGCATTTCTGCTACTTCTTGCATGCCTCCCTCCAACTTTCCCTTCGACTCTGGGAATGAATGCAACACCAATTATTTTTTTAAACAATTTTTTTTTTTTCCCAACGCAGTCCAACAGCGTCTTCCAGGATGAGCTGGGTTGCAAATCAGCCTCCCCAGATGGAAACCCATCCCAAGTTGTATTCGTATGGGGCCAGTATGACTGAGACATGAAGCAGGCTGTTTGTGCAGCCCTGCCTTTGCTTTCTGAAGTGCCTATAACCCCAGGTCAGGCCTAGGCTGGGGGAAAACCCTCTCAATTCAGTTGGAGTCCAACTCTGAGAACAGCCAGTTTCAGTCGCATCCAAAACGACTGGGAAGAAATACAAGAATAAATTCAGCAGCTCTCAAAGCCTGCCCGGGAGGGAAAAAAATCATTTCCTATAATTCTGAATGAAGATTCACCTTTTATTGCATTCCAGACCACTTTAAATCAGCTCCACGCTACGCGGCTGAAATTTTTGCACCGGCTGTCTGCGTTTGGCGATACAAGCTCGCTCGCTCTGCAATACGCTTTCATACCCTCAGTGCCTCGCAGACGCCTTGCTGGAGCCGTGTTTCCAGGGAATGGGAGTAAGGCAGAGCTATTCTGAGCCACATTTCTGCCTCAAAACTTGTGCGTCTTCACCAGCGCAGCCGCGGCGACTCCCACGGAGACTCGCGAGCAGCTCCTGCCACGCGGCTGCAGGGGAGGAATGGCTGCTGCAGGAGATGCGCGGCTGCAGGGGGAGAAGGAAAACCTGCAGGAGGCCAGGGAGGCAAGCTGGGGATGTGCCAGAGGCATCTCCAGATGGATAACACCAGGCCCTGCAGGGTTAGGCAACCGGAGCCTTTGGGCCTCTCCAATGGTCTTGCTAGCGTAGAGAAAGTAAGGAAGAGACTTCGCCCATTTTCCTGGAGCTCTGTGTCTCCTGAAAAAGACGCAGGTTCAATCCTTCAAGTAAAACAAAATGGGAATTCAGAGGTCAAAATCTATTTGCTCCTTCATAAGGAATTAACTCATCCTTACAGTTGTTTCTAAGGAATTTAACATTTCTTGAAGATGATGCACGTTTTCTCACATGACACTGAAGGAATGGTTGGACGAGGCAGCTGGGTGAGCATCCAAAACCTGCTGCCCCCATCATACTTTCCACACCCAGATTCTGTGTAGAAGATGAGCTGAGTCAGATTCACATACCAGCAGAAAACCAGTCACTTGTTTAACAGCTCAGCAAGACAAGGGTTTAAGGTAGATCTTCCTGAGCCGTCACCTACAGCACACTCCCCAAAGACCAAAATGTTCAAGACACAAACCATAACCTTATTTTTACATACAGAACACTCTGAGCTTGTTGGGAAGATACAGCATAGATAAAACAAAACTTCCTACAGAGCTGCCTCTTCACCCAAATGTGGGTAATACAAAGGTACAAACTGGTGAGAGAGTGTTTTTGGTAATGAGTAGGAACAAGAAGTCAAAATTTCTCATGGGAAAGATATTCCAAAAAATGATGAGTGGGAAACATCAAAAGCACTCATTTGAGTGATGTCGAAATAATATAGAAGGTTATCTAATATATAATTTAAAATAAATACAAACCCAAAATTACAAAATTGAATTGAAACATTTGTCTTGTCAAGCTGTTTTCTTTCTGTAATATCAAAGGGAAATATTTTAACTCTTTCTGACCAAAAATTTTGCCAAAAAATTTTCATATTTTGAAGAATAATTTCCAGCTTAACCATGCAACACACTTTGCCCAGCTGCAAATTTGCAAATATTTTTCAGCCTTGTATAATGATCACTAAGTTCCCCAGCGAAGTTCTGACATGACTCCAGTTAAAACATATGCAATATTTTCCTAGATATTCCAATATAAAAGGTAAGTCCCATTATTTTTAGGAAGAGTATTCCAAGACACTAGGACACCTTCCAAATGAAACCTTCCCAATATTAGCAAATTGGTGTCTGTTTAACTCACTAAAATTAACTTGAAGTATGAAGATATTTTCACCTTCTCATTCATACATAAGAAGAGACACATGCTGAGAAAAAGCTGCAACATCACCTGGATTGTAATTTATTGGCATCATTACTATTTTTATTTATTTATACAACAGAAAAAAATCTAAATAATAGGACAGCTAACATAACCTGGGCTATTTTCTCACCTTGTTTGAAAATACCTCCAAATAGTTGTTCCATAAAACTCTTGGTTCCAAGTTCAGTTTGTGGAGTTGGTCCTGATAGACTTCAGAGAGTTGAGTAGCACAGAAATCACGGACATTTTCCTTGTTTCCAGCTGGTAAATCACAATAAAGGAGGTTAAAACAATGTTCTTTCCCTATCAACATTTTTGTGGAGATAATTGCTATAGTTTGCTAAGTACAGATTTCATTAATAGAAAGTAGTAGAGGGTCCATGAGACAATGAATAGAAGGAGATAATCTCAATGAGAGGGTTTTTCCTTAAAATATGGGACATGTTACGGGAAAAGTTGAAAAAACCCTGCCCCATCACAAAATATATTCTTTTTTTTTCAGCACATGGAACAGCAGTAGAGATGTTTGATGCACTAAGCCATTTGCTGCACATGACCATTTCATTATACTCCAGAGCCGCACTTTATTTATTACAGGTGATTAACAACTGTCTTGCACAACAGTAATGAGGGGAAGGGGCCACAGAGCAGCCTGCAGGAAAGTGGCTCCTCCAGCTGCCTCCCACAAGTCGTGGGTGTTCCAGGGAGCACAGGGGCTCCTCTGCATGTGGCACCCCAAAAAGGGAGCCCTGAATGCTGGTCAGAGTTTGGGTTCTGAGAGGATTCTGGTGCCCTTTCCTACAGACTCCAGCATAACCCCCCAGTCGGGTTGCAAAGGAGGGGAATAATAGTGCCCATTGTGCTGCTGACATTTCTCTGGGAGGGGGTGGCTCTTCACTAAGCAGTTGCGTTTCCTTATTTAGTTCTCGGCCACAGGCATGATTTCTGCAGCCCTTTTCTTTTTTTTGTGAGCTTTTGGAAAGTAAAAGGATGAGAAGTTGCATTTTGGAAGCCTTGGAGACAGTCAAAGCACGTGCACTGATGTGATATGAAAGTCTGTGGCCACAGGAACCACTTCAGGATTATTGCAAGGCTCCTGATACAGCTCTAAAATGACTGATGATTAACTGATGTGCTCTGGTCATTAAATCCTTGTTCAACTCAGCCTTTCAGGCCCCCATTTCCCTCTGGGATGCCTTGCTGAGTTTGGTAAGGATGTACATGGGGTCAGTACCTCTGCAATGGCCAGAGCCAGGTGAAGAGCCTTCAGAGGACCTCAGGTCTTACACCTCAGCTGGGATTTGGTTTAAGCAGCTCACATGCCCCTTTTTAAGTCATTATTTCTATCTGGTACTCAGGGCGGGTTGGTGACAACAGCTCCTTCTGTGCAAAGGCTGAGGATCAAGCCAGCAGTAACAGGACTTGTACTAAAGGAGTCAAATCCTGCACAATTCCTTGATCCTGGGGCAGAAGAGGCATTTTTTGGGTGTCTCCATAGCCCATTAGCACAGTTTCTACTGCAGTCAGCTCAACTGCACAGCTCCCACTCCAGCCACATCCTCCTAAGCCCAGGAAAACATTCCAGAGCTATTTTACAGAAGAGGACACAGAAGCTCTTTCAACAGTGGGATCCAAGTCTATTAAAAGGCAGCGAGATGCGCCGTCCAGCGAGCTCACCAAAGCCATGAAACACTGGTGTCGGAGCCAGGGCCAGGCCACAGCAGCTCCCAGGGCCCAATCTGTGCTCGGGCAGTTTGGTATCTCGCAGATCCTCCTGCTGTTAACTCCTGAGGGGTCACCTCCTGCTCTCGGGCAGCTGAGCACACACCGAGGATGCCCTGCTCCCCTCCCAGACTCCTGCGTGACAAAACCCAGAACAAGGGCATCATTCAGGGGAGCTGCCACTGGAGCTGGGCTGTAAAGAAAGCTGTTTCAAATAACAGCCAGGCAGGCAGAGGAGTCATTTCTAACCACATGTCTGTTGAGAAGAGCATTATGCAGCATTTATCAGCCCCGACAGGAGCCTGCCTCACAAAACTGGTTTCAATATAGGAGTTTAAGCGTATGGCAAATAAGAGAGGGAATATAGACACTGTTTTACACAAGGTGAATTTCTATCTGTTACAAAGCTGTAATTTTAATTGACATTAAGCAAGAAGAACCACAAGAATAGAGCGAGTGCCCATTTCTCACAGCACATCTAGCTCGTGTAGAGTTGCTCAGGG
This sequence comes from Melospiza georgiana, assembly GCF_028018845.1. Taxonomy (NCBI): domain Eukaryota; kingdom Metazoa; phylum Chordata; class Aves; order Passeriformes; family Passerellidae; genus Melospiza; species Melospiza georgiana. The sequence continues at coordinate 37,521,414 of NC_080436.1, read as the reverse complement.
CTCCTATACCACCAGTTTAGAAACATGTGTAATTGCTTATGGTCAGTGTCGAACCACTGCCAGATCACACATTAAACAGATAACCACTATTATTATAAGAGCAACTTCCTTGACCTCACATTTTGGCCTGGCTCTGAATTCCTGTCCTTTACCAGTTTGGTTTGTTGCATTTTGCCAGCCTTCTGCCTCTACATGTCATTTTCTACTCCTGTAAGTGACCGGTGCAGCGGAGAGCTCACTCTAAAAATGCATATTTGAGCACATGAATAGAATAAATTCAAGAAATATGATCACAGTTGCTCCTGTAATGTTTTTATAAACACAGAGTCTCTGCTTTTTTATTATAGTTAAGGTACAGTGTGTTATTTGGCAGAGGAATCTGACTTGAAAATGTAAAAGGTTCAGGCAACCACACATTTGGAAGTAGAAATCTTTCCTTAAAACAAGGCTCTGGTGTTTAAACATAGCAAAATTTCTGGAAACTTCAGTTTCTCAAAGTCTGCCAAAGCTCCAGTCACATGTAACATATTCTTGGGGCTTACATATAATGCTTCAAGTAATAAACAACATCTTGTTTAGAGCAGGATGGAGAAAAAAAGGGGAAAACATTCATTAGGAGTCAAAGCTCTGCACCAGTACTAAAAACAAAACAAGTTTCTTGCACTGAAAGCTAAGAATGACTTTTATAATCAATTGAAAAAAAAATTTCGAGTACTCTTCACACCTCTAAATATTGCAGTTAAAATTGTAGGTTAAGTTCTTACAGCAATTAAATAAAGTATTCTATAAAAGAAATGAAATACACTCACTGAAGCACACTCAGGTTTCCAGCAACAGAAAGAAAAGTTCTGATCATCCTAATTGGGTAACAGGATGAGTTACACACTGTACATAACTATAGGTCATCAGTAGCCCTTCAGTGCTCCCTGTACAATTCATTTATCGTGCATTTTTTATTCAGGAACAAGGCTGCATTAAAAAAAAAAAAAAAAAAAAAAAAAAAAAGCAAGGCGCTTCCACAAGAAGGCTCATCGTGCAGAATATTCACAGTTTAAATATATGCACAGTCATCTCTACTAGTCAGACACCATTTCAGTCCTCTCATCAGAATGCACATTAACAGAATGAATTTGAGATACAGAAATAGCACACCGCAGCCAGGCCTGGAGTATGGGCCCTAATACCTACCTCACTGGGATCTAGTCAGGTTTAATTAATTAATGCTTATGAAGCACTATGAGCTCCTCAGATCATCACTTCAATTCATTATCACCCCCATTTGTTTTGTGTCCCACTTCCCCCCTTAATTCAGCAGTGAATTTCTTTTGGAAAGTGTTGCATTTACAGAGTAATGAACAGATGAAAGAGGTTGGAGTGATTCCACAGGAGTATGAAAGGGAGCAGGAATCCTTCCCCTTCCTTCCTGCTTGAGTCATTCAGCACCAGGTCTGAGAGGAGCATGGAGCTTCAGGATGTGTAATGCTCTTCCAGGAGCCACCCCTGACCAATCCCGTGTCAAAATGCACCAGAAAATGATGAATTGTAAGGATTTAGCATTAAAACAATTGGTTTTAGCCTGGAAAACAACTCTGCTTGCATTTACGTTAATTAAAGATGGGCATGAGCCACGATGCTCAGAGGGGTGTGGATGCAGGCACTTGGTTCTTCCCTCATCTCTAATAATTATTAGATACATTGGATGGAAATAGTTGGAAAGAAAATCAATAGGAGAATGAATCAAGAAAATGAATGGCAATTTCAAATACTTACAAGTATAGGATTTCACTCAAGGCCAAGACAAGATAAAATTAGTAGTCTCTATTAAAACAAAACAAAATAGAGTTTGATCAAACTTCCATTCAGTGGAATCTTCTTTAAGGACTTCAGATTTTGGCATTGAATAATTTGGGTTACAGAACTTAACAGGGAAGAAAAGAAAGATTGCCTGGTAAAACTCCAAGGCTGCTGTAGGCTTTCCAAAGAGAAACCAGATTAAGACAAAAAAATTACTTGTGGAAGAAAAGCTGATAAAGAAGACTAGAATTTGATAATGGAGGAATTTAATTATTCAGGTATTGATTGCTATGATAACTACGTGGAAGCTAACAAAGTTTGTTTGTAGCTGCAATGCTATTAGTCTAGTAACTGAGCCCCGTGCTTGGAGCTGGGCATGTGTGCTGTTATAAAATTAATTCTAATCATAAAATTTAACTTTAATCACATTTCATGTCAATATAAGTTTAAAAGTTAATGATAGAGAGTTCAAACTTCACTATGATAAAGATCCTCATGGATTTAAAGGATAGATCAATGGAAATCCTTCTTATCAAGGAAAGCTTGGGAGATTCACAAAGCGGATAGGCTTGGGTAAAAAGAACAATTAAAGCCCAAATATGCTGTTATATTATTCATTTGAAGAGAAAATCTTACTAAAAACAAAATAATTGATACATCCAAAGGTGAGAGAAAACGTGACAATATGCAATAGTGGCAATCAGAGTATTGAACCAGGGAAAAGCAAATATGCTTTAGTGGGGGGTATTTTGTGGTTATTCTGATTAAATAACTGTTCCTACTGGATTTCAAAGTTAGCACCTCATGTTTCAGATCTCACAAATACAGTTTCTCATTCAGATATTTTCATTGCTGAGATAACAAACCAAGAGTTTTGCAGTTTATAAGTGGCCCATGACCAGAAGAGTGGTTTGAGCTCCATATGTTGTATATTTAAATTCTGTGATTTAATCAATATACTTGTGAGCAGGTACTTAAAATCCAGTTCTCTCCCATCTCATGTTTTTGTCATAAGAGTTTAGGGTGGTCCCAGTGGGTCAAAAGTTTTCCTATCAGACTTGCTTTCTCATGGATCAAAAAAAAAATTTAACTCTTGTTAAAAAACATAATCCTCTTTCAGAGCAAAACCCAATTTTCATTAAAAAAATATAAACTTGGGAAAAAAAATTAAGGTTTTGATTTTCTGTGAAAAATGTTTCTGTTTGGAACCATAACCACAGTGGTTTTTCCTCACCATGATTTATAATCCAGGCAATAATTCAGCCAAAATATCAGCAAACTTCAGCAGAGAGGATGTGGCACCCAAGCTACAGCACCTTTTAAACAGGTTCAGTTAGATTACACAAATTCCATTTGTTTTTGTCCTAAATTTTTCATTTGGTTTCAACTCAAAGGGAGGGACTGTTTCCTGTGCAAAATGTTCGCTTTCCGATATTAAAATCAATCTAAGCATGAATCTAATATTAATCAACCACTTACTGTATTTACCAGAAATTGCCAGGTTCATCATTGCAATAGAAAGATCTGCAGATGGGAACAGAAGTCTGGGAGAGATAGTAAACATCCTAAAATAGTCAAATAATAGAAAAATAAAGCAGAAGAAACTGCTGGTCCAAAACAAAATATTACATACTATTTAGAATTAAGATTTTAGCATTTAAAATATTTTTGCAGCAGCAAATAAAAATATACTTCTTGAGCCAAATAAAGCCATAAGAATTGTGGGTAGAGACCTGAGATAAATCAGAAATGTTAAGAAGAACCCCAACAGTCGTTTTGATCTCTCAGCACAGAAGTAAAGTAAGCACAGTGCATAAGGGTTAACTCCTCAGCTCACATAAATCAAGTTAACACCATTTAAGTTAGCAAAATGTATTCAAAGTCAAATTCATTTACTCCAGCCAAAGATCTGTCCCTAACTCTATCCGTTGCATTTTATACTGCATTAACAATTTTAACATATTCAGCTTTAAAGCCCAATATACTTCAATATAATCTCCATTACATACACACACTTTTATGTACACATGCATATGCAGAGGAATATATACATACAAAATTATTTTAACTTATAATATAAACAAATTAACATAACACAATTTGTAGCTATGAATAACAGAATAGGAATGGTTTTGCTGGATTTGGTGAGGAAACAAACTGAAAATCCTAATTTGAGCAGAGTGGATTTATGAGCAGGAAATCTTGCTCAAATAATTTGTTGGAATTTTTCAAAGCTACCCCTGCCAAGGTAGACAAGAAAAATACCACGGATGGTATATAATATGGCTAGACTTTCAAAAGAGTGCTTGATAAGATCCTACACTGGAGATTGCCAGCAAGGTACAGAGCCACTGCATAAATGATAACAAACTTTAATGAACTGATAAGAGTCTGCAAACAGCATTCACCGGAGCGACTTAGAGATTGGCAGTCAATACAGGGGTAGCGCCTCGGTCAGGTTAGGAGCTTGTCTGGTCTCTAATCTATGTAAAAGAATTAAATCAGAATATCAAAGGTAACGTATCGAGCCGCGCCGGGGACATAAAAGTGACAGCAGCGATTGTCTGTGAACGCCAGATCCAGACCAGCAGCAAATGCAGCATCAGCAGCGCCGGGAGCGCGGCCCAGAGCGCAAAGCAAACAGGGTTTTGTCCTGCAGGGCCAAATGTGCAAACAGGCCCCAGCGGGCACAGGGCTGGGAAGGAGCTGGGCAGGGTGCTGGGGAAGGGGCAGAGGCAGAAAAACCCAGGTGAGGCTTGGAGAGAAGGGGAAGGGCGCAGGGAGCAGCTGGAGTTGCGGCAGAAGGGACGGGGGAGATAAGAGGATGCTTTCTTTTAGTCCTTAGGTGATGGGGAGTTTAGAGGAGATTAAAATCTTTTGAAATAAGTTTGTTTTGTTTTGTTTTGTTTTGTTTTTAAAGCCAACCTTTTTTCCTATTCTAATTTAAGGGGTAAGCGTTTGAGTAAAACTTTCTATCCCAGGAATATGATGATGGTTTACTGTAAGGATGACAAAACCAATCTTGTGTCCCTTGAAAGTCACACATAGTTTTGGAGCACTGTAGCTCCTTTCTGCCCCAAGGGTGGCAGATCTGGCCAGAAAAGCTCAGCACAACCAGCTGAGGAGGGCAGGACAAAAGCATCAGAGCTGATTTTTGTGCTACCACAACTCGGGGCAGTGTTGAAGGAGCTCTGCAGCCCTCCTGGTGCTTTTTCAAAAGCACCAAAGACATTTTGGCCCCTAAATCCTATTCATAAGAGTGTCTCCTCCCTGAAAAACCACAATTTCCACTCCATTTCAGTGGTCACGGAAACTTGGAGATCTTTGGGGGACCCTGGACCTCATTCCCAATCCAGTTTTTTACATTAGCAATTGACCAGGTCCATGAAATAAGCTGGCACAGAATCATGAACCCCAAGAGCAGGGCTCCAGGTCTTTCACCTGACAGAAGGATACACCTTCCAGTAAATTTCAATGAAAAAAAGTGAAATTAAAGAATTGCTGAACGTGGCTGAATGGACCCACTCCAGCACGTGATGTTACCTAAAGAGTTTTCAGTTTCAATTTGTCCTCTGGTAACTGCCCAGAATTTCAGCAGGTATTTAAATTAACCCAGCAGCAGCTGAGAATGGGTTCTGCTCCTATGCCTTTACTACTTTTATCAACTTTTACATTTCTTGTTTCCTCAAACAACTTGCCCAACACTAGATGGAAATTCTGTTGCCATTACTGCCACATGTACATCACCCAATTTAATGGATTTTTCTTTCAACAGCAAGACTAAAAATGTTTGGCCTCGTGAGGATTTATCAGAACTGGACCAAGATTAAAATTTCAGCTTATTATTACACACTTTTTACCAATTATTCCTTTATTATATTTGTGGAAGGACCCTCACAAAAAGCAGTCTGATGTTGTGGTAGTCACCACACTGACTTCCACTTTTTAAAACCAATATCTTTAAACAGGGGATAAAAAAACCAAGGGATTTTAAGCTATGAGTGCCCAAGAGATGCCATGGGAAAAGATTTTTACATCCTTCATTGCCTTTATCCAGGCCTAAAGTGGCATTTTCAATTCCTTTTTGGATCACCAGCTCCCTGGTAAGGCTGGAATTTTTAAATTTTACAGGATTTTTAAATCACTGTGGATCCTGGATATGAACCTGAAGTTTTCTTTGTCTCTCAGAAACTGCTTACTGATTAATTTTTTAAACCAGCTGCATGTCAATGTTTTCATTTCTGTCATAACTGTTTCTTCACCTGCCTGAAACCAAGAGATTTCTAATTTTTCTTCCGTTTCCAAGTTTCTCAAAGTTCCCTGTCCACCCAGCACTGCCATCATAGTTCCTGAACAAAACCTCAGTGTTTCTCAACAGGGTGCAGAATTTCTTCCCCTAAACAACCTCTGCTAGCAGTGCCTCTTTTCTCAGGGGAAAATCTCCAAATAAATGCATAAATCAAACTTTTAATTCATTGTAAAATCAAGTTGCTTCCCTAAGCAACAGGGCATGGCTAGATATCAGAAATAATTGTTAATATATTGTTTTCTGGGATTTTAATGCACTTAAATGACAAATTTAAGTGTCTTTTTTTGATCTTGCATCACAGAGATCTACTCTGCCTGCTTTCCACTTCATGCTTTACCCGAAGTGTTTTTATTTCGCCAGCCTATCAATCTTTGAAATTTGAAAATCACTCAGGTTTATCTGTGACTTGTGTTTCTTTCCCCACGGTTTGTGTTGAGAGCTTTAATGACATTCTCCTTTGAGTTGCCTCAGAGGAAAGGAAAGACCCAGGTTTTTTCACATGTCTGAGGAAGCATCTGTATGCTAATTCCCTCTCAACTTTGCAAGCAGAAAATTTAAAGGGAGATGGTTTTCAGCAAATGCAGACCAGTTAGCAGTTAGAAATCTTTTAATGGTACCCATTTCTTGGGAGATTTATTTTCCTCCCACCAGTTTTCAAGGCTATTTCTTGACTTTACAAGATTGTCATAAGTTAATACTTGACTCCCAAAAGTCCCGTTCCACCTTAAAAATTGTACTGAATCTGTCAAACATCAATTTTGAATCGATGCCAATTCAGTATAAATAAAGTGTGATATGGACACTCCAGCAAAGGATTGCCTGCAAATCAAAAGGGCTCTTATCACACAAGGAACATGATAGATTTATCTCCAGTAATTCCAATTTTGATCACCTTTTCCAGAGAAGAACTTTAGTGACTGAAATAGGAATAAGATACACAGTAATTATTGTTTCCGGCTGTTAAAGATACTTTATATAAACATAGGCTGAGCCTAATCATTTTTTAAAAAGACCTAAACATTAATATTTTCATAATTAGGTTGAGGACTGAGGTAGTGGCTGTATCTGGTGAGTTTTAAAAGGAAAAAAAAAAAAAAAAAAAAAAAAAACAGATTATGCCAATTAAAAATGAAAGGTCTAAGAATAAACAGTGAATTCTTGCAGAGGATCCAATTCAGAGCATAGTGAGCATTATGTCAAATAAAAGCATGGAGTGAACTGAAGTATTAATGAACAGAAGAGATAGCCAGACATGTTTACACAGGCAGACAGGGCTGGAGGATATATTGACAACATGGGGAGGTGTGTTGTAATAAACTTGAAGGGGGACAGACTTGTTGGGCCAAGTGTCCCTTTCCTGTCCAGGAATTCCTCATGTCCTCGTTACCCTTTCACCTCTGGACAGCTGCAATATTAAAATCTGGCTCCTATCTTTAAGGAAATTGAGTTTAATGTCCTTAATTTAGTCCCTAGGCCGCATATATCCATATCACAAAACAATCACACAATTTGGCTCGACGGGCAGCGGCTGCTGAGGAAAGAGGCTCGTCCTGGAATGGCAGGGCTGCAAGGCAGGTCCAAGGCCTCTATAAAGAATTTAAATATGCACAGTACATTCACACCTGTGAGAAACCATCTTATTTTCACTTCTTTCTTTCCCTGGTATCTCTTGCAGGCAGAGTTTTAATTACTAAAGGATTGTCCACGTTGCTGTATCATGGTGGTGGCCAAGTTGGACAAGAGCAAAGGTGGTGTCTTGTTTTTTTTTTTTGTTTTCTTCAGCTCAAATACAGCCTCAACAACTTGATTCAGCACATCTCCCTTCTCTGTGAAGCACAGAGGAGGGCTGCAGGGTTAGGTGCTGCATCCATAGATTACAGAGCAGGAAAAACATGAGTGGCATATTTTGGTGCCTGGGATTGATATGCAACACTGCGAACACCGGAGTCGACTGCTAAATAATCTGGAGTCAGAAAGGGGCAGAGTGGTTGTGGAGGGGGAAAAAAAATGTGAAGGGGATAAAAATTAATCACTGAAAGAGTGCTATGCTTTATGTTAGTAAATCATTTTAGCTAATTAATTACATCATATCTCCAGCCAAGCTTCCGATTTGAAATCTTCAGGAATCGACGGGCAGGGATGCAAAAGGCACTTGTTCTCTTCATCTGGAAAACATCTATGTTGCTCATTTTACAACATTGTGGGTCTTTTTCTCTGTATTTCTCTTTCAGAATATTTTTATGTCTTGGCGATGATTTTCTTCTGATCTGTTTGCTAACCAGCATAAGGGGCATAAAATAGTGTAAAGAATATTGAGATAAATGTATTATAAAAGTATTGAAGAGTATTGGAATAAATGTCAGTGAATTGGATGCATTTTGGGATGGAGAGAGGGGTGTAAGATGGAGGATAAGTCTGTCAGCTCGCAGCAGACACGGCTGATTTGTAAATAACAAAATTGTAGGATTTATTCCTTTTGATGCACTGCACTTTTATTAAAAGAAAATCCCCTGGAAACCTCTGTAAATGGCACGAAACATATAATTAGACTTAGCTTTTTTCACCCTCTGCTTATTTAAATGCTCCGTAACTTCAGCAGTGATTCAGTAACAACAGATTTTATAGAAACATCTGACAATGAGAACAAATATTTGCAGTGTTTTCAGTCTCTGCTCTGTATTTCTCTCTACGAGGCAGAGCTTGCCTTCCCCGTGTGTGGATCGGCGTCGCTTTCCCTGCTGCTCACACCTCCAACCAGATTCACTTTCTAAACATCTAAATAACTAAATATCAGATGTGGCTTTTTACCCCTCGCTTCCTACCTCCGAAATGCCACCCTACAAATTCCTGCCTCCAAATTCCAGGCACGGACCTCCCAAAAATGAGTGCCACCAGCAGGCAGGCTCTGGCACAGGCAAAACCACCGTGGCCAGGCACAGCTGGTGGGTGCTGGTGGCACAGGAGCCCTCTCAGGCACTCACTTGCCCCAACAGCAGATATCCAAACCCAAAATTGGATTTGTCCTCTTTTCCCTGGGCTCCTGCCCTGTTTAAACACAGAGAGTCAGCCCAGCAGAGTCATTGGTGTAGATGAGCTACAAAGCCATCCAGGATGGGCTTTGCTGCCCTGATCCTCAGCACCAGCCCCCACAAAGCCATCAAAACAACCAAATGTTAACAAATTAATATCACACTCCTAATATGTGCTACGAGTTGAGTCCACACCGCTATCTTTACTTGTGGCTCAGTCAAATTATGGGACAGGAGACAGGGACATGGAGCTGCAATTCCTGATTCCTGAAGCCAAGGAGATCAACATCACAGCAGCCAACCCAAGATGCCAGAATTATTCCAGAGACCGTGTTGCCTCCTCCCCAGCCCAGAATTTGGGAAGTCACATCCATTTACAACCTCTTTGTCATTAAAACCGTTGGCAGGTGGATCCCCTGGCATGTGGGCATCAAACAGCATTCCCACATTCTGCCCCGTGCCTTTTTTGGACCCATTTCCAACCTGTCAGAACCAGGAAGGAAAACACAGTCAATAGTCTCTTCTGAATTTAAAAAAAAAATACATAAAAAAGATAAAAATAGCCATTTTTAGAGGGTTTCAGGTTGAAGGTTGGTTGTCAGAATCCAAGAAGAGAGCAGCAGTTGTTCTGACACTGCGGTTTTCACATCCTTGTCAGAGATTTGAAGCAGGATAGCTGATGTGTGTTAAAAAAGGATGGGGAGGTTTAAAATAGTTTGGATGCTGCCTGGAGCAAGCTTGAAGAGATATAGTAAGGAGGATTGGTAGGAGTGTATGTGCACCTAAAACCATCCATGGGAAGAAGCATCTTGTCCAGCTGCAGGTACTTCAAATTCAATTCTGACCTGAAACCCTTCAAATGACCCAGAGTCGAGTCAGGAAATTTCCCAAGAAGCATTTTTAAAACATAAACTGGGGAGGGAGTGACAACGAGGAGAACACTTTCATTGCAAGGGAAAAGAAAAAAAAAAAAAAATCTCTCTCTGGTTTTTGACAGCTCTAATAACCCAGAGTCTAAGATTTGGGCTTGGAAAGGGGCCAGTTGGCCAAGGCTCTATCTACAGACAGGCTGGAGAGGATGCTGATAGTCAGAGGGAAGCAAACAGAAGACCTGGCAAGTCCAATGCCACCCCTGACGAGGGGGATGTCTGCCAGCTCCTGGGTAAATCTGCAGTTTAGGTGAGCAGCAGTCTCTGGGTTGTGCCTCTGCTTCTCCTGGAATCCGATCCAGTCTGCAGCCACCCACAGAACGGCAGCAGTTTCCCAGATATTGGGCAATTCTGTACACAAGGAAACTATGCTGCAGTGGCTAATTGCTTTGGAAACTATGCTGCAGCAGCTAATTGTTTCAAATCATTTGGGATTTTCTAAATATCTCCGTAACCCTTGTGTTTCTGTAGATTTTAAAATATCCAGCTAATCTCCTGAAGTCGTGGAAAGGAAAATATGTTTTCCCCGGGGTGGTGATAAGAAATAATTGGGGCAATCGATCGAGTCTGAAACTTTCAGATGGGCATCAAAATGTCAACTTTGCATCCAGATCCTTCGCTGCTAATTTCACCTCCATTAACTTCATCAGGAGTCAGTGGGAAAAGCAGGGTGGCACTAAGAAAGCCAGGGAAAAGGAAATTTGACCTAGTCCCAACCAGGTAGCGCAGGGGCTGCTGTGCAGCTGTAGAATTTATGTTCACCATTCTAAAGCCAAACAAAAAAATGTCTATGTTGATAAATCTTCCACAAAGTTGCCCGTTGGTCTCATGGAGGTATGACAACATCTGAGGGGCACTGGATGTTGTTCTTGATGTCCCATGGAAATGTCCAAGGTTGGACAGGGCTTGGAGCAGCCTGGGACAGTGGAAGGTGTCCCTGCCCAGGGCAGGGGGCGGAATGGGATGAACTTTAAGGTTCATCCCACCCAAACCATTCTGGGATTCTCATTAGAGGACGCCTTCACCCCAGAACTGCTGCTGGGTGACCCCATCCCCAGAAGGGTTGTCTCCCTTTACAAAGAATTGTGGGAGCATCTCAATTTGGATTTGCTTTCTCTCCTGTTTTTAGAACCAAAAAAGCAGAGGTTTAACCCCAATTCCCACCTCATCCTTTTGCAAACAACTTGCTGGCATTGCCACCACTTAAAGCAGTGGCAGTTTTGACCACTGGGTTCAGAGCTTGGCCCTCCATGTGACAAGGATTGCTCAAGTTTACCACTCTTGCTTTTAAAAACTCAAAAAAAAAAAAAAAAAAAAAGGAAAAAATAAAGAAAAAAAGGATCTGTTATCACTGAGCATATGCAACTGCTAAACATCCTATTCGGTATAACTTCAGCCTGTTCTGAGAACTGAGTTTCACAGTTTCTTTATGCAGTATCTGTCTGTCAGATATTGCCCACTACATTACCATAGTCTATATAATATACTTCCACAAAAAAAATAATATATAGATATTTTTGGGGGGGCATAATTTTTACTACCTGCTGTGAAAAGAAAAAAGATATTAAAAGTTTTTCTTTTCATTTTACATTGCGTATGTCCTATGTTCTTTGTATTAATGGCACTAAGGAAATTTAAACACTGTAATGAATTTGTGCCTCCATTTTGATGTAATTTCTCTAATCTGCTAAATATGAATTGTGCATCAATTTTAGATATTTCTAGAGCAACAATTACCTTAGTTCTTCAGTATGATATCAAGGAGCCAACAGGCTACACACAGAATATCTGGGCTCCCTGCACAATTAAAGGTGCCACTAAATAAAATTCTCCAAATCTTTAATTTCTTAATAAATCAAATTCTCACAGAAGTGAAGGCAACTCCTGGGGTGCAGGGCAGGCAGTATTTCTGCAACAATTAACCCATGGCCAGAGGCAGTGGAGCAAAGGCTCCTTCTTCCATTCCTTCATTTAATTTTCTACCTTTCGGGCTCTGGTTTTGTCCAGCTGCCCCTTCCTCCTTTCTGTTCCCTCTGTGGCTGAGCTGTGCTCACACCAGCCCAACGCCGAGCAGGGTTGCACAACCAGCACCATCCCTTGCACCCCTTTGCTGACCAACTTATAACTGATCTGCACTTCTGCTGCTTCTTTATCACCACCAACTGCAGCTACAGCGGGGTCTTGAGGGCCATGATTTACAAAAATTAAAATATATCAGGAAAATGCTGGTGTTGGCTCGCTGGGAGGACACAGTTAATATTTATATTAAAAGTTCTTGATGTTTCAAACACCTCAAATTGAAACAACCTTTGATCTCCTCAGTAAGTGTCATATAAACAGGACAGGAACACTGTGTGTCTGAGATATTTCGTTATGGTTTCCTAGCTTAACCTCACATGGGTTTAGGTATTGCAGGGGGACCTCACCACTGTATATAAGAAAATGAGGCCTAAATGTGCTCATATCCAGAGGATTCACCACCTTATTAATGCATATATGTCATGCATAGATTATTAACAGCTTCATAACTAGAGAGGAACTTGCATTTCAATAAACATACTTTTACAAGTGCAAAGAAAAAAAAAAGTTTTGCATTAGGATGTTACTTACTTCATGTCTTTGTCCTGGGAGAATGCAACTAAAGAAACCACATTTAAAATCAGACATTAGATATGCAAATATGTGTTCAGATCAGAGATACGAAAATTATTCAAATGATTAATTATTCATCATAAAAATGTCAATTAATAATTCTGAAGCATAATAGGCATCTTTCTAATGCATCTTTATTTTTCAAGCCTAAATACTGTTGAATCTGTGTTCAATTGCATTCTAACAAGTTTTTAAAAATTCAACAAAGTAAACAACCAACTATAAACAAAAGTGAGCCGTGAATTTTAATCACTGCCAACTGAGCCAAGAAATGTGGCCAAACTTCAGCACTGGTCCCAGAAGAGAAGGAAAAGCCTCTCCATCTCATGGTGTGGGACAGTGGATGGAGGATGCTTGTGCCTCACTGCTCTCTGCCCAATAAAATATAAATTTTGGGACCTGTGGACGCTGCTGCCCTGCTGCAGACACACAGGCAGACGTTGTGAACGGCAGCTGAGCAGCTCTAGGCCTTCAGAAGTGGCTTTATAAATGACAAAAATTAACAAAAACATATGAGGAGATTCGCTTTTAACGTTCAGGGACTCACACAAGATCAAGTATTACAGTGATCTGCTGGTTAGAAATGCCCAGGGATAGATAAATTAAAGCCAGACAATCTTTCCCCTTGCTTTTGGCTCGTATCCTATCCCTACATGGGTTTTCCGCAGAGGAACTCAGAAACTTTGGGAATGTTGATTCAAAAGGTTTCTTCCCAAATACCTCATCAGCGGGTGGGGGGGGAGAGTCGTTCCCTGACCCTTTCTTCCTCTCCTCTGTGCCCTCTCCTCCATGTGGAAATTGGAAAAAAAATAAAAGCTTTTCTTTCCAAACCTCGGTTTGTAGGGACACCTGTATTGAGCAAAAGTATCCAGCGGCATCTTGGGCCCACATGGGGCCTTCCCTGCTCACAAAAATTATTCCAGCCTGTCTTATCCTCTACTGCCACAGGTGACTGCAGGAAACAATCCCCCCAGCACCTTTTTGTGTTTGATTTGGGTTTGGTGTTTTTTTGCAACATCAGGATTCTTTCTCAAGGCGAGGACATCTCCTACACCCCAGAGATGGGAGCATGAGAGGCAGCCAGAACCCACAGGGATCCCAAATCTTGCAGGAGCAGCTCCCTCAGAGGAGCAGGGCTGTGGGGAGGGAAGGATGCTCTCCCCAGGCTTGTGGGCACATCTCATCTGGATGCTCTACATGGGGATGTTTAATCCCTGATGTAGGAAGGGTTCCACACTTCAGGGAAAATAGTTCTGGCTATGAGAGACATGAAGGAAAAGCCTCAGAGCTGCTGGAGTGTATTTAGAAGTGCTAAACCTCTGTCTTCACCAGCCTCTAAAATGTATTAGCCAAAATTCCTCAGCCAGAACATCTCTGCTCCTGTTCCCTCAGCTTTCCTCCTTGCACGTGGTGGGCAAGGAAACACAGTCCCCGTTACTCATCCTCCACCGGGGAAAGAGCAAACTCACCAAAATAAATGAGGCCGTGAATCATCCCCTCAGCCCATGCCACCACGTCCCCACAAAGCCACCACGGCAGAAGGTCCCAGCAGAAGGCCCAGGCCCTGCAGGACCCCAAAGCCCTCCGTGGTGGCTGCTCACCTCCCCTCCCAGCCAGAGCTGGGTGCCTGGGGGTCACAGGGAGGTCTCTCCCTGCACATCCCCTTTCTCATGGTGGGGTTTGTCCCTGGCAGCAGGGTCTGGCCCTAGAGATCCTCACAGTGATGGGAACACGGGGTTATCTCCGAGGGGCTTATCTTTACCACGATAGGTTTTGGTGGACTAAGGAAACCCAGCGAGGAGCTGCAGGCAGGACTGCTTCTCTTGTGGCTTTAACCAGGCAGGTCTGCATCAGGATCAGGCCACCCTCACCTCAACTTGCAGCATGGAAACATGGAGGAAATCCTGAGGAAAAGAGGAGAAACCTGCACTCCGAGAACTGTCCCTAAAACCATCTCCAAGTGCTGGGAGCTACACACAAGAAAGGAGCTGGGGTTTGTGAGGATATTTTGGCTCTGCTTGCTCTTAAACCGATGGGGTGGGGGGGGGGGGATAGGATGTGCAAAAGTTTTAAGATGGAGCAGGGAATAGGATGTGCATGGGGATGCTGATTGAGCAGGACTGGGATCCGGGCTGCCAGCGCCACCCCAATGAAGGCAGGATCTGTAGCCTGTCATTATTTCCATCTCCTAAAGAAGCTGCACACCCGTTATTAGTTCAGAGCCGGGCAGGAAATCATCGCCTGGATTAAGGTTAAATTCCATCTCAGAAGGGCTTAGCTGATTGCTAAATGTTTATGTCCAGTGTCCAAAAATTAAAAATAAAAAAAATAAAACAACAAACACCCCCATATCTGACATTAAAATACCATCCAGTAATGTTGGGTGCTCCGTCAGTCCTGCGAAGATCCGAGCGGTTTCATCGCTCCAATGCAAACCCTGCTGAGGCTCACCAGAGCTGGGGAAACTGAGAGATTGAGGACTGAAAGAGCAGCCAGCAAAATTATGAATAGGGATTATCTGACAATGCCGACATGTTCCTTAAAGCCCTTGAGCGTCATCACACGCTCTGAGGGTTTGCTTTTCAGCGTGGCTGCAGATAAATATATTTTATTGATACACCATCGACAGCACTCCTGCCTCCTGCGAGCCAGGCTGCAGCCTCTCGTAATCTCCAGTTCATCCCCTCATTCTGTAATCTGGAAATGTAGCAACAATATGCAAGGAGTTTGTAATGGGATTAATTTATTTTGAGGACTTGTTGGTTGGGTTTTAGGTTTTCTCCTTTTTCTCCTAGAAAACGTGGGTGAGTGGAAATTGAGCAAGTCAGTAATTAGCATTCACTTTTTTCTTTTCCTTTCTTTTTATCATATGCATCTAAATTCAGTTTAGCTCTTTAAGGAATTGCCAGACTGCCCTTGATTTATAGGCAGTGCCTTCTGGATCTGAGAGGATCTAATTCAAACTAATAATACTTGAATTTGATTTCGGGATATTTGCGCTGCGCTATATATTTCATTAAGATATCATCATTCCGTGTGTGTGTGTGTATGCGTGTGATATGCCTCTGTGTACCCAGGTACATTTAGGCGTGGAGAAGTCATGCATCCTGCAGGAAAATCGGGCTGGCAGGGAATAGTGGCAAGAAAACAGTGGCAAGAAAACTTTTAACAAAGCCACGATGACTCGTAGCAGGGAATAAAAATATAAATTATAGATATAAAGAAAAATAATAATTAGAAATATTAATTGGGAATATTGAGGCAGATGGTTCCCACCTTTGCCTACTAGCTGGGGATTGCAGCGGCAGCAGACGGCCAGAGCCTGCCTCTCCCTCCCCACTCCGCCTGCAAACCGGGATTGAGGAGGGGGACACCCGGAGGTGCCACTTCCAGCCCGGGAGGACATTTGGATGCTCCAGCCCGGAGCCCCCCCGTGCGCTGCCTCTCCTGCATCTCACAGGGTCACCCGCTCCCGTCTAACTGAGAGGTGACCAAAGAAAAATAAAATAATCCCAGAGGCAGATCTCGGTGGCTCTGATGAGTGCAGGGGGGAGAGGGGGGTCCCTTCCCTGCTTTGTGATGCTGGAGCTCCAGGAAGGTGTTCCCTGAGCATTCTGGAGCGCGATCCCAGCGCGGTTGCTCGCCCTCCACTTCTTGCTTTAGGCTCACAGTTCAAGAGCAGTTTATCTGAGCTCGATGTGAGTAAAAGTGCAGCGTGGGATCAGCGTGCCGCTTGTTTCGGTTTTCTTCGGGAGGGGGAGAAGGGATAAAACAATAAAATAAAGTGCCGGAATAGGCTGAACTCTGGTCAGAGCAGGGGAATCGTTCCGCGGCTCTGTCACGCAGCCCTCCGGGCAGCCCCACGTTTACCTTGGGAAGGGACCGTGCGAGTGGGCAAGAGGCGAAGTTTCTCTTCGCAGGGAGACTATTTCGAGCTCCTTGAGGAGGAAGGAGCGGCTGTGGGCTGTGCTGGGAGCCGGGCATGAGCGGCTGCAGCCTCGGCCGGGTCTGCCTGCCCCCTCCGCAGCCGAGCGCCTTCGCTCAGCATCCCCGGCTCGCCCTGCCTTCACTCACTTCGATGTTACTTCTCGATTACGCGCCGTGCGAACCGGCTTTTTGATTAACAAACCGGCAGAGCGTTGGTTAAGAACGCTTAAACTTCAAAAAAAAAGAAAAAACTATCCCCCTGGGAAGTGGGCTCTGAATTGGTTAATAATGTGCAGTACTTGCTAAATTGCTGACTTCCAGATGTGGAAAATATCTTTCTTGTTTAGGACCTACGTAACCTGATTGGATTACGACAGAAGCGTCACATTGGAAGGCTTTTGAGTGATGATTTAATTAACCATACAGTAGAAAGCTGTATTTGCCAGGAAACCCCTTCCATATTTGCATAACCAATCCCTTCAGTGCAAAGGTGGAGTCTGGGCTCCTTTTTTTTTTTTTTTTTCTCTTCTTTTTTTTTTTTTTTCTACATGCAATTTTATTTTAATTTTAATACTTGAAAAAAGTGAAAAACTTGTAACCTCCCTGAAGTTCAGCCCCACGCGTTACTCGTCCACGCTGTCTCTCTCTGCTCATCCAGCTACTTCCAAGAAAAAAGCAGAGCCAGGAAAAGAGCCCATCTCACCCCTGATCCATATCTGTGAACAAAACAGATAGACTGTAAGATCTCAGCACGTTTGGTTGATTTTTATTTATTTTTTTTTTTCATCAGATTTAGCTGACTATTCAAAGAACCTGGATGAGCGCTGAAATGAAAGGGAGGGGGGGGGGGGGTTGAGGAATAAAAAAGCCCCAAAAGAAAAAGCGTGAAGCATAAAAACAAAAATTAAACCGCACCAAAACAAGCCAGGAGGGCTCATTCGCACTACCCGAACAGAGTTGAGTTTCTAGGCTTTATGTTAAGTTTTTAGTTTTGCCCAGCGCAAGAGGCGAGAGAGCGCGGAGCGGGGCGGGACGCGGGGGGCACCGGCAGCAGCGATCCCGGCCCGGGATCCAGAACGGGCGGGGATCCAGAACGGGCGGGGATCCAGAACCGGCGGGGATCCAGCCTGGGGGCCGGGATCCAGCGGGATCCAGCGGGCAGGGGGCGGGGATGCCCGGGCAGCGCAGGGGATGCGCGGGGGCACCGCGGGCAGGGATGCGCTGGGGCCGGGGCTGATGCGGCCCGAACTGGGGGCAGCGGCGCGGGCAGGGAGCGGGGGATGAGGGCAGGGCGGCCCCGCGGGGCAGGGGGCCCGCAGCCCCGGGGGATGGGATGCGCTGGCGGCGGGGCGCGCTGAGTTTCCGCGGGGCGCGGAGCGGAGCGGCGGGGCGGGGGGCGGGCGCGGGGCGGGGGGCGGGCGGGAGGAGGTGGAATTGCATTTCTGCCGCTAAAGCGTTCGCGGAGACTTCAAGGTATAATCTATCCCAGATCCTTTCCCAGAGAGAAACTTGGCGATCACGTTTCCACATGATGCTCACGTTTGGTGCTCTCCAATTATCCCTCCCCACAAAGATAGGTGGCGTGTGTTGCAGGGTCTCTCCTCTCGCTCGTACAGAAAAGAAAAAGAAAAAAATGTCATTAGAAGAGGCGTAACACGTCAGTCCGTCCCCAGGTTTGTGTTTCCTGGAGTGGCAGAAAGAGATCAGTCCTAACCTGCCCAGCAGGAATAACGGTCCTTCCGACAACTCTTTGCAAGGCTTTTTACAATTTCTCCAGGAGCTGCATCTCCCTTCACCTTTTCTCCTCCACTTCGCGGCTTCTTCATGCTTTTTCTTCTCACCATTTCTGGCCAAAACTACAAACAAGACTTCGCAGGTAGGTTTGGAATTTAATTCCATTTTCTCTCTTTTTTTTTATTTTCCCCTTCTCTTCTGTTTTTTTTTTTCCTCACACCATCTCACGCATCAGAGGGGTTACTTCATTTCGAGAGTATTTTAATTTTTCTGGATTTGTTTATACTTGGGGAGAAAATTTTATTTTTTTAAATTTTTTTCAATCTTTTGAACCGAAACCTGAAGTCACTCCAGCACCGCTCCAGGGAGGGATGAGCAGTTTCGGGGTGCTCGGGGCTGTGCCACCACCACCCCTGCTCCTCTTACCTGTCAGCCAGGTACGGGAGCTGCCTTTTAAAACGCAGCAGCAAAAAAAGTTTTAGCGTTAGGAAAGGACTTGGTCCTCCTGCAAAAAAAAAAAAGAAAAAAAAAAAAAAGCAAAAAACCCCAAACACCCCCCACCCACCTCCTGCTCTTTTTATTTCAGGTTTTACATCTGAGCTCTGAAAGTTTGCAGGTACCTGTTAATGCTTTGCATGCCCTGAGCTTGCAGAGCCAGCCCGGCCGGGCACCGCTGGAGCCCCAGCCCCGGGCAGGGCTCCCCGGCAAAGGATGTGTTTCCCCAAACAGAAAGTTTTGCTGTTTTGTCTGCACACTTGGTTTCATTTCTATATTTTATTTTGTGAAGCCGGGTGAAGTAACACCTTAGCTTCTGGGAGCCTAAAGCAAGAAGTGAAAGTACAGGCTGGAACTTAAAAGTCGTTTAGCAAAAGGAAAATAAAAAAATTAAAATTAATACATATTTTTAAAAGCTTGCCGGTGCTCCGGGAAGAAAAGTGTTCTCGAGAAATTTGCAGGTTTAAAATTACTGACAACTTTTTTTTTTGCGGGAGGCTGGAGAGTGGGGAAGGGAGTGAAATGCATTTAAAACAATTCACCATTGGTGGTTTTGCATGAAAACGCCAATTTGCCGAGGCAGGCTGAGGGTCCGGGCTCGCCTCGCTGCCCGTCCTCCCTCCCCGCTGCTCTCCTCTCCTGGCAGCTCCGCCGCGGTGATGCCACCATCGCCCACCCCAGCCTCGGGAATTACTGGCAAATGCTAAAGTTTCCAGCGCATTTCTCAGCCCCTTCTTTGCTCAGCCACGTTCGTGCACATCCACAGAGCCACCCATTCCCTCTGTCCAGGCGGAATCCCAGGCAGGAGAGTGTGGGTAAACACGCTGACCCTACGCACACTCTCTCAGTCTCCCCATCCTCTTACCTGCTTGGAGATTTATTATTTTTTTATTTATAGCCAAGCAGGTTTTATAACAGCAAACGCCTGAGGAGAGAGTTCAGGCGGAATAAAAAGACCCAACAGCAGCACACTTCACTGCTCAGTCCTGGTGTGAAGCTCCAGCAAAGTAAAAAAGACACAAGGGAGAGGAAAGAGGAAAAGGAGGGGGAGAAAAATCTCACTCTGCTTTAAATACATATATATATATTGAAACTGTTGAGTCAGGTAATAATTTTTTGGGTTTTATGCAAAACTCCCAGGGCAGGAGAAGACAATAGATGCGAAGGCGAGGGGGCATCCTGCTCAGGAGAGCAAGGGTTAATTGCCCTTGTTTTACAGTTTGCATCTGTTACATCTTTTATAGCCCCCTGTTTAAACTAATCCTCAAGTCAAAGCATCTTTAAAGCTACAGCATCTTCTTCGAGATGAACTGAGTTTCAGGAGCGTTCTTTCAGCAAACCAAACGCTCCTTCCCCTCTCTCCCTTTGACAGATAGAGCCTCCTGCCCAGCCTGGGCACACAGGCACACTCAGTAGGTCTAAAAGTTTACAAGTTGCTTTTATTTATATTTTTTTTTTCCTTAAAAACAAAGAAAAAAACCACCAAAACCCAACTGAAGGGCTGAAAACTCTGACAGCGGTAGTTTTGATTTCTGTTTCTTTTCTGGGAAGGAAAAAAAAAATGACACTCTGAAGCTTTGTTTAAGTAAGGGGCAGGGGAAACCCTGAATATTGTCAAACTGACTAAAAAGGTGACAGAGGTTTATAATTACACTCCTCGTTGTCAGGGGGAGGGGGAGGTATCCGTGCTGAGCTTTACCCCAAAAGGACAGGGGAGAGCCATGTTTCCCTCTCCTCTTATCACTTTGCTGGAGAGCACTTTGTGGGGAGAAAAAATGAAGGCAGGAGAAGGGTAGGATTTCTCGTGAAAAGAAGTTCTAGTGTCAAATTAAAGTACTTTTAGGAGGAAATGGTCCGCCTAGCATTGAGTCAAACAGCCTACTGTAAAAGCTGTGCATTCCCTCATACGGTCATGAGTTATGACTCATTTGAGATGTAATTCTTGTCTCTCTCTCTCTCTCTCTCTCTCTGATCTGCTTTGCTGGTGCAACACACACACACGCAGGGAGGGAGACACACGCACACGCGCTCACACACACACACACACACACACACGGAGACACACGCACACAGGGAGGAAGAGAGAGAGAGAGAGAGAGAGAGGGAGCAGAAATA
Source organism: Melospiza georgiana (assembly GCF_028018845.1). Lineage (NCBI taxonomy): Eukaryota > Metazoa > Chordata > Aves > Passeriformes > Passerellidae > Melospiza > Melospiza georgiana. Next base: position 37,500,430 of record NC_080436.1, on the reverse strand, counting down.
AATAAATAAATAAATATATATATAAATAAATAAAGAAGAAATCTGCCCGGCTGGGGAGAGAGGGGGAGCCCGCTCCGACCGCGTCCCACCTCCCCCGGCACGGCCAGCCTCGCCGTGTGCGTGGATGGGTTCTTTTTCGGGTGCAAACTGGGGTCCCCGTTGGCGCCCTGCGTTTAAATGGGACATCCCGATGCCCACATTGTCGCTGTGTTTGGTCGTTACATAGAGCCTGCGTGCTGCTGCTGCCGCTGCCGCTGCTGCTGAATCAGGGAGTCGAGCCCATGCGAACTGCCATCTGATCCACTCTTATCAATGAAGCAGCAGATCATGGCGGATGGCCCCAGGTGTAAGAGGCGAAAACAAGCCAACCCCCGGAGGAAAAACGGTAAGACGGCCCCCCGGGAAAACTTTTTCCGGCCGGTTCCGCCGCGGCCGCGGGGGGAAAAGGCGGCGGCGGCGGCGGCAGGACGGGGATAGCGGGACGGGGAGGGGGGCACGGCAGCCGCGCTGGCCGCCCCCCAGCTCGCTCCCTCCCTGCCTGCCTGCCTCGCTCCGTGCGCGGCGTCCCGCGGAGCGGGCCCGGGGCTGCGCGGCAGCGGAGCGGAGCGGGGCGCGGGGCGAGCGCTGCCGCCGCCGCCCCAAAGTTTGTTGCGCGGGCGCGGAGCGGAGCGGGCGCTGCCCCCGCGGCCCCGAGCGGCGGAGGAGCGGCGGGGGCGGCCCGGCCGCGCTGGTGCCCCGCTCGCTCCGGCGCTGTCAGCGCGGGCCGGGCCGGGGCGCGGAGCGGAGCGCGGCGGGGCGGTGGGAGGCGCGGAGCGGCGCGGAACGAGCGGGGCGGGCGGCCCTGGGAAAAAAACCCGGCAGCGTGAGAACCCCGAGGCGGGCTGGCACCGAGTTAGCGACTCTCTCTCTCCCTCTCTTTCTTTCTTTTTTCTTTCTTTTTTTTTTTTTTTTTCTCCTCATTGTTAGGGACTCGAAAATGAAACTTCCTCCTCCCTGATAATTAATAATACTAATGAGCTCGGTGCCCGATTGTCCGTCGCTGCCCTCTCCCCCGGTCCCCGCCGGCCGCGCAGGGCCGGGGCGCAGTGGGACGCGGTGTTCTGGGCTGATTTCACATTTGGCAGCTTTCACTGGTGTGGTGGGTCTCTCTTTCTCCGTCTCTCCCCGTCCCTCCCTCAGTTTCTTCCTTTCTCTGCCGGCTGATAGCCGCTTCCCCGCCGCCAGCTTCCCCCTCCCCGCCCGCAGCCCCTCCACGGCCATCCCGGCCCCACTTCCAACAACTTTCCTCTCGAGGAGCCGCAGGAAGGAAGATATTTGTGTGAACCTGAACCCATGCGCTTATAGCTCAGCTACTTCATTTAAGTGGAGAGGTGGAGGTGGAGGGGGGCTGAAGGAGGAGGGGGACGCGCACAACAACAACAACAACAACAAAAAACACAAAGACAAGAGAATGTTGATTAGAAACAAATGATCCTGGCCCCCCCTCCCCTTCCCTCTCTCTAGGTTGTGAGTGTGAGTGTGTGTGTGTGTGTGTGTGTGCGTGTGTGTGTCTTTTTCTTGTTGTGGTGGAGGCGTCGAGCCATATGGGGGAGTGATAGAGGAATTTTAGTCAGAAACTGTTCGTTATGTTACACTGGCTTTTCCCTTTGTGTTGTCTTTGATCTATTTGCTTGGCTTAGTATTACAAAAAAAAAAAACCAAAAAAAAAAAAAAAACAACTAAAATAATATATTCCGAGCAGCTTCCCAAGGATCCGTTTCTTGTTATCTTTTTTTAAAGTCTCTCCCCCTCCACCACCACCCTTTACTCTTGTGTCTGTCATTATTTAAGGTGGTCCTCACAGAGGAGACCTCCCCTTCCCCTCATCTCTGGGTAATTTAGTAGACATTAAAATTACACGTAATGTTTCCCTCTCCTCTCTTGTGTTTCCTCTGTTCTTTTTATTAAATGTTGGTTATTGATTTTCTAAAATCAATGTCTGTTGTGGGGCTTTTTTCCCCTTACAAGTATCTAAAGCACGTTGCTGATCAACTGGATAACAAAAGCTTTGTGTCAAGTAGCCTTTTTTCTTATGTTAAACAGTCATTTTTGAGAGAAAAAGAGAATGAGATTTAAAGCAACGCATCCAGAAGTGCTCTTTTGCAGTAAAGAATATTCTGAGTGTTTGAGGGGGTTTTATTCTTCTTCCTCAGCCTCCTTGCTTTTCCAGGCAGGACTATTAGTTTAGCGTGTTAAACCCATCACATGCTCTCTGATGAGGGGTGCATCTACGTGTTTAATATTTTCTCAACGTGATTTGAGCACTAAAAAAAAACCCCACCACCACCACCCTTACCCCCCCCCCCCCCCAAAAAAAAAAAAAAAATTCCTGGATGCCTCTGTTTGTCCAGGACACCAGGACCGTATCCTGGTAGTGCAGCCAAGTCTTTGGGAGCATGTATGGAGCGGGGTGGCAGATTCTGGTTGTTCCCATGCAAAAAGGTGTTTTCAGGGAGCTGCAGTAACTTGGAAAAGCCACCACACTTGGGGAGACGAAAGTTTAATTGCGATTTTTAAGGTAACCACTTAAAGATCCTGCAAACTTCAAGTGTGCGTGCGCTGCTTATGTGAGGGGCTGAGTTCTCCCTTCAGTGTCTTGCTCTGGCTAAGACACGGGGTGTGTGTTGGGGGGGGGGAAAGGAAATAATTCCCTACTTTCTGTCTGTCCCCTCTTTCCTCTTTGTGCTCCCCTAATTTGTTTCTTTCATTCATTTCTGAGTGAGAAATGCCCTGGTTCTGAGGAGCAGGTAGAGCGAGGGTGGGTTTGGTTTGTTGGTTGTTTTTTTTTTTTTTTCATTTTCTCTTTCTCGACAAGCACGTATCCAATGCCTTTCCCGTTGGGAATTGCCTAGGATTTATCTGGACTGAGTGGATTTTTCTTCTTTCCTGGAATCGTGGAAAAGATGTTACTTCTGAGCTTGTGTCTTTGCTGATAACACCAGGAACGGTGATGCTTATCGAACTCGGACAGAAATTCCTTAGAAACGCAGCAGAACCAAAATAAAATTTAAAAGCCACGAAAAAGGAAATAAAAATAGATGGTCATGAAGGCAGCGAGAGGAGTGTTAGCGAATCCCAGACACATTACAGACGGGGGGACAAAACAGAATAATCCAACTAATGCCTCAGTGGGCTCCACGCCTGTGCGCGTGTATCTGCGTGTGTGCGGGGATGGGCAAGGCTCGGGATGAGATACCGGGGCTGGATAAAATTACAGCGGAGCTAAATAGGGTAGAAAGGAAGCAGGCTCGGGATTTTCCGAGATAACGGGGTTGATGAGAGCTGCTGGAGTGCAGGAGAGGTGTGCGGGGGGGAGGCGGGCCGAGAGAGGCGATGTGGGAATCAGCGAGGGGTGAGCCCCCCGGGGAGGGAGGGAGGGAGGGAGGGAAAGGGGGAGGATGAGGAGGAGAGGACCCCGAAAGCGGAGCCGGGGAGGGGGGCGGGAGGTGCGGGAGCGGCAGCCCAGGAATGCGGCGGAGCTCCGGGAAGTTCAGTCAGATGATTCCCAGCGCCTGACTCACTTCGCGGCACTTTCACTCGGGAGAGAAGTGGCGGCACAAGAGGAGGAGGAGGAGGAGGAGGAGGAAGAGGAGGAGGAGGAGAGGGCAGCGAGCCCCCTTTCCGCACGGGCGCCCCGCGGAGGCGGGGGATGCTCCGGCGGCCGCAGCCCCGTGCGGAGCGGCGCGGAGCGGTGCGGAGCGGGGCCCGGCGGCAGCGCTGTCTGTCCGTCCGGCCGGCAGCCCTGCCCTGCCATGCCTGATGAGCTGCCTCCTCTCCGCGCTGTTGTGGTTTGGCGTTTGTTGGCTGAGGGTTTTTTCCCCCTCCCCTCCCTCCTTTCCGCTCCCCTCCTCGAAAATCCAAAGTGAAATTAAAATCCCCGCGAAGGGGGTGGGAGGGGGGAAAGTTGTATCTAATTTACCCCAAAGTTTCAGTAAACAGCTCTCTTTGATTCCTTTGCCACCTCGCTTCCAGTTGTAAAGAAAAGGGAGAAAGTTCAATGCTTTCAGGGCGTCTGATCCAAGACCACAGACCAAACAAGCAGAGACGATTAGGCTTGCTCAGAGCCTTTCCCAAAAAGACACCCACCCACCCTCCTTCCAGGGATGCTGGGGAAGGGGGAAAAACCTCCCTCACTCCTCACTTGAAAAAGAGGGGAGATAAAAAAAAAAATTAAAAAAAAAAAAAAAAGGAAAAAATAGGCAAGAGCCTGCCTGCTGCCTTTAGTGAGTGGGAAGTGAGTCTTGTCTTCCCAGCCTGGAGAAGTTTGGAGGCAGCCAGACGGAGGCTGGGGTGCGGGGAGGCAGCTGCTGGCGGTGCAGCCCAGGTGGCAGCGGGCACCGCGGGCACCCGCAGCGCTCCCGGGGCCGGGCACCTCCCCGGGGCCGCCAATCCGTTGCGAGCACATTTCTCCGGGACTCGAGACAAACGCGCTGCTACCACCTCCAGAAAAGCACCTGGAGATAGGTATTAAAAATTAATGCCCTAAATGCGAGTGGCCAGGGCGCAATGATCAGCCAGGCAACGTTTTCTCGGTGCGGATTCATGTCCAGGCTGAGCTGTGGCATGGAGCAAGGGGAGGTTGTTGTCTCTGTGTCAGGTCGGATCTATTTATTTTCTTCCGAGTTTCCAGAAACCCAGAGAATTTGGAGATTAGTGGCTGATTTACTGCTTGCCATTTGTGACCATTCGGTAATTACTGGTTTTGCTTATTGCACATGCTTCGCGAGGAAAGTTTTGGGGGAATTTCTAATTGCTGCAAGAAAATGCATTTGATGGCTTGGGAAAGGCGTATTTGCAAAGGGAAGAAAAAGTGATAAGGAAACCATTAGAAGTTACTTATCGATAATTATACATAGCCAACTGCCCAAGGTAGGGGAAATATATGATGCAAGCTCTCAGGTCAGGCTGGTAATATTCCCCAAGAAAAAATGTGTGTCTCCCTTTAAAGTGGAAAGAAGGGTGTTGATTCTTTTACAGCAGCCCCACATTCATTCCAAGAAATAGGAAATTCTTCGCCTCACAACAGTTTTTGGCATCTGCATTATCCCAGTGCTTTTAAGGTGCATTTTCTCCTCTGTGAAAGAGAACTCTTTGTCCTTTTTTTCTGCAAGACCATGGCTTCCCAAGGTAGACACTATTTTGTGCCTGTCACACAGAAAGGGAGTGCAGGTTTGCAGTGCTCACAGACAATTGATTGTCTGCCCTAATGTGTTTCATTTACATGTTTATAACGTCAATAGTGCTGGGGTGTCCACTGTACCATTCATTCCAGCATTCCCACAAGGGTGCAATTGTCTGAATGGCCAAGTCAGACACCTTTTTGATTGCTCTTTAGTTGTCTTTTTAGAGTACAGAGAAAAAGGAGAGAAATCTATGATGCAGAAACACTAGTTGAAAATATTTCAGAATTAAACCTCACCATTAAAGCAGATGTGAGCATTAGACAAACAATATATTTTAACTAAGATTCTGAAGGTGGAAACAAATTCAGAATAGTGGAGCTGGTTAGTGCACACGACATCCAGTCCTGTTCCTTAATTTTTTGGGGCTTTTCAAAAATGTTCTGTCGTTTTCATTTTAATTTCAGCCCCTGCAAATGCAGCCTCCTCCTAACTCTTTGTATGCTTAGCTGTAATTTGCTATATTTCCCCTCCATATTTACATATCTCTGTTTATGCCAACAGCGTCAGCTAACCACTGGGAAAGTCTATTGAGAGAATAACTAGGCTGGGAGAAGTGCAGACTTAAAAAAATAGTGAGATCCAAATATTTCTCCATCAAGTGGGGTTGCTTTTTTGGTGAATAAAACGACAATGCCTAGACTTTTCCTTGCAGCAGTTTAACTTACAGAGCTGCGCCCCAACTCCTCACGCCTCCGATCGCCACCATCCCCTTGCGCTGCGAGCTCGCAGCAAAGTGTTTCGAGGAGTTTCCAAGTCCATGAAAGATCACTTTGGAAGGTGTGCTGTGCTGGTTTGATATGCCACCGTGCCCTTTATCACCCGGAGTGGCTTCTGAGGGAGGCGAGGGCAGAATAAGTGAGGCTCGCAGCTGGCTGGGACTCATGGAGAGGTGCTTGTGTCCATGCACCCATGCGTGTGCTGTGCTCAGGGAAGGGGATGCAGAGGTGTGCTCAAGAGAAAAACCGCTCACACTTCAGGTTAGATTCATTTCCCCCTAAAAAAGATGCTGATCCCAGCAGCTACAATTAATGCGAGTCGACCTGCCCCATCCGTGACCGTAAGGGCAAAAGAGCACTAAGTCCTGTAGTTTCTTCTCTGGAGGTAAAGCGAGGGAAAACTTTTTCATTTTCCTTCTCTGTGTAATTTTTGTGGTAATTTTATTTTTTTAAAATGCCTGTTTGTGGAGAGATTTTTTTTCCCTTTTTTTTTTTCCCCTTTTTTTTTTGTGCCTAACAGGGAAGACACAGTAGATGCACCGTTAGCTGAACCCCTGACACGGCGGTCTTTTGAATGCCTTAGGTATGATTTCACTTTCGCTCACATCAATGCTGACCTGAATGCCTTTCATATCTGATCCGCTGTGTCTCTCCCAGTAAACATCCCCTGAGGGGAGAACAAAGAAAGGAGCTCTTCTTCTTCTTAATCACAATTCAGCCCATTCACCGCCGGCAGGCTACATTTGCATTCTGCAACAGAAAGCCAAGATGAAAAGGAAAAAAAAAAAAAAAAAAAAAAAAAAAAAAAAAAAAAAAAAGAGAGTGAGAAGAAGGGGGGAAAAAGCAGAAGGGTGGAGGCTGAGTAAAATAACTTAGGTGTTTGTAGCTGTTTGTTGGGCTTCCCCTAGTTACAAGCCTTATATAGATCCTGCTCTACCCAGCCTTGGCTCTTCTGACAGGCAGATAGTGTTACAAGATGGCATGCCTGTACTATTCATGGCCACTCGCTCTAACACTTGAGGTAGAAAGTGTCAGAGAGGGATCAAATTCTACTCTGAGAAGTCTGTTATAGTTAGGGTCAGGTGTGTGTACTCTCAGCTCTTGACTGCTGCCTATTATTTTGTTTTAATTACTATTATTGTTTACCCACCCTGACCTTGGCGGGACGGGGGTGGCGGGGGGCGAGGCGGGTTTGGCGGGGCGAAATTTCCCCAGACGAGATTTAAATTTTTAATCTTTTTTTTTTTTTTTTTTTTTTTTTTTTTGCCTGTATTTTGGTGAGGTGTTGGGCCGGGTGCTGTCGCGGCCGGGCCGCGGTGGCCCTGGTGGCCCTGGTGGCCCTTGGTGGCCCTTGGTGGCCCTTGGTGGCCCTTGGTGGCATTGGCGGGGGTGTCCCCGGGCTGGCGGCCGGCCCGGGCTGCCCCGACCCGCCGGGGAAAAGCAGCGACTCAGCGAATCCACCAGAAATGCGAACAGAGGAGGAGGAGGAGGAGAAGGAGGAGGAGGAGGAGGAGGAAGGCGAGATTTGTGGAAGTTTCTGTAGCCGGGCTCCCTCGTGGGGTTTTGTAGTCACGTTCATGCGCGTTTTCTCCCCATCCCTCGGTGTGTGTGCCCCCCATTTCTGGCTGTTTGTTTGTTTCTCAGAAGCTCTTCTGTGCTTTCAATCAGACAGTTTTTCTAGAAAAATATTGAGGTCTTTGGTCGTAGCCACTTTTTTCTCACCAAGAGAAGGTTTATTTATAACTGGATCCTGCTTACTGAGAAGTATTTAAGCCCTTTCAGGCAGAGCTGTCAAAATTTCCTGTGTTGTTTGCCTCTATTTGCAACATGTAAAAAGTAATATGCAGTTGCTGGTGTTGGAATAACCGGGGTAGTGCAGAAATCTCAAGTGACAAGTTTTCAACTACACTATCTCCTGCCGACCAAACTGTCATTTTTATTTTTTTTCCCCCAGAAACCACTTTTAAGATCCTAACAGTTTTTTTTTTTCCCCCTCCATCAGCAAATAGATTAAACGTGCTAAAGGAACTTCGAGAGGGAAGAACAGTTTGAACAATGAGAAACGGGAGGGATGTCTTATTTCCCTGTAGCTGCTATGGCAGATTTCACTCATAAGGAGCACACTAACCGAGATGTTACCAGTTGAACAGAGAGGCATGTGACACAGATTCCTGATTTTTTCCCAGAAGATTTACAGAATTTACAAAAAGAGATTATCTCTACACCTTCCACCCTCCTAACCACCCCCATGACCCAAGCAACGGAGGATTTAGGCAGATTTACTTCAGTAAACACCTTTGGACACTTGGGGAAAAGTAGGAGTCTGTTTGCAAAAGCAGGCTTTTGTTAAGTGAGGTGCTGGATAATGCTTTACCAAGCAGCTGTGATATTAACCTACCCAGCAATGCTGGAAAGAGCCTTAACTCCTTCTGCGCTCCGGGGCCCTGCAGGTGGCCTGGAGCGGGGGACCCGCCGTGTTTGGGGGGCACAAGCGAGGAGGTGGCACCGCTGAAGCCACAGCAGCCGCTCAGCCCGACACATCCCGGCCTCGGTGGCAGCTGAAGCTTTCGGGACCGATCCATCAGGGCGGGACGCGGGCTGGGCAGGGCTGGAGGCATGGATGGGCAGGAGGGGCTCCACCTGTGCGTGTGCCAGCACGCTCTGTACCTGCCCGCTCCCGTGTAATAACAGCGCCCAGGCCCTCTCTAGGAACGCTCCCGAGCGCTGCCGAGGCAGGAAGGTCAATTTAGGATTCGCATTCGAGCAGCAGAATAGCTGAGAAGTTACGCCGGCAAACCTGTGCGAGTGAGCTCCCAGGCTCCAAGGAGAGCCAGCAGCTTTCTGGGAGCTTCTCAATCCCAAAAGTGAACTTTTGTTTTTGCTGCTTTCTGCTCTTTTCTGAACTAATAAGTTACTTTTTTTTTTTTTTTTTTTTTTTTTTTTTTTTTTTTTTTTTTTTTTTTTTTTTTACTGGGCAGAAGAATAACTTTCCAGGTGTTTCTTTTTTTTTAGCTGGAATGAGATTACTTCATTTGAGGATTTTTATTGTCGAGGGTTCTTTGGTTCTTTTTTTTTTCTTTCTTTTTTTTTTTTTTTTTTTTAAGTGTAGGTGTCAATGCTAGAGCAGCCACGAATGTGTGAGAAAGCAAAGGGTATGAGACATGACAGAATTAAAGGTGTTTGCTATGTTGTTACCCGTGTGTCAAGCTGCAAGCTCCCTTTGTCACAGCCTCCTGGAGATTTGATAGTGCGGATCCGCTTCCCTTCCAAGTGATGCAGCAGTTTCTGACTGGGGGGGGTTCGTGCTGGCGTGGTTGCTGCTGTTGCATTTGCCTCCCCGAGTGCATTCAAACACCTCCACATCGCACACACCCCGTTACTCCCACCTTACACCAGGGTGCTGTGCTCCCGAGCACCAGGACAGCAGCCACAGCATTACAGGCTCTGGCATGGAGCGTCGTTTGGCAGGAATGTCATCTGCCAAATCATCCCATAATTACGTTTTATGTTATTTGTATGAATGACCAAGCATGCAGTATTCCTTTTGAAATCAAAGGAAGGCTTAAAATGCGTTTTTGAATACTTTCAGACCATGGTCAGGTCACAGTTTGGGAGTTGAATTAAACTGATCTCATTTGTGATCTAATTGAGGTTGGCAACAACCTTAGCAGTAGCAATAACATACAAATACAAATCAAAGAGCAGAATTCAGCAAATCAGATCTTTTGCCTGAATCCTGCCTGGGAGTTATTCTCCGACTGCCAACAGAGAAGTTAAACTTTGTCCCGCTTCTCAGCGGCAGTGCGAGCCTTGCATATTTTTCGGGTCTGACAGGGAAGTTGGGTCGGAGGGATGGGGACACAAAGGCGAGAAGGGAGCTGGTGCCTGCTCGGACAGGAGAGAGGCGCAGCGACTCGTCACGTATGTTTCTGGAGAGCCCAGTGGCAGAAGGCGCAGGAGGCGGAACGGGGGAATACGCTTAGGAAGGGCTAGGAAGAGGAATAGGTGGCTGCAAACAGATCACTCCGAGCGGAAAGTCGAGGCAGCTCCCTTATCTTTACATCTATCGCTGCGGATTCCAGGAATGCAATTACCAGCGCCGTCGCGAATTGTTGACAAATTTCCCCGCGTCTGTCGGGAGCGGCTGTCGCAGCCGGGAGCGGCCGGGCTCCTGCGGCAGCGGCCCCGACGGGCGGGAGCTGCGCGGGCAGCGGGGCCGGGGCGGAGCGCGGAGGCTCCTCCGGGGCAGAGCATCCCGGCACTCAGAGTCCCTCTGCCCCAAACTGGGAGACTGAGGGTCGCATCCCCCGAGGCAGAGCATCCCCTCACTCTGATCCCCCCAGCCCCAAACTGGGATACTGAGGGTCACATCCCCCGGGCAGAGCATCCTCTCTCTCTGAGTCTCCCCGCCCCAAGCTGAGGGTCACATCCCCCGAGGCAGAGCATCCCCTCACTCAGAGTCCCTCTGCCCCAAACTGGGGTACCGCGGGTCACAACCCCCGAGGCAGAGCATCCCCTCACTCAGAGTCCCCCCGCCCCAAACTGGGATACTTAAGATCACATCCCCCAGGCAGAGCATCCCCTCTCTCTGAGTCCCCCACGCCCCAAACTGGGATACTGAGGGTCACATCCCCCCAGGCAGAGCATCCCCTCAATCTGAGTCCCCCAGCCCCAAACTGGGATACTGAGGGTCACATCCCCGGGCAGAGCATCCCCTCTCTCTGAGTCCCCCCCCGCCCCAAACTGAGATGCCGCGGGTCACATCCCCCGGGACCCCCTTTCTCCGGAGCCCCCCGTCCCGCAGGTGGGGGGCTCGGCGGGGCGCACACCCGCGGGGAGCATCCCCGGAGCGGAGCGGGCTGGAGGCGCTGCGCTGCGCTGGGGCGGGGGCGTGCGGAGCCGCCTGGGCCCCCCCGCTCCGGCCGCGGGGCCGAGGTGTGAACCGCCTCCGTGGGGCGGGGGACGGGGCACACTCAGCCCCGCGGGCCCCGAGAGCAGCGCTCCGGGCCGAGGTGCGAACCCCTCCCGGACGCCGCTCCCGGGACGCCGGGCCCCCCTGGCCGCCCCAAACTCCGCTGCCGGGAGGGGAAGGGGCGGCTCGGCGCTGCCTGCGCTCCTCCCGGCTCCGGGGTTTCGAGTGTGTCCTCAACTCCCCCCCAACACACACACACCCCACCCCTCCCCTCCTCCGGGTCATTATTTTCTTTGACTAAAACCTGTTTACTCGCCTCTTTGTTTTTTGACGTTAAACGAGTTTCTATCTCCTGCTCCTGCGGATCTCTAAGAAATAGATAAACCATTATATTTCCCCCTTCCCCCCCTCCCGCTCGTATTTTAAAGCAGCGATCCTGACAGCAGTACTATTATTGCACTTTATGTTTTAGTGGATGTTTGCTGTTGCTAGTTACAGCAACACTTATCATAAGACAGCAAGAAAAGAGTAGTCCCTGGTAATTAAAGTAATGAAATATTCATTTACTCTACCTTTTCAGTAGTCTCACAAATTAGGCTGCTACATTTAATGCCTGCACTGCCTCTGTTTTTATTATAATGGCAGCTTTCGCATCTGCAATTAGGACTAATTCTGACAGTTACAATTTCTGAGGGATGGTAAACAGTGAACGAGATGTGCAGCAGTGGTATTACACGTGAAAAGCCCTTGTCTCTTTAACCTTGTTGTTTTTTTTTCTCGCAGAGGTTACCTTTTCCCGATGGTGCAAAATCGACTTGACATAACTGTTCATCAGTTTCAGGGTTTTCCCTGGAGGTATTTGCATCAAATCAGCCCAGTCAAGCTTCAAGTTGAAATTGGCAGCCCAGAAACTGACAGGGTAGGGACTGGGAAAGAGACAGCTAAAGTGCAGGCAGCGAGCTGACAGCAGCGGCGGGCAGGCAGGGGGAGAGGGCTCAGCACCCGGGGCTGCCGCCCCCCGCTCCCCCGGGTCCCCCCCGGTCACCCCCGGGTCCCCCCCGGTCACCCCCGCGTCCCCCCGGTCCCACCCTGAGCCGCCAGCGAGGGGCCGAGCGCTGGGAGCCGGCTGGGCAGGGGGTGTGTGCGCCAAAACCCCCATAAACTGGGGGGAAAAAAAAGTGTTGGGGAAAAAGAGGGAAGTGCCGAGCTGAAGTTGCTGGCGCTAACAAGCTTATTTTGCTGCGGTTCTTTGCCGGAGAGATGTTGCGCCAGGACTGTTAAGAGAAGTGACGGAGGGAGTTGTTAATACCAATGAAAACATATTTTGATCAGCTAAAAAAAAAAAAAATATCCAACCCAGGGAGACGTTGATCTGCAAAGATAATTGCATTAGAATCAAAACAAACATTTCCTTGAATATGTTATTTCATTTATGCTCTGTCACGGGGAGGAAGGGGTCTCCAAGCAGGACAATGTGAAAATTAATTTTTAATAGATTTTTGGACAAATTGGGATCGTTCCCTGTGACACCCCTCCCACCCTGAAAGAATTTTACTTATTTGCAAATAAACCCAAATCTGATGTAGTGTGGAAGAGAGCAGCACACCAAGGAACAGGCAACACCACCAAGACCCACTCCCTCCTTAGAGGTGAAAAGAGCAAAACTGCTTTACTTTCCTGAGGAAGAAAGCTGACAATATATATATATATATATATATATATATATTTTCTCCCTAAATATATATCTGTAGTCTTTACCAGATGATTAAAAATCCCTCTCACTTTTCCTACCAGACTTGTGCTAAAGTAAGCCTTGCTTTCAAACAGTTTTTCAGCTGTGTGTGTGACAGGCATTGGCTGATCTGCTGATGCCCATTCGACAGGCACTGTTGAGCTAAAGTGGTGTGACGGCACAGTTTTGTTAAGCTGTGAACAAAGGGCTGGAGATGCCTCGCTGGCATCATCCATGTGCATATTGGCCTTGTCACAGTTTTGCTTGATTTAATGCTCTGTTTATTCCTAGATATTAGAACTTAAATTCCAAACAATATGTTTTCATATACTACACACAAACTTTATTTTAAAAGCTTTTGCTCCCGAGGACCAACATCCATGCGGCAAACGCTTAAAACGTAGCTCCCAGAAAAATAGGTGGCCGGTAGCCTCTTAACTGTTATCCAGTTAAAAAATGGGATTTCAGTTTTAAAAAGTCTTAGAAGGGTAAAAGATTTATTTCTTCTTTGATCATGTGTTGAGAGTTGTTATTTATTTCAACAGTGGATTTTCTTATGAGCTCCTGAGGAGAGGTTACCCCGTGCGCAGGCAGGGCGCGGGATGGACTTTTCCAGTGCCATATCATCCCAGCGGTGTTGCTGGGATAAAAGCAGTGTCTTGCAAATACCTGTAAGCATAGTCAGGGCACTATTGACAGGCAGAAAGACAGCTGGGTTAATGGAAGGGAGCAGGAAACTGGATTAAGATTAGAATATATATCTCTATGTTCATTAGGTGGCCACAACTTTGTATCTCAGCGGTTCATCAAGAGAAAACGTGAGCATGCAGAGCTATATTTAGGCTGGGTTCTCTTCTCTCAGACATGCCGCAGGCTTTATCTGGAGAAAGTTTCAGGGTTTTTTCTCCCCTTCTTCGTCGCCTTTCTGAACTCCCTTCAGGTTTGCTGCAAGTGTTTGCTAAGAGATTAGTTAGGCAGCTTCCATGGCGGAGGTAGCCCTGGGAGGCAGCTCGCTGCTGGGAGGAATGCTCAGTAGGTCAGTGCGTGAGGATAGAAGGAGCTGCCCAACTGAGGCCAAGGATCAGGTATTTTCCTCTTTGTCTCCTACCAGAGACAAAGTGCTTATGGAAAGGTTTGTGGTGAGACATCAAATCCCAGCAGGAGCACAGATGTTCCCACTTTTACAGGCTTACCAATGAACATTTCAGCTTAAACAAGTTTATGGAATAAAAGATTTATTTCTTTTTCCTTAGTAGATGCAGCTTCTTAGTTGGGCTGTGCAAAGATTTTATCGCTCCAGCCACTCAGGGTCCCTTGGTCCAGGGCATGGGGCTGTGAGTAGGGATGGGAGAGAGGGAAGGAGGGGGCGGAGGGAGCGCACAGCAAAATGAAGGTATTCCTTCTCCAAACAGTGCAGTCTAGAGCCTAAATCTGAAATTGAATCTGCTGAGCAAAACCTGTACAATTTTTCTACCTGCCCTCAGTCTGCTTCCTTTCAGGGATGACAGTTTTACTAACTGAAATGAATGGGCTCTCTCGCTCCGGTACCTTTCCTCAGTGCGCGTTTACATCGAGTACTTCAAACACTGAGCTGGGTGATATATGTAGGGGGACAGCTTGCACAGAATAAGCTTTAATGGTTAATTTTTGTATAGCTTTATAAATGAAAGGGACTTAAACCTACTAGCAGTATAGATCACAAGACCTTATGTGGTCTATTCTTCTCTAGATGCACAAGAGATTTACGTGCCTAAGTCCCATAAGAGTTAATGGGAGTTACGCATGTAAATCTCTTCCACAGTGAGATAATAGACCCTTTTATGTATGGATAGCTGGATTCTTACAAAAATCACCTACTGAACAGTAGACTTTATGTCCTGCCCTCTTAACAAATATTTATAAAGCGAGCAGGCCAGCAGATGAGACCAGGAGCCCCCCAAGTTGCCTCCAAATCACAGAGACTCCTGTGCTCCCATGGAGACCGTCCCAGGTCTGTCTCATCCCCTTCCTTCCTGGTCTCAGTGCTCTGCGGGTGACATGGCTGGTCTGGCTGGGATGTGGCCTCACAGAGCCTGTTGTGGTGTCTCACTTCTTGGCAAGTCCTTCTTGGTGGAGGCTTCTTGCTCTGTGGATTGCAGAGGAGATGGGGAGGGTGAGAGCTGCCACCTCTCTTCTGTAAATGTCAAGGTGCACCTTCCTCGTGTCCCTGCCCTTCGATCCACCTCTGCTGGGAGATGTACAGCCCTAAGGTGGGAGATGCTCTGCAGGACAGTCCCAGGTCGCTGGTAGAGCACAGTGGTGGTGGCACTGTGTCCCAAAGCCCAGGTGCTGCTAGTGCTGCACATCTGCTCCCTCTCCACTCCGGTGCGACCTTGCTCCCTGGGAAAGCCAGTAGGCTTTGCCTCCAATGGGAATGGTCTCACGCTTCTCCGTGGGGATATATACATATATATATATATCTAAAACTTGTCTGATCTGTGTCTGCCAGCCATGAGTCAGATCGAGCTCTTTTGCCCCTGTAACGTGTAGCTGGAGACGGCCGGTGCCGCAGCACACGCGTGTCAGGAACGATCCCCGCGTCTCGTGAGCCGCGGCTCTTTTTGCCATCATTGTTTCTTTCCATCACTCGCCCGCTCCTTCCCGATAGCGATCTGAGGGAGTTGGGCAAGCTGCAGACTCGCCAGCCCTCAGCTCCCAGGCCTGGCAAAGCACGTCCTGAAAAAATAAAAGCCCAACTCTAACCCTTGCACCGTGAGGCTATCAGATTAAATCCAAGGGTTTCTACCAGCGGCAGGATGGGAAAAGCCCATTGTTTGTTGATTATCGTATTATCAGCCGCGGCTGATACGAGGATGCTCAAGGAAAACACACTTCGGTTACAGTTGATTTTCAGATTCCAAAATGGTGCTGCAAAGTCTGTGCATGCCTAATTATATTTTATGCTAGGCTGTGCAATACAAAATGTATGCTGCAGCAATCAGTGAGTTAACAGTATCAATCAATTTGTAAACAGATGAAGTCACTCATTCCCAAACTGGTTTTCCAAAAACAATTACTAAATTACAATAGAAAAAAATTGTACAGTTACTGTATTTGTGTGCTGTGTTACAATCAACATACCAGGGAAACAAAACAATTTAATGCAGAAAAATCATCATTCATCTATATTATAATTGCTTCTTTTTCACATCTACAGGGCGGTTAATTAAAATTGTGATTAAATGCGGTCGCGCTGCCTAAGATGTCTTGCCCAAAACAGGTGGTACAGAATTTAAAAGTAAAAAAAATGTAATTAGCATTGGAAATTGAGAAATTGCCTGTAAGAATCAGTGTTAATTTCAGTCAGTGATGAGGTAATTTATAAATGAATGCAGTGGAGGCTGTGCAAATGCACAATTGCCTTCCTGCCTATTCTTAGCATTCTCAGCATGCAGGTGAAAATGTTTTCAAAATATTGAGGTAATTTGAAAATCAATCCATGCATTCCGTATCTTTCTTCCTCCCCAGTTGCAGCAAACACTGAACGAATGCTGCCAGAGATGGCACAATGCGTCAGTTCTGCACTTTTTGGGGAGTGATATTCTGTGTGTTGTGGCATCAGTTGGAGTTTAACTACACCAAATGTTTGGCTAAGATCCTTTACAAAGGCCAAAAATGTTGATTGAAGTCCCCGGTAATCCCGAATGCCTTCAGCTCCAGTGTGTGTTTAAACGATGTGGTATCAAAAAAAAGTAACAGCAACCTGCAGTGAGTTGAAATAGTGCAGCAGAGATACCAGAAAATAAAAGAGATGCTAATACGGCACGGAAATCATAATGATTTCTTGTTTAAAATTAGTACAGCGCACTCGAAAAGCTTTGGTAGTACTGATGCTTTCTGTAGGAACTCTCTTTTTCAACATGCATTTCAAATTTCATCCTGCAACCATGAAAGAATTGTTAACTAGGTTATGCATACAGAGATTTTCCCTGAGATGAACTTTGTTTATCGGCATTTTGGTTCTTTCTCCTAAACTTTCAGCTAGCAAATGAGAAATGCTAATTCCTAACAACAACAAAAAAATACGACCTGCAGATACGAAAAGCTGGAGGCAAACCTGACAACAAACAGATATTAAAGATTTAAAATCTTCTTGACAGTCCAAAAAAAAATAAAAAAATCCAAGGCACACATTGCTGGAGCTGACAGTTCCATGATTTGAACAGTCCTCGTCCCCCTGCTCGACTCCACAGAGAACCCTGGCTTAGTTGTCCCCCCATCCATTTAAAAATAACTCAGACTTTCGATAACGTGGATCGCTGGGCTGGAATATGGGAAAGCAGTTGGAGTTTTTGAGCAGGGACTTAGAGGTGTTGCTATCAGGTTGCTGTAGAGCACAGTGGCTTTTGAACAGAACATGCTTTAATTAAAGCAAGCTGGTCTTCCTGCAGAAAGCCTGATCTACCCATGTAATTTAACTATTGAAGCCCTTTCTATTAATTTTTCCTTGACATATAATAATGAACTTTTCTTCTGGCTGACACTTGGTTGTGGGGGTTTTTTTTCTTTTTTTTTTTTCCTTTTGATAAGTATGCCCTGCGCATTTCAGAGGTGATTTTGATGCTATTTCATTTACTCCTACAAAAACCCCTGCAAAGGGATTAGGCCCATGAAGGAACAAGGGGAAGGCCATGCCGTGCTGGTCCATGCTGGACTGCTGGGATGCTGTGATCCGGGCAGAGGATGAGGGTGGGATGTGGTGGGATGTTCTCCCAGCCCCGGCCCCGCGCTGGCCGAGCTAGGGAAGGTGAATGCAGCATCAAGTGCTCTCCAGCAATACAATTAACCTCCCCATGCTCATTTTTGCTGTCTATGAAACAGGGAAATACTGCTGGACTCATTGACAGGGCTTTTGCAGAGTTTAAAATCTCCAAAGCACTGTGCCATTCTGTGGGACTGAGGAAGAGCAAGTATCATCCGTTGTTTCATCAGAGGGCGAGCGGATGCCAAGGAATTTGTCTGAGAAAATTACAAATGTATGTTCCTAATAACCAGAATCTCAGTTTATTATACGACTGGTTATTCTAATTTAGAGGATGATATTGCTTTTAACTGCCCCCTCCTCCCCAGTTTTCTGCCGCTGAATATAAAGAAGTGAAGGGTAATCACTGAAGCAATGATGATTATTGACTGAAAGGTATTTTACAATGTGAGCTCCGTTATGTGGAGCTTAGCAAGCAGCTGCACTGGTGCATTTGAGCTCCTTATTTTGGTATAGGGGCTCTAAAAATACATCAAAATCCCAGTGGACTGGCATAGGTGCAAATCCTGACCCGACTGCAGTTGATGGGAATACCTGGGTCACTCTGGGGGTACACGGGACAGCAAAGTAGGGTTTGATGCCATGGTTGGTTTCAGTGGAAAACTGCAGGATCAAGCTGATTTGGAAATTCAGGCGCATCAAACCAAGCCTAAGTCTGGGCTTTTCTTCTTCTGTCTTGTGTGAACTCAAAGGAAAGGAGGAGCCCAGGTACTGCTCTGCTGCCAGACCTCAACCCCAGCAACATCCTTGGAGGTTTCTGGGCCTGTTCCCATGAGGAAAGACCGAATGCCATGAGAAACATGAGCAGGATTTGGCCCCGAACAGGCAGTGCTTACTACTGGATAAACTGAGCCATGGCCATTGTAATGGTGGGGAAGTGCAGTGAAGGAAAAGTAGCTTCGCAGATTCCTAAAATAGAAAGTAAACGTAAATATTTCTACTTTGCATGTCAGATTTCAATCACTTCTCAAAACAACTGAGCTTCTTGATTTAATTAATTACGGCTTCTTTGGTTTTTTTTCTTTTTTTTTCTTTTTTTTTTTTTTTTTTTTGTGTGTGTGTGTGTGTCTTCGGAAAGAGCCAAATGAAAATATCCTCTTTGTTTCCCCTTTGGAACTACCGGAGCTTTCCTCGAGTTTTAACTCTTCCACCACCCCAACACCCCCAGTCTTCGTTTTTCTATGCTCGTCTTATCACTGCTGTCCCATGGCAAGCCCCAAAGCCTGGAACATTTTGTAACGACTATGTGACAAATTGTTGGGCTTTTATTCACGTTGGACATCTTTTGCCAGGACTGCTTGTTGTTTTTTCTGTTTGGCTGTGTCATGGGACCAAAGGTGGCTGCTTTTGTGCAGCATGTCAAATCTGGTTAACATGCAGCCATTTATCTTTAAAACCCACTCCTGCACAATGGCAGGGGTGTATTGGGCCACTTGTATGGACTCCAACCATCAAACACATATATATATATACTAAATTTTTTCTGTGCCTTCCTCTCTATATTTGTGGATGCACCTCGGGCTGAGGCACTGCGGTGAGCAGGTCATGCAGCAGACAGGATGTTTCATAATTTTGGGAACCTTTTAGAGACAAATTGTACAGGGTAAGTGTAGTGTAACTGAACTGCTGGTTGCCCAGTGAAGTGTAGAAAATCAGATACAGCACAGTCTGAAAGAGTGAAACGAGAATTCATATCTATGTATGTACACGGTACTTTATAAACAATTCATACACAGAGAAAAACACATTTATTCTCTTTTTCTCTGCTTATATTTGAGGATTGTACATGGGGTGTGTGTGTATAAATGTGTTTCTGTGCGTGGTATATATTCATACAAATAATATGCCACGGGATATGGGAATAGTCGTATGTGTGATGCATTTATATGCATAAGTGGTAGGTTTGCAGGTTAATGCCTGCTTGACTCTCTCTGTGTGTGTGTGTAAATGATGGAAAGGTACTCAGCACGATGAAAAGATGAATTATCCTAGAAATAAAATAAAAAAGCCCCAAACTTCCACAGCAAATTTTGCTGAGGGTGTTTTTCTAATATTTAAGTCATGCCGAAATACTTCTGATGAACGTGATTTCCTTATAGATGTGGCAATAATTATCAAATAAAGAAGCTGGGAAAGTTTGATTCACCAGGAAAATGAGGGCTGGCTGCTGAGTCTTGGTGCCTTTTTGCAGTTGAAGCATTTGAGATAGAGGGACTCAATGTTTTTTTAATGATTTGCTGTGTTGTGTAATAATTATACATAGAGTGCAGTGAGGTTACTTGGAGGAACACCACACTATGTATGGGAGTTTTTTTTTGAGTAAAGGACCCAGGAGATTGCTTTTCACTTTGAAAACAATCCCTAATATCAGGAAAATGCTCTGTTTGTTTATGCGTACATAATGCAAGTTTGTCCGCCTGGGAACTGCAGCAAATGGGAGAAGTATGCATGGATTTCACAGGTAACAGGATTACGTGGGCACATAATTGATCCATTTGGAGAAAAAAATGACAGTGCTCTAAAGATGCCTAGGCTTTGGAGATGGAGTTTATGAAACAGGCATTTGTAAATTCAAAGGAATCAATATGTCAATTTTATTACATCTCAGGACCAGCTGGGCATTAAAGGAGCAGTAGCCTTTTTAAAATTGCAGCTGCGTATTCTTGCATTGTGTACCTTTCTTAAAAGGCTTTGAATTTCAGAAAATGTACTTTTAGAAGTGCTTTGCACCTTTTCAGTGACTGGTCTGCATGGACAAAAAAAAAGACACAAAACATTACATTGTGTTAGTTTCCCTCTTAAGTCTCGATTGGTAAAAACTGCCAGGCTTCAATTATACCATGCAAAATTCTTACTAATAAATATACACATGGAAGGAGGCAAACTCCTGTTCCTTCCCAGAGGCTGAAAAAAATATTTGAGGTTTTACACTGAGGGCTCAGCACATGTTGCAGGGGCAGCATTATAACATGAGATACCTGAAAGCATCCATTAAACTCTGCACGTGAAATATGGTCTGAATAATTGTAAAACGATATCTTCTCTTCCTTCTCAGTAGAGTTTAAACCCCCAGATGATTAAATTTAGTGGAAAGCTTAGGGTTCTTTTTCCAAAGGACAGCAGTCTTCAGCTGTCCAGATTTGGAAATGCAACTTTTCGCACAAATTTTCAACGTGCAGCATGAAAGGCGATGTTGAATGGAATTTGGGTTGTGGAGGTGGTTGACACCCATAGGTTCTCAAGGCCACCCCAAAGAGGCTTTAAATCCCAAAGATGTATTCTCAAAGAATTAATAGCTTTGCCTTTGGAGAGTAGGTTATCCGAGGAACAATTGTGGCTTTCCAGAATATGTTGCACACTCTTCTACCTGAAAGGCATTTGAGTGAGGGCTGGGTTGGTAAAATCCATGCATATCTCAAGCTTTCAGTGGTTTTCACGTTGTCTTCTCTCCTCTGTTTGCTGGTGATGTTATTGTGGACCTGATGGTTACAGCTAGTCTACAACTCCAAACTGATTATTAGCAATGCCAAAACTATCTGATTTGTGTTACCAGTCTCTGGACAAATCTGGTGCTTCCACATATCTGAAAATACACTTAAAAATATTTGAGTTTTCAAGTCCAAAGAAAGAGGTACCTGGAATTAATTACCACTGCTCCTTGAAACTTCTCTGCCTTCTCAGTTTCTCCTTTATCAAGACCCTCTCTGATCTTCTATAATGTTCGTCCATCTCCTTTTGCATAGTTTCTTTTTATTTTGAGCTCACACTTTTCAGGCCAGCCTGGCTACAGACAAGGTCTCTCTATGGTGCTCCAACCTGCACAGTAATTCTACTTTTTCTTGCTTGAGGATCTCTGCTTTCCACCAGGTATGGTTACAGTCTTTCTCCAATGGTCTGATAACATTTATCCATGTAGATGTAAATTAAATTATGGGAGATTGTACCATAAATGGGCTTATTATCATGAGAGAATGATAAGATCATCGAATGGTTTGGGTTGGAAGGAACCACAAAGATCATCTGGTTCTAACCAGTGTATAAAGTAGGTGGAGTATTCTATATACTTCTATTCTACTATAGCTCCATCTCCCCTCAACAGTAGTATGACATGAATATGAAAGAGTAAAAAGTCAAGTTTTCCCTGAAAGAGTATGGAAAAGTAGACACAAAAAATACCAGCTGATTAAGCAGTATCTTGTGGTCGTGGATTTAGCATGACTTAAAACTTCATTGTGAGTGATGTACCTTTAAAACATTTTTTAAAAATAGTCATGTACCAAAGAAGACATAGAAAAGGTGTTCACAGCATTTTCATAGAAAGTTTTGGCATCATAGAAAATACAGATGACATTCTGCCAAGCAGTGATTCTCAGAACTGATGTGAGTACACAGAAATTTAATGGATGGAAACTATATAAACTCAATAGATAGGAGTTTATAAAACTTTAGAAGTAAGACTTCCTTTCAGTGTAGCTTTGCTTGTGTGCTTGGGTGTGAAAGGTGTGATGTTGGACAGGGCTTAGAGCAACCTGGTCTAGTGGAAGGTGTCCCAGTTGGAACTGGATGATCTTTAAGGCAGGCAGTTGGAACTGGATGACCTTTAAGGTCCCTTCCAACCCAAACCATTGTGTGATTCTATGTACACACCTTGTTTATCTCAGCCCTCCACCAGTGTTGAGATGTTCACACCAGCCTTAGTTGTAACTGCTCTAAATTCACATTTTCCAAGCCCCACTGCAATCTTCACTCAAAAGACGTCATCCCTTTCCATGCTCCCTAAAGGAGAGCAATCAAAGGTAGGAAGAGTTGAAGGGACTTGGTCAAGGCGTCCCATCTGGAAGCAGATGGAACTAAAAACCAAAAATGAATAAAACTGGAGGTCATATTACAATCTTGGTTAGCTCTGCACAGTCCCAGAGCCACTCCACGGGTGGGCAGCATTTACATTTTGTCCATTCTTTGAATCTAACTCCAGAAGCAGCACAAGGCCTCCCAACAATCGGGTGGGAAAACGGCAAAACGCATCCCTGCCACCGACCTGATCGATGGTCCTTCCACTGAGATCATAACAGCTTCTTCAGAGACTTTCACAGTCTCTGCAGAAGTGTGGGAGGCAGTGCCAATATCCGCAGATCATTGGCATGATAGACCGTAACGGCTTCTTCGGAGCCGTTCCGGTCTATCGTGTCAATGCGTACTCAGGGAGTCCTCAATGCATGGATCATTGACACGGCACTACATAACGGCTCCTTAGAAGCCATTACTGGGTATCAAGTCAATGCATACTTAGGGAGCCCTTAATGCACGGACCCACGCAAGTTGACTCGCTCTGAATACTAACAATCCTGGGGAAGAGTAGTTACTGCCTAAGCCACGGAGGGGGATTGTTAATACCTGCCTGCCACAGCTCGGCTCGGGCTCCCGATGCCTCCCTGGGAGAGGTGTGGCTGGAGCACTGCAAAGAGCCCAAAATCGCTGAACTTTTGCTCCTCCGCTGGCATATTTTATTTCATAAAATATGCACCAGACAGAAACGCTCTCAATTTGAGATGGGAGAGCCAAGAGGCAGCCCGGGATGAAACGTTTAAAGTTAAAGCCTTGAGAGTAAGAGGTTGCAGTGGGGATGCTGGCAGACCCTTACACACGGAGCAGTAGTTCTCTGGATTTTGCTCATCTCAACGACTTTGCTGTAGTTATCAAATATTCCATATATTTTCAATGACCCTTGAAAGATGCTTAGCATCAAGCCTGCAAAAGTGACCCTCTAGAAGGAGAAATTGTTAAATATCCCATAATCCAGCAAGCAGTTTGTCTTGGATTTGTTGACCCTGTCCCTAGGGAACATTGGCTGAGACTTTCCAAATCAACACCGCACTTCTGCTTTGACCTGCAAAGGTGCATCCCCTTCCTTTGGCTTCCCCCAGACAAGAGATCTCCGTACCGAGTTAAAAATGCTTCTAGTTTGCTGTTGTTGATATTTTTCTTTTGTGTTCTGCTTGCTGACTGACATCTGCTATCATGCTAAGCAGGTGTTCCTGTGTAAACGAACGTGCCCTGTTTGTGTTTCGCCATCCTCGCTACTGCGCACCCAAATGAGCAGCATGATTAAGAATCCTGTAAATTTTTGAAAGGAAACGGATGGCTGCCCTACTAGAACATAATTACACCGTTCCAACATCCGCAGCTCACTGCTGCAGCCGAGTTGGAGAACAGCAGAAATTAATAATATATAATAGCATCATTCTCGTAATTTATAAATGAAATAAAGTAGAGAGGAGATTCTGCTGATATGCATTTTCTTCTTAATTCTGCAAGACAAAGTATAGATTAGAATTTTACTGGGGTGAAACCTGGCCAGCAATATCACACTAGTTGCAAGTGTAGGGCCTGATTCATGAGAGGGATTTTGCTCAGGGAAAAGAGCTAATATCTTTTATTGGACTAGGGAAAAAAATGAGTATACAAAGCCCTCTAAAGGCATCCCCTAAAGCAAGGAGTCCAGAAAACCTCCACAGATCCTCTACCCACTTTTTAGCTTAATTCATTTGTAGGTACCGCAGCAAGAGTTTGCTGTGTGGTGGAATTTTTTTCCCCAGCTAAAATAATACACTATCATAGGTCACCCCCTCAGAGAGCAGAGAGGATTAATCAGATGAAGATGTTGTCTAATCTCCCATTTTTGTTGAAAAACAGCAATGTTTTCAAAAACAATATTTTGAGCTCCAGAGATGTGCCAAAAGGAGCTGTACTGCGAATCCCTGCTCAAGCCAAACCTTGGAATTGGTGCTCTCATCTCGCCTCTCTAACCCTACTTAAAAAAAAAGATACAGCTTTCTGAAGACAAAGATGTATTATTTGTAAAGACTAGGCTGTGTGACTTTTATTTTTTCCACTGCATGTTAAATGCCTTTTATTTTAGTTCTGCAGCTGCCCAGATATTCTTTTCTGGGTGCTGGCCCAGATGAGTTCTACTTTTCTTGGGATAAACTCATTCAGTAGAGCTACCAAAACCCCACAGCAGTGTTTACTTACAGGTTAATTAGGGACATTTTTATCTATTTTGACACTGTAAGACTAAAGAATGATAACTGCTTTGCTGAGAAAGGTCAGCATGGACTCCCCAAGTTTAACGCAGCAAACACAAACATACGCAGAAATATTTCTATTTTAAACTAAGGAGTATGTTTGAGTCTTATTCTTCTAAAGGGCCTCCTTAATAATTTGTTTCTGAGGAAATATGTGCATATACAGATTTATTTCATTAACAGGTATTTATTTAAGTGGGCTGCACTGTATTTAAATCTCTGAATAGTTTCCATTACTTCCTCCGCTCACTTACTTCAAGTTGACTAATTTTAATAAGGCTAAGGTGCCTAGGGTCTTATTGAGTGTTCAGTTTGATCAATATGGCTAAATTAAAATAGTGCAAAATATAAGCAAATGTACTCTAACAACTCAGTGAAAAATGTGGAGTGCACCAAACATTGATTAGTGCTCCACAGACATTAATTTGTTGTTTTAAGTACACTAATGCTGCTCAGAAGCTGCGCCTACCTCAGGCACACCATCCACCCCTGTGCAGCCCCGTTGGCTCCCATGGCACTGCTCTCAGACACAGGCAGAATTTGGCTCTGCGTGCTGCAGAAAGCAGCTCCGGGCTCACCAAAGCTGGCCCGTTCCAGGAGGAGCAGCATTGCTGCACTGCTCGCAGAGAGAGCCTGGATCACACCTAAGGGAAGCAGAAGGAGGACAGGTCCGATTATTTGCACGAGTGGAGACTGTTTAATAATCATATTCACTATGAATTTGGGGCCATACATCAATTCTGTCCGTGTGGTTTTAAGACAGGCACAGACTCTCAGGGAAGTGGTTCTACGTGCAAGAAGGTATTTGTTTTTGCCCTCCTGTAACACCACAATATTATTGTCATGAAAGATTAATGTCAGCCCCCACCTGGTATTAAATTGCTTTCCGTAGCCCTTGCATTCATGTCTTTCTGCACAAGACAAAACCACTTTTAAAGTACCTACATGCACCCTCAAGTGGAATTACTGTTATTACTGGGTTACATTTTATTTTTCATATGCTTTAGCTGTTGTGGTAGGTGTTTTCTCCCATGGATATGATGTTCAGAGCAAGGATATGGGATCAGGAACTTAATTTTAGGGCAGGAAAAAAGACATACTTTAGAAAATTGGTTCTTATCATAGTCTTGTTGATAGATGTTATATATGCTAATTATATGATCTTTTTTTCATACTCTAACAAAAATCTGAGTTTTCAGCATACTAAAAATAATGTTTTTCCTTCTCATTCCCCTCCTTTTTCTTGGTTAGCAAAAATCTGAGATTATCATACTTAGACATTCAATGCTTGCACAGAGAGTTTTTAATGATTATTAAAACTACAACAGTAGTAACTCTTTAACAATTATACTTTCATCTCATTAAACAGTTTCTGATATCTTTCTTAGTTTTTCAGTAGTTTTTCCTTCTACCTGTGGTGTGATCTTTCTGCTTATCTTTAATCTCCTTAGTAAGTGATATTTTCTCTAACAGTTCTTCCTTTTCTTGATACCATCTTGTCCTACGTGGTCAAAAAATAATTTCACACGAGCAGAAGCTCATTTAATGGGAGGTAGATCAGCAAAGAAAGAAAGATACAAAGAAATAAACAGGAGAAAAGTTCATCTGTTTAAAAAAAAAAAAAAGAAAAACAAAAACTTGAAAGCAAATGCAGTCACATTTAGGAGAAGTAAATTCTGTGAAGATGGAGTCAAATATGAAAAGCATTTCTCTAGTTTAAACTCCCCATGTAGAGCTATAAACAGTAGAAACATTTGAAAGCTTCCCCCCCCCCCTTTTTTTTTTTTAAGTAAAGCTGGATCTTCAGCTTCTAACCTTCCACACAAACAAGTAGAGCACACTGTGCAAAAACAATTTGTCTCTTAACAAACATCTCAAGTGAGGAGAAAAGCCCAAGTACAGAAGAATTGACTTTTCATTTGTAACTGTGCCAAAAAAATTGCTTAGGGTTTGTTGTTGTTGTTGATGTCTAGCTTTGCTGCGTGACAATCTTGATTTTTTCCAGCATTTTACATGTTTGGAGTTTTTAATATCAAAGGTATTGCTCTCTGTAAACAAGTGTAAGTTTACCAAGGCAGCTTCACTTACACTCTTCCCTTGTAATCAGATGTGAAAATTACACCCTCCCTTTTGGCTACATGATAATTATACATTTCAACACACAAAGGATTGTCTCTGTTTCAGTTGCTGGGATGAAACAGTGAAGGCACTTGGGAAAATATATTATTATTTTAAAGAGCAGTGCCATAGCTGTTTTTAGTAAAAGTGAAGTTTTTAATCACAACTATGATCAAGATACTTTGATATTTACATATACAAGCATATATCTATATATGAGAGAGAGCAAAAGAGAGAGAGAGCAGTAAAAATAAAATTAAATTAAGTTACATGAACACAGAAGATGAAACTTAGTCCATGTGCCCAGGGCCAGCAGATAACCTTCTCCCTGCTTAAACCTCACCAAAGCTCTATCTTGAGGAAGAATTGTATCTCAAAAATATAATTTATTTGGAAAGTTTAACAAAATTTCTCTGGCTTTGTCTTGCTTTTCTCCTCGTCCTTTCTCCTGGCTGTTCTATTTCACTCCCTTAGAAACTCAGCTTGAATTGCTTGTGCATCTATCAATTTCCTTGCAAATGCTGGGTGCAGAAAGAATTCAGAATTAAGCATTGCTCGGAAAGAGCTGTGGGAAAAAAATTACATATGCAGCAAAACATGTTAGAGTTGTGTTTTGACAGTTTCATGACCAAGCCAAAAAATATACATTTTTTTTTTGTACCTGGCGCAGTTTCACAAAAATGTCCCCTCAGGGAATAGTCATTTTTTGTCAGAATCAACTGTTTATTTACTTAAAAATCTAAAAGTTTTGCCTTGCATTAGAATCAGAGTTGCTGAAGGTTAAAGTGCAAAATCAGCTCGCTGTGTTGCCTTCGGTGTAAAAGCATGGTTTGTGTCACAAGAGAGGGATGAAAGCATTGGCAGGGACACAGGATGCCGTGGGAAGGGGACACACGTTAAAAGTGGGGAAGGTGAGGTCTGGGGGGTCTCTTGCTGTGCATCCTCAGCCAAGCCCTGGCCCCATGGCAAGTGGTGGGCAAACACCTGGTGACTGAACATGGTAGCAGAGCTTCAGGCTGGCCACAATGGCTTTGTGTCCAAAGCTTGGCAGGGCTTGTATGGTGACAAAAGTGTTGGGAGCTTTGTAGCTGTCCATGGAGATGTTCATGGCAGGCAGGACTTTGGGTGTCCTTCTTCTTGCGCACCTTTCTGAGCAGGAAGGACTGTCTGGGTGTCCCATCAGGATTGTGCACCCCACTGGAAGGAATAACCCCAGTCTGACCCTGTGTCCTGCTCCAAGAGTGCTGTCCGTCCTGTTTGTGTGTCCAAATGCAACCTAAATGTCCTGTAAATGTACAGGGAGCCCAGGGTGGGACTGTGGCCACCCTTCCTGCAGTGAGAGGGTATCCCCCACCTCCCTCACATTATTCAGGCATGCTTGGGACAGAACCCCAGGTCATAAACAGCTCCTGAGATCACAGGAATATCAGAAGATTTAATGACTTTTAAATCAATGCAATTGTACCAGTAAAGAAGAATTAGGTCTCCCACCCTGCAGTTTTGTTTTTTTTTTCCCAGGGTAAAACTTGGTGTTCACAGTTGAGGGAAGATTTTTCTTTCGTTCTTACTTTTATCAGTATAAGCACATAAACAATTAGTACTTTTTGCCTGTATCAGTTGATAAGAGTGCAGATTAGCAGAAATGCACTGTGTCAGATGCACTTTTGCCTATATAGTTACCTCGACTGCAGCTGCAAACTGTTGGGGCTGGCAGGCTGACCTCTCACACTGGCTGCCAGCCATGGTCAGTGAAGGATTTTGAAACAGTTTTTTTACTAGGATTTTTAACATAACTATTTATTTGGGGAAGCAATTTGCATCAGGGGGAAAAAAAACCCAACCCAAATGTAAATACAGATTCCCCCAGGAGACTAAAAGTAGTCCAAAACTAATAACCTAATCTAATTCACATAATGATCATCATGAAATGTATTTGAGGGGTCTAATCCTGCCCTTGTGGTCTCTCTCTGAAGTCAGGACTCAATATACCTGTCTGGATTTGAGTTTACCCTTCATATCCCACTTTCAGCATGAGAGCATTCTATGGTGAATAATATTTTGCAAATTAGTCTTCACTTAAAAAAAAAAAAAAGCAATATATAAGGTGGGGAGGGAATCTCTCCTGACTCACACTCACGGGGCGGAGGTCACAGCCGGAGCTACTCTGGTAGGAAAGAATTGAGCATCACACCAAAAAATAACATGAAAACTGTGAGTCAAACTGAGGAAAAGGGAGTTATTCACAGATAAGGACAGTTCTTCATCCTGACCAAGCATTATCATCAGTGTGGCAGTTAAAGGTGTTCCTCCAGCCTCCTTAACTCTGCCTTTGTCCCCTTGGATTTATTACTCGTTCCTTTTCCCTGCCCATCTCGGAGGCTGAGTGTTTCCCCAGCCTGATACATCAATAATCAATCCACAGGGTTATCGCTGCTCCAAAACAGGCAGGACTGAGCCCAAAGCAGTGCTGTGGTGGAATGAGGGACTGCCAGCCATGGAGAAGTGGGGCGAGGTCTCCCTGCACCCCCTGCTCCTCCCTGGGCGCTTTGGGAAAAGTTCTGTCCCAACTTCCCAGAAGTCAGGTGGCCTTTTGCATTTGTATTTTCCTTGAGTGAGTGGTCTGGGAGCCCAACTAATGTGCATGTGGCTGTGCCATGTACCTTCTGAGATGATGAAGGAACATATTGCTTATTTCTACAACAACAAGCTAGTAAATATTTACAGTCACCCTGCTACTCTACCTGGGGAATTTCTCCCCAGGTGACAGAATGAAGCAACATCTGATTTTTTTTTCCCCAAAGCAAATTAAAAATAGCTCCCAAAAAACTCCCCAGCAAACCAAAGTTGTTAGTCAGGGCAGAGACACCTCTTCCACCAGCACACAGATATGATATAGCTTTAATTTGTATTCATCTTGTCCACTGGGGCTAGAAGATGGAGGAGCTATTATGAAACCTTTTTCTTTTTTTTTTTTTTTTTTTTTGAATTTGCTTTATTCACTGTTTACTATGCCGGGCTGACATGATATGATTTGTGCATTGCAGGGTCACAACAAGCTACTTGCAGGACAATTTGCTGAATCAAGAGGGTGATTGTGTCTGGTGCCAGTCAGTCGCAATTAGGGCCAGGATCAGGGAGGCCCAGAGCTTGTGTATCGTCTTGGGCAAACCTCATAGAAATCAGCTCACCTGAAACTAATTGTCACAACAGAGACCTTATGCAAATGAGCCCTAGGGTTAGCGTGGGAAAAGAAAAACTGTCGCAAAGATAGGTGACCTGCTGAGCAGGGGGTCTGTTGCTGGGGAAATCTTTGTTCAATGAGTTAAAAAAATGTTCGCATTGTTCCAAATCCAAGAAAAACGTAGCAGATCCTCTCCCTAAGAAAGCGTGGCGAGCACACTCATCTGAAAGTCCAATAAAGTGGCAGCCAGCTTTCGAGCCGGTAATAAATTGGAAGTCTTTATTCTTTATAAGGGCTGCAGAAGGAAAATGATTTTCCTTTGCAAAGGGGCCTTTAAAGTTTAGCTGCTCGCAGTGAGCCGGCGCTTAAAACTTTGCTGCCTGCCTAACCTGTTGGATCCCAGCGGATTTCCCGACCTGTGGTTTTAGCAGCTGGAAAAAAACATCCCTCTTGCTCCCAGGGCTGCTTTTGGGAGGGTCTGGCTCTCGTACTGCAGCAAGAGGTTGGGTGTGGAGGGCAGGAAAAAAACGGGGAGCAGATCCATGCAGATTCTCCTGTAGAAATCTCCGGGGACCTGAGAACTCTCCAACTTTGAATGTCTCTTCTCTCGGTGCCTTCCCGCCAGTGAGATGGGCAGGGTCGAGCGTTGGAAACATAATTGTGAATTAAGCACATTTAACAGGAGGATCACTGACGTCTGCACACGAAAACGGCTGTTTCTGACATGCTTCCCCTCTCCCTTTTTCTCCTCTGCCTCCAGCCCAGGCAGAGAGAAAGGCATAATTTTCAGCGAGCGCATTACACAACATTTGTCTTGTTCACTCCTTCCTCTTTAACAATTTTTATGGGGGTTGCTCAACACGTTCTAAAATAGGACTGGAGACGATATAATAAAGTGCTGAACCGATGATATACGCGGCAGTTTATGCTGTCAATGGCAAATTCAAAAGAAAGGGATGCAACACGCTCCAAGTGAAGAAATGCAAGCCCTTGCCCTATAAGCACAGAGAGAGAGGCAGCCAGGGTATTTTTGCACGTAAGGCTTTTCCAAAGAGGTTGACGGGGACAGAAGCGAGATTAATTGCACTAAGAGATACTGGACAAATTTCAGAGCCATGAGCTGCTTTGCGCTATCATCGGAGGCAAAAGAATAGTTATTTTGTTTGGTTAATAATTAGAGCTGTGCTTTGGATGGGGCTGCTTTAAAGGGGTGAAATGTAGATGGTATCAGACCAGCAAGTTCAGAAATTAACTTCCTACTCACCAGACATAGTGGAATAAGGGTGGCTTAAAAGAAATGCAGATTAATCACCAACTTTTTTTTTTTTTTTGATCTCTTTTGTCCCTTTACCACTGTCTGAAATAATTTCCACAAATAGGAGACGTTTCACAGTGGGTATGAAGTGCTCAGCTTTCACTCATCAAACTTTAATCGGAACTGCATTTTAGTTTTTGAATAAAGAACACTTAAAAAATTTAGATGCAAATTATTTTGCATTATTCATGCTCTAAGTGTCCTTGTAGATTTAAACACTTCTGAGGCCACCTTGATTCAAGTAATTACCTAGGCCCTCACTGCTCCATCATGAATAAGGTATTTTGTACAAGTAAAGTATGCACCCGATGAGCTTTTAAAGTGGCTTTACACTGAACTTGTGTATTGCTTCTCCTGCATGAGTGATTCGAACATGCGTCGCAATCTGTCTCAGGTGGGAAATCCTGGCAGAGCATCCATGAGTGACGGAAGGAAGCCTACCAGCCCCGGCGCACACTATTTCTTTGTCTTCGCAGGAGAATCTCAAAGTGATTCTCTCACTCGAGTCTTGTGGCTCCTCTCGAAAGTCTGAGGGAGCAATAGGCTGCTAGGAGGGAGAGAAATGACAGTCGTTTCTTTTTGGTTAACTCTTCCTTCCCCACCCCGGCACCCCTCGCCGCCTGCTGCCTGTGCTCAGTCACTTAAGGCATTCACAGAAGATAATATAAGTCTTGCTACTTTTATGTAGCATTGTACATCTGCCTCCCCATCTGTCCGCTCAGCCTCCCTCCCCTACCAGCTCTAGGTACCACCTGAGCGGGATTTTTCACACAATACAGCCAGCCCAGCACCGAGCAGCCTGGCTGGGAGCTGCTCCCAACAAAATTGGCTGTGGGAGGGCAGGCTGAACCTGCATCTACTCATATACTGCCAGCAAAATGAGCTCGCAAGAGTTAAATTTAATTGGCTGAATCTCATAGTTGGCGTTTGTTGCAAAGTGCCCATAGTTTTTGGGTTTTGTTTTTTTTTTTTTTTTTTTTTTTTTTCTTTCCCAGCTACATTGCTTTGAAGAATTATAGGAATTTTATGATGTGCTATTGGAGTTCCACTGGCAGAGATTACAGTAAAGGGGTTAAAGTTGGTTTACGTTAAAAAAAAATTATGCAGAAACCAATAAAAATAAACACACTCCAGTAGACTAAACTTGCTGGGCTTTTAGTTTTAGCTTAACAATAGAAGTTTAGACGACATCCAACATTGCAGCTTTTAGAAAATTAGTTGACACTCACAGTTGATCATCTTTACTACACAGCGGTATAATTAATATTTAAACATTCTAATAATGCAGCTTGCTTTGCATGCACTTTTCAGCCCCACCACAATATATTTTATCAAGAATGTTGCTAGCTTTTTCTTAGGTAATGTCGTTTTTAAAAGTTATATTTAAAATAGGTTATTGGCTTCTTGCTCACTGCAAAAGAAATATCAATAGGCCAATAGGCAGGTTTCATACGTCAGTTTGTGATTAAAGTGTGTCTTTATTGAAGACAATAGAAAATATATAAGAGGCTACTTCATTGCCATCATCATAAAATAAATATACTCAGAGACTATCGGTTTAGTTGGAGTCGGTCATCTTTCTTCATGCTTTCTATAATAAGAGGAACTTGTAATATCTTGATACAGCGCAAAATGAGGCAGTGCCCCACAGATCTGTGAAATACTGCACCTCTGACACCCACTCACAGCCAGAAAGCCTTTAATAAAGAAGTCAGGCAAGTAAAAAAAAGCCAACCAGGGAGTTTTCACTTAAGTGTTGTCAGGGTTAAGGCTTCTGCCTCCCTGGCAGTTGAGCAAAATGGTGAGAAATGGTCAAAATGAGAAAGGACTGTGCTGGTTTATTTACTTAGTAGAGCTCTTTCCTCTTCAGGCGAGGTGGGGAGGAAAAGTTGTTTCAGGTGCTTTGCTCATCAGCCTAATCTGCCTGATTAGAGCAAGGTGCCCTTCCTTCTAGCAAGGGGGGCTGTTCTTCTCTGAGCTGGTCTGGACTCTTCCAGAGTTTTGTCCTGCAGAATGTCACACCCATGGGACCTGCTGATGCCAGCCAGAAAGTTGGAGCTGCCTGGCTATTACTAACCACTGTAGATGACTGGGCACCACTGGGAAAAGCCATTGCCATGGCTCCTTTGGGCTGATCCAAAAAAAAAAAACCCCAAAACTATATAGGCAGGTCATGCATAGCTATTCTGGCTGCTGTGTGATGCAAAGAGGATCTCCTGAATTTCCCAGCTGGAGAAAGCATCCTGAAAAATGATCTGCTGGTGTAGCTCTTGGCCTTGCAGGTATTCAGTGGGATGCCCAGAGAGATGGGCTTTTTCACAAGAGGTGGGTTTTGTTAGGGGGGCCTGCACTGGGTTGCAAAGGTGCCTAAAGCTCAGCTGAGAACCCAGCCCTGGGTTTTGTCACGTTTCATTGCAAGTTTGAAAGCAGGCCTATTTCTATTAATACTGTTAATAAGAGACATATGTTTTGTCAAGCAAAACCACCCTTCCATTAAAACGGAGCATAATTTAATGCTTTTTTTTTTTTTTAACATTCATGCAAAAATAGCCATTTCCCCAACATGTCCCAGAAAGCCAAGTTGGAGAGTGCGTGTGCAAAATTTTACCAAGCCACAAGTATTCCCAGGCCAGATACCACTAAACACAAACTCTCAGTGCCTCACCGCTTCAAGCCAGTCCTAGGGCCTCAGCCTAATTGCCTGGGAGGCAATGGGAGTTTTTAATTTACTTAAAAAGTAGCAGAAATGGGCTTTAAACACTCTGTGTGTGCAGTGACCGTATGAGTGACGCCATGAGATCCATAGCATGTGTGAAAATGGATTGCATATTGCTGAGAGCTTTCCCTGGGCTCTGCCATGGATCGCCTCGTGTCACGTGCGCCTGCCAAGAATTTGGGGATAGGGCTTGGCGGGGAGGCGTCTCTGGGTGTAAAAACAAAGTGGCCTTGTCTTGGAAAAGGGGCGCGTGGGAGCCGCGGTGCCGCGTGTGCTCCGTCCGTAGGGCAGGGGTGGAAGTGGGAGTTTTAAGGAAACAGATAAACAGCACATAGAAAATGCTCAAAAACAGGGCCATAACTCCCAGCCTCGCCACGTTGTGACCCGAGGTATGGGTGAGAAGTGCCCTGACTCGTACTTGTCAAATGAAACTAGAGCTGTGAGATGCTGTGGTAGAGACTTCTGGGGTTTGAGTTGGGAGCAAACCACCTCCCATGGGGTGGCTTGCTCCTCTTTTATCAGGTTTTGCTCAGGAAGGGAGTTACACACACCTTGGCTGCAAATTACGAGAAGAGCGTGATCTATTTTAAACCTGCTGCTGAGGTGGTAAAGAAGAGATAAGTTGAAACCTAACTGCTATCTCGCTTGTGTGTGTGACAGATATGGCCAGAAATGGATGAAATTAAAAGCATTTTTCATATGCTAATAGCAACCTGGATGAGGGGAAAACACAGAGAAGGGAGCAGAAAAGTCAAGAGGTTTCTATCCCACGTATATTTCTCCCATTACCTAAATTATAGGACTCCGTTCCCCAAACTGATATACATATTTTTGCTGAGTCTAAAAGCAAATTCTATAGTAGAGTTTGATTTCAGCATCAACCTTATGGCAGCCATGTGGGAGTGAGATTATGGGACATGTGGAACAAAAGTCTTCCAGCCAGAGGAGGCCTTCTGAGCATAATGATTCTTATTTAAATCAGTCTATGTTTTATTACTCAGCTGGGGAGGGGGGAAGGAAACCAAGGAAAAGAATATTTCTTTAAAACCACCGTCACCTGAATTGCAGATGAAGAGAAATTAAGTAGTTTTCAGCCTGCAGAATGGACAAACATTTTCATATCATAATAATAATTTCAAGCAATCCTCAAATCTATATTTTTGGGAGTTTTTTTGAATTTTACATTTAAACTTGTTTTTCCTGTTGGCGTGCCTGCCGATTCATTTGTAAATGTGCTTTAAATTCCTTTGTATATTACAATGAATGCCACCTCTTTAAACGCTCTTAGTAATTTAGCGAACTTCTTTGCCAGTGGGTGAAAGTACAGTATTGTACATGCATAAGAAAAGGTACATTCATTATGCTTCACGTATGAAAAGGTATATTAGGAACGGTTTTGCTTAAAGTGGAGGGGTGAATGGAGGAGCCCCTGATCCATCATAGGGCTTTTGCATGTGTGAGAATGTGTCTCTGTGAGCCCCGACGTCCCGAGATGTGGGTTGGGAACTTACCGGCAAATGTGCGCCTGTGAAACCTGAGAAGATTTATAACAAGTAGGTAATCGGTTCAGGCCGATTCAGTGAGAGGGGAGGGAAAAGCTCACGCTGGGGCTGAGATGGAGGTTTAGGGAGAGGGCAGAAAACCTGAGGGTCTGGTTTCTCCCTTCGCCCTCCATGGCTGTCAGGAGGCTCCACGCTGTGCCATGGAAAAGGGGTTGTGCCAGGCAGAGGTTTGGGATGCTCCTGTGACTTTAAACGTGTCTTGGTGTCGGGGCTGATGGCTGGAGCTTGCCACACAACTCATTTGTGGTGTGCCCTAGGTGGAGGGACAGAAGTGAGGTGGCCCTGGGAGCCTGGTGTTGCACTGCTTCCCATCTCCTTCCCACAGCTCCTGGCTCCGTCCACGTGAATGGGAAGGTTTAGTTAATGGCATTTTTCTTGGTGTGACAAATACATCCTGTGCTGTGGTGAAAGGTAAAGGGTGGGTATGGTCAGGCAGGGACAGCATCAGAGGAGTGCATGGCCACACTGGGATAAATCCTGCTTGTTACCTCCCCCTTTTTCTTGAGACCCCTCACTTCAGTGAGGTGAGTGGGATTCAGGCCCTTGGTTTGGCATTGCTGTGAAGAACAACCACAGCCTTGCGGAGAGGGTTGGTCAGTTTATGGCCAATAAACATAAAAGCTGAGAGGGTTTCAATGAAACATTCTTCTCCAAACCAGAGGTCATTCATTTTGCACTTACTCCTTTATGTGGTTTCTGAAAGTTTAATTTTAAGGAGAGGATGTGGGTATGCTCTGTTTGTTTTCTTTCTCTTTCCCTCTCTTTCTTTCTTTCTGAGCTCCTTACTTCGAATTACTTTCAGGGAAACGTGTGTGAATGCTTCTTTCCAGTGGCATGCCAGCTGTCATTTTTCGATCAGGGCTGGGGGGGGAAACCCAGAGTTTATTTACAAGACGCAGTTTTAAGC
Source organism: Melospiza georgiana (assembly GCF_028018845.1). Lineage (NCBI taxonomy): Eukaryota > Metazoa > Chordata > Aves > Passeriformes > Passerellidae > Melospiza > Melospiza georgiana. The sequence continues at coordinate 37,464,163 of NC_080436.1, read as the reverse complement.
TTGATTCATTGTAATAAGTGTCACTGTAAGGCAGGCGAGGCAGAGTTAGCTTTCATTAACATTCTTCAATTCTGGAGCCCATCAGGAGGTAGATAAGGTACCACCGGGTCCATCCACCTCCCAGACCACAGGAGGACAATGCCAGGAATGTTTGCAATGTGTTTCTATTTTTGTCACACCTATGTGTGGCCATCCATCTGGTCTTAATCAATCAGTCTCATCCCGGAGCTTTGCTGTTCTCCCAGCTGAAATAATACACTTCTTCAGCAAGAGCTGCGCCTCAAGGAGGGTCACTACTCACCATTCCCCAGACAAGGCATATTAACAAGGCTTACATATTTGTAAACATAGGTAAACCCAGGAGGGGTGGTTGGGAAGGAACATTTTGAAATATGAATATTTTATGAATAAACCACTGTGTTGTTTACTTAGCGATATTACACAGGAAAACTTGATGAAGTACTAGAGGTAAATAATTTGTTTTAGCAAAAAAAACCAACAACCTCAACCCCTCAGAAGCACTGAGACAAAGATAAATGATGAAAGAGAGAATGATCCACCATCCTCTTCAAGCAAAGGTAGCATATATAAAGTATGTTTTTGAAAGAGCAGAGAGGTGGGTGGTGAACACTGTAAAGCGTGCCATTTATTTATTTAGATTGCACATCAGGAGATGAAACAAATGAAAACTCTGACTTGTTAATAATTTACATTTAAGTGGAAAATTCTTACATGCTGTTAAGATACCTCCAAGACCTGACACTGCAAATGCAAATAATTTACATTCTTTGTGTGCACACAACTTCGCTTGTCTGGAAGAAGGAAAAAAAAAATTCAAATATGTGTTCAGGGGGCGATGAAAACCAGGAGACATTATAATTATGTTTATTAATTTCGGATGCCTCTTTTGAAGCATTCATGGAGCTGACCTTCCCCATTCATCAGGTGTTCCTGGCTTAGAATCTGCTGGGCCATACCTCCCAACCTAGGAGGTAGGAGATGCAAAGAGGGGGGATTTCTTTTCAATAAGCAGTACTATTACTTCTCCCCCGAACAGCTTATGCAAAAAGTTTTGTGGGGGAGAAAAAAAGCCCCAGAAAAAAAAAAAAAGAAAAAAAAAAAAGAGGAGTGTGCATAACAATAACTACCTCTGTCCCTTCTGTTTTTGTTCTTTTCATGTCAGGGAACTTTTTAGCTGTGCTGCCTGGGTAACTGCTCTGGAAGGTTGGAATATCTCTTGTTGAAGGAGGTTTGTGATTGAGGGCCCTCTGACACAACCTTTTGTTGCTCTGAGGTGTTTGATCCTCTTTCCCTTTCTTCTAAAACCAATCCCATCCCTTTAAAAAATGGATAACCAGCACTTCTTTTACTTATTGTCAGCTTTTGGAAAGTTACTGTGGGGGGTTGTAGAAGTTTAACTAGTTAACCCCTTGCATCCTGATGGCGGGGCGCTATTAGTCCTCCTCTCTCGCCCCTTCCCGGACGGGGAATATTTCCATAGCTGTGTCAGGTATGCAAATCCTCTTTATAGGGAGCCATGTGACGGGTTGGCTTGCAGACAGTTTGCTCGCTGATCTTTCTTTGCCCTGGAGCTTGCTAAGGAAAGCCAGGTTCAGCTCTGAGCATGAGCAGGGGCTGAGCGCTCGCTCCCCAAATCAGGACGGTGGCTTCTCAATCGCGCTGAAATTTCAAAATGAGTCAGAATTTGTAGCTGCTGAATTTCTTCTCTTTCCTTGAACTGAAACTTGTGAGAGTCACCACAGGCGTAGGCTGATCTGATACACTTTTTTTTTTCCCCCCCTCTCTCTCTCTCTTTGAGAGTAGCTCTGAATAACAAGAATTCACAGAGAGTCGCTCTTCAAAAGTGTGCGGCCAAATCTGAAAGTAACAAAGGAAGAACACCTTAAAATGAGATGTGTAATAAGGACTCTTGCTCAGAGCCTTGAGATTAAAAATGAGACTGTTTTTTGGTTTGTTTTTTTCAAAGGGAAGGGACACAACCCAAGCTATAGGAAAGAAAAGCAGCTTAAATGGATTATTTAACAAAAAGCAACTTCTAGCTCCTAGATAGTGACCTACATTCTGCACACAATGATGATGTTTTACGGTGGTGATAGGGTTAATAACCTAACATCATTCATGTAGTGTTTTTTGAAAATTGAATTTTACTGCTACAAAGTAAATGTAACAGCCCTCTGGAGACAATATTACAGGCACTTTATTGTTTGCTAAGCTGATGTCATCTTTCTACGGACTGACTTTAAAACAAAGGCAGAACATTTATTACAAATATCACTGTGTGAAAGGAAATCTACTGAAATATTGTTTTGAAGGTGGACTGATAAAAATGTATTAATACTTGGCTTTGATTATCTGCAAAGTTATGCCTGTGGAATGCTTTCTCGCGTGATGTCTGCTCATGAGAAATGTTCATCTTGGATATTGCACCTACTTTTATTTTAATGTTATCCATCTCTGAGCATGTGTTACTTTTAAAATGTGTTTTATAATACACTCTACAGCTCATTTATAACTCTTCACAGTTTCTTTGTAAGAATGTAAATGAGGTTCTGATCAAAACCTAAAATATTTCCCTTCAAAGCGTTTTCATGTAAACAGGGCCATGCCCTCCTTGCTGAAATCACTGCAATTCTCACGTGAATAAAACCAATGAGACTTGGCCCTGTCTTACAGTCATGCTTTGGCTCTGATCTGCCTTCTGCTGTGACCTTTCCCAGTGTCTGCAGGCTATGGACCCATTAAGATCACTGTTTTCCAACCTGGAAACCCAATCAGGTGCCTACAGCAGCATCACCCAGCATGGCAAACAGGCTGGAGACTGAAGATTCAGTGCCTACAAGGGAAGTTATACTCTTTTGAGAACCACAACATGTGTTTTCTGTACACAGTATCAATGAAATGACCAGGTCTGAAAATTTTAGCCTCGTTGTAGATGACCCAGAGCTTTGAGTTTTATTGTTCCCATGCAGCTTCTCTAAGTACGTTTCAAGTGAACAAAATGCATTTGTCCCTTTTGAGAAAAGCAAACGATTCATTTGCAAATAATTTAATATCCATTAAAGTTTAAATTTCCTTTGTTTACTCACTTGCAGAATGAATCAATGACCATTGCAAAGTAATAAGTACAGTGAGGGAAAATGCATTTTCCTGTATCATGGTACCACAGTTGTGGCTTTTGCAGGTGAAGCATAAAAAGACAGGAACAGCTTTATGAGGACGGGTGTCTAAGCAACTGATTAGCTCATCTTTGTTGAAGGAAGACTTCAAGAGAAGTGTAGGAAAGAGGGACAAATTTAGAAAGTGAGTAGTGGAGTTAGCAGTAAAACAAGTAACTTAGTAGGAGTCTGTGATATTAGTATCACTTCTGCAGTCTGTGAACGTGTAATGCCCTTTGCAAAGGTGGACATCCACCTACGCTCCCCAGCAGGAATTTATATTCATAACCCCCTTGTTATATATTTAATGCTGACAGGTTGTGGCAGCTTCTATCAGTGGGATTAAAACTGGCAATCAGATGATAACAGTTTACTTTTAATATCCTCAGAGCAAAGTTTTCAGATTGCCAACAATTATCAAAGGGTGTCTTGCCTGGCTCATTAATGCTAATATTCTTAGATGTTTGAATGTGATTTTGCATGTCAAGCCAATCTCCCTGGCATACCTCTGGACATCCTTTGACTGGGGCTGTGTGGCATTTTTTGTTTGATCTTTGGGGTTGCTCAGATAAATTTAATCCTGACATAAGCAATACTCATTCTGACATCAGTAGGTTCTGCTCATAGGTAGAGCAGGGACAGCAGGCTCTGTCAGAATGCTGGAAAGAAGTTCTACTATTTAAAAATATAATTAAGAGCAGACTATTAACCTTTGGCTTAACCCAGAGGTGGAGGTTTGTCTTAGCATGACTGAATACAAATGTCCTTGCTTTCCTACATGAAATACCTTCCAGAGGCTTTATTCAGAAACGCTGGGTGGGTCTGACCCAGGTTCTGCAGAATTCACCTCGAAGGTTTGGTGTCCCAAGGTACCTCTTCAATAAGGCTTGACCTGAGCCTAAAGCTCTGAGACCTTGTGAGAGGAAGGTCTCTGCGTGCAGGCTGAGACCGCAGCTTTATCCAGCAGTTTCCACTTCTGTAAGAGTCAGAGGGAAGGGACGGAGGGCTCCTGGCTCGTATCATTCGGTGCTTCCCAATGAAAATCAGTTGACTTGCGGCTGTTGATCCGAGCTCTGGCTTTGACTCATGCTGGCCACTATTCCCAAGGCCTACAAGAGGGCTATATATAACTACAATGTATAATGGTTGCTGTTAAATGCCTCAGCTTTGCAAATAGATGCACCAGACATCTCCTTTCTGTCTCATGTACTACAATTGTTTCAATTGTTTGAAGTCAAGTGCTTGACGCCTCTGAGAAAGAAGCCTCTGTAATGTCTCCCACAGTAGATAAGGCCAGTTGAAATGAAAATAAAGGTGATTCTTTATTGAACCCTGAACACAGTCGGGACTCTGTAGTTTTCTGGCTGCCTGACTGGAATAGTGCAGTCCTAATGCCACAGTGGAGGGCTCTGAGCACTGACCTGGAGCTTGTAGTATTGAAAAAGAGCCCCAAAACAGAGAACAAATGCATGCAGAAAGGGAAAATAAGTACTTTCTTGCAGGGAAAATGTTGAAACAGCACGCCAGGTTATACAATCAGCATTTCTTCATTATTTTAGTTGTACTCTAGAATTCAGAAAAGGTTTGGCCTTAAAAAAACCCGTCCCAGCAGCAACAATGGCTGTAATCACACATTTGAATGTAAGAATTAGTTTTATGCAGAGCACTAGAAAAAAACCACCCCAAAATCTCGAGAACACTTTCAAAATAACCAGAGAAAAATAAACCATTCCTTATGTCAGTCTTGTTAGAGAGGGATTAAGAAACTGGCAATTATTTTGGCGACCTTAATTGTTGCTCTGCAGGAAAATATGTAATTAGAGCACGTTCGCAGGCCTGCACACCTGCAGCACATCCTACAGTATAATGTCAGCTTTCAGTGCTTGCTGGTGCCAGGTTCTATCACAACCAGGCACAGTGATGCTCTGAGAACATTTCGGACTCGTGTAATGTAGCTTCTGTGTATGAAAGAAGCAGGCATTTACACTGCCATACAATGGAGTGCATTACTGCAACACTGGTTTCATTCTTTCCCGACGCCTACCTTCAGCGCTGCTCTGGTTTACTCAGTTTGAGGTTTTATTGTTACGGTATAATAGTCCTGTACATTTCTGAAATTCCCTTATTATTCAGCTTATTAATACAGTACTGGCTTGATTATCAGGCTGCAGTTGTGAAGGGGAAGATTCAGCGTGCTAGCAAAGTCAGAAGCTGGGTAAATTCCTGGGATAATGAGAACAATTGTTTGACGTGTTTGAGCCCGGCTCTGTGTGTGCACACAGCCGCCAATGCCAACGTACATGTGTGCGTGCATGGGGTGCCCCTGCCTAAAAACAGAGTGAGAAACGCTGGAAGTCAGCTTTAATTTCTTCACAGAATGGGGAGGGGGGGAATAATCCCTCCTTGTGCTGCTCCTCGCCTTTACCTCTTCCCCACGTTGCTCCTCTGGAAAACTGGAGAGCGAGTTAAAATAAAGGCGCAGTGGAGGGAATTGCTGTCTTCCAGCTAAATTCAGTAATCTGGCACGCTGATAGTTAACAGACTTCTCCCCCTAAGGGAGATACACTGTATTTTGCTATCTGACATGTTGTCATATATAAAGAAATCAATTGGTAATTAAATGATGCACCTTGTGAAGATGACAAAAGGCATTTGGTTGCGAAAAGAGAACTGGGTTGTGAGGGGTTTGTAATGAAGGCCTAATGACTATTCATAAGAGATTTTCAGTCCGTTGATCCACTTGACTGGAAAGTTCTGCCCTGGAGAGTTAGTGCTGTCAGATTCTCTCACCTCAGAAAGCCGCCGCGATCGACGGTGTGGAGTATGAGCGAGAAATTATCTAGTTGTTGCTTCAGGCCTGTCTTAGGTCACATGCAGAAGGCACACATCTGGCTTCCTGTAGGTGCAACCTCGGGACATAAACTTTGACTAATTTTTAAACTATAAATATGTAAGGCTGACACTGAATAAGTTACCTTTTATTCATGTTTTCATAAATTTTCTAGTGTGTTAAAGCCTTTAGTGGAGCTCCCATTTTGGACTTCGCAGCTTCTGTTGCTCTTGCAACAGTTTTGTTTTCCTCTCCCCCGACGAGTGACATTTTAAGAGATTTCTGTGGCGCAGACACTGCCCACGTTATCTCCCCTCTCCTCGCCTACGAACAAGGGGCCAGCCAGGATTGTCATGGTGGGGTCACCTACGGAGAGGACCTGGTGGAGATGTCAGGAAGCATTATAGGGTCTCCACACAGATTTTGCCCCCAGTGGAGCTTTTTGTTGGTATGCATTTCTCTGGTCACTAGCACTCAGGATAATCACACCAGACCCACGAGCGTCTCCTCCTCTGAGGTATTTCCCGATCTTTTCCATTTTCAGGGTGTTCCTTGAATGGGATTGCTTGGAGGTGACACACCAGGAGGTAGATACCCACAGTGTCCTAGTTAAACCAAGAATTGCACCCTAATTGCTGAGACTACAGACATGAGCACCTTTTGCACATCCATCTCCAACGTTGCACCCTCTTGAGTGAATAAATCTCTCTCTAGCGAGTGGTATTTTATAATTAAAACTGAAAAGGAACAAATTGATTTCAGGAAGCTATTCCGGAGCGAGTAGACGTTTCCTTATGCTGATCAAATCCAGCGCAGCTCCTAGGTGAAAGCTCTGAGCTCTGTGCATGTTTGCTTTTGAAAAGTGGCCATCCACCTTATCTTATCAGGCAGCTCACCTTATCAAAGGTAAACATATTTACCACCTCGTTAAAGGTTCTTTGCAACAGCACTCCAAAGCTGAATTTGTGGACAAAAACCTGTCAAAGTCATTGTTTAAGACGGACAGGAGGACAGTTATGGTCAACTTTGGGGGTTTCTGCCTGTCAATAGTGGAGCAGAAAAGTAATTCAATACATTCTGCATATTTCAGATGGCCTCATTGGTGTTTACTTCTTGTGTATTGTGGTTACTGAATTTTGCTGATGTGTTTGCCGGAGTTGACAAGGTAGACCAAATGAATGGACAAATGCCAAAAAAACAATTATGTTTATTAATGTACATTGATTGCTTGTTTAGGGTATAAAACAAATTAAAAAATACATTAGTATTTAAACCTTCTTTTTATAGCTGGCCTAATGACTACACGTAATAGAGTGTCTAGTAAAGGACAATCTGCAGTACCTATAACTCCTGGCTTTATTGTCATATTATTTGAGTTGAGTTTAAAAGGATGGTTCTTTTATCATTTCTTTAAACGACAGTTTGTATTTTTTATCTTTTTTTTTAAAGTATATAGGCCTTAAGTCAACTCATTAAGGCCATAATTAGTTAATCTTGTTTACTTTAAACCCAATATTGACCTCAGCCATGACAGCATTGTGGTTTTGTGTCCCCCAGCCACCCTTGGCTCCTATGGAAAGCATGGTGGGACCCCAACAGTGCAGGGAGATAACTTCCCCCAAACCCACCACCTTCCTGCCACACCACTTTCCCCAAGGAAGGAGAACTCTACAAGAAGTGGAGAAAAGTCCAAACCTTTGTCTGTATTTACTGCTTTTTCCCCCATTTTCCCCATCCCCTCAAGCATCCAGGAGGCGCAAGGTTGCCAGGAGTGTGAGCCCTTTGAAGGAGGAGAGGAACGTGCTCAGTCTTCCCCCTCTTTACCCCAATTCCCATGGACATCCCAAGACCCACCACACACCCACCATCAAACCACAGCTTCTAAAGTGGGGCTGACTGACACTCAGGAGAAGACTCTGGGTTTATGGCCCAAGAAGTTGCTAAATAATTTTACAGTATCTCTTTTAAGTTTGGGCAAGAAAGTTATAGCGCTTTAAGTTAAGGGCAACATCACTCAGTAGGGCCTTAGAAGTCCTGCCAAATAGCAAAGTGAAAGCCATAAAGTAAACATGACTTAGCGACACCTGGACCTTTCAGGTTTTATAGCAATTGTTTATAATGTTGGACTGGCCTCTAAAATACGTCTGCAGAAATGGTGCCGGAGCTTTATTTTACCTAACTTGCTCACTTTTTATGTTCTACTCAGGTTCTACCCTTCATTATTTGCACTTATTTAAGGAGTCCTGCTTTCTTTCCTTGCTCTTTTACTTGCCTTTTTTATTCACTGGCCAAGGCAGTGACGTAGATTTAACAGCACAGTTTCCATGTTTAATGGGTGTCTCTCAGAATTCCTCAGCATTATCAGCACATGTGGCTCAGAACACAGCTAAACTGGCTCCAAAATATGTTTTTACCATTTTCTGGGTTCTCTTCTGAAAAGAAAAGCAGAGATGCTGCTGTTTCAAACAGCAGTAATTGGTTAAACTGGCTCCAAAATACACTTTTACTGTTTTCTGGGTTCTCTTCTGAAAGAAAAGCAGATATGTCATTGTCTCAAACAGCAGCTAAAAAAAAAAAAAAGGAACTAATTCTGAATCCACAAAAGTTCCCTTAAAATTATTTTTGCTTCTCAGTTGGAAACTCTTCTCATACAAAGCCCCTATAAACCTACCTCGGTGCTACCAGGCCCTATTGGAACTAATGGGGCCTGACAGTTCTTCAGTTAAAAATTATACATGAGGGTCACTTTCCCTTAAATTATCTATTGTATGCCAGCTGTTCACAACTACAATGGTCTTACTTTCTTCCCATTGCCTAAAATGGTTAACTTCACCACAAAGCTGTCTGACTCTCACTGCAGAGGGCTTTTAAAGGCACTTCTTCATCCTAAGCAGCACCTTGATGGCACTACTAATTTCAGATAGATTTTTATCAGTTTCAGGGAATGTTGGGAGTGTTTGTTTTGCTTGTTTCGTGTCATAACACTTGAGATATATCATAATTTCTCATTTGCTGTACAACTTTATTCTATTTTTATGCTTCTGAGTGATGCTGCTTTAAGTGCCCATGAGTGGTACTTCCGGACCATAAGCATTATCAGAGGCAACCTCAGGCAGATAAAACTCCTTGTCTTTTTGTTGGGGAGGGGAGAAAGGGTCATCGTCAAGTGCTGGGTTTTTTTTTTTTCTTCCCCTATTTTTTCTTTCCTTCGTGCCTATTAAAACTGAAGCTACCACATCTTCATAAAGGGAGACTACTCTTAGGTCAGACTTATTTCAGAATCAAAGCCTTCATCCTCAAGTGCTTCTCATTACTTGCTAAAGGCTTCAGTGGTCATTTTGGGGCTGTAATTAGAAAGCCTGACACTTTTAAGGGATGCCTGTAGAATGAAATATTCCTCAAAGTTTTTTTTTGTGTTGGCTTTTTTTTTTTTCTTTTTGGGTCCTGGTTTGAAAACAAGAAGCAACCAACTTTCCTGGCCTCCTTGATACTTAAATAAACCTGCCACCCTTATTTCCATAGATTAATGAATAGTGGAAAGTACGTGGCAAAGGTTTATTCTCATACTCCTCCCTGCCTTATCAGGGGCATTCTTTTTAATTACAAGATAAGCGTGATTTAGTGGTTATTTTTGCAACCTGGCAGAGCTACCACATCTGTAGGGCTGCTTGATTTTTTAGCATCCAGTAGCTTTCATGACCCATGCTTCCCATACCTCTGGGCAACTGAGGAGCCTCCAGCAACACAACCAGTTGCAGCCGAAACCTGGCGCAGCTGCATATGGATGCTTATCATTAATTTATTTAAAAACCCGGTCACTGATCCACAGGCTGCGGCAGCTGGACAAGATCCCATATTGGTTGCAATTACACATTTCTCCCGCTCCATTATGTGATCTTTCAGGGGTTGGGTGCATTAATATGCAACTGTTCTGTTTTCTTTCAGCTGGCTTGTAAACTCTTTAACCAGCCGAACAGAGTTTGCAATTGTTACGGGGGTTGAGTGGGTGGATAGGAGCCGGGGCTGCAGCCTTGTCCAGTTGTAGATAGAATAAAATTGACAATGATGCAATGGAGCTGGCATCTGGACAACTCCGTGGGATGAATGGCACTGCTCTCGCAGTCCCTCCGGTGGTTGTACGCCTTGTAATAGCTAGCGTAGGAAGGGTGGTGAAAATTGATATGCACTATTACTACGTTTATAAAACTTAACACTGGGGCCATAGCACAGGTGGGGGGTTCCTGTTTATTGATTTTTATGACTCGGTTAGAACATACGGCTAATGCTTTTATTCTCCAGGAGCTCTGGGAGTGCTCACCTCAGGTAATAAACCTCTCCGTACTTTGCGGCAGTGCGCGATTTACATGTGAGCTTACGTTCCTCTGTGCAAAGCCATCCCTCTCCCTTCAGGGATACGCGGCTGAGAGGGAAAAGAAAGCGACTTAAAAGTGGTTTTATTTCGGATTTTGCAAGCTACCCATTCCTGCGATGGAAATGGTCCCTTATTCTAATTACTCATATTTCCAAGAAAATTAGTCACACAAACTTATGTTATGTGTTGTCTCAGAGGTTGAAAGCAAATTAGGTTTCCAATAAGACAGTACATCAAACAAAGTAGCATGTTCTTGATGCAGATGACTTTTTTTTTAGAATTATGGTTGGACACTTTTGGCAGACAGATTGTCTTTTACTCTATCAAAATGACAGTTTCTTTTGTAACTGCTACATTCATAATTAGAAGGAGAGAAGCAATCTGCCCAATTTAATATACTAAAAGAAGTTTAGTGTCTTGTGCTAGTAATTTCATTATTTTTAAATATGAATTAATTGTCTTAAAATAATATTGTTAGAAGTATAACTAGTAGGATTATGGAGCTAATTCTCTTCTTTTTTAAACAGAAAAATCAAAGCTCCTATTAATGCACTTCAGGCTAGATTAGGATTTTAGGTTTATATCAGGTGTTCTGTTTGAAGATTCAGGGGAACAGGCTGGAGGCGGGGGAAACGAATCCTTAATGTGAAATTCCTCTGTACAAAACCTGAGCTTTCCCAGGTTTACTGTAAGCTTGCAAAGCTTAACTCGGGGTAATGAATGAGGAGAGCTAGATGGTTTAGCAGCCTGGGAATAGAAGAAAAGGCCTTTCACCTCGGGTTCACGCAGTTTCCTCAGGGAGCTCGGTGCCAAATGGGCTGCCTCTTTATTTTTTGGGTTGTTGTGAGAGGAGTTTCACACAGTCCCTGAGCTTTCTTTGTTCCTGGTGTTGATATAATGGTTATTCTAGTGCCCAAAATTGCACAGGTTTGCAAACACAAGGTCTCCGGTTCCCATCGAAACTCACGGGTGCAAGACGTAAGTCAGCAGAAAGGCCTCCAAAAAATCTGATAGATACTTTGTTCAAAAACATTATTAACCTTGAAAGTTTAACTTTCTCCCATGAAATCCAATCCTAACACGGGTTGTGCCTCAGTATTGTATTGAAAGAGGGAATAACTTATTTAAAATAACTTTTTTGCTAAACATTCTGCTCTCTTTTGACCTTGAGGTAGGCACTGGCTGAAACCTGAGCCCACTCAATGCCCCCCAAAGGATGTTCCTATCCCAAAGCAATGAGTTGGGGGCTTTGGGCAGGTACCTGGTGCAGGAGGCTGCACATCCTTTGGGATAACTGCTGTACATTTTGACACATTAATTAGAGGATGAGGTCCAGGTGTGAGTCCCACAGAGAGGATCTGGAGCACCCAGGAGCACCCAGGACACCCACCTTTCCCTCAGGGGTGCTGTTATTAACACCACTTTTAGAAAAGGGAAAATACAGAAGGCCGAAAGAAAGGGAAAACACTTGAAGGCTTGAGGTCTGAAGCCTCATTCCACATCCCTTCTTTTACCTCTTAACCACAGGCAATGCCTCTGAAGTTTGCACATTTAAAACAACGCAAATAATGTATTTTTAACAGAGATGTTCTCGCTGTTGGGACATCCCCTCCCCTTGCTGCTGTTCCTTTTTGCTCAGTATCAGCCGAGTCCTTGCCCTTTGCCACCAGCTCCATAGGAAAACAGCTGCAGAAAGCCTTATCCCAACCAGAATAAAATCATTATGACACAGCAAACCCAAACATGACATGTGGTTTCAACAGCCTCTTATGCCCTACTCCGCATTTCCTTTTGGCTGCCAGGATAAGGTTGGGGACCTGCCTAATAAGAACATTTCAGCTGACCATGAGGCACATATAGATAGGAGAAACTTTGAGCCATTTTAAGCTCAAATTCTGGTGGGAAGCGAGCTCTGGAGGTGGTGTTACTTCACATACACACATGCTGGCAGCCAGTAGCTCCTCATGTGCACAGCAACAAAAATCTATGCTGAAAGAGCATCAGTTTTAACACCAATTGCAGCATTTCTAGTGCTGCAAGGCATGAATTTTGCCCTTTTTTGCATTGATCAGGATATATTGAGTGAGACACCTGGTAGGAAAAAATAAAAAAGGGAAATAGGCCATGGAAAATATGTAGTCAATGGAGGGGTAGTTGGAGGAGCACAGCTTATGTCTCGCTTCCCTTCTCAGGTGTCTGGCAGAGGAGTAGGAAATCACAGGTGAAGAGTGCTGGGGAAAATCCCACATGAGGGCATGGCTGGGTTTGACCTCCCCTCTTTTTCTTCCACCTCCTTCTCCTCCCCATGGCACGTCCTGTTTGCTCCTGGTGCCATGTGAGCACTGGACTGGGACCAGCTTGGCCGTGGAGGGATGGGCACCGTTATTAATTTGGTTTTCTACCATGAGCAATTAAGGGATCTTAGCCATTCAGGAGTTCTTGTCTCTGCAAAACCCAAGGAGAGCACCATGGGCATGCAGAAGGCATCTCTCCAGCCCCAGGACATTGTTTCCTGCTGTGTTTTCAAGGCTCACAATGAACTATAGAGGCTTTAAAGCTGGTTAGAGAGGACAATCAGATATTTTTTCCCTAACAGAAAATGCTGGTGGTTTAGATATATGGGTCACTGCTAACTCTCCCTCTAATACTTTCTGGTCGATACATACCAAAGGGGAGAGAAGTCCGAGGCATGTCTGTCCTTGGGATGGAGCCAAATGTTCATTTCAGTAATGCTATTTACTGGGAGACATCTTGATTAACAGAGCTTAATACTATGTGAAATCATTCCCAGTTATCTATAGTTCTAGCAATACCTGCACTGTTGGCTCTTTCTTTCTGGTTTAAGGAGTTTTTTAAAGTGTTTCTCCCCATAACCATCAGCTCCCACTGGGCATCCTCTCCTTCCCCAGGACATCATGTCATTGCCTATATGCTCACACGTGGTGAAACCCAACATGAGGGCGATGGTCACTGACTCAGAGGGCTGTTCTTACCTGTCTTAAAGCTGATAAATTTCTGCATGTGTCTCAGGAGTTTCACATCTGCCATCTAATGTGGGAAAGAGTGAAGTAGCCCAGGTACTTTTTCATTTCTCGCTGGCACAGAGCTGCTGGGCTGGGAGCTAAGCGTCGCACTCATTTCTGTAAATTCAGAAGCCAGTGCTGGTGGTGCAGTTTTTCACACAGCTTCTTCAGTGACCCCTAACATCTGCCTAACCCTTAAGCGTACACAAACCATTTCTGACTTGGGTTAGAGGGCAGAGGGATATTTTTGCCGTGCTCTTTTGCAAAGCATGTTTGTTGTAGCTCCAGGCCAATGATTTTTTTTTTCCTAAGCGTTTTTACCTAGCGGATTTATGTACTGTGAGCATCTCTCTGGTCATATTTTTCCAGCGAACAATGCCGGATTTCCCCTCAATATTGAATGTATCTGAGGCTGGCTCTTTTATCACTCCTTTTCTTCTCAGGGTCTCAGAGTTTTGGGGTCTTCCTCCTTTGTCTCTGAAAGGAGCAGCACTGAAAGCATTTCCACCTGGATGTTTAAATAATTTAAGTTGCAGGAACCAGACCTTTTCCCTCCTGAGTAGTTGTGGGTTTTAAAGGCTAAAATTGCTTCATCATGCCAAAGTGAAAGTATGCATAAATTATTTAGTTAAACCTGAGAAAATACAGACTTTTTCTCAGTGATCTTTCAAGGGCTGCCTACTTAAATTTCAGAAGAATGGGCAGGGGTTTCTCTTTCTCTCGCCTCTTTCTTTCTCTTGAAAAATATTTTAAGTACCTATTCAGTCTTTTCTGAGATAAAGCTGTGACCAAAAATTGGAGGGCTGAGTTTTGAGCAAGTTTCAGAATAGAAAGGAAAATGCTGTACAAATCCTGAGTGCCCCTACTTCATCACGGCCCTATGAATGCTCTCACCAGAGCAGGTAACAGGAGGTCGTGCCTGCTCCCAGTGCCAAGCAGAGGTCTATGTCAACATTTCCCCCATGGTCTGTGTTTATCAGGAGTTTGTAGCTTGACTGTAAAAATACAGAGGAGAATTTTTGGTTTTTTTTTTAGCTAACTTCCAAGTGGTTTTTAATTAATTTTGGGCCAGGCTGTGGTATTCTTTGCACTCTGCAATACAGAAACATCTTGTTGCGGGCACTAAGAGCCAGGTCATGCTCTTCCTGTAGCAGGATCCATCCCTATTTATTTTTAAGGTGTAATGATGCTGGTACTAAAGTTAATGAGAAAGCTCCCTTGGCTACAGGGGAGCAGGAATAGTGTTTAAACCTTCTCCAGGCCAGCAGAAGGACCCACCAGCACAGGACCTGGTTCTGTCAACACAGCAGAGTTTACAGGACTCGTCCCCTGTGTAAAGAAACCTGATCTTTTCCCGGCTGATGTCAATATTTCTGTCACTGGCTGTGGGATCTAGATTAGGGTCAGATATAGGGATGTAAAAGAGAGGGGGAAAAACCCAACACATTTCCCTGTGAAGGCAGTTATTTATTTTACAGTGTTTTTTTTTTTTTTCATATAGTCTGTCTCCCTTGTAGTTTGTGGCGGTGGGAAAGGAAGGAGGAAAAAATACTCTTAGAAGAAGAAATACAGACCCTGCTCCGTGGCTGAGGCTAGAGGGAACTCATTGCAAATTGTGAGGAGTTATTAGAGGGATAAGATTGCTGCAGGATCCGTTTCTTCATTTCGCAAACAATTAATTTGGCCTTGCTGAAATGGAAATTAAAAAAATAACGGGGAAAAAAAAAATAATCTGAATGAAAGGCTGCGGCCGGTGGGGAGGGCAGCCAGGTCCTGGCCCTTTTGCTGGAGTCAGGGACGTGGCTGGGAGCTGGAGGGTGGCAGCAGCCACTGCAGGAGGGTGAAGTGTCGGGGTCCATCCCCCGGTGATTCATTGCGGGAGCGGCGCCAGCACCGGGCAGGGCAGTGACTTCACATTTAGGGGATTGTGGCATGCCCTGCCATGAATATGTATTTTCAGAATGAGTGTGTACACCGAAATCCCTTCAGTTTTTAGTCAATGGAGCCCTTACAATCAATCAGGTAGATGATACCATATGTGCAAAACCAATAGAGATCACAAAAATACATATTTATCCAAGCTGGTCCTTCAAGCTGTTGTGGTAAGTCAGATAAATTTTGCATGTTTTCAAAACTGGAGCAGCGGCGAGCAGAAAGCTGGAAAGGATGTTAGGAGCTGGTTCCTAATATAAATTCTGCTTAGCTGCTAGAAACTCTTCCTAGTTCCTCCTACCAACTCCCATCTACTTTAATCAACAGTTTGGGGGGTTTATCTCTTTTGCACTTTGAGGGGAAAAGGAGCACAGCAGAAATAAGAGGAGAAATAACTTTTGTGGCTGTGGTTAAGCGAGAGAGTGGAGACAGGAGTGGGGAAATAAATTGTCAAAAATCACAGTGTGAGATGGGGAATCAGCTGTAGCTGCAAATCTCATTGCTTTGGTTTAGTTTCTGCCACAACCTGCACATTAGCATTTTCTCTCTCTGAATTATTGTGAAGATTTGTATTATATGTAATTACAATACAAAGAGGCTCTGCCAGATAAAGCTATTTGCTGAAGTACTGTTTTCAAAAAACACAGAGTCCTTTCACACTTTAACTTACACCTTTTCATTACCTGCTAATAAAAGTACAGTGGATAGATTTGCCTAAACATGTCTTGCTAAGAACATTAACCCCATGGGTAACTCTGGCCTTTTGAGATACAAGCTTTCAATTTTAATGATGTCTCCTTACAGAAAAAAAAAAAAAAACCAAAC